>NW_027492059.1:0-722064 GCF_021521415.1 Bidens hawaiensis
GTTATGAAATATTGTAATGTTTATGAAAGTTTTATATTCCGCATAAATGTTTTAATTAACTCTGATATTTAGAACTGTGTTTATGAGTAAATCCAACACGAAAGTAGGGTTACCGGTAACGGGGCCTTACAAGTTGGTATCAGAGCAAAGTTCGAGAGATTTAAGCATCCTACATGCTTAGACTCGAACAGAGTATGGGATATAAGTAAGAAATGAAAGAAGATGCCAGTTCAAGAATGCCATGTGTCGCTCAAGCAAGATCAGTAAAGGTAAAGTGTACGATTAAATGATATATGTTAATGAGAAAGGAAAGATGTGTGAACGATAAGGATAGAAGTAATTGATTGTTGATTTGACTAACTGCTTAAGTAGAACCAGCACAAATAGACTCATAAAGGGAAGTGTATAGGACACGGAAAGCAACGTGATCAGCTAGTCACAGCCGGCCACTGTTATTACCTGTTAGCCTTGCTATCCTTGTACTAAATAGTTCCTTGAGTGATGATGTTTGTGTTGTCCCTTTTAGAATACTAATGGCTGGAGCTGGAGAATTTGTGGGAACTGGGGGTCGCACTGGACGTCGTGGCAGGCCTCGTCTTGTCCGGCAACCCTCGGTAGAAGAAGCTTCCCACACCGAAGATGAAGGAAGCGCCGCTGGAGGAGACCAGAACAACGACGAAGAAGTTCTACTTAGCCCTGCAGTTCAAGCAGCCATTGTTCAAGCTGTAGTTGCTGCGGTGAAGAACCTGAATCTCGAAGGATCTGCTGGAGAGCCGTGAACGAACTGCTGAAGGGGCGGGTGGTGATGGTAGGAAGGATGGGGAAGGAGAAAGAGGGGCCTAGAGTGAGGATAAGTCTGTGGGAGATGATGACAGGAAGAGGGGCGAGGCGGTTGCAACTATAAGTCCTTCAAAGGTTGTGACCCGCCTAAGTTGACTGGTTTAGGAGGTGCAATCGCTACTCTTCAGTGGATAACCGCCATGGATAAGGTTATCCGCATTAGCGAGTGCCGTCCTGACCAAGCTGTCGGTTATGCCACCCAATCATTTGAGGATGAGGCTATGTATTGGTGGGAGAGTGTGGAGCAGAGGAAGACCCGAGAAGAGATCAAAGAGATGAAGTGGGACGATCTGAAGGAGTTAGTGATGAAGAAGTTCTGTGCTGACGCGAGGTTGAAAGGGCGGAGATGAAGTTCCTAAACTTGAAAGCTGGGACGATGACACATCGTGAGTACACTACAGAGTTCAATCGAATGTCTAGGTTGGTACCCGATATGGTCAGCACTGAGGCTAAGAGAATCAAGTGTTATGTGAGAGGATTACCACAGAGAGTTCGCATGTTAGTCAGGACAAGTAAACCTGCTACTTTTGATTCTGCCGTCGAACTCGCAGAGATGGTCTATGCAGACCTGGCTGCGGATGATGTGGTGGTGGGAGACGAGAAGAAGGAGAAGAAATGGGCCGCTCCTGCTAAACGACCCGGTACTCAGTTATGGAACCCCAAGATAAGAAGCAGAGAGTGTGGAGAAGAGATCGTGTAAGACCTGCGGAAATATGCATGGTGGTGAGTGCAAGTGGGGTAAAAGTTCTGGTGTTTATCTCAAATGTGAAAGGCTCACGGTGGGGAATGCCGGATGGGGTCTAATGTGTGTTATAAGTGTGGGAAGGTAGGGCATTATGCCAATGAGTGCAGTGCAAAGCCAGCATGTTACAAATGTGGCAAGACAGGCCACATGGCGAGAGAGTGCACAGATGGTAAAGCTGAAGGTAGTGGAAGGAAGGATGCCGATCAAGCTAGGCCAAGAACTAGAGCCTACATGCTGACCCAAGAACAAGCCAAGCAGATTCCGGATGTCGTCACAGGTACGTTTCTAGTGAACGGTGTTTCTGCTTCTGTATTATTTGATTCGGGGCGCAACAAAAGTTTCGTAGCCACACCATTTAGTAAACTAGCTAAAATGAAATGTTGCCGAGTGTCTGAACCTTTTGTAGTAGAAACCGCCAGTGACACTTCGGTTAAAATAACAAAAATGGTTAAGAACTGTAAGATAGAATTGGAAGGACATGAGTTTCGGTTACCTTGTACGTTATGACCTTGGGAGGGTTCGATGTGGTTTGGGTATGGATTGGTTGTCTGAGTTTGAGGCTCAGATAGTATGTAAGAGTAGGATGATAAGGTTAAAGTCATTGGATGGTAGTGCGGTAACGGTTTATGGTGATAAGGAAAGTTCTGGGCTTAATGTCATTTCGATGATAAAAGCCGAGGGTTTGCTAAGGCGAGGGTGTCGTGCCTACCTGGCGTATGTCGTCAACGCTGCGGCCGAGACGAAAGAAATGAAAGATGTTCCTATTGTACGCGACTACCCAGAAGTATTCCCTGAGTATCTTCCGGGGTTGCCGCCGGAGCGAGAGATTGAATTTCAGATAGATTTAATACCAGGAGCTCAACCTGTCGCGAAAGCGCCTTACCGTTCTAGCACCGTCCGAGATGAAAGAATTGATGTCACAACTGCAAGAACTCCTCGACAAAGGTTTCATAAGACCGAGTGTTTCCCCGTGGGGCGCACCAGTGTTGTTCGTGAAAAAGAAGGATGGAAGTATGAGAATGTGCATAGACTATCGTGAGTTGAATAAGCTTACGGTTAAAGAATAGATATCCGTTGCCAAGGATTGATGATCTGTTTGACCAACTGCAAGGTTCAAGTTGGTTCTCACGAATAGATCTCAGATCAGGCTACCATCAGCTGAAGGTGAAGGAGGCAGACATCCCTAAGACAGCGTTCCGAACGCGGTATGGACACTACGAGTTCCTCGTAATGTCATTTGGTCTAACAATGCTCCTGCAGCATTTATGGGACATGATGAATAGGGTGTGTCGGCCGATGTTGGATAAGTCGGTTATCGTCTTCATTGACGATATATTGATTTATTCAAAGAACAAGTCTGAACATGCTGAGCATCTGAGAGAGGTATTGGAGACTCTGAAGAAAGAGAAGTTGTTTGCCAAGTTTTTCGAAGTGCGCGTTCTGGTTAAGAGAAGTGCAATTTTTAGGTCACGTGATTAATCCGGAAGGAATTACCGTGGACCCAGCTAAGATTGAAGCGATAACGAATTGGAAGACTCCGCAGAATCCGACTGATATACGAAGCTTCCTAGGGTTAGCTGGCTACTATAGTGAGATTCATCGAAGGTTTCTCCAAGATAGCCGCACCGCTGACCGTATGACCCGAAAGTCGATAGTATTCAGTTGGGGAAGTTTCAGGAGGAAGCCTTTGAAGAATTGAAGAAGAGACTCACGCAAGCTCCAATCCTTACTTTACCCGGATGGCGACGAGGATTTCATTGTTTGTGCTGATGCCTCGCATCAAGGGTTAGGTTGCGTGTTGATGCAACGAGGGAAGGTGATAGCCTACGCGTCTAGGCAGTTGAAGGTCCATGAGAGTACTTATCCGACGCATGATTTGGAGTTAGCAGCTGTAGTGCATGCTCTCAAGATATGGAGGCATTATCTGTACGGTACTAAGTGTACTATTTATACAGATCATAAGAGTTTAAAGTACTTATTCGAACAGAAAGAATTGAACATGAGGCAGAGAAGATGGTAGAATTGATAAAGGATTACGACTGTGAGATTAAGTATTACCCCGGTAAAGCTAACGTGGTCGCTGATGCGCTAAGTCGTAAGAATGAGGAAGTCATTGCAACAGTGAAGTCATACAAGTTGATCATGAACTCAAGTCTTTTGAAGAAATCATCAAAGTGCAGTCAGAAGTGTTAGTAGACGAAGGGTTAGTAAAGAAAGAAAGGATTTATGGCCAGCAAGATGGGTTGATGGAAAACACTCATGGAGTTAAAACTAGGTTCGACCGTATGTGGATCCCACGCCATGGTGATCTTAGAAGTTGAATCTTAGATGAAGCTCATAAGTCAAGGTACTCAATCCATCCTGGAGCTACAAAGATGTACCAAGACTTGAAAAGAGATTACTGGTGGCCAGGAATGAAGAACGATGTAGTGGATTATGTTGGTAAGTGCTTAACTTGCTTACAAGTCAAAGCCGAACACCAAAAGCCTTATGGGAAGATGCAACCGCTAGAGATACCTGAGTGGAAATGGGAACACATCACCATGGATTTCATAACTAAGCTACCTCGTACAGCTAAGCAACATGATACCATCTGGGTGATTGTAGACCGTTTGACCAAGAGTGCTCACTTTCTGCCCATACGAGAGGCCATCTCGTTAGAAACGTTAGCAAGCTTGTTCATCAGGGAAGTTCTAACCAAGCATGGAGTACCGTTATCAATCGTGTCTGATAGGGATACACGGTTTACTTCGAGGTTCTGAAAGAAATTCCATGAAGCTATGGGGACGAGATTGAACATCGGTACGGCGTATCATCCTCAAACCGATGGACAGTCTGAAAGGACGATCCAAACCCTTGAGATATGCTACGTGCTTGTGTCTTAGATTTTGGTGGAAGTTGGGATGATCATCTGCATCTGGCAGAGTTCTCCTATAACAACAGTTACCATTCAAGTATTGGTATGCCACCGTTTGAGATGCTTTATGGTAGACGATGTAGAACCCCGGTGTGTTGGGGTGAGATTGGTCAGAAAGAAATGGGAAGTCTAGAAGTGGTTCAAGAAACGTCTTCAAAGTTTGATCAGATCAAAGCAAGAATGAAAGCCGCGCAAGACAGACAAAAGTCTTATGCAGATAAGCGGCGACGACCAATTGAGTTTAACGTTGGTGACAATGTGATGCTCAAGGTCTCGCCTTGGAAGGGGATTATCCGTTTTAGGAAAAGAGGAAAGTTGAGTCCGAGGTACATTGGACCGTTCAGGATTGTAAATCGTGTGGGTGAAGTAGCTTATAAACTGGATTTACCCGATGAGTTAGAAGGAATAATTTCAACCTTCCATGTTTCTCATCTGAGGAAGTGTCTAGCTGATGACACGTCTCACGTGCCATTAATGGACATCGAGGTTGATGAACAATTGAACTACATCGAACAACCGATAGAGATCGTTGATCGTAAGGAGAAGCAGCTTCGTCACAAGACTATACCTTTGGTAAAAGTGATATGGAAACACCGCAAAGGATCGGATGCTACTTGGGAAGCCGAGGATGAGATGCGCAAGTTTTACCCTAATTTGTTTATGTAATAGTTAGGTTTCGGGGACGAAACCTCTTTAAGGGGGGAAGACTTGTAACATCCTAAAAAAAAAATTAATGATGAATAAAGGAAGTTATGTTTAGTGATTTCGCGTAATTAATTAATATCGGGTAGGGAGCGGGTCTTGGACGTGGATTAATTGAGATGGCTTAAATGAGAATGGGATTTCAGGGATATAAATACCCCCAAAATCCCAAAATATCTTCATTTTCACCAAACTCCCTACACCCCAAAACACACACACACACCACACGCATACCGCCTGCCGGCCGAGCCAAGGGAAGAGTCGGGCAGATCCGAGAGAGAGCGATTAGTGTACTAGCAAGTAAACGAGATCCAAACAAGCCCAAAAAGGTATGATTCTTGATCTTTAAAGTTTAAAGATCCAAGCTTTTTTTAGTGTATAAGCGACAGAAAATGGTCAGGAAGCGTAGTGGGTGATATCGAACCATAGCAAGGGTGTTAAAATCGCTCAAAATGCTGGAAAGAAACCGAACAGCGGCTGTCTGGGCAACTTCGCCTGCATCTGGGCAACTTCGCCTTCAAAGCGATGAACTTCGCCTGCAACCTAAGTTCGCCTGATGAACTTCGCCTGCAAGCTAAGTTCGCCTGATGAACTTCGCCTGCAAGCTAAGTTCGCCTGATGACAACTTCGCCTGAGGCCAAGTTCGCCTGATGACAACTTCGCCTAAAGCCAAGTTCGCCTGATGACAACTTCGCCTAAAGCCAAGTTCGCCTGATGACAACTTCGCCTAAAGCTAAGTTCACCTAAGGTTTAACTTCGCCTAAAGCTAAGTTCGCCTAAGGTTTAACTTCGCCTAAAGCTAAGTTCGCCTAAGGTTTAACTTCGCCTAAAGCTAAGTTCGCCTAAGGTTTAACTTCGCCTAAAGCCAAGTTCGATTAGGAAGTAAACTAAAAATCTAATGAAAAATGTGTTAAGACAGTTAATGGAAATAAAATTTTTCCAAGCTGACATGGCAGCTCGACCCCAGCCAGGGGCTCTGCCCCTTGGACCCTGCTAGGGGCTGCCGCCCCTAGACCCCGCTGCCAGGGGCGCTGCCCCCGGACCCCCGTTCGTTGTGGGTCATATAAAGATAGACATACATTATGAGAAGTGATAGTTAATTGATACGTATACTTGTTATACAGTCAGCCGTGCACAACTGAAGAAAGGAATTACGATTAACGGTGAACGTAACCGTGTTCAGGTGAGTTTCTAGCCCCATTCCTTGTTATGTTTTCGGGGCTGTGTGCATACTTGATGTGTTGTTAATACATTTATCCTAAGTGATAAGTGTATGCCCTATGTGATATATGTGTTATGTAAGAATGATTGCTTGATGGTACGTGAACGATCTTCGGATATTGCACGTACTGTCAGGTTGTAATGCTATGTATAAGGTAAGTATAATATGAATGCTTATGCGTATGAACGTGATAGAGATAATAAAAGAAGGAAATAATGATGTATGGTTGTATGGTTACGAAAAGGGTACCGAGCCCTAATAATACTCGAGGTATGATGTATGGTTGTATGGTTACGAAAAGGGTACCGAGCCCTAAAAATACTCGGGGTATAATGTATGGTAACGAAGAGGGAATCGAACCCTTCTAATATTCGAAACTAGAGACCAGACCCTTATAATATCTGTGATGTTAGGGACCAGACCCTTATAATATCTGTGATGTTAGGGAATCGAACCCTTCTAATATTCGAAACTAGGGACCAGACCCTTATAATATCTGTGATGGTAGAGACCGGACCCTTATAATATCTGTGATGTTAGGGAATCGAACCCTTCTAATATTCGAAAACTAGGGACCAGACCCTTATAATATCTGTGAGGTTATAGGGCGAAAGGCTCTTTAAAACGTATGATTATGTATGTAAAGAAAGTATGAAGGTAAAAATGAAAGTAAAAGCACTTAAGTGAGTATGAAAGAAAGTTAGGAGGTTAAGTATGAAATGTAAAGAATGTATTGTATGATTATGTGATTAACTAGAACTCACTCAGCGTAGCTGACTTTTAGTATGCACGCAAGTGAGTAGGATGAGACAGCTGGCTTGAGCGGGGACACATGGCAGAAGAATAAGAGCCTGGCATCTGAAGACTTACGATGTTTTAATTTTAATGTTTTAATGTGAAAGACAAAGGACGTTTTGAGACAAGTTATGAAATATTGTAATGTTTTATGAAAGTTTTATATTCCGCGTAAATGTTTTAATTAACTCTGATATTTAGAACTGTGTTTATGAGTAAATCCAACACGAAAGTAGGGTTACCGGTAACGGGGCCTTACAAGTTTAAGTTTAAAGCTAAAATGAGTGTTAAATTTGCACACTAATCTAATACTTATAATAGATGATTACTCGGCCAAGTGGAAGAATATATGAATAAATATGTTTTTATATTTATCGTATGGCCATTATAATCATTTATATAATAAAAAATAGATCAAAATAATAAACAATTATAACTTATTATTATATTAGCTTGGTAATTGCTGATAAACTGTATTACCTTCATTAGCTAATAAAAGGTTTCCCCTTGGGTGTTTTTTGTAACATCCTGAAATTTCTAAGAATAAATAATTAATATATTATCTACTATTATAATAAAACAAAAGATTTTTGAGACATGTGTCAATCTAATACAACTTCTCTGCTATTTTGACACGTGGCTTTACCTCAATTCAGAATTCCAAACGACGGGTTTTTTTTATCTACTATTTTCTTCACTGTGTAACTTCTTCGTGAAGATTAATTTCTGGTAATCAATTTCCTCCGGTTTCTTTTTATAGATTCAAATATTGCTATGAATTTTAGACTTTCAATATTATTGTTGAATACATTTTATTATCTTTATTTGGGGTTAAATCATCCCTACTTGATTTACGATTTTGAATTCTCATATTTCATCTCAATATTTCATCTCAGGTCTTAGGATTTGAACAAGATCTGCTTAAGTTGTTGGCCGAATCATCCGATTCTCGCTCATGGTCCGATTTTCGGACTTCAAGTTATCAATTTTGATATTTATTGATAAGTCACGGTGTTTAACGAGTGATTCGACTTGATTTTTTATTTAATTTTGCGTACAGTTAGATTAATTTTGAAGTAGACGAAGTTTAGATATGTCTAGGGCTTTGCATCGCCAGATTACTAAACGATGGTTCTTGATTGCAGCTTTTTAGTTTATTTCTTTTTTATAATCACACACAATCATATTGTGGTGCAGTACGGATATTTGATTCAAAGTTGGTTGTTTCTATTTAAGGTGGTCACCTAATCATTTTACTGAGGTTCAGTATTTGATTCAAAGTTGCTTATACATTTGTCAAGGATTTAGTAAGTACAAGGTTTATATAAAAACTCATGGTACAATACGAGCATTGGAATAAATCTTCTATTATATGTTATTTTTAATATTTCTACCCGTTTTCATAGATTGAATTTTGTTTGCTGTTTTACAGGTTATTGGAATCGATCTTTTGTCTCAATCTTTATTGCCAACAGTTATTGAACTTGCAGATGATAGACATTGGAGAGTTCATTTGGCAATCATCGAGTACATACCTCTTTGCATGCTAGCCGGTTAGGTGTAGGATTTTTTGATGATAAACTTGGTGCTCTATACATGCGACGATTACAAGACAAGGGTATTTACCTCTAATATAATCTTCTATGTTATATTAACTTATTACAGTTATTATTTCTTTTGACATTTCGATAACTTTTCACTTTACCTAACCTGATGAAATAAATGGTTTGTGTTATATGAAAGAGGTAATAATGTTAAATTTATTTAATTGTTTTAGTTCAGATATGTAAAAGTTTTTATGGCTATCATGTTGGTTTTGTATATTTAGGTTGGTTACGAATTGATCTTTTTATTTTACTTTTTTTAACTCATGAAGGTTTAGTTCTATGTTAATCTCTAACTTTGACCATTTGATTGCTATTAGATTCTACATCAGTTATGTCATGTGAATTCTTCAATGGTGAAGAGTTAAAAACTAGGGTTTTAAGTGAACAGTTATAAAGACAAGATTGAAAGGGCATTAGGATACCTCCAAGTTGGGTCGGGATCTGCGTGTCCAATGTTATATAATCAGAAGTCGAGATTTTTAATTTGTATTTGTAGCATACTTTATATAGTGTAAATGTAACATTAAATATCATACGTATTTATCAATTATAAATTTCTTTTAATTTCATAATTATTTGTACTCAACCCCGTGTATCACACGGGTTTATAACCTAGTTTATTTAATATGGAAAAGTTTACTTGAGATAATAGAAAAATAGTAAAAGTAATAAAGATAGAATGATAAGTAGGCTAATTAGATGTAATTAATTATGGACCAAAAATGAAAGATGACCCTAAGGTCCATGGGCTTAAGGGAGTATAAATACCCCTTAAAACCCTAATCCTTTCCATTTTCATACATCTCTACACCATAGCCTACACCATCAAAACACACACTTAACCCAATTCCTGTTTTTGAGAAAACCACCCACAAAGACACAAAGATATCCGGAGATATAGCCGTAGGATAGGTCTCAAATTTTAACCGAGTATTCATGACATATAAATGAATTTTTCCACTGAAAAAGATCTTCGATCAGAGTTTTATTAGTAAACCCACAGCAGCTCAAAAGTAAAGATTCCGGCGACTGTTCAGCTATTCCGGCGATTGTAGTGGCGGTTTCCGGCAAAGGTGAGCTGATGGGTTTGTAGATCGAGAAGATACGGTTCTGTGGCTGCTTGAATCACTCAAATCGGAGTTCGTTTGATATGGTTTTGAGCATCTCGAATGATTTCATACAAAACCTCCAATGTACGTTTTTGTTAAAAAAGCTTACTTTTCATGAACGGATTTACATGAAAATTGGTAGGATGATAGATCGGGTCATGATTATTGATAAAGTAATGACCTTGATAATAAACGGGTTAGTTGGTTCGTTTCGGGTAAAACGAGTAGTGTTCGGTTTGTGAAAAGGACGGGTAAACGAAGTCGGTTTTGCATGAAACTTAGTAGGATAGTAAATCGAGTATAGTTATACCATAAAGTAGCACACTTGATGTTAAAATGGACTTATCAAACTTACGGTTATAAACGGCTTGTTAAAGAAAAACCCTAGATCTAGTTTTGAACTTTTTAAGCCTAAAGGTCCAAACTTTATGGTTCCCCGGGTCAATACTAATCCAGAAATGGATGTGGGAACGTTTACGGGAATGGTTAATATCATATCAAAGGTTTAAATGTTGTTAAAACCAAACCAGTAGCTGTTGCACGTTAAGTTTGCTTACTGAATAAGTTCGCCTGCTGGTTAACTTCGCCCACTGACAAGTTCGCTGATTGTTAAGTTCGCCTCATCCAAGTTCGCATGCTACCATGTTCACAGACATACAGGTTCGCCTTAATATAAGTTCTCCTTAATCTAAGTTCGCTTATATATCTAAGTTCCCTTGTATATCTAAGTTCGCTTATATATCTAAGTTCGCTTATATTAAGACCCATATACGTGGCAACTTGTATATGTATATGCGTACACAGGTGATGGTATGCATTATAAGGACTTAAGAGATCAAAATACAAGGAAGTTAAAATAAAGGAAAAACCATAAAAATGTTAAGTAAAGTAAACTAATACTAGGCCACTAGATTAGATCAGACGAGTATTGATACGTGTAACTTATATACAGTTAGCAGAGCTCAACTACAGAAGGATTAACTATTAATGGAGAAAGAGACAGGATCCAGGTGAGTTTCTAGCCCCATTCCTTGTTTTGTTTTCGGGGCTGTGTGCATACTCGATGTGATTTGTTAATACACTTATCCTAAGTGATAAGTGTATGCCCTATGTGATATATGTGAACGGTATGAATGATTGCTTGTCGGCACGTGAACGATCTTTGAATATTGCACGTACTGTCAAGTTATAATTATGAATATGAATGCTATGTATAATGTTGAATGATTGCTTGTCGGTACGTGAACGATCCTCGGATATTGCACATACTGTCAAGTTATAATTATGAATATGAACGTTATGTATAATGTATGAATGATATGTATGTATATTATGAATGAATGTAAGAGAAAGAAAGGTAGAAAAGGGGCTGGGCCCTAATAATATCCAAGGCAAAAAAGGGACCGAGCCCTTTAATAATCTCAAGGCAGAAAATGAATTGGACCCTAATAATATTCAAGGCAGAAAAGGGACCGAGCCCTTTAATAATCTCGAGGCAGAAAAGGGACTAGACCCTAATAATATCCAAGGCAGAAAAAGGGACTGGACCCTAATAATATCCGAGGCAGAATAGAATAATGTAAAGTAGAAATTTTAATAAAGTATGAAGGTAAGTATATATATATATACTATGAATGAAGTATGAAAGTATGAATGAAAGTATGTAAGTATGTATGTAATGTACGTTATTTGATTAACTAGAACTCACTCAGCGTAGCTGACCTTTAGTATGCACGCAAGTGAGTAGGATGAGACAGCTCGCTTGAGGGGAACACGTGGCATTGAATAAGAGGCAGGCATCGGAAGACTCAAGACGTGTTATGTTTTAATTACTTAGTTTTTGAAAGACAAGTTGTTTGTTTAAGACAAGTTTTGGATTGTTATGAAATGTTTTATGAAAGTTTTTATGTTCCGCGAATGTTTTTAGTAACTCTGATGATTAGAACTATGTGAATGAGTAAATCCAACGTCAAATGTGAGGCACCGGTAACGGGGCCTTACAAGTTGGTATCAGAGCAAAGTTCAAGAGATTTAAGCATCCTACATGCTTAGACTCGAACAAAGAATGAGATTTAAGTAAGAAAAGAAAGAAGATGCCAGTTCAAGATAGTCATGTGTCACTCAAGCAAGCTCAGTAATGGTAAAGTACATGATTAAGTTCATGTAATGATTTGGAAGTATATATATTCGCATGTTAAATGAAAATAGAATGATGAATGAATGTTAGCTTAATTGCTAGAGAACGAGGTATGATTTTAGCTTAATTGCTAAATAAAAAATGTTTGTATGTAAGCTTAATTGCTAGAGAGATATTGTATTAATGCTAGCTTAATTTATAAGGATAAGAATGTAGGTTATATGCATGTTTACATGATTGTGTGAGAAACTAGCACGAGTGAAATCATAAAGGGAAGTATGTAGAACCTGAGGAGTAATGTAAAGAGTTAATTACACTTGGCCACTGTCATTAACTACTTACCTTACGAATCATGTGCTAAATAATTCCTAGAGTGATAATATTTGTGTTTCCTAGAGATAAGATAGATGACTGCTACAAAAGGGACAAGCACGAAGAGGTCGTACTGGATGCTGTGGTAAGACACGTGCCAACCAGACACCTGTTGAAGAGGGTGTGACAAATTAATATACAAAAGCAATAGGACCTCGACTTTAGGAAGTAAAGAAGAAGGATCACTCCTGGAGCTTGTAATCATATACATCAAGGGAGTTGCTCAAATGTTTCGCACTACAATGCCAACAATGTTCGCCGAAGCATCAAAGGTAGCCCGAACTGTGAAGTCCAAATGGAAGTAGCATGAAAGAAACAGAGATAAGCCAACTAGAATGAGTCAAGACAGGTAGTATGTCTGCAATAGTTAACTCCATAAAGGAACTTGCTGGGATCGTGAGTAACAAAGCGAATGACGAGAAAGCAGAGATGATCGTGAAGGACGGGTGAAAGTCGAGGCATCCTAATTGAAAAGGAATGAAAGTATGAGACTACATAGTTTAGCAAATATGAAAGAAGACGTTAAGAAGAATGTAGTTGTGTACCTGATACTTTCTGGAAGAGACCAATAGCGATACTTTCGTCAAAGTATGAGAATGGTTAAGAATTGTAAGATAGAACTAGAGGGACGTGAGTTCCTTTCTACTCTTTATGATTGACCTTAAGAGAGTTTGATGTCGTTTGGGAATGGATTTGACGTCTGAGTTAAAGATCGTATAGCATGTAAGAGTAAGTTGATAAGGTTTATGTCATTGGATGGCGGTACAATGACAGTTTATGGTAATAAGGAAAGTTCAAGGCCTAACGTCATTCCGATGATAGAAGCTGAAGGTTTGTTAAGGCGATGGTGCAGTGCCTACCTAGCGTATGTTGTCAAAGCTACGACCGACACGAAAGAAATGAAAGATGTTCCTGTAGTGTGAGACTAACCAGAAGTGTTCCCGTATGACCTTCTGGGGTTAGCACTGGAACGAAAGGTAGGATTCCAAATAGAGTTAATACCAGGAGCACAGCCCGTCGCGAAAGCACCTTACCGCCTGGTTCCGTCCAAGATGAAAGAGTTAATGTCCCGACTACAAGAACTCCTCGACGAAGATGTTCTATGCCGAGTATTTCCCTACGTGGTGTACCGGCGATGTTCATGAAGGAAAAAAGATGGAAGTATGAGAATGTGTATAGATTTCTACGAGTTGAACAAGCTTAATGTGAAGAATAAATATTGCCACAAATGGATAATTTGTTTGATCAAATGCAAGGTGCGAGTTGGTTCTCTCAAATAGACCTCAGAGCAGGCTATCATCAGTTGAAAGTGAAAGAGGAAGACATCCCTAAAACAACATTTCAGACGCGATATGAATTATACGAGTTTCTCGTGATATTGTTTGGATAGACGAATGTTCAAGCAACATTTATGGTTATGATGAATAGGGCATGTCATCCGATATTAGGACAAATATGTCATTGCCTTCACAGACGATAGTTTTGATTATTCAAGGGATAATTCCGACCATGCTGAACACTTGAGAGAAGTGTTGGAAACGCTGAAGAAAGAGTAACTTTATGCTAAGTTTTCAAGGTGTACCATTGACACATGTCATAAGAAGCAGAAGGAATGGAATACGAGGCAAGAAGGTGAGTGAGACTGATAAAGTATTAAGATTGTGAAATCAAGTATTATCCTGGTGAGGCTAATATGGTTACTGACGGCCAGAATGTGGAGAAGATGTCACGACATTTAATTAGTATAAATTAGTTAGTACTTCGGATTGCATTAGCGAGATCCATGAGACACAGTTAAAAGTTAAAAAGGATGAGAGAAATATGAAAACAAAAAGAAATGAATTCTCTAGTTACACATAGAGTTGAAAGATAATACTTATGATGTAAAAATCAGATTTGGTCGGCTGAGGATTTCACGTCATGGATATCTTCGAGGCCAAATCCTAGATGAAGGTTATAAGTCTAGATACTCGGTTTACATCGAAGCATCAAAAAGGAAAGATGCCGATTACAATGAAGGTAGATACTAATGAAAGTGAAACGCTTAAGAAGAATTCAAATGAAGATGAGTCCAGGGTATGTGACAGCTGTGGATAGACAGGATACTTTGCCTACACTGATAAGAACAACCACCAGTGTTACGAATGTGGAGCCGAAAGTCACACCGCAAGAGGATGCTAGAAACCAAGAACAAAAGAAGGAAAGACATGCTCGGAAAGGAAGTTGGTTAAGACGATTGGTTTTGATATATGAGACGGCCTGATATGCAGTAACAAACAACAATGGATTCATCAGAAAAGGTGAGACTAGATTAGTCAAGAAAAGGAAGATGTATCACCATGGATTTCATGATCAAGCTACCTTAGACAGCTATAACTCATGAACCCTACGTGTTGATACAGAGCTGAGAATGAAAGAAGGTTTAAGTGGTAACTTAAGGAGTTCTCCAACAAGTTATGCAATGGATGTACTCAAGGATTGCAAGAAGTGCTCTACCTTAAGGGATGGACAAAGGGATTTCAAGAAATAATCATTAAGGGGGAACTGGGAGTGCTTCCTTACGTTTTGAACGCATTGCAAACAGTATGAATGAAAGTATGTAAGTATGTATGTAATGTATGTTATGTGATTAACTAGAACTCACTCAGCGTAGCTGACCTTTAGTATGCACGCAGGTGAGTAGGATGAGACAGCTCGCTTGAGGGGAACACGTGGCATTGAATAAGAGGCAGGCATCGGAAGACTCAAGACGTGTTATGTTTTAATTACTTAGTTTTTGAAAGACAAGTTGTTTGTTTAAGACAAGTTTTGGATTGTTATGAAATGTTTTATGAAAGTTTTTATGTTTCGCGAATGTCTTTAGTAACTCTGATGATTAGAACTATGTGAATGAGTAAATCCAACGTCAAATGTGAGGCACCGGTAACGGGGCCTTACAATTTTTAAGGGAGACTAATTAACATCAAAGAGGTAATACGAAAGCCACAAGACAACAAATAATTTGTAACCCTCTTTCTCTCCCAAACCGGTTCTCTCTCAAGAACCCTAATCCACATCCTTAACAATACATCCTAAAGGGGAACTCGATCAAGCTGATAATCATGTCTGGAGGTCTCTCATCTGCTATGGCTACTCTCTCTGTTGTAACATGCACGCACATCTAATTAGGTTTATTATATCATTCATGTTTTCATAATAACTATGAGGAATTGGTCAACAGTTTTTTCAATGTATTCAAGAATTTCATACGTTAACCCAAGTAAACAAAAAATGCTTTTTGATAGAACTAAAATATTTATCTCTATCACTTGTAAGAGAAACTTCTTGGTTTAAGCCACATCTGGTTTCTATATATAACCATGTATATCCATCTCTTCATGTATATGAAGCTTCGAGTACTTCTAACAAGCCATAAAACAAATCATTGTTATCCTTGTCACAGAGAGTAATGTCTTGTCGTTGTTGGGTTTAATCAGTTCGTTTAGGGTCACGGGTCGTCACGTATTGGGTCTTGGATCAGTATGTTACTAGATCAGTTCGTTACATTCTGTTTGACTAAAGAAGTGGTCATAGTTGTACGAGTTCAGAGGGAACGTGATTGACCAATTCACATGCATGTGTACGTTGGAGAATTACAAGTGTATGTTGGGCTAAAGAATAGCTTATCTCTTTGCCGGTTCTTCAGTTAGATTTAGTATTTTATTTATTTTATTTTCCCACGTTCTCATTTGCATGTGCTTATTTTGATTATAAATAGGGAGTAGTTTTAGTAGTTGGTTTGTACCCTTTTCATCGAATGAACAGAAGTTTTTCTTTTCTTCATATTATCTTTATAACAATTCACATTTACATACATACGTAAGTTTGTGTTAGTGTGTGTGGAGTGGGGCCTGTAACCAACAGCCGTGATCATTGTAACCAACAGCCGTGATCATCATAAGATGTGAAAATATGTATCGGTATAACATAATATCAATATAAAGTAAGTGTGCTAGTGTAGTATGAGAGCACACACCATGAGTTCTCTATCTTATACATAATAGATGTTATCTTTCACTGTTAGAGGGCAGTGTCCCCCAAAATGGTGTAAGCGTTTTGATTGACCGTCAAAGATGTAATTGGTGGTCATTTGTTAACAAGCATTTCACACAACTTGTCATGTAGCCCAAGTATTATGGATAAGTAGAGAGGGGATGGCTTGATTCATTATTTGAACTTAAAACAAATTAACATTAACATGAAATGGTCAACATGGAAACCAAATACATTAACATAAACATAAAAACCGAAGACGATGACTTCTATTGCCTAGGGATGAGCACGGTACCGTACCGGTACCGCTACCGAAAATACCGATCCTGAATCGTAAATAATTGGTACCGGTACCGGTACCAAAATATTCTGTTCGGTACCATTACCGAATGTAAAAATCAGGAAATACTGGTACCGTATCGTACCGTACTGATCCCGTAACTTAAAACTTTGGTACCGATTCGGTTACCAAAATCGATTTTTTTTACAAATGGTGTGTATTTGGGACTACTAATCACTTGGGGGGTTGGCTTTGTTTTTTAATCACAGATGGGATTAATAGTGTTTAATATTGGCGAATAAGAGTATTGGCATAGGTGTGTAAGAGAATGTAAGAGGGTTGTCAGGTGAGAGAATCTTATTTGTATTTGGTAGTGGCGAATAAGGTAAATTGCATTTGATAGTGGCGAATAAGGTAAACTGTCTTTGATAGTGGCGAGTAAAAACGAGGTCACATGACCAAGTAAAATTAGCACTTAGTATTGACGAATAACTTTAATATTACTTGATATCGGCGAGTAAGGGTGCTTCGAATAAAGGTACTGGGTTCATATAAAACAAATTCAAAAGTATAAAAGATTCATGATTAGACTAAACCATGGAATCTCTCAAAAACCACAATAAAATGTTGATGGATAGCTCGCTTGTAGATGTAGAGAACTTTGCAGATATCACATGCAACCCACAAGAATCCAAATTTCAAATGAATAAAATCACAATAAAATGTTGATGGACACCAGATTTCTATATAAAACTGCCAGAATGGCACTTCCCCAACTAGTCTGCAACAGTAACATAGCATTGCCAATCTCTATCGACTTAGGATCAACGGCTTTACAAAGATTTCTATATAAAACTGCAAGAACGGCACTTCCCCAACTAATCTGACCGCATTGATTTAAATCATTTATGTGATTTAAAAAATTGACGTGGACAAAGTTGTTAGCGGATTCGCAAAATAATGTTCCGCCGATTATAAGTAAAATTATCGCTCTTGCTCGTTGCGTACATTGAAGTTCGGTGGCATTATCAAGAAGTTGAGTCTCCTCGATGGCGTCCATAACAAACGTCATGTTTATTCTTTGCGAACTGATTTCTTCACTGGTGATCTCTATACCGGTCAATTCTAGAAAAGTTGTTATAATTTCATCATCTGACCATTTTCTTTCAATACCACACAATACCGTACCCTCAACCCGTAAACCAAGCAAAACTGCCATATCTTGTAAGGTTATAGTTACTTTTCCGAATGGCATATGAAACGTGTGTGTTTCTGGACGCCATCTTTCAACTAATGCAGATACTAGAGCATTGTCAACCCTCCTTGTCTCACATTGAAAAATGCCCTCGAAACCAGCCTCACGTATATAATGCATAACATTTTCAGATAGTGGATTTGACGAAGGTAAGACCACAATTTCTCATCACACCTTCTCAACCTAAGTACACCCTCATCTTTCAAATTTTCCGGTTGATAAAATGCATAACTAGCTCTATGATTGTTTCTTAGAAACAACAAATCATTGACCAAAGGACCGGAACTGAAACGTTGTGCCATTTTTTAACGTGAACAATAGCAAATAATATTGAAGGTGATGGTATGGTGATGAAGTTAATTGAGAAATGATATATGAAGATGAAGTTAATGCATATATAAGTCATGTATATTTGAGAAAGAAAAAATTATAAATTTTGTCCTTTTAAATTATCAAAATTATGGAATAGGTCCTTTTTAAAAATGAGTTTCATTCTTTATCCTTTATTTGCGTATTTTCCTCGGTTTTAATCCTTTACACTAACAGCCATCCATTTGTTCAGTTAAGTCCCCCATATGCAGTGCATATGAGGGCATTTTAGTCCTTTTAACCTTTCAGGGGCTGTTTATATAACTAACTCAAAGACTTACTTCTAACTAAAAAATTAAGGGGCTATATATGTTAAAAATAAAACACTTCATCTTCTTCATCAGATATTTCTTCTTTCTTCATTCAGGTACCCAGCAAGTTAGGTTCTGTGCAAACATAACAAGTTATTGTTTATTTATGTACGTATATAATATATATATATATATATATATATATGTTAATTGCATAACCAGTACGCGAGTGTGGTTAACACCCAAACCTCTATATGGAGAGGGTTTTTGGTGTGGGTGACTTCGACACTCCAGGGAGCGTGCAATCCGTGGCCGGAGTTGTGGCCGCCGCCTTTTGTTGAGTAAAAACCTAATTGAATGCCCCCACAATAAATTGTGGTGCTTTGCACATGCAAGAGATGTTATAACACATTCTTATAGTACAATATTGAATTTGAGGAATCAAATTAAAGCCCTTCATCATCTTCATTCCCTTGCCGGAAAGTCACGGATTTGTGAGATGAGGCTGTATAGGCTTTTGTTTTCGTTTTCGCTGGTCAGGGTTTATCACTGGGTTGTGACAAGAGGCTGTGATTGGATTCAAATTTGGGTCTTGTTTTTTCCAGCTAGATCTAGCAATAATGGTGGATTTAAGAAGTGTTCAGCGGTTCTCAAACCCAATTTCATGAATATATTGAAGAGGTGGTGGCCGGAGGTCCTGTTGAGTGTGGTAGGTGGAACTCTTGTTGGTGGTGGCCGACAGTTCTTTAACGGTGGTGGCTAGGGTTAGAAAGAGGAGGCTAATAAAGATGAAGAAGATGGATAGTGGTGGGCCTATATTTGATTCTTTTATTCATTTTATATATTAGGATTTTTTAATAATAAATATTTCAAGGAGGAATTACCACAATACCCTCATGTGTCATGCATATGCTAATACTTAACTGTACAAATGGATGGTCGTTAGTTTAAAAGATTAAAACCGAGGAAAATATGCAAATAAAGGATAAAGAATGAAATTCATTTTCAAAAATGACCTGTTTCATAATTTTGATAATTCAAAAGGACAAAATTTGTAATTTTAAGATGAAGTTAATGCATATATAAGTCATGTATATTTGAGAAATGATCTCTGGTGTCCATCAACATTTTATTATGATTTTATTCATTTGAATTTTGAATTCTTGTGGGTTGCATGTGATATCTGCAAAGTTCTCTACATCTACAAGCGAGCTGTCCATCAATATTTTATTGTGATTTTTGAGAGATTCCATGGTTTAGTATAATCATGAATCTTTTTTACTTTTGAATTTGTTTTATGTGAACCCAGTACGTTTATTCGAAGCACCCTTACTCGCCGATATCAAGTAATATTAAGGTTATTCGCCAATACTAAGTGCTAATTGTACTTGGTCACGTGACCTCGTTTTTACTCGCCACTATCAAAGATAGATTACCTTATTCGCCACTATCAAATGCAATTTACCTTATTCGTCACTACCAAATACAAATAAGATTCTCTCACCTGACAACCCTCTTACATTCTCTTACACACCTATGCCAATACTCTTATTCGCCAATATTAAAAACTATCACCCCATTTGTGATTAAAAAACAAAGCCAACCCCCAAGTGATTAGTAGTCCCAAATACACATCATTTGTAATAAAAATTCTATCGAAATCAGTACCGATTTCGTACATGTACCCATTTTGCTTATCCATACTATCACCATCGCCCATCGGTGACTTGTATGAGTTTGATTGCTCCAACATAGTGATAGGTATGCAAATGCTAGAATTCAACGCTTGTTCGAATAGCTTAAGTGGAAGGTGCATGTGTTTGAATGCATGCGATATTTTTTTATGGATTTGATATATGAAATGATATTGTTTAGTAACAATTTACATTTATCATGAATTTAATATATCAAAGCCAAACTTGTTTGTTCCTTTGTTGGATGATGTTATAGCAAATTACAAGTGACATTAACATTGGCCGTACCATAGTTACCACAATGGAGCGCCCCACATCAATGGTGTCTTCATATTTCCTTTATTTTCAGTAATTACACTTCTTGAACAAGAGAAACATGCACCAAGTTCTTTCACAAAGACTTGCCATGGTAAAGAAAAAAGGGGGAACAGACACACTTGACGAGCGTAGTACATCGTGAAGAAAAACTGTAAGATATATAACAAGATGTCACTTTTGACCCCCGAAAACAACACCTTAATCTTCTAACATTGCTAGTACTTATTATTAGCGGGATAAACTTTGATGGGTAGCCCGTCTCGGGGTACCGGAAATGGCCCATATTGTACCCCCTCTTCTCCTATCAGTCTATCACTTCCCATCTGTGCATAAAATAATATAACATTTCAAATGGTGACACATAATATGATCAACTTGGAATATAATCTCTTATGTAGTTATTTGAGTGTTGAAACTTGAAAGCTAATTACCTAAAAGTGGTGGTGAGGTGATGAAGCAAGATAAGCATCTCGAGCTTCGCAAGCTCACTTCCAGGACATGAGTGGGCACCATTCCCGAATGGCATATACGTGTTTGGCCTAGGCGCAACCTACACATATATAGACATCAAATATGCGTCACTGCAGCACGTACGCAATTAAAAAGTATTCACAAAGATTCAGATTCAGAGCATATATAACAGAGAATCTATCTATACTCTCTAATAAAAGACTACAAGTTTTGTCACTTGTTATTCATACATTAAACCTCACATTTTTAATAAATTTATAATAGTAAAATAATAGTTACCATTCTTACAATTTATGCTTCAAAATTTATTCATTTAATATTTACTTCCTATTTTTTTCAAAACATTTTATATTTATAATTATCTTTTACTTTAAAATTGTTTTCAAGACTGTTGTATAACGAATGTATTAACGGGTTTATGTTCCTTGTATACTGATTATTTATTAAATATTGTATTTTTAAGAACTACCCGTGTAGTACACGGACCTCAAACTAGTATATAGATAAGAGACACATTCGTCTCTTTTCAAATGTTGATGTGGGGACGTTACGTGCGTAATGTAGGAAGATACACTTGCATGGAGTTCATTATACATATACTACCAAACAAAACCACTAGCTCACGTGATGACTTCCGTGTGATTTCATCTTTATAATATGCATGATGATACTGGTACAAATACTATAGGACCGTAACCCATCAATGAGTTCTTAAAACAAATTTAGAATTTGATTATATTAGTAGAAATAATAAACGTTTAACTAATTATCATTTTATGCAATTGACTTACTTAATTGAGATCAATGACAAGACACCCGTTTTTGGCTTATTATAATGGCACTAATTCGGAGATAATCCAAAAGTTAGTAGATGTCTACTTAAACCAGCTGCATAAAATAAGAAGAAAATAAACAGAAAAAGCCTAAACACACAAAAAAAAAAGCATGCAGGTGGAGTTACGAGACCTATAAGAAATGAATGGAGAAGTCTCGGTGAACCAGACCCGAATTCCACCATTTATAGCCTAACCCACCCCCCCCCCCCCCCCGAATTACATTTTCTATGTCATTTATAGCCTAACCCACCCCCCATTTATAGCCTAACCCACCCCCCCCCCCCCCCCCCCATTTACATTTTCTATGTCATTCCTAACGCGCAAGACACATATATCTTCCTAATTTAGGATTTTATTGTCTTTAGTTTCATATTTATTTGTTAGTTCTTAATTTCAAATATTTGAAGATAAATGTCAAACTTAGAATTGATTTAATGTTTTAGTAATATAAATATACTTCCTTTCTTTAGAGTTCTTTGTATTGTCTTTTTGTGTCTACCCTACATTGCGGGTTATTAATGTATTATAAATGGTGAAAAGATGGGCGTGACAACGTATTTATGTGTATACTCGATAGAACACGTACATAGGTATACCATTCGACACGAAAGCTGTTCATTCAACGATTAACTCGAAACATTTTTAGATATAAATTTTATGCAACAACTAATCACCTCGAATCTTGAAGGGTCGAATTTGTGGGGGTGAGGGAAGAAGTGAGAGGAGTAATGGATGCTTCTGAAGAGTGGAAGGACCTTCCACCCCTTCGGTATCAAATAGCCTTCCATTTCTACGTCTTCTACTGCTTCTCTGTATGTAAACGATAGTATACTGGCTGCCCTCAACGTCTCTTGTATTACCTGCCAAAAACAGTCTTATTATTTGAAAATATATCATATTAAATATTTAATAAGTAAAGGCGTATGTGACTAGTAAACAAAATATTGATATATATATTCGTGGTTCATGAACAATTGGTTTTCTAACCATTAATTCAATTCTTTCGAAAATAGAAACAAATATAATTTAAAATCTGTTACTCTTTTATATATTTAATAATAATAAGACATTGAAAAGTCTATATTTTATACCCGAGTAGATAATGGCATGCGTCTCGTATCATCCCACGTAATTCTACGATTGGCTTCAAGTCTTGTGCACCGTAGTTCTTCTTGTTCTCTCTGAACAATTATAAATTATTTGTTAATTTGTATCAAAATGATATATAAAGAGAGAGCAAGGATTAAATAATGAGTGATCATTCCTTTGTAGAAGTGTGTGAAGTACTTCTGAACCAGTGATCAAGTTTTTTACTCCCTCTGTCCCATTATAAGTGTCATAGTTTGACTTTTTAAGTCTTTCTTTTGCAACATTGACCGCAAATATTTTTGTTCGTGTCATATAATACTTGATGAAAATTATATCAATGTAAATACATTTAAAACCCAATCCATTCATATATTTTACATCAAGTACTATTATATAACACAAACAAAAATATTGTCGGTCAAAGTTAAACAAGAAATACTTGAAAAATCAAACTATGACACTTATAATGGGACGGAGTGAGTAAATAATTAAGATTAAAAAGATTGTAATAATAATAATAATAATAAAGTAATTAATTGACCGAAATAGGTAAAAACAGGAAATCTTCTATTGATAACTTTTCCTTTTTTCATTAAATCTAGTTATATCATCTTTAATTTGACTAGTATTGCTATATATTTTTCTTTTCTTTTTTTTTAAAAAAAAAGACATCTTTTATGTCAATAACAATTGATACAATGCTGTAAAGTTAAATACATATTTTGTGTAATTATATACATGTGTTGTGCAATTATATATAAAACATTACGTGATAAGTACAAACGCATGCTTTGTGCAGAAACACAACTTCACATAGTACATAGCCAACATACATGAATGTGTGTGTATTTGTAATGAAAAGATTACCCTGACAGCATGGAGGAGATGAGGATTGTCATGCAGATATTTGAGGAGCCATGTTAGAACACTTGCAGTTGTATCATGAGCTGCAAATAATACTCCTATTATGTTGTTATCAGCTATCTGTGATTCATTCAGTTTCATTTTCATCTTTCCATATTCTACTTCATTGGACAACAATGCTCCTAGCAATCCTTCACCTCCACCGATCGGCTTTCTCTTCTCTATCACCCTCCTTAATTTCTGGTTTAGAGCCTTTCTAACCTGAAAATTCAGTTCATCATTAATATCCATCAGGTTACACAAACTTGTATTTTTCTTTTTTTATCATTATGTCTACTATTTATTGTTTTTTGCTTCAAGTCTAACATTAAACGTTTGATTTTCTCTCGCTCGACCACGAAGTACTAGACAAAATGTATCATTTAGAGTTTATTGTTATACCTTCATTGCTTTGTTGAATGGGGTGCCAGGAAGATTCAAAGGCATTGAGTTGTACCCTTTTTCCAGACATAGGTACAGATCCCTTATTCCTTCAATCTCCAACTCTAACTTGTCCCCAAAAACTGATAACATTGCCACTTCAAATGCATACTATAAAACAACAAACAATGTCATGTTATAATTAGGTGGTTAGAAATATAGGGGAAAGTTAACGTACAAATAAATTAATGTACTAATTATAAGAATCAAGTAGTGTAATTATATATACAAGTAGTGTAATTATGTAATTAAATTGTTATGTAATCACATGCTATGCTATAATTACACTACACTATACCTACATTATGTTGTATATATAATTAGACTACCTGCTTTCACAATTAACACGTTAATTTAATTTGTATTTGATACAAAGCCTAGAAATATACGGCTACGAGTGTTTATCCACTTATCCGCTTGGTTTCAAATTATTTGGTAAGGATTTAAGGTTTCAAAATCTAATTTCTCCACTTGAATAACAAATAATGATTGGTTGGTTTAGCTAAATTCAATATTACAATTTTTGCCCAACGTACCTTATTTAAACCAGACAAATTTAATAACAAATAATGACATAGCTATAAAAATAATACAAGTAAAAAGAAATTATTCAATTCGGTCGAAACAGGTAACTGGGGCGAATTCGAATTTGACTATTCGGTTTGAACCTTAAAAACTTGCCTTTTGTAGTTATTAAATGTTGGATTTGAATATAGATCACATTTACTTAACTCCAATAAAAATGTGCTGTATAGAACAAATAGAATATGAAAGAAATGTTCTGCGTATGAATGAGTGCTTGTTATTACTCCGTATTATTATTATTTTTAAATTGTATTTATATAGACACTAATTAAGAGCAAATATATAAGACCAAAATCAACATACCTTTTTCATCTCATGTAAAGTGTTGATGGTGTTACTATGTTCCCAAGTGAGAAGAAGCCGGAGCACGATGTCTTCGATCTGGGAAACGGAACCCTTGATCGCGGACGGAAGAAAGGAAGACTGGATAAGTTTCTTGAGATGGGAATGGTAAGGACCCTGGTGAAAGAAAACGGCTTCGGGGCCAATCATCTTCTCCTTGCTTGGAGGATATGTTGGTTTGAACATATGTGATTTACTCACCAATACTATCTTTGCTAATTTAGGGCTTGATATCATCACACAAGGGCATCCTAATACGTGTGTCTTAAATATTTCCCCATACCTACAATTACGTAGAAACTATCACACACCATAAAAACAAAAAGGAAATGAAAAAAAACTATATAGATATAGTTCAACAATAACTTGCTATATAAATTGCATTTAAAAAGCTTCTTCATTATAACCCTCCTTGTAAGCACTCTTCACATTCGTATGGATTGAGGCAGCTCTTTGATTTATTCGTTAGTGAATAAATGAGTATAACGGTGGAAATTTACTATGAGACAGCTCTCGTTGGCAATTACCGACATATTTTTGACGCGTTATGACAAATCAAAAAAAATGAAAAAGATAGATCAATAAAATTCATCGGTAATCTGTCAGTGTTACCAATACATTTTAAACTCGAGAGTTGACTAAACTAGTTTTATGCTAGTCGAACGGGAAAGTATGAACGCGATAATTTTGCAAATTTATTTGTCACATATGCATTTTTGTAATCAAATTGGATGTGGCTCAATGGTAGAGCACTCACTTTACTAGTGAGAGGTAGGGGGTTCAAACCTCCCAATTTATATGGGAAATATGAGGGATGACCCTGACTTGCCAGGGTTCGAATCTTGATCTAACCCGGTTTTACCGGCTCCCCGTTGTCATGCCGTTTGGCGGCGTGGAGGTCGGGTTTTATCCGGGGAATCCCTCAATAGGTGGATCGCTATGGGCTCCGTCTGTCCGGACTCGTGGCCGGCTCGGGCTACCTTTAGCCAATGGAGGCCGCGTACGAAGTAACCCGGCGTTACTAGTTGGTCATTGAGGGTCTCTAACTCAATGTGACGGGGAGCATTTGTGTGGGTGACGTTTGTAACTGCAACGGATCAAGTTTGTGGCCCCCACTATCAAATCTCTCGCACACATATATACATATATAATATATTATTTTAGTATATTTAATGGGGTTTATAAAAATTTGATGGCGCAGAAGAACTATTGTTTTTTTATGAACGTTTGGTTATGTGGCAGTTTGTGTGGGATGTTCTTACACTTATTGTTAGAAAGCAAAGAATGATCGACTCAAAATTGACATCTTAAGTTAAGTGGTCGTGAATTTGCTATATAGAAAGATATATTAAAGTGAAAGTACGTGTGGATGAAACTAGACCTTTATCCTCGGTTGGAGAAGAAAGAATTTGGGTTTTCGGTGTAGAGCTTGAGAGTTTCACCTATGTAAGGCCAACCCATTGAACCTGGCGGTAGCCTAAGTTTCACCGGTGGTGTGGAATGGTGGCTCCTTTGTTTGAGATTATATGAAACTATCAACAAAATAAGAAACAACACAAGGGAAAAAATAAGAAGTGGTAGTGGTGGATGGTGAGATATTGAAGGCAGCACTACGACGGAGGTAGGCGGTGGAACCATGATGGTTGGAGGTTTAAGGTGGATTTGGAAGCTAGTTTGATGAAGTTGGAGTATGGAATAATAGCATTTATATAGAGAGGAAGGAGTATGGTCGGGTTAGGACTTGGGTATCTAAGGTTTTATTTAAGTATTAATTAATACTATACATATTTTTTAATATTTTAGTAAACTGTTTTTGTCTTTTATCTTTTTTCATGTGGTATTATACTTTGTACAAAAATGTATATATATCATTTTAAGTTTTTTTTAATCTTTTTATGTTAAGGTATTACATATTGTGTGCATATTATGCGTAGATGTGAAAGAATTGATGGCAAATATTTGTTGACCATTTGATTTTAGGAAAGAGGTTCAAGAAATCTACAATCCAACTGGCCTAGATCGTGACTGGGGATTTTAACATTGAAGATATTCTAGGAAGTAGTTGTTTATGTTGTTACTTGTAGGTGCCATCCAACGTGGACCACAAGCTATAGATTGTGACAGCCTTCATGCACAAGTAAGAAAACTTCAAAAAATAATCCAAGAACGAGAGAGAGGATTGTGTCGACTTTGATTGTGTAGTTCAGAAAACTATCATACATCCCTTACATGCTATGTGATTTTTGATCTTTGAGATTTTAAATATGATGTTATTAAATTTATGAAGCATCAAAATGTACCTTTCTCGGACCAACTAAAATGTAATATCTTCTCATCAACTGCGGAGTTTGTTTATCGTCAAATGTCAAGGCGGCAAAATGCATTGGCAATGTTTGAGCTTCGTAAGAGCATTTTCAATGTGATTTTTAGTTCTGACATGGTATTGTTCATAATTCTGAACCGGAGAAATGCACATTGAAAGTAATGTTCAGTTTAGAGCATATCTACAAATTGAATGAAAGTAAAATATGATAAGTGAGTTCAATGTAATTAATTTTTCATTCAAATTTTGAAAACAATTCAAACCCCACAATTTAATTATTTTTCTTTTTGAATTAAAATATAATTTCTTTCAACAACCAACGGTAAACTTTTTAATAAAAAAATATTATTGTTTATATAACTTTAAAAAATTTTAATAATTCTTTTTTGTGTGTTTACGTGTGGCCAGTTAGTTTATTTATTTTTTATGTAATTGTTTAAATTTTACTTATATGGCATTTATTATTTTTATTTTAAATCAATTTACAAGAACTTATTTTATTTTTAAATAATATGAAACAAAAAAAATAAGATGCCTGTAAAAGTATTTTAGTTTATAAAAGTATTTGAGTTTATAAAAATAAAATATAAAAGTATGTGATTATGTGGAATATATGAGTGTTTAAAAATGAATGTAGTGTCGGAGGAAAAATAAAAATTTTTGGTGTTTGAAAATGAATGAATAAAAATTTGATTTGATAACTGATATAATGCGTTTAATTTTTTTTACTTATCTACCATTTTAGATACTTTAACTTAATGTCACATGTGAACAAAATAAAATTGTAACATACTTGCTTGAGGTGTCACACCGCGGCTCCTTTGGGGCTCATCAATTAAGAACCCAAAATCATAGACTACTATAAGAATATATATATCTTAAGAGTACTATATACATATCTTATCAAATGTCTAATTTTAAAATGAATCCAAAATCTTAGACAACTATAAGGTTTACTGGTAATTAATTAAGTAAAATTTTTTTGTGCAAATTGAAGACATGGGTCTAATGGTAATAATGAGTTGGATAAGATTTGTCTTTTTAATGGATGTCGAGTCCCGTAATAGTAAGTGTAATTTAAAAGTAGTCGTAAGTGTAATTTAAAAGTAGATGAAGTTGTCATTCAAAATATTATTTAAATCAAAATCTAACTTCTGTCTAAACTCTCCATAGCAGAACCTTGTAAAATCTAACAATATTATCTTAACACATAAAGTTTGTTTTAAAACTGAAACATTAGCATCAATTAGGACTGATATATCATATTAATTTAATTCCAAAAATTCCTTTGATGAAGAAATGAAAATAACGCTACACAATATGAACTAATTCTCTCATCCTTACTCTTATTATCATTGAGTATTATTAAATGTTTGTTACTGAGATTAAAAAGAAATACAAACTTAATGTTCTTTTCTTTAGATCTATGGTAAATTGCACATTTTGTAATTAATAACACTAATCATCCTTCACGTTTAAGTTTAAGGTTGGTCACGTCTAAAGTCATATTTACACTACGATCAATAATTACTCAAGTTATACTTCAAATTATTCTATTGTTCAAAATTGCACAAATGTCACCGCTAGTTTTTGAGGGTTTTTCAATTCATCCACTTCCTATGTTAATTTTATGTGTATAAAATGTATCTTAATGTTTCATTAATTACAATAAATGTCATCATTATTTTAACCGTTATTGTTTTAATCATTGATTAATAATCTTGAGATCTACTTACATTGTTACACACAATACATCTCGCACCATAGAAGTCAGGGAAAGATAAACGTGACACGACACTATAAGCTTTCGAAGTATGAAGAGAGCGCGTAAACTGAATATGTGGACGGATACAATGAATTTAGCATGCCAATTTACTCGTGCCCACTTGTCAACATCAGAATCAGATTTTCAATATACATTTTAGGTATTACGACTTTATCACGAAACATAAAGATTTTCATATTATGCCAATTAAGTCTCAACTCCCAATGTCGACTCCTCACCGCCCAATTCCCGACTTTGAGATCCACTTGGCCTTGAATCTATAAGCTTTCATTTATGGCCACCAATCTCAAACACCCATCCACGTACACTGACCCTGGTATCATACGTGTATGTGCTTGCCTGCCTGCATGCAACATTTTAAGCTTTGGTGCAGTGTGAGTCATTCTCAAATTTTCCACCGACCACCGTCGAGAACAGCCATTAGACATGGGAAGTAAACCAAACACACGCCACGTTGTACCCTCGTCTTGCTATTTAGTGTGTTACAGTTTTCGGCTTGTCGTCTTATGGCACATGCATTCTTTACTAATACTTTCATGGATAAGAACGAATAAAGAACCAACGTAGAATAGTACTAAACCGATCTAACATGAGATATTAGCCCTGTTTGACGGTTTGTGGGTTTAATTTTTTATTTGAAATTTGTTGTTGAAACTTGAAAGTGGTACGTTGTTTTTTTCTTTTGGAATTCTAGAGTATTTTCTTTCTATACAAATTAAGCGATGGTAAATTTAAAAAATTAACCTTTTAGAAAAGAAAATAATAAAGTTTGGTTCGAGTCCTGATTCCGACCGGATTTTCTCAGAGCAAAAAAACCTGTCGTGTCTTCGGGCGGGGTTAGAGATGGGCAAAAAAACCGGTTGGTGAACCGGTTCAACGGTTTAAACCGAAAACCGGTTTTTACAAAAACAGGTTATTTAAAAACCAGTTTGACCGGTTTAGTAACCGCCGGTTCGTATATCGGTTACAAGTTCTAGAGAAAAAACCGGTTACTGAACCGGTTATGGAAAAAACCGGTTAATTTTAAAACCGGTTATTATGAAAAAAACCGGTTATTAACCGGTTATTTAAAAAAAAACCGGTTAATTAAAAAAACCGGTTATTAACCGGTTCTAACCGGTTTCTAAGCCGGTCCTAACCGGTTAGACCGGTCCGAGTTTTGCACCAAAAAAACCGGTTAATAAACCGGTCCGGTTATTTAAAAACCGGTTTTTTTCCAGGCCAAGAAAAACCGGTCCGGTTATTAACCGTACCGGTTTTTTTAAAAAAACCGATTTGAAAACCGGTTAATAAACCGGTCCGGTTATTTAAAAACCGGTTTTTTTCCAGGCCAAGAAAAACCGGTACGGTTAATAACCGGACCGGTTTTTCTTGGCCTGGAAAAAAACCGGTTTTTAAATAACCGGACCGGTTTATTAACCGGTTTTTTTGGTGCAAAACTCGGACCGGTCTAACCGGTTAGGACCGGCTTAGAAACCGGTTAGAACCGGTTTTTTTAATTAACCGGTTTTTTTAATTAACCGGTTTTTTTTTAAATAACCGGTTAATAACCGGTTTTTTTCATAATAACCGGTTTTAAAATTAACCGGTTTTTTCCATAACCGGTTCAGTAACCGGTTTTTTCTCTAGAACTTGTAACCGATATACGAACCGGCGGTTACTAAACCGGTCAAACCGGTTTTTAAATAACCGGTTTTTGTAAAAACCGGTTTTCGGTTTAAACCGTTGAACCGGTTCACCAACCGGTTTTTTTGCCCATCTCTAACTCTAGGCGGGGTGAGCCAACTGGGTTTTACTGGGAACGGCCAAGCCAAACTCGGATGCCAGCGTGGATCCCGATTATGTCAACATAGTCTGGCCCGAGTGGGGTGGCGAGACTCCTCCTCCTGTTGGACCGAGGAGTGTGATATATCTTAACTGCGAAAGTCACCGTTCGAAAAAAAATGAGAGCAAAGCTATTTGGAGGATACCTATTGGTCCACGTTCGTTCGGTTCTGTGTTACTAAAGTCTACCTGGTCACCTGCTTTTGGTTTCATGATCCCTACACGTGGCATTTGGCATTTATCCACTTTATGACTTATTATAACTTATAAGTATATATAAGTATATCCTACTATTCAGTGTTCACACCAAAATCATTATTATTTTTTTATAAACGGTGATTTTTTTGTATTTAAGTTATCGCACTCTTTAAATTTGAAGAGTTATGATGTCTTACTCTGGTCAGACTATTTTGTTTTAACCGGACGCACGCTGGCTTCAGAGTTTGGCTTGGGCATTCCTCAGGAAACCATACCTCTGACTGCCACTTGACAGTCGTTGTGCCACCACAGGAGCATAACTCTCTGGTGTAACACACATTAGGACGAAAACCCGGGTGGACTCAGGATTTGAACTAATAACTTTTGAACAAGGTACAGCTCAAATCCTTAATTACCAATATCCACTCAAATGAAAATCTTTACGTTTCGTGTTAAAGTCGTAATACCTAAAATGTATATTGAAAATCTGATTATGATATTGACAGGTGGGCACGAGTAAATTGATGCAGCTCATTTTTTATAAACTTAAATTGACATTTAGATAAAAATAAATATGTTGCAATATCATATTTGGTGTGTTTTTTTTTTTTAAATATAGATTGAAACTTATAAAAGAAAAATAAATATAAGCATTAGCAAAAGTCAAATCAATTGGCACAACTAGTAAAAACATAGGTGTATAAAAACATTATAGGTTACTTATAAAAGAAAAATAGATATAAACATTAACAAAAGTCAAATCAATTGGTACAACTAGTAAAAACATGGAACCACCAGGTCTCCCCAAGTGGCTAGGCACAATGATGGTTAGTTCTCTGCCCTCCAGTGAGGTCACATGTTTGAACCGGAGGGCAGCCCGAGTTTTTTATTAGGGTGTATTAGTTGTAGAGAGTTTCCCCCTTGGTAGTTGGTATGTAACATCCCGAATTTTATATTAGTAAATAAAAGAAGTTTATGATTTAAAAACGAGTGTTAATATTTAATTAATATTAAATATAGAAAGAATTATGGACTTGGGTAATTACATGGATTAAGATGGTGGGATGGGCCTTAGGTCCATGGGCTTTAAGGGACATAAATACCCCTTAAACCATCCTAAAACCCTAACTTCACATTCCATCTTTCCATAATCCCTACACACACCCAAAACACACACACAACCCGAACCAAGATCCAAAGGCGAGGACCCGAGCTTGTTGGTGCTAGATCGTCGTGACGAACCAAAGCAACATCAAAGACCAGCCCGTGTTCGTAGTTCGACTCGCTTACGGTACGTTTATATCGAGAACTTGTTCGTTTAGGTTTGGATTAGTATAGAAATGATATATCTGTGTTTGTATGGTAAAAACGAATCCTACAAAACTAAACCTACTGAAAATGGTTAAGATTTGATGGGTTAATCGATTGATAAAAGAACCAGTAACCTATATGCCTAAATCGCACCCCTTAAACATCGATGTTAGGCCGATTTGATGGTTGAGGTTTGTAGGCGCTGGTCAGACGATTCCGTTGATACCTAAATCGAGTTATTTGGTTAAGAAACGAAGATGATTATGGGATTTAAGAACGAACAGTAGCTGCAGCTGGACAACTTCGCTGCAGCTAAGTTCGCCTGATGACAACTTTGCCATATGCTAAGTTCGCCTGATGACAACTTCGCCATATGCTAAGTTCGCCTGATGACAACTTCGCCATATGCTAAGTTCGCCTGATGACAATTTCGCCTATGCTTAAGTTCGCTTAATGTTAAGTTCTCTTAATGTTAAGTTCGCTTAATGATAAGTTCGCTGGAATTAGCAAGTTAGAAAATAAATTAAAAACCTAATTAAAAATGTGTTAAGACAGTTATTGGAAATGAAAATTTTTCCAAGTTGACCTGGCAGCTCGACCCTAGCAAGGGGCTCTGCCCCTTGGACCCTGCTAGGGGCAGCCGCCCCTAGAACCCCGCTGCCAAGTAGTAGTTAATTGATACATGTAAATATTATACAGTTAGCCGTGCACAACTCAAGAAGGGAATAACGATTAACGGAGAGCGTAACAAGATTCAGGTGAGTTTCTAGCCCCATTCCTTGTTATGTTTTTCGGGGCTGTGTGCATACTCGATGTGATTAGTTAATACACTTACCTTAAGTGGTAAGTGTATGCCATATATGATATATGTGATAGATAAGAATGATTGGTTGTCGGTACCCGAACGATCTTCGGATATTGTGCATACTGTCAAGTTGTAAATAAGGATATGAATGTTATAAATGGATGATGTATGATCGTTATGAATGAATGCTTGTTGGGGCGTGAACGATCTTCGGATATTGCACGGACCGACAAGAAGTACGATAAATGAATGAGGTGAAGAACGCCTAGAATGTTCTTATGCTAATGTAATTATGGTATATATGAAGTATGTGTATACAGGTACACGAATGGTATGTGAGTTCTACGTTCGACATAGTAAGTTAGGATGGCAAATCCCTCTAGCTTCTGTTGGACATAGACTTGGCAGGTGAGGGCGTAGTTAAGGACTGCGGGCCTTATACGTGATATAGGTGATATATGGAAACGTAGATAGGGACAGTGGGCCTTATACGTGTTACAGATAATAGACGACAACGTAGTTAAGGACTGCGGACCTTATACGTGCTGTAATTGTAATGTGGTGGCATAGGGGAGGACTGTGGACCTCGTACGTGCTATGAATTAGGTTGCAACATAGGGAAGGACTGTGGACCTTGTACGTGTTGTGGATGTAGGATGGTATAGGGAAGGACTGCGGACCTTGCACATACCATAAATGGTGAACATAGGTAAGGACTGCGGACCTTTTACGTGTTTACAACCTTGAGTACAGGTATAGACGGCGGACTAGGAACGTACTCTCGGTAGACTGAGGTTAGTGATTGTAGATATGTATGTATGTATGGTAGTAAGTATGTATGTAGAACAGAAGGGTAACTAGTTAAATATGAGTATGTATCTTCGGATACGTAAGTATGTATGATATGTGTATGTAATTTATGATTACCTGATTAACTAGAACTCACTCAGCGTAGCTGACTTTTAGTATGCACGCAGGTGATCAGACTGAAGAGTTAGCATGAGGATGGCACGTGGCATGGACTGAACGACTGGCATCTGAAGATGAAAGAAATGATGTTTTAAAAGTAATGTTTTAAGTTGGTTTGAAGGAAAAGATTAAATGTTTTGTAATAAAAGGTTAAGTTTTATATTTCGCGAAAGTTTTAGTTAACTTTGATTTGTAAGAACTGTGTTTATGAGTAAATCCGACGCTAAAGTAGGGCTACCGGGAACGGGGCCTTACATGGTACAACATCTGTCAAGTGGCAGGTGGCCTGAAATTTTCTCGAGGAACGCCTAGCCAAACTCGGATGCCAAGCGTGAGCCCGGTTAAGAAAACATAGTCTTGGCCTGAGTGAGGCGGTTGGAGCTTCCGTATGGAAGCTGCGACGATCCTGCATTGTTAAGAAAGTCGCTTTTAAAAAAAAGTAAAAGCATGGGTTTAAAAATCTCAGTGTAAGGCTAAATGTATCCCCCCTGGTTGCTTGTCATACCCTCCATTGGAAAAATCACTTTTCATATTAACCATTGAAATCATATAATTACCAAATTAGCACAAAAATAAGGATTTCATATTTTTTTTACAAGTTGCGTTTTTTATATGATTTCGAGTTTAGGGTTTCGGGTTTAGGGTTTAGGTTTTCGGGTTTAGGGTTTAGGTTTTAGGGTTTAGGGTTTAAGGTTTCGGATTTCGGGTTTAGGGTTTAGGGTTTTAGGGTTTAGGGTTTATTTTGTAAAAGATAAAGAGGTAGAATAAGGATATTATAAATATATATACTATTAAAATTAAAAAAAAAGATATTATAAATATAATACTAAAAAAATAAATTAATAGTAATACTTGATAGTTTTTAATTTGATGTATATAGTATAGATTATTAAGTGAAAAAAATGTTGTAGGAACTAATATGTATATAAGTAATGTTAGAATGTAATAGTAATTTATCTAATAAGTTAAGCGGGGGTATATTTAGTAAAAATGATGTAAGGGGGAGGTACGTTTAGCAGCACCCAAAGTAATAATAAGATTAAATATCATCAATAACTCACTTATTTCAAGTATTTCAAATTTCGAATCTTTTCCTGCTGTTAACATGAGTCTGACCTAATTCTATTGTTGTCCCATACCGGTCCAAACCTATGTTTGTATAAACTCGTACCCGGTTTCAATATCAGGTCGGGTTCGGTTAAAAAACCGGTAGATTTTGAAACGGGTTATTTTGTGCCCCACTAAAAGCCCATAATAGTCTAGAACTTTAAACCCAAGCAAGTAGTATTAGTCTAAAGGCCCATACCTATAACCCATTGGGTTTTTAAAGACAACTTGTATCCATACAAGGGGTATTAATCAGTTCTGTTTTCAATTTATTTTGTTTGACTTCAGTCTAAACCAAAAACTTAACAGAATTTAGGTACTTCAAAACCAAACCCAACCCCCATCAAACCATAACCACAGGTTACCCTCATAAGCAGGCTATGGTTAACTAGAGATGCAAACGAGCCAAGCCACTCAAGCTCGGATTAATAAAAAGCTCGAAACGAGCTATAAGCTTTTTTGAGCTCGAGCCAAGCCCAAGTTTCCAATAAAGAGCGCTTGGATATTGAGCCCAAGCTCAAGCATTGTGTACTTTTAAGTTTTACCTCTTTTAGACTTCTATTTACTAGATTTACATTGCACAATCGAACCCGAGTCGAGCTTTGTTTCATTTACACAAAGCTCAAGTCAAGCTTAGGCTCGTTTAAATTTTTCTCAGAATATATACAACTAATAAAAAACATATATGAATTAATTATTAATAACAAAGGAGCCAAACACGAGCTTAAAAAAACAACTCATAAACCGAGCTCGAGCTTTAGAAAAAGAACTCAAGCTCATGCTCTCGTAAGTCAAAACGAGCAGAGCTCGAGCCCAATCCGCTCGCTCTATTACACCCTAGTACTTGACACAACTTCCCACACAACATATAAAAACATCCAAAACAGCAAACAAGAAAACATGAGGATGCACATAAGACAGGTTTTTAATATAGCATAGCATAAGGTAGCATACGGTTTTTGTACAGTCACAAAACTACATCCTCACCTGTCGTCATTTTCCTTTACATCCTTAGTAATTATAATAATAATAATACTGCCTCTGCAACATCAGCATCACATCACAGGTGATTCTTTCTTCTTCTTCTTCTTATAACAAAAGGAACTCTATATATTTTTAAACCGCTACACAATGTACAGTTTCAACCAAACTTTATTTGCAACAACCAGACAGACAGACACACACAGGAAAAAGGGCACCAGCTCAAACTAGCCTTCCTTTGTTAGCTGTACAACTTCTTTTCCTATGCCACCTCATCATCCTACGCAGCATGCCCCGCAGCCATTCTCCTTTCTGCAATCCATCAAAACTTCCGTTATTATTACGTACACTTTGATCGTCAAACTACTATGTTTGTTTTTTTAATGTTAAGGGTATTTTGGTCATTTCACACCCACTTAACGCCCTCCATGTCGGGGACTTTCGGTGTTACGTTAATGCACGACTAGGGACCAATAGTGTAATTTCCAATACTTGAGAGCCAGAACTAAAAATATATGCACAGGGACCATTCATGTAATTACTCAAAACAAAAGAAATGCGAGTACTATGCTCATTTACAAAGAGAAGGGTATTTTGGTCATTTCACTCCCTCTTAAGAGCAAAACTTAACCTCCATCCATGTGAGACCAGTGGTGAAATATCTCATACCCAAACCAAAATAGAGACACGCCTAAGGGTCCATTTGTGTAATTTACTTAATAGAAAAAAAGGTGAATGTATACCTCCAGCAGCAACAAGTTTCTCTACACGAGTGACAATATGTTTCCCGTAAGTGTATTTCTTAAGTGCGTTCAAATGAACCTTAATTCGGCCCAATATGTGCTCACGTTCTTGATCGCTACAAGTTTCAAGTACTTTTTGCACCACATAATTTGCAAACTGATCTTTCATCATCGCCTATACAAAACAATCACAAAAGTAAAAAAAAAAATCCATTAGAAATACGTGACATAATTCAGTGATTATTTGAAAATGAACTAAAGAAGTTATAAACCTGAAGAGGCTCGTTTTCATCAGTAGTACCGAGAATCTCGTTCACAAGAAGTTGACGTTCACTAGCATCACCAAAAGTCAAACATTTTTCAACCACATTCGATGCGAACTTCTGTTGACTCATTTGCACAATCTTCCCAGCCAACTCTTGAATTATTATTGACCGCTCGTGCGGTTTTCCATGCTCCAATACATGCTATACACGTAACAAATAACCATTTAATACACGCGTAACAAATTCAGTTACAAATTAAAACGTTAGTTGTAACAAACCTGAACGACATAATTTCCATACTGATCTTGTGCTAGCATGCTTACACACGCAAGGATTTCATCCATCACCTTGTTTTGAGTTTTAGGATCCTCACAATGCTCGAGCACCCTCTGAAATATGACAAAATGTAAAACTAGTTCTTTGAGACTATGAATATTTACAATTTGGGAAAATATTATTACCTGTATGACACGACAACCATACGGATGGGTTGAAAGGGTCACAACTTGGTCAAAGAAAGTTGTGATGATAAACTGAATGTGTTCTTCGGGAACACACTCGATACACTTTTGAATAACATGGTTCCCGTTTTGATCGCGTATGCAACGCATGATGTGGCCATCAAGCTCTTCCACCATCTTGATCTTTTGGTCCAAGTCAACAACTTCAATCGCCTAATAAACAATAAAAGTTAAACGCGACTCACATTAAAGAAGTTATAACCTTGAAAGATGAAATGTAAGAAGATAATTACCTTTTGAATAACTCGGCAGCCATACATTTGCAAACTAAGTGTGAGAACATTGCCCAACAGCTTTCCAGCCAATTCTCTTCGCTGAGTTGGCAGTCCGTGCTCAAAGAACTGAAAATGGAAGTTATAAAAAAACATACAACATACAATTAAGTTATATCATTTTATATAATGTTTGGATAATAAATAATAAGTTGTTTACGCCACCTTTTGAATCACATAATTTCCAAATACATCAGTCATCAAAGTAAGAGCTTGAGGAAAAATCTCCTGAAAGACCATGTTTTTGCCCTCAGTAGTTGCGGTTTCAAGTTTCTGTTGAATGAAACGGCTTCCGTACTGGTCCGCACTGAAATTACATTAAATTGATAATTAATATTATAACAGTGGTTTAGCCAAAATGGGAACAGATCAATGAAGTCAAACAGAATATTAAAAGGAGTATTTTTAATGCATGCCATATAAATAATTTTAGTCGGAAGATTTAGTTTACTAATGTAACTTCAGGGGTGTGCATGAAATAAATAAAAAAGAAAAGACAATTCGTGACCGAAATAACCAAACCCAAACAAAAACAAACGGGTTAGTTTTATGTTTTCATAAAACCGGATTTTCCGTTCAATTTCGGTTTTACCTATAACTATGAATCGAACCGAACCGAATTTATGGATTTTACTTCTTTATTTGAATGTTAAAAGTAATTTACAAGAATCAAATAAATAGTGTAACCCAAAATATTATTTACCAAATGTATAATAACCAACGAATCATTAACTAAGAAATTTAGGCCCAAATTCATTATTTTGGGCCATTTTTTTTTTCTTTTTACCCCAAAAAATTTCAACCCCAAAGCCCCAAATGGTAAAACCGAAAAAACGAAACCCCGTGAATTTAAAAGATTAAAAACTGCATTTCCAGTTTTTGGTTCGGTTTAAGCCAAAACCAACCTTATGCGCACCCCTAAATGCAATAGGGATGTTTCGTAATTATAACCAACAATTTAATAATTATACAGAAAACCCAACAGTGTGTCTTTTATATCCATGTACCTAAACTCAACAACGTGTCCATCAATTTCAGAAAGCTCAAAACTCTTAGTTTTATTACTCATAAACTCTTCAAGCAAAGAAGATGCAAAGTTATTATCACCACCATCTAAATGCCAATGGCCCATAACACCGGTCCCGCCCCCTAAATTCCTCATTTGGGGGGAAAATCGAGTGTTGAGTTCACTGAGCCTAATTGGGCTACCAGGCCCACGGGGGGAATGAGGAAGTGGGCTTGCTAACGGGCTACCAGGATATGACAACCCGACTCCAAACGCAGGATTACCATAATACCCATGGTGATGAGGACTACCAGAAGCGTATTGAACACCACCGTATTGTGACTTTTGAGGTGATAATAATGTTCCAAGATATGCTTTTTGAAGCAAGTCGTTGTATGAGTTCCCGAGATAGTTTGACCGGTCAATTGTCGGGTCATTCAGGGCGGCAATTTGAGCAGCAGCAGCGTACTCGGTTGACCTTAAATATTGGAGATACACGGGGTCCATAAAAGCATTTCCCGCCATTTGGTTTGTGATTCTGTTCATGTTCGGTGATTCCAAACCGAATCTTGATTCCATTCCCGGGTATGCCATGGCGGCAGCGGTTTCAAAAAGTGGTGGCAGGTTGACGCTTCCATGTTGACCGAGTTGACCGGACATCATTTGCGGTGAATTAATAGAATATCCACTTGAAGATCCATCAAAGTAAATGTTATTCTTATTATTTTTCTGACCCCGTGGCATGTTCGGAAAATAAGCGTTCTGTTCATCGGCATTATGGTCAAACCGATTCAGGTTTGACTCTTCACCCACCATCCCATTTGACAAATTCATACTTGAAAGTGCGGTTACCAAATCAGCAGCGTCACGAGGGTGCGTAGATGACCCGTTAAACAAATTTGGACTGTTGGGATTTCTTCTTTCTGACATGTTGACCCGACCACCGCCTATAGGGGTGGGAATCGGACTCGGGACCCGTGCAATGTGTTGCGGGTCGGGGGTCGTGCTTCGTGATAAAGAAGCACCTAAAACTGCAGCGTAAGAATATGATGTCGGTGGATTCTTTGCACCATGTGGTTGTGCCAGCTCAGCATCAGTTTCATCAGTGATTTCAAAAGCAGTTCGGCTAGCCGGTCGAGACGGATGCCCTGAAGGAGGCGTTGACCGGGTCAAATCATCCTGCAAAAAGATCACACTTTTAGTACGTTAAGATTCTTAACTACCTTTATACGGGATAAATTCATCAAAAAAAACAATAAAAATTGAAACTTTTAGATCTTACAGCTTAAGTGTATACCCAAACATTCATATAAACTTTGATATAATTAAAAAAAAAAACACTTGAATATTATTACATGAAAAACAAATAAAAAATCACCTGAAAAATTTCAGCAAGGCTCTTCTGTTTGCTACCTAAACCTAGCCCGGGCAACCCGATCAACCCATCACCGCCCCACTCAGCCGCCACCTTAGCTTTCTCCGCCTCCAAATTCTCATTATCCAGTTTCTTTCCGTTAAAACCAGGTGGCATAGAAAAAAGAGACACACCACCACCGCCTCCGCCACTGCTGCCAGCAGCGCCACCCTCAGCCCTATTACCCTTCCTCCTATCCCCAATCCCACCCAACCCCGACCCACCACCGCCCTGAAACCGCTGCGTAAACCGCCAATCCTCTTTCGACAAAAGAGGCGGTGGCAGCCTAGGGTTCAAGTTAACATTCGAATAATAATAAGATATGTAAGCCGGGTCAGCCCTAAGTTCATCTTCCGACATGAAGCCATTTCCGCCCGCGAATTCAGAGAAAGCCAACCCATTGGTTTGACCATGACCATGACCACTATTAAACAAACCACCAACCGCACTCAACGAACCCTCAACAGTCGGTGGAGCCGAACCACTTCTATACATATTCATCTCCTTTTCCCGATCATCGGCTTCGCGCCGCTGTTCCCGAAGCAACAACCCTATCTCCTTTTCCAAATCATCCCCAAAAGACCCCTCACCGCCACTACTAATAATTGGTCTTCTATCCAATTCAGATAACATCTTTATGAATTTATGCAAACTATATCAACAAAATTAAAACCCTTAATTATAAACCTGAAAACAAAATTAAAAAACTTTAACACAACTGAAAACAACAAAAACAGTAATAATCACTGAATCAGCTCTTAAACCCCATAAAGATTAAAATCTTGATCAACTCCTATAATAAAGGTCATACCTTTAACCCTAAAGAACAAGTTTCTTGATGATCAGACAACAAAGAAACAATCTTGGCAACCAATTTGAACTGATTTCACATTGGTTTGCAAGAACAGTAAGTTTTAGCAAAGGGTTGTCAGGAAATCAAGATAGATGATGACGTGTATGAAGCAAAAACAGATCGATCTGGCGGCGAATTTGTTCTTTGAAAGAACCCTTCTAGGGTTTTGTTTTCAACTACTTTCTGCTGCTTGTTGAGAGATTATATACATACAGTAACATAACATGGGTTTATTATTTATAAAAGTTTCTATAAAAGAAATATGTCTCGGCTATATTTTAATTAAAGTAAGTGTATAAATTTGAAAAGGAATATATATAATTTTGGCATGGTTTGATTGATCAGGCCATGATGATATCTTTTTACTTAATAAATGTGTATGAGAAACATGGCATGCTTCTAATTTCGATTTGTTAAGGTGTTAGTATGGTTCAAAATACTTTATTGTTTTTGTGTTTGATTTCTTTTGTAATAATATAAAGTACAAGATAAAGCATTGACAAGTTATTACATAATCAACCAAAAATATTCCTTCTCATATAAAAAGATTATCGGGATCTTGAAATAAGAATATTATAAATATTCTACAATTAAAACAAAACAAATTATTATTCTTATGGAGTTATATTAATACAAGAGGTAAAATTAATCAATCTTTTTTACGGGTGTTGCTATAATAAAATGTTTGATAAATCAATTTCAAATATTATGTATGTAAATAGGGGTGTCAATCGTGTCGGATTCCGGGTTGATAGGTTTCGAGTTGATGGGCTAACGTGTTGAGATTCTTCAGCTCTAACCCAATCCGTATATTTATTCATGTCATGTCGTATTTCAGATCAACCAATTTTATGTGCATTTATGAATATGAGTAACTAGTTTTTATACCACGTATTACGAGATTGTTTTATATTATTTGCATATAATATTTATATATTTTTTTATTTTAATTTTATTTATTGTAAGAATGTTAATAATATGATTAGGAATTGATAATGAAAGAGTTTCATAAATAAATGAGATGTTATAACTCAGTTTAAAAGCTATTTGGGTTTGGCGAGATCCATGACCCGCTTATTTTTTTTACTAAAATTGCGTGTTAATTATAAATGATATTTTAAAAAAAACAAGATATTAATTTTTAGTATATCCTATTTTATAAGATTTTCATATCAAATATTTATTGAAAATAATTTTTAATTTAATGAGATGCTATAACCCATTTAAGAGCTATTTGGGTTTGATGAGACCTATACCCGTGAATTCGGGTCAAATGCATAAGAAGCCTCCATTTACAAATAAAGCAATCTGTTGGCTAGAGAAAATGTAGGAAACAACCAGGGAGCTATTAAATGTTTCGTTTATGTATATTATAGATACCTAGTGGCTTAATAATTACCCTAAACAATCAATTACTCTTATTCATATAAAACATTTTAATAATTTGAAATAGATCAAATTGTTCTTTTTTGTGATACATATCTTTATCTTCTTGGTCTTTGACTCTTTGCAATCGAGTTTTGGTCTTTGTAATAAGTCTAGGGGTATGATTATAATTTATGGAAGGCCACTCGCCTGGCTTTTAGGCGAATGGACCTTGTTTTGGTCCATATGCCATGCGGTTGGGATATAGGCGTATGGCTCATTCGTTAAAGTTTTAGATGACCCATTCGTCTGGTCTGTGAACGAATGGATAAGTGAAGGAGAAGCCATTCGTTGAGGGATGTTAGCAGATGGCTCGTTTCCTATATATACCCTTGTAATTATTTGTTACTTTTAACGAATTTTGTTGTTTTTATATAACTCCTCTTGTTTTTTATTAGATGAAGCCATTAAACCGATAGGTCTTGGGTGTTTTAGTTTACTTAATGGGTAAGGGATGACTCGTTTAATATATTTTTATAAATGTTTTTGTGATATGTTAAATGTTAAGATCTTATGTGTCAAAATTTAAAGATAAACGTGCATAAGGTTTTAGTTTATATGTAGTTTTATATTTAGATACATTTATTTTGTGTATTGTATTTGTAATGTTTAATCATAAGAAAAGCTAAATAAAATACCTCAATTAAAAACGAATTATGCTTGTGTTAAGTGTTTACCTATAAACACAAGTATCATGTTAGAATTACCAACTCAACAACATAACCCTTTGAAAACACCTAGATTGCACTACTAGGAAAATAGTTACAAATGGATATACTAATATCGATTTGACGTATCGCCGATGTGCACTAGTCTAATGACGTAAAACTATTTTACTATCTAGCATCCCAACCTATTTGAAAATATTCGAAGTTCGTGTTCGTATCACCAACTATTTGTAGGAATAGCTCTCCACGCACACAAAACTTCTTGAGAAACCTTTTATTTCCTCAGCAGGATCCATTGCGATTACATGACACAACCAATTGATCTACGAGACTAAAGTAGAGCGATTCGAGCCGAATAATTAACTCGTTTATTGAACATAGCGGAATGATTACATATTCATACGCGCATACGTACATACGGTTAAGATCGATCGCCTCGATGTGCACCTCAAGGAGGCATATTCTAGAGAGAATCTGGCAGCATAACATTACTCGTTGAAGTAAAATGCTAAGATCTCTACAACTCATTCATTGTATAACCTATTTATAGGCGTACACACTGATTCAGTGACTTCTTAAGCGAATGGGGTTATCACAAGTGAATGGCTTAGCCATACGCGCCAACTCTAAGTGTATGTCCCCCTCATACGCTAACATATCGGCGTATGAGGTATATATCAAGGTGTATGGGTATTACAAATAAGTGTATGGCTCTCCATACATGTACACATATAAGCATATGGCCATCCCTATTATATATAAATCCCTATAATACCTCTTAGTATGTTCGAATAACTACAAACACAATTTACTGTACTAACACTTCTAAACATCTCATCAACATATATATGATTGCACGCAAAGTAATCTTGCATGTATTGGCGAAGTATAATGAGGGACAAGGGTGGCCCCGACCACCATGATTTTTTAAGCAGTAGTGTAAATTTATCTGTTTTTCGTACGGGTTTTTTTATACGTAGTGTAAACTTATATGTTTTCGACCGAAAATTTTAGCCCGACCCCATGGTTTATGATTTTCTGTTATACACTTTGAGTCTGCCCCCCCCCCCCCCCTTCCTAATGATCTCGTCCAAGCTTCACCACTGCTTGCATAGTTGCATGGGATGTTCGTGTGCAACTTCACGATCTCTAAGCACTCGAACTCTTGACTGTGTAATGTCTTCAACTTTACGTGACAATGTGTGAACAACGGTAGCGAGAGTTTGGAAGTTACAAACATTTTAAAACTTATCACTAGAATTTGATAAACTTGATGGAATATTATATATCTATCAAAATTTTAAAGAAGTTATGTGTTGGAATTTCAAGATAGAAACATTTAAGATTTGTGCGAAAGAAAAATAAAAGTTGTAATGGTATATATAGATTGGTATCAATTTCTTTTGGTAACCAGTGTATTGCAATGACCATGCAATCGTTGGAGGCTTGGGATTGTCCGGATGGCTATACCAATCATGATGATCTTAATCAGTATCAATATCAATTCAAATATCGGTTGTTTGGTTTGTACAAATCCACTTATTTGAATTTGAATTTTTTTTTGTCCACAATCGATTTCCGAAGTGATTCAAATTAACAATTGTATAATCGAATTGAATTCAAGGTTAAAAACCTGAATTCAAACAAAATGGTCATTTTTTCCTTAGTTTTGATATAATTGGGTTTAGTTGGTTTGGATCTTAACAAACTTACATGAAAATTAAATTTTAACTAGTATTTTTCCCGCCGTGTTGCGTCGGGCATGTTGTTAAAACCCGGGAGGCGGTAACCCAAGCGTTGATATGTTAAGTCGACTTAAATTCGGCCGGTATAGGTTATGTGTGTTATTGTATCGAAACTAAGAGAAAATTAAAACAAAAAAATTATAAAAATTAGGGTGGACCAATGGTGTGGCGTCGGTCGGTAAAAGACCGTTATCGATCTCGGCGGTTGAGTCTACTTTAATTCAGTCGGTTTTTGTCATTTTCGTTAAGGTACCGGAACTCAGAAACAAAAATCACCATTCGGTCGGTTTTCGTTACGGTACTGGAACTAAAACAAAACGCGGTGAGTCTACGTGAATTCGGTCGGTTTCCATCACATTCGACACGATATCGTAACTAAAACAAAATAATGAAAAAAAGAACAAAAACAAAATTCATGTTCGGTAGGTTTTCATTACGTTCATTACGAGCCGAAACTTTAAAAAAAACCAAAAAAAATAAAATAAAAAATACAACCAATAGGGTGCCGTAAAGTGGCCCAATAGGGGCTTTGCGGCACCAAACTTGTAAATTATTATATATAATAATAAATAAATATAGTTAGAGAGGACGGGACACCGATATGGGATACGGCTTCCAAATCACATGGAACACCGTCGCCACCTCATGTGGATAGGGTGTATAACTTCATTTCATGACAAATGTTTACAACATAAAATTAATTCATTTTTTATATTTATTGTATTTGAAGAACTAAAAAACAAACTAAAAGTTTAAGATACTTGTGAGTAGGCGTTGCTAATGATTTTGTGGGTTGTGACTACTTGATGATAGAATTGAACTAACACCGCATGATTGAGCGATACATGAGTAATATCCATGGGTATCCCTTCCCCTTATATTTGTTAATTTGGCTTAATCGAATATAAACCAATTAAATTCAAAATCTTATATACCCAATCCACCATAAGGTTGGTGGGCATTTGAACCATGGAACAAAGGTTTTGACACGTCCATCATACGCAGACAACACTCCTTCATCATCACGCGTCAACTTTTTAATTCATTCTCTCATACATCATATATGCGCGCGTTTTCTATATAACTGTAAATTATTATCCGGTCACTTAACTAACATTCAACGAGCTAAACCTAGCTTTCATTTAAACATGTCTAGTGCGGCGTCGTATTGGTGCTATAGATGCACCCGCATGATCACACTAACGCCTGAAGACACCCTTGCGTGTCCTCATTGCAAAGGAGAATTCATTGAAGCCGTAAACTCTCACGTGTCTTCACCACTTGATTCTCGCAGACGTTACTCTCACGTGTCTTCACCACCGGCTGTTGAATCAATGCCAGTGGTTCATATCTCGGATCCACACGTCAGCAACGAACTGCATTGCGCTGTTTGCAAAGAAGCGTTCGTTATCGGAACTGAGATGCCATGTCATCACGTCTACCACTCGGATTGCATTATTCCGTGGCTAAGTGTACGGAACTCGTGCCCTGTTTGCCGCCACGAACACCCAACCGACTCGAACGATTCATCATCACCAACAGCTGGATTAACAGTACGGAGATTACCTGGCGGTGGATTGATTAATAACAGTATGCCGAGGAGGATCGTCTTGCAATCGGGAAGGAATACGACAAGAGGAGACGGTGGATTTCGTCGAGCTTTTGGCAACACGTTCTCTTTTATCCGGCGAACAAGGTCGACTGCTATATCATTCGGTGAATCGACCAACAGAATGAGAAGCCGGAGAAACGGTTTATCAGTCAGTCGATTCATGATAGGATTCCGTACAGTTGAAGAACACATCCCTAGCTTCTAAATTAGAAATATAATTAAAGGAATTGAAATGGTGATAATCTGCCATATATATTTGGTGGAATCGTGAAAACCTACCGTATGTAAATAGTGATACTCACATAAATAAATACATTATTCTATGATTAATATAATTACATAATTATCCTCCTTTTCTCACAATTAACACGTTATTTCATCTGTGTTTGATCCAAAGCTTACTTATTTATTTCTTATTACTATCCAAATACAAATACACACATAAAAGTTAACTTAAAAAAATAATGTATGAACAAAAATATTCAGCATAAGTATTAAGATATAGATGAACGATAGTTATTTTACTACACATGTACAAATTCATTTTTAGTTTACAGTAAGAAATGGCATATATACAAGTATGGTAAACCTATATTGATGTAATGTTAGACATTATGTATTGTCTTTGTAATTGTACCAATTGGAACTCTTCCAGACTGATGACATCAATGTTAGGACTTAGGACGATGCATGACTTGATATTGAGAAACACATGAGGCGATAAAAGTTAATCAAATGTTGAGGTAAAAACATAATAATGTAGATACACTATCTATCGTGTAACTCGTATACAACTAATATTGAGAAACCCATGAAGTGATTAATACTTAACTTTTATGAGATGCTTATTTTAATAACTAATTATAAATGCATTTTTAAAACTATACAAAATTTTCACTATTTTATAAATCATGACTTTATATTAATTAGTGTTTTTAACTAATTATTTTTCAAATATTAACGTTAATAGATAAAGTGATTACAATGATAATAATAATAATACTAATCAATAACAATTAGTAATTAAAAAAATGATAAGTGATAGAAAATAACTTAATTAAGGTGACCCGCCTGATGTGAAGATGATAGTAGTGTTGAAATGGTAATGAGTTAGGTTTGGATGAGTTTAGGTAATCGCAAACGCATAACTGATTATAAAAGTTTGTCTCAGACTCAACTCTTAACCTTTCAATTTTCTGTTGGGTAATCACTAATTAGCCGTAGGGTATCGCGTACACCCACGAGTCTTGGGTATACTTGTTAATTTGTTAAAAATACTCGTTGAGTATATATGACCCAAAACTTATCGGATATGTATAAAAATATTGAAATAAAAAAGAACGAAAGAATATCATGTCGGGTATATATCAATCAAGCCCTGTATATCCCACCACATAGCATGCTATCGGTAGGGTTAGGGGAGGGTGGGATGTAGGCAAGTCTTTCCTCTATCCGTGAGAATAGAGAGGCTGCTTCCAGAGAGACCCTCGACTCATAAAGCTACATACAAGTAAACAGAGTAAACATACATCCTACAAGCAAAGACACTTAGCAATACATATAATAGTAAACTACCAAAATAGTAAGGGATATGTAACCAATAAGATTAGGGCATAAGAATCAAAAGACAGCATCAAACAAAAAATATACATAAACAATAAGGAGTCAAGCTAGCCAAACTAGGCCCTAAATACAAAGCTAAGCTAACTAGTTACATTCCCCTCGAAAGTCGCTAACCTTAATCCTACATCTCCACGAATCTCTTTCCTAGACCATGTCCTCAGAGAGGTGCAACTCTGTCAAGTCATGTCTAACTCTCTCATCCCAAGTCAATTTAGGCCTGCCTCTACTCCTCTGTCTTTCCACAATCAAGGTTTCCACTACTCTAACTGGCGCTGTTGTTGGTCTCCTCTTCACATGCCCAAACCATCTCAATCTCCCTTCCTTTATTTTCTCTAATATGCTAACTATTCCTAACCTTTCCCTAAAGACCTCATTTCTAATCCTATCTAATCTAGTGTGTCCGCACATCCACCTCAGCATCCTCATCTATGCTACCTCCATCTTGCGCGACCGTGTCTTCTTGATGGCCCAACAGTCTGTTCCATACAACATTGCAGGTCTAACTGCGACTCTATAAAATGTTTCCTTTAATTTAGATGGGAACCGCTTGTCGCATAAAACGGTTCATATGAGGATCTTGATTTAAAATGAGGATCATGTCGGGTATATATATTTAAAATAAATACGGTTCATATGCTTAAAATAAATGCATTATTATATATAACAATCAGAAGGTTTAGTGTCGCAGGATCTTGATTGGTCCACGCGACACCAATCCCATTTGGCCACTTTAGGTTTTTTTCCCTTTCTTTTAATGTTAAATTTTTTGCAGCCTACGATTTAAAGTCGGCACCGTTAATAACGACCGAATTCTATGATTATGATTTAGTGTTGATGTAGTAGATATCGACCGAATACATGTTGGTTCTCCACTACAAAGCGCATGTTTTTGTTATTGTTATTGACGATACCGTCCGAATTCGCGTCAACTTGTAGCAACATGCGTTTTCTTTTTTGTTCGCCACGAGTTTTTTATGTTCGTCAATTTTGATGAATTTGTGTCAGTTCATGGACGCAACACACATGTATTTTTTTATTGCATTTTTTATTTAAATATGTTAATTTGTTTTATTTTGAGGTGGATAACAAATTTGTCTTCTTTACTTTCGGTTCCATAACCAATACCAACCAAATTTTTTCAGTTCGCCCGACAATGCGCAATTTATTTATTTTTTTTTTACAATTTAGCTCAGACACCGTCAACTTCGAACAATTTTGTGTCAATTCGTAGACGCAACATGCAACGCTTTTTTTATAGTTTTTCGTAGTATTTTTTATTCATCAATTCCGACGAATTTGCATTAATTAGTTCACAACTACAATACACTCGAACAGGAAGTCGGATTCCCCGTCATCTAAACCATATCGATCAAACCCTACTCCATAAATGACAGGGTTAATGTGGTGGACGATGATGAGGATCATGATTTTTATCCCAACTTAAGTGATTATTGTTTTTCTGTTGATAATTTCGGATTAATGTGTGTTATGAAGAATTTAGGTGATAAGGCAAGATGGCCGCAAAAGAATGAAAATATTAGTGGTCGGAAAGACAAGTCCAAATGGGGCGCTTTTCATGAAGAAATCAGCAATATAACAAAAGATTGCATTGCTCTAAGAAGGAAAATCAGTGATGGTCTGTCACACCCCGACCAAAGGCGGCAGAACATGCCGAGGTGTAACGATTGCCCATAAGCGCATGACACTATTTTAAGCGACAATATTTAACAACTCATTTCATTTCACAACATCGAAAATATCACATAACAATAATCATAAGTCAAATACAACAAAATATAACAAAATATAGCAAATCAAATATTGTTCATTTTTGCTAATATCCTAACGGTATTTGTGACGTTTTCTTCACCGAACTCCAAAATCAACCTAGATGCAAACCTGTAACATTTCATAAAATAAAGTTTGTCAACACAAAGGTTGGTGAGCAATTCATAGTTTTTGAGCATATATGTATATAATAGAAAAGCCACAATCTTGTATACGAAACAACAAATAAATAGCAATAATTTGGATTTCATGAGAGAATACCAAATAGATTCGGATTTCATGAGGTCGTTAATAAGAATACATTAACGGCACCGTGCTATAAGAGAATACCAGATAGTTCACGGATTTATGAATCAACCTTCCAAAAGCGGTAAACACATAAGCATATAATCATGTAAGCATAGAACACCAAATTGAGCATTTATTTAAGTAAAGTATACAATAACGTTTGTGGTTTAAGACTCAAGTATAAAGCATTTGATTTGAATAAGTATGAAATGTCACCCCAAAACAAAAGATAGAAAACGGGGTATGAAGTTACTCACGTTCAAGTAATAAACTTGAAAGATTGATTATTTGGAGATTTGCCGGAACGACGAGTTTAACGTAAGGAGCCTAAATAAAAGAAAGTCTTGGATTTATAAAGGTTGCCTTGAAGATCTTTAAATAAAATAATTGTTGCAAAAAGTAAACAATTTAAAGTTCGAGGTTTAAAATGTAACTATTTAAGAATTTATAATAATAACCCTTTAAAAATGTAAGTTTGCTCAAAACCGGGTTAAAGTATCTAACCTTAATATTTACGTAACCTATGTTAAGTAATAAGGTGAGAAAATGCTAAATGCAAGTTCCTTTGGGACAAGGATACTAAAACGGGTCTTTAGCGAGTGTTCGGGTTGTTGGTTCGGGTCTTGATAATTGGTCAAACCCAAAGTCAACAATCTAAAATAATGAATGTATAAAACTTTATAAGACTTAACCAAGTATGTAGATCTATTGTTTTAGAACTAACAACGTACGTTAAGCGAGTATTCGGTTTTGTCGGTCCAAACTATGTTATGAGATCAAGTTGGATCCAACATTTCCAAGTACTTAAGAAAATAATTAAAATCATTTTGTAAACTATTTTAGAGAAATATACAAGTCTTGATAGCTAAAAACACACTTGTGTGTCTTAAGCGAGTAAAAATCGGTTTGGTTCGGTTTCCATCTCACAATATGTTCCTTGATGGTCTCCACATGCCCAAATATCATAGATCTTGTATAATAATTTATAAATGAGAAATATTTAAGTTTTACAACTAAAAAGTTAACAAGTCTTTTAAGCAAAAGTATCGGTATAGTTCAGTTTCCATCTCCCAACGAGTTCATAGATGGATTCCACATGCTTAATATCAAAGAACTTGTAAAAATGATTTTAGAAACTCAAATCTAACATTAAACATGTTTAAACAACTATTTTTAACAAAACTAGTAAGCAAAAGTTCGGTTTCCGGTTTAGAGCTATATACGGTTAAACCGAAGCATAGACTCTTAGAACCCACACCATGGAACTTGTAAATAAACTAAAATGAGCAGAATTTAGTCATAAATAATATGTGCAAACAAGTTATGTGTGTGTATATATCAAGAACACGAAGTCCTCCATAAAGCCTTGCCTTACGAGGTCGAAACTTAACCGAACGGAACCGGAGAAGTAACTACCAAAGGAAACAAGGGGTGTGTATTATATATATGTTGTACCACCATATTCAAGTATTATTAAGACTACATAAGCTAAAAAGAATGAAAGATGAAGCTTGGTTTGACATTTGGAAGTCAAACCTTCAAGAATACATAAATAACAACCTTGAATCTATGGAGTTTTGAGAGAGTTTTTGGAGATGTAGCAAGTGTGACAATGAAGGAGATGGGTGTGTATATACAGGGTAAAGGTCAGGCTTCTTTACAAGGTTCCTTTTATGTTTAAATGAAAATAGGTTGGTTAAACAAACAATCAAAACACAAAACACAAGAAAAAATCCGAAATATGTGTGCATGTGGCCCTAGATGTCGCGCGTCCTCCCCTTAGCCATCTGGTCGCGTGGCGCGGCGGGCCCAGGGGGGCTGGCCCAGCTCGTCTAGTGGTTCGTTTCGCGTTTAGAAGTTCGTTTTTGATGTGATTTGCTCGTTTTAAGTCCGTTTTCGAATCCGTAAAAGAGGTTTTTCAAATTAAACAATTGGGAACAATTTGGTAACATAAAAATCCAATATTTCATATATCATGAGTTTTGGTTTACAAAATGGGTCGGTTTACAACATAAAACAATGCATAAACGAATACAAACAAGACCCGAAATTGACGAATGTCACATGGTCGGTTAATTTGTATATGTTTTAGTTCGGTTATTATTTAGTTTTAATCGCTTATTTTAGGAACTTCGATACTTTATACGTGTATTATTGGATTTCAGGTCACAAGCGTTAAAGTACTCAATTTGGACATGTTGTGACACGGAATAAAGACCCGGGATGTCCAGCACGCATAACGAGACACACAAACAATGTTTGCTGGTGGCATGTCCCATCGCGATACGCGATGGGCATGGCTGAAGACCCATCGCGTGTTGCGATGGGGTTTAAATGAAGATTGACCAACAAGGGTCCATCGCGATACGCGATGGACCATTGAAGCCCCCATCGCGTATTGCGATGGGGTGTGCAGACGAGAATTAGGGTTTAAATTATATTTTTCATCATAAACAATCCTATCTCGTTTTTGGACAAAAGGAGGCGATTTCCAGCAACCAAGAAGGCAATTTTCACCATCATAGCTCGTGCCAAGACCTTACACATGATACATATCATCCATATTGAAGATTTAACGATGTCAAGGCTTGGTTAATCTCCTAGAATCTCACCCAGGATGTGACATTCGTCAAATTTAAGTCTTGAGTGGTACTCGTTTTGTAAACTTTTATTATGTAAGCCCGACTTAACATCCAAAACCTTATTTAATTATTATATAATATCATTTTAGACCTCGACCTTAAATAAATCGATGTTGGTCATAATATAGTGTTGTTAAGAAAAACTTAAGGGGTTCAAACTGAGTTTTGTAAAGTTATTAGGAGCTTGGAAACATTTAAACTCGTTTTAAACCATTATTAGAACTTGAGGGGCCAGAAGGTAACATTTATACACTACATATAAATAGTTAAATACCCTAACCCTAACTTATCTCACCCAGCCGCCACCCTCTTTCTCTCTTGATTTTCCGGCGGCCGCTTTCGGTGGCCGGAGCGGTGGTCCGGCGAGCCCCTCCACCATATCCAACCCCACCACCGAACCCTCTCCTTCCCTCTCTCGGCTTTTCCGGCAGCCCCGCAACACCCCACCACCTCCGGCCCGTTTTTCCGGCATCTCCATCACCCTCAGCCGACCTCCCTATTCTTTCCCCCACCTGCACGATTTTCCGGCGACCGGAAAACCAGCCGCCGGCACTCCGACACGTCCATCAGCTCTCACTGTCTCTCCCTCACTCTCGGCTCTCTCTCTCTCTTCTCTCTACGTCTCTCAGCTCTCTCTCCGTCTCTCCCTCTCTCCCTCCCTCCGGTTTTCTGTTTTCTTTTCCGTCTCCGGCGGGTTCGGCTCGGTTCATTCCCGGTATAGAGCAAAGGCTCGTGAACATCAAAAGGTATATAATTTAGGCGTTGGTGTTATTAGTTTTATATATCGATTATAAGATATAATTTGTTAATAATCGGTTTTATCGTTCGATTATATTCTTTGAAACAAGTCGGATGAGTATTTGGTTGTTTTTGTATTGGGGAAAAGATGAACAACCGGGTTCGGGTCTCAACTTAGACCGATTTTAATGTTAATTTTACACTTAACAAATTTCGGTTACTATTAGTGTTAATATGTTTACATAAAGATAATAATTATTATTATTAACAAGATAATTATTTAGTATTATCATTATTATTAGTAACAAGATTTTTATTGTTATTACTATTATTGTTATTATTATCTTTTAAAAAAACTATTATTATTACCATTATTTTCATAATAATAGATTATCATTATTATGATCATTATTATCTTTATTACTATGATTATTAAGAAATATTATTAAAATATGATATTGTTGATATAACCCAATTTTTTTATCGAACTGAAACCCATGTCGGGCCTAGTTGTCGTTTGGCATCATTGTCACTCGAGTTATATATTTTTTTATCATTAATACTACTATTATTAAAATGTTATAAGTATTAGTTATTATTAATATGACACATATAATTGGTATAAATAATAATAATTATTATTATTAAAACTTATAAATCTATTAATAACGTATTCAACAATAAAGTAATAATTATTATATTTATTACTACTACTACTACTATTAGTTTTAACAACAATTCTCAATTTGTAGTATTACTATGTATTATCATCATCTTTATCTTATATATATATATAATATATATATATATATATATATATATATATATATATATATATATATATATATATAACATGTTATAAAATTATTATTATCATTACTATCTTTATCATAAATAACATTATTTTATTTTAAGTATCAATTAAGTATGAGTCCTTAATCGTTAACAAATTAACCGGTAACCCGATTAACAACCGAACATTCTTATTTAATGTTTCAAATGTAGTTTCATCTAAAGTTCAAGTTCATTAATATATTTTATTTATTCATTTTCAATTAGCTTTCAAGACGGATTTGTTCGTTTCGTTTACAAGCTTTCTATTTGTCGATCATTTATTATTTCCCGATTCGTCAATCGAGGTGAGTACTTTCATACCCCTTTTTCCATCTTTCGTTTTGGGGTGACATTTCATACCTATCAAACTAAATGCTTTATTTACTTGAATCTTAAACCCACAAACGTGATTGTATACTTTACTTAAATAATTGTTCGATTTGGTGTTCTATGCTTACATGCTTATTTGCCTATGTGTTTATCGCTTTTGGATGGTGGAACTATAAATCCTAGACCATTTGGCAACCTCTCATGGCAAGGTGTCGTTAACGTAATGCAATTAACGATAACTATAAAATCCTAGTCTACTTGGCAACCCCTTGTAGCTAGGTGGTGTTAATGTGTTTAGCAAATGTCTATAAAATCCTAAACTATTTGGCAACCCCTTATAGTTGGGTGTCTCTATCTTGTTAGCGATAACTATTTTATCCAAGTCTATAACTATTATTTATTGTTTTGTATACTAGTTTTGTGGCTTTTTATTACTATATACTTATAAGCTCAAACTTATGAATTGCTCACCAACCTTTGTGTTGATAAACTTTATTTTATGAAATGTTACAGGTTTGACTTTTGTTGACTCGAGGACTTGATGAAAACGTTACCAAGACCATTAGGGTATTAGTAAAACGAACAATATAATTGTTACTTGCATTCAAATTGTTTATGTGAACGAGATGTGTTGATTATTGATTTATGAAATAAATGAGTTGATTAAATATTGTCACTTTAAATAGTGTCTTGTGTATTTGTCCAATCACGTTGCACCCCGGCATGTTCCGCAGCCTTTGGTCGGGGTGTGACACAGGATGTATAGTTTGTAACCTTTACAGTTTTTCTCATGTGATTAAGAACACTCTTGTATAATTATTGATGATTGATATATGATTATTGATGTTTGGTATATCTGTGTGTTCAATCGGTTTAGGTTTACGTTAGTCTGAACGATTTGTTACCAGTTTCTAGATAATTGATCATATGACTATTTGATTAGATTGAATACGATAAAACATAAGATTTCCCTTAACTGAGTCACACTGGTAAGGACTGTTTGATAACCAGTGCCGTGTGTAAAGTGATTGTTGATGTCTAAGGTTTTGTCTGATTGATCAGTCTGTAGTTAATCTTTAATAATTTATCTGTTAGGTTACATGAGATTACTGTAGGTTGCTTACTTGAATTCCCGGGTGTGATTTGCTTTGTTAATTGCTTGAAACTCTTTTACTTGCTTGTTGCTTAATTCTCTAAATTCACTTTAATTGCTTGTGTGATTAGCACTAAAACCAGTTACTTCATAATATTAAATCTGTACACGAATCACATTGACCACATACTCCTGGTGGATACGATACCTTACTTATCCTATCTAGGTAGTTTAATTGGGTTTTTGATTGACTTTAACGAAGGTCACCAATCAGCTACTTACTCAGCAGGGGTAATTTGAAAGAGTTGTTGGGGAAGAAAAATCGAAACTAGGATCCTGAGCGGGATCCCAAAAGGGAAAAATCTCCACCACCTAGTGCTCTAATCGTGAATGTTATCTCCGAGGGATTGGATCTTTGTGGCACGCCCTTCTCTGCAGCCAGAAAGAACGCTAAAGTAGCCAAGGCAAAGAAACCCCGAATGACCAACTAAGACTATGATATTTCCCAAAGAATACGGATTCACGTTCGATGATGAGGACAGAAGCAATATTCAAGATCCTCATCATGATGGTTTAGTCTATGTTTCTAATTGTTTTGTACGCAGGATCTTATTTGACAATGGAGAAATGTCATCATCCAAGAAGAGGTGGAGAAACTGTTGAAAGCAGGAATGGTCAGAGAGGTATAGTTCCCAAGATGGTTAGCCAATGTGGTGGTAGTCCAGAAAAAGAATGGCAAGTGGAGAGTTTGTGTTGAATACACGAACCTTAAAAAATCTTTCCCCAAAGATCCTCTCCCATTACCACATATAGACTCCATGGTAGATGCAACTGCTGAGCATGAGATGTTGACCTTTATGGACGCCTACTCGGGATTCAAACAAATCCAAATGGAACCCTCAGACCATGAAGACACGACATTTATGACTTTGACAGATATATATTGTTATGCTACGATGCCTTTTGGTTTGCAAAATGCAGGTCCACATATCAAAGATTGATCAACATGATGTTAAAAGAACAACTGGGGGACACTATGGAAGTCTATATCGACGAAATGGTGGTTAAATCAAAGAAATATGGGGATCATCTCCGGGAACTTCAAGAAACCTTTGATATCCTGTATCAATACAACATGAAGCTGAACCCGTCCAAGTGTCACTTTGGAGTGGGGGGCAGGCAAGTTCTTAGGATACATGGTTACCTAAAGGGGGATAGAAGCAAGTCCAGAGCAGATCAAAGCCATTGTGAAACTGAAGGCACCAGCTAACGTGAAAGATGTCCAAAGGTTGATGGCAGGATCGCATTGAAACAGATTTATTTCAAGGTCCTTAGAAAGGTGTAAGGATTTCTACGATATCCTGAAAAAGAACAAGACATTTGAATGGGGACAAAAACATGATAAGGCGCTTGAAGATCTGAAAGTATGTCTCTCTTCAACACTTTTACTAATGAAGCTTGAAGATGGTGAGCCATTGTTCCTCTATCTGGCGGTATCCCGAGATGCTGTAAGTGCTGTATTAGTCAAGGATCACGAAGGGCAACAACATCCTATCTACTATGTAAGTAAAAGTCTACTTCATACTGAAACCATGTATTCTCATTTAGAAAATTTAATTTTAGCCTTAGTTATGGCATCTACCAAGTTAAGACACTATTTTGAGACGCATACTATTTTTGTTAAAACTAATTATCTTGTTGAAAATGTTTTAAGAAAGCCTGAAATGTCTGGTAGGATGGCTAAGTGGTCTGTTAAATTGAGTTATTTTAATTTAGTTTCTGAGCCTAGGATAAGAATTAAATCCCAAGCTTTAGCCGACTTTATGGCTGATTTCAGTAGTGATATCCAGCAGGAAGCTGACTGGGAAGTTCAGCATCTAGACAAGGATAAGGGTAAGTGGATATTATTTGTTGATGGGGCCTCAAATATCATGGGGACATGCTTATGAATCATCTTGAAATCGCCACAGAGGGACATAATACCCCAGGCAATCAGATATGATTTCCAAGCCACCAATAATGAATCCGAGTATGAAGCTTTAATTGCTGGCCTTTAGTTATCCAATGATTTAGAAGTTAAAAATATTCATGTATTTGTGGATTCCTTATTGCTTTCTAACCACTTCAATAAGCTCCTATGCTGCTAGAAGTTAAAAACTAACCGTATATCTTCATATAGTTAAAAATATGGCAGAGAAATTTGATGCTTTTATTATTGAACCTACCTACAGAGGAAAATGGTGAAGCAGATGCCTTGACAGATCTTGGATCCAACTACAAAGATGGATTCACTCAATAAAGAGGAAACAATAAAAGATGACACCAATCATAATCCCCAAGTCAATAAAATAGCGAATTCTGAAGATACAAATGATCAGGATCCTCAAGCTAATCAGGAATCCTGGATTCAACCTATCAAGAGATATTTGCAACTCAACGAGATCTCTAAGGACGAGAATCCTAAAGATTTTTGTATGAAGGTTTCCAGATTCGTAATCTTAAACGATATCCTCTATAGAAAATCTATTGTAGGTCCGTACTTGAGATGTCTGGAGGATCCTGAAATACAAGAAGTTCTAAAAGACATCTACGAAGGTGATTGTGGGAATCACACTAGGGGTCATTCATTGTTCTCCAAAATCCTTAGGACTGGCTACTATTGGTCAACCATGAAGAAGGATTCAATGGTTTATGCTCAAAAGTGTGATGTCTGTCAAAGACATAACAACATTCTTCATCAACCGTCTGAACCTATTCATCCGATTGCATCTCCTTGGCCCTTCATGAACTGGGGAATGGGTACTGTGCGTAAAATACCAAAGGCTCCAGAAACAAAGGTTTTCATGTTAGCAATGAAAAATTACTTTTCCAAATGGATTGAAATAGAGACATTTGTCCAAGTTTGAGAACAAGAGGTGATATCCTTCATCAAAAGAAATACCCTCACACGTTTCAGAATCCCAGTCGATATCATCTGTGACAACGAGTCTCAATCCATTGGCAAAAGAACTACCAACTTTTGTGCTGCATGGGGAATAAAGATGATCACTTTCACGCTAGTACATCCTCAAGCCAATGGACAGGCGGAATCTTCAAACAAGATCATCGTCAACAATTTGAAAAAGAAGTTTCGGGACAAAGAAAGGAAAGTGGGCTGAAGAGCTACCATTCGTATTATGGGCAGATCGAACTACAACAAAGAACACAACAGGGCGAACTCCTTTCTCTTTAGTGTTTAGGACCGAAGCGATGATTCCGACCGAGATGGTGGTCCCTACTGCAAGATCCTGCCTCTAGAATCCTGAAACCAATAATCAGGATCTTGCAGATGATCTTGACGTAATAAATGAACTCTGGGATTCTGCAGGAATCCATAGGGCATCATATCAGCTGAGGATCACCAAATCCTACAACAAGAGCATCAGGATAAGAAGATTTCAAGTTGGAGATCTAGTACTAAGGAAAACATTTCAGAATACAATGGATCTTAAGGATGGAAAATTAACACCCAAATGGGAAGGATTGTACAAGATCGAAGCTGAGGCATAAAAATGAGCATATTAGCTATATGCTATGGATGGCAGGATCCTACCAAGATCCTAGATTGTTGTTCACTGATGTACATAAAATTATACATCTTTTTAGCATCAAATAATCTCTAAAACCTGCAACTTCTATCAAAAAAATATAGCACGGAAGGCTACTTATCATAATAAAATACAATTTCAGGTAAACCCAAGCCCTAAACGAAGAAACAAGCGAAAAGACGAAGAAAAACGGAAGAAAACACAAGAAAAGCAAGAAACACACCCCCATGCCTCAAGAAACACGCCCCCATTTCTGAACACAAGAAAAGACAAAAATCTACAAGGAAAAACAAATACTGAGAACAAAAGCACGGGGCCGTGGTCACCCTCCACAAAAAGACAAAACAATTGTAGCACATGTCAATAAAAGCACGGGGGCGTGCCTACCTAAGCACGGGGCCGTGCTTCATCCTCCAGACTGCCTATAAATAGTGGCTCATGTTGCATTGATCAAGTGTGCCTTGAAGAGAATTCTTTACGGTTTTCACTTATAAAAACACCCACTAACACTCATATTGAAGATCTTGTGAAGAGTTTGAAGGCTTGCAGATCATCATCATCAACCATCATCATCATCATTAAGAAGGAAGATTCATCCACATTTGGTTAGATTGTTCTATTTTAATCATGTGTTTGTTATCATCATCCATTCTAATGTTCATAACCATGCTTATTATGAGCTAAACTCCATTTACCATCTAAAATCTATGAAGAAGCTTTGTTTTACTTGATGATCATATAAAACATGTGATTTAGTTTAGCAAAGTACATGGTTATTTTGCAATTATCTTTTGATGAGAAATGTTTCACTATCTTAATTCAACAATTCAAAGTTGGTGATTGACAATTATATGGACAATCATTCATGATCGATTCATGTTCTTGAAAGATAGAATACTTTGATAATTTATTGAAGCATGGACCCTTATATTGTACTTAGAAATGATGATATATAAGTCATGATCTATTTCTCTAGTTTTGATAATTCTGAAATAACATCGTTAACACGATTGCTTAGGTTATCATGCTAGTTAAAGAAATTATATGTTAATGGAATGTGTAATTATAACCTACTTAAATCAACCAAGGGGAGGTTGTGTGACTAAACTATAACCACCCAAAGTTGTTAGAATCGGTATTTGAGAAATCGAAATCAATCCTAATCTTTCTACTTTACTAAACTACTTGCCAACTCAAATTGACATTTCTTGGTAGCATGACATTAGGAAAGGGTTGAATTTAAAATGTGCATGCTACTTTCTTTTATGTCATAGGATATGCTCACATAGAAATGAGGGGCTATTCTACCATATACTATTACGGCAAGTTTATCACATGTTTACTTTATAATCATCAAGGATAAATGGAGTGGATTCTTGATCTTAGATGGTAACCTTCATATAATTGAATTACTCGTTTCAAATTTCTCGTCTTGGTCACCTATATATTATAGAAAGTTAAAAATCAACCCCAAAATGATTAAAACTTTCAGATTGAACTAAAACAAAGACTTATTATTAGAAACATTTGTGTCTACGGATCGATACTTAGTTCTTACCAATACTATTCTACATATACGATAGGTACACTTGCCTATTTTGTGTGTGTTTTGTCTTAGTAGAAATCATTTTTATAAATTTAAAACACGATCTTGTGCAAAAGCTAAATATCCAATCAGTTACTATTTTACAAGCTACACGCAGCACGCATCATTCACCTTATATTCTACTTCGTGTAAGTTATAATTTTATTTTCAACTTGGTATGGTATGTATTCTAACTTTACTATTTCAATTATTGTTATTATTATTCTTGAAACTCATTACTGACTTAAGCATTAGAGGGGTGTTAACCGAGCTAGCACCCACCCTCACAAAGGTTCAAGTATTTTTGCAGAATTGGGATCCCAACTAAGAAGTGAATGCATTCTTAGGGGTTTGGCCACCTCTCTAAGTTTAAGGTATAAAATTCATTAAAAGGTTTAAAGGTTTTCACCTTTCTACCAATTGGGTTTAAACACCTCACCAGGAGAGCCCTTTTTCACATGTAATTAAAGATGGCAGGACTGTAAGGCCCCATTACCGGTGCCCTACATTGGACGTTGGGTTTACTCATAAACACAGTTCTAAATATCAGAGTTAATTAAAACTTTACGCGGAATATAAAACTTCAACCATAACATATTACATAACTTTCAAATCTTGTCTTGACACACATTCATAGTCATTTAAAAACAAAACATAGTCTTTAAAAACGTCATAACATTTCCTTGAGATGCCAGTATCTTCAATTCCATGCCATGTGTCCTCATCAAGCGAGCTGCCTCATTTTACTCACATGCGTGCATACTAAAAGTCATCTACCCTGAGTGAGTTCTAGTTAATCAAGTAACATACAATACATCCATACACATTCATATATACGCACCCGAAGGTACATATACATACATAGTTCTTTACCTTCCTTCGTACGTTCATACAATCATACCTTCCTTCTTTCCTTTTATACATACACATATACATATACCTCATCCTAAAACATTCGCAGATATTATTAGGGTCTGTTCCCTACTTCGCGAATATTATTAGGGTCCGTTCCCTACATTCGTGGATATTATTAGGGTCCGTCCCCTGCATTTGCGGATATAATTAGGGTCCGTTCCCTTCATTCGCGAATATTATTAGGGTCCGTTCCCTTTCTAACCATACCTCTCTCTACATTCATAATTATAACTTCCATGCGTACATACATCAATTATATATCATATATATATATATATATATATGTATATATATCAATCATATTTTAAACTATCCCTTGACGATACATGCAATATCCGAAGATCGTTCATGCATCATCAAGCATTCATTCATACATGAATCATATAAGACATTCACTTACCACTTAAGGTAAGTGTATTAACTAATCACATCGAGTATGCACACAGCCCCGAAAATATAACAAGGAAGTGGGGCTAGAAACTCACCTGAACTCGATTACGCTAACCGTTAATGGTTATCCTCTTCATGAGTTGTGCACGACTAACTGTGTAACAATTATACGTATCAATTAATATCACTACCCATATCGTCTTTCTAGTTTAATTATTACCCTCAACGAACGAGGGTCCGGGGGTAGCGCCCCTGGCAGCGGGGTTCTAGGGGCGGCAGGACCTAGCGGGGTCCAAGGGGCAGAGCCACTTGCTGGGGTTAAGCTGCCAGGTCAGTTTGGAAAAATTTTATTTTCATTAACTGTCTTAACACATTTTTCATTAGGATTTTAAATTATTATTTTATTCTCTAGCTCATTCGCTATAACGAATTAAGCCTAATTCGTTAGCTTTCGTGATATGGTTCGTTAACTGATTCGCCAGCTGATCATCATCTGAATTCGTTATCTGAACATCCTGTGATTCGTTATCCTGATTCGTTAGCTGATTCGTTATTCTGGTTCGTCATCTTAACATAGCGAATGGGTGAGTAATGAATCACTTGATTCGTTATCTGATCATAACGAACTAGGGAACTGATTCGTTATCTCGCCATGACGAGTTGGTTAATTAATTTGTTACCTTATCATAACGAATTGCATCAATCTTATCCAGACTTTGACTTGGAGGTCAAAGTCAAAATCGTCAAGAACATCACACAGTCAACATATCCTAGATCTGCGATTAAACCTTCGTTTCTTAACGAAACATCACGATTCTGGTGTCGTTGGATTCGCCATACCAGCGCCAACAAACCCTAACCCTTCATTCATCCAAACATTCATGTTTATGGGGTGCGATTTAGGCATCTAATTACGGGTTATTTAGGTTAGAAATTAACCTATCAATCGTTAATGGTTTTCAGCAAGAATCATCACGTTTGGTTCGTTTTTACCATATGTATACAGATCTAAGATTATCTAAATGAATCCGGACCTAAATGAACAACTTTACGTTATAAACGTACCTTAAACGAGTCGGTTCACAAACACGAGCTGGTCTTGATGTAGGTTCGGTTCGTTATAACGTTCTAGCACCAACAAGCTCGGGTTTTCGCCTTTGGATCTTGAGTCGGGATATAGGATGGTGTTAGTGTGTGTTCTTGATGGTGTAGGCTATGGTGTATAGATGGATAAAAATGGAAAGGTTTACGATTTAAGGGGTACTTATACTCCCTTAAGCCCATGGACCTAAGGCCCATTCCATCTCTTATTCCATCGGTCCAAGCCCATCATCATATAGTTTATTTATCTAAACCGGTAAACGACACACTATTAAATAAACGAAACTTGTTTTATTAATCTTATCCGAATCAAGATGTTACAGGGACTCGTTCATCTTAATGGTGGCTGACAATTTTGTTGTTGTTGGTTACATGGAGGATTCTCAATTATATTATCAACGGACTAACATGGACATGTTATACAACCGTGGCTTGTCCCAAGTAATTACAAAAGGCTTTGACATTTTCATGTCACTCACGATTGGCTTGTCCCAAGTGTCTGCGTAAGGTCTTGGCATTTTCATATTACTTATACTAAGTCTTCAACATTTATCTGTTAACCCAAGATCAAAGTTGATTTCGAGATTATTATCGGGGTCTTTCCGACCAAACTACTTTTGGGATCTTCCCCAAGATTCTCGAGATCCTCTAACAATCTCAGGTATCATCTTAACATTATTTTACAGGATTTTAAAGTTCAAACCAAGGTAGAAATTGTGACGATTATTGGAATTATAGAAATTAAGAAGTCTACCCTACCCCTACCAGGTTTGATCATTTATTTACTTTCTAGCTATGTGGTAAAGAGTTATTCTTCGAAGTATTTTTTCAACCAACCCATTTTTACCAATAATCTTTTAACAAGTAAAATGAGATAGACATAACTAAAAGCAAAAGGTTACCATTATATTTATCAAAGTTAATATCTCTGACTTCATCTTGAAACTTAGGATCCCTCCACCTAAAACTATACACTGTCTTAAAAGCATAAATAGTAAATTGTTCAAAAGACCACAACCACATAACAGGAAAAGTAAATTGTTCACGGGTATAACCATATCAAAGTCATCAAATAAAGAGAGGCTCGGTCCTTGTCTTCATCATCCTTCATTGCCCCTCCGAGAAACCAGCTGCCATCCCAGGCTGCACCACCTTGTCTCCATCTCCTACTTTCACCCCAGCATCTCCAGCCTTCTCCTCAACACCCTTGCTTGATTCTGCGGGATCCTCCTCAGAAGCCTAGCCCAATTCAGCCCTGATCTCTGCCTCCCTCACCTTTAGCCCTTAAAGTTACCACGATAATGCGTCAAAGTCGGGCTTCCTGGCCTCATCCATCAATTTGATCCTACCATAGTATATGGAATGAGTGGCGTACTTCCTGAGTTGGGCATTGAAATCAATCAGCTCGTTGGTATGGGCGGCTTTGAGGTCAGTTTGCTCCTTCTTCAGGTGATCAAACTCCACGGTCATCTTCTCAATATAAGGAGACTTAGCTTTCAGCTTCTGCACTTCAACCTCATGGAGAGCATCTCAATAAATCCTGGTCAAGTGTTGAAGACCCTATAACAACAAAAAGCTATGATTAGGCATAATAATTACCTACAAGTAACAAAAATTACAGGGTCCTAACCTGGATGAGGAGTGGCTCGGCGTTATCAAAGTTGAGTGAGTTAGTAGTAGCTTGTGGTGCCTCAATAGCTTTCCTCTTTTTGGAGGTATAAGGTATGGTCCGGGAAGCTGGGGGAAGCGTCTTGGTAACTTCTACAATGGCGGGCTCCCTCTAGAAGATAAAGCTGTCAAGATCGTCCAAACCTAATCATTGGCCAGCTATAACACAAAATTAAGATCCTAAAGACAATATCATCTCAAATAGTCAGAAAAGATGAAGATTATATCACCTGACACTAGGGGTGTTCACGATCCGGTTTTCAGGTCAAACTGTTAGTAACGGTTTTTTATTTTTGCAAACCAAAACCAAATCGTGAAACTCTTAAACTGAACCAAACCATTAATTATGGTTTGTTCACGGTTTGGGCTTGAAGCACCTTTATGCAAGACGTCTATATAAAGGTATTATATATATAAGTAAAGTTGCCAAATAATTTATAGAATTTAACTTGTCCTAGTGTTGTGTAAAAACATCCAACACCCATTTGCAGGTGTTGTATATAAACAACCGAATCCCATTTACAGAAAACAAGTTGGTGGGTTGGGAATGAAAAATGGTTTTAAGTTATAATTTACTAAATGAGGAGAGCTGGATTGAAATATTGTTTGATTGGACTTAACCCATTGTTTTCATTCACATAGGAATACATGTCATTTAGAGTTTATAAAATGTCAATTAACTATCTCAATAATATATAAGTATTTTTTTAAAAAATAAGTATAATTAAATTATACGGTCCGGTTTATACGGTTGGTTTTCGATATAAATCGTAAACCAAACCGTTCGCTACGGTTTGATAATTATGAAACCGACCGACTGAAAGTTGAAGAAAAGACCAACCATGAAACCAAACCGATGACCAGTTTGAACGGTTTCGTGGTTTCAAACCGAACCATGAACACCCCTACCTAGCATGGTTCTGTTTGATGATTGCTCGGATTTCAAAGATATTAAGACTTCAAGCTGGAAGGAGCGATCTACCTTTCTAATCCCCCGAATAGCTAGAATTCTCCTCAGAGCGGCAGACGTTGGAGTCACGAGATCATAAAACTTTGCTAGAATCAGAGACAAAATGCAAGATAAGTATTAATTATGTCCTTTGTTTCTTAAAAACCATAAATTTACTTCCTACCCTTCTTAACCCACTAGTAAGGGAGTTCCTATCCTCCGTGAATAGAATCTCTTTGGACGAAGAAGAATCTCCTGTACCATTGTCCATCATTTCTCTTTGTTTCTAGAATCAAGGGAACTTGACCAGATTTCACTTGAAGAATGAAACAACTAAAACCGTGTGTTCTAAGATTGTAAACAATGACTAAATCTGAAACTTGTAATTCGATGTTGCGACTTGTGATGAGCTTGTTGAACGTATATAGGACCCTCCACAACATTGGCATAGCTTGAATATAGCTAATACAAGTGACTTTGAAGAAACGAGCGATGAAATCGGGAAAAAGGATAGGTTAAGCTAATGGTGAAGGTATAAGCAAGAAAACCAACCCATTTATTAGATATACAGTCAGAGCGGAGGGTTTGGTCAAAAGGAAGAAATTTAGCTCCAGTGGGGAAAGCGTTGCCGGACCGAAGATATGAAAGGTCAAGATCGGAGAAGGTACAAGTTTCGAAATCGGGCTCAACGAGGAGATATTGACATTCAAAAGCGGATTCTCGGTATTGGCAAAAAGAAAGAGAAAAAAAAGAAACCCTAAAGAGAGAGAGAAAGATTACCTGATGAAGGAAGATGGATATGTGTTTTTAAAACAAATGAGGAGTAGTTATAGGGGTTCCTCTCGAGATAAAATACAAGGCGGTTAATTAACCTCGGAAGTTGTGCTCAAGTCTTATCAAGTTACCTCGGGCCGTCAAAATTTAAAATTATTACCAAGTGGGAAAAATGTGACAGATGGGCATTAATGGTTTACAGTTGTAACATGTTTAGGGACAATTGTTAGGGGTCATGTTATCCATAACATGTTATCCATAACATGATCTTGATCGTTACCCTGACAGCTAGGATTTATAGTTAGAAGCAGGATCCTGAACCAACTAAATATATTTGTTATATATATGTTGTGCTTGTAGGTCACGTAAGACTCAAACTGTCACACGGCCTAGGCGTGTGACCAACAGTTGGTACCGATTTTGTAAATATATCAGAGTTTAGCGGAAGTCTTTAAAAAGTATTAATATATTTTGAAATATTAATTTATTTATAAAGCATTATTCATAATAAAATATTAATATATCTTTTGACATTTTATTTATAAATCTTTCTTTTGTAATAATATTCATTTTTTTTTATAAATATCCGAGTGTGTTTATTTATAAACCTCGTTTAATTTTACAAATCATATTGTTTATAATCCTTTAATAATTTTAAAACAATGAGACATCTCTACCTTGCGAACATCCACTTCATGAATGGCTCCAATTCTTGATACATTATTTTTACTAAAATGTTAGAAAATACGTCAGCGATATGCTGGTGAATACGCTGACGCTAAAAATATTTTCTTTTACTTAATCACCCCTCGAGACTACGTAGGTCTCGACCCATCGTGGCTTAGGAATAACCAAGTTAAAACAACACAATTCATAAACTCAAGTCTCTACACTCGGTTCCCCAGCAAACACCGCAACGTTCAACTAGTTGAGTGACTATACGTATACACAAGGTCATACTCCCCGCTGGCGAACGTAATTGTGACCAGGTGTGATGTGCCCATCACATATGTAAGGATTCAGACAAACGTACACGATAGCCTGAGGCCAGTGTTTATACCTTTGTTTATAAATGTTTTAGATACACTTAGCCTCATATAAACTTTTTATTTAACACATTGACTTGTTTTAAAACAGTTTGTAAAGTTTGGGGCGTATTCACCTTTTCGATTTGGATCGGCTTCAATACACCGTCCGAGGGTCTTTCCCGTTGCTACCTCTCACCTATAGTACGAGTATAGCCTTTTCTTTTGGATCAGCTTCAATACACTGTCCGAGGGTCTTTCCGTCTTCTTTGTTATCTCGCACCTATAGTACGAGTATAACTTTTTGTTAGTCGGATATACAATCCGGCTTAAAACCTCTAGTCTCTTTTGTAAAATCTTTACCTTGATTTTAATTTCTTTATGAACCTTTATTTCAAAATATCTTTTCTTGATTTTAAACCTTTAGTTTAAAATATATATTTTTCTTTTCTTTTTCAAGTTAAAAACTCTTTCTTTTAACTTATTTACTTTTCTTTTTGTTTATAAGATAAACCTCTAGTTTATCTTGTCTTTCTTTTTCTTAAATTCTACACTTCTTCTTAAGAAACGTATATTTTTCTTCTCTTATTACTTAAGAATAATAACTTAAATAATATTATCAACCATAACTATTTTCTACTTTATCTTTTTCTTTTATTTTATAATATTAATATGTTTGAACCTATAGTCCAAATCATATGTTTCTTATTCTCATATTCGGACCTTTAGTCCGTCATGTTTTCTTTTCTAAAATCTACGTTTTCCAAAACGTATACTTATATATATATACATCATTTAGTTTATATTAATAATACAAACAATGTATATATTTTCATTTACTTATTATTATTTAAATTATCTTTAAATAACACTTTTTATCTTTATTTATTAATAAAGATTCTATCATTTATTTCTTTATTCTTTCTCTTTTATTATTATCTAAAATCTATTTAAATAATAATAATTCTTCATTTATAATAAAGATTTTATACTTTTACATTTATCTTTATACTTTCTTTGTTTTATTTTCTTTTTGTTTACTTTCGAGGTATTGATTATACCATTGATTAGGGTTTAAGCCTTTATTATTTTATTAATATTTTATTCGGGCATTATGCCTACCTTGTTCGGTTTATTATTTTCTAAACTCACGGGTAGCACTTCGACGTTGGCACGTATATCGAGAATCTTGATCAACACCTCTTTGACACGCAAATCGAGGCACGCTGGTCTTCAAGTCTCCCCGGCACGCACTTTGAGGCGGGTCGTCGGTTTGTCTCGTGTCGGCACGTTCTTCGAGACGGGTCGTCGTTCGTCTCGGGTCGGCACATACTTCGAGGTGGAACGCGGGGTCGTCTCAGATTGGTACGTACTTTTAGATGATGTCGTCGGTACTTCGGGGTATCGTCGGTTTATTGGCACGGATTATGAGGTGGTCGGTACATTTATTGAGGTGATTTTTAGAGAGAGAAAGTGTGTATTCTAGAGAGAGAAAGATGTGTGAGAAAATGGTGTGAGAAATGAAACACCCATGGCCGCTATTTATAGACTCTTTCCCGGGACCCATCGCGATACGCGATGGTCCTTGATCATACCATCGCGTATCGCGATGTAGGCATGATGAGTCAAAGGTAGGTTTGCCACGTGGCAGGCGCGGTGCCACGTGGAGAGCTTTATGCCACGTTATGACACGTGGCATGACACGTTTCACATTGTCATGGCTTTATGCCACGTGGTGACACGTGTCAGCTGGTGTGCCACGTGTGCACACGTGGCATGACATGTGTTTGGTTGTCAGACCTCGCCATCGCGATACGCGATGGCATTGTGCCCAAGTACGCCGCGTATCGCGATCGGCCGCGAATTCAGAATTCTTCATTTTTTATCCTTGGACTTTTGAACTTTGATATTTTTGACCCGATATTTTCGTGATGTTACATCCTCCCCACCTTGAAATAAATCTCGTCCTCGAGATTGCTTCTTTCTAGAACGAGTGGGGGTATTTTCTTTATCATTTCGGATTCGAGTTTCCAAGTATACTCGGGGCCTTGTCGTGAGTCCCCTCTTTTTACTTTAACTTATTTCAACGTTCGTCTCTTTTTCTTTCTTCGTTTTCGAATCTTTGATTTGAATCTTGTCGTTCTAAGAATTTTAGATTTTTGTTATTTATACTTCTTTTAATTACATTGATAAAGGTTTCTTTGGATAGATATTTACGTAGATTAGAGACGTGGAATACATCGTGTATCCCTTTCGTTTATTTGGGTAGTCGAAGATGATATGTGACACTACTGATTTGGTTGAATATTTTAAATGGTCTTACAATCGTGGACTAAATTTTCTTTTCTTATCGAAGCGAATGACGTCTTTTTACGGCGAAATTTTTAATTAACATCTTATTGCGTATATTATATTCTAATGGCTTCTGATGGACGTATAACTCTTTTGGCGATCTCACGCCACTTTGAGTAGTTCACAAGTTTATTATTCCTTGTTCGTGGATTAGTTCGGGTCCAAATATTTGGTCATTTCTTCTTTTTGGCGATCTCACACCACCTTGATTTGCTCACATATTTGTAATACTTTATTTGTCGTTTATTGAATTACTTTAGGTCCAGACATTTAGTTATCTTTCGTTTAGACCGATACACGTATGTTTGGCATTTGTGTTCGTATAACGTCTCTTAAGGTGTGGCTCGAATGTTTGTATGGAAAATAATTATCCAACTTCTACTTAAATCTGTTATACTTGCGCGGTGCATAACCTCGTACGTTTAGATTATTCTTTTCATTTTGCCCATCTGTTTGGGGATGATAGACAATGCTAAAGTTCAATCGAGTTTTTAACGTTTGTTGGAAAGTATCCCTTAAATGGGATGTAATTAGACTGTCTTGATTAGAGATTATTAATAGTGGCACATCATGTAGAGACACGATGTTGTTCACATAATTTCATGCTAATTTATCCATCGAGTATTACTCGTTAATTGGGAGAAAGATGGGTAACTTTGTTAGTCTATTAACATAATTTCATGCTAATTTATCCATCGAGTATCACATAATTTCATGCTAACTTTGTTAGTCTATTAACAATAACCTATCTTGTCATGGATTCTTGGAAAGTTTTGTAATACAGTTCATAGTTATCTTTACTCATTTCTACATGGGGAGTTTGGGTTGTTTAAAGTCATCCAAAGGTTTCTTGTGCTCAATTTTGACTTGTAAATGAATTTGATTTTTCATTACGTATGAAGTGATATCTTGTTCATGTTTTCATATTAATAATTCGATCTAAGGTTTGTGGTATGTTTTATCACTTTTTGAGTGCATATTGTACTTATGAGCTTTGTTCATTATCGTCTCGTATAGTTTTCCATTATCGGTACCAAATTTTGGTTTTCGAGTATAAGGATTTCGTCATATCTCTTAACTTTAATAAATCGATTGTTTCGTAACATTTCTCTACAGAGATTTGATTTTTGTTGATTACTTACTCTTGCGTTTTTCTTAGTTTTGCTTTGTCTATGTTTACTTAGAGTTTTAAACTTTTAAAACTCCAATATTATAATTCTCCAGATCTTCTTAATTTTCCGTTTTTGGGTAATAAAATCTTCAGACTTATCTTTAGCAACTATTTGGATCTACTATCTTAAGTAGATGTTCTAATGTTATACCATCTTGTTTTGCATTCATTCTTTTATGCAATATTCTTTTAAATACATTTCCGCGATGTGAATAGATAACTTCCTTCTATTGTTTGACTTTTTACTAAATTCCCGAGTGTTGTGGTATATCTCTTTTGTCAATTCTATGCCTTTGGATGATATAGTAAGTTTATAATTTAGAATATCGCAAGTAATTGTAAATCGCTAAACACAGTGGCCAGTTGTGTTTAATTATTTACCTTACTTTCAGTATTCTAAATATTTACTAATGTTAATTAGATATTAGTCTATTTGTTATAAATATATATATTATTTTGGTTATCAATACCTAATATAGATTAGGCTTATTGTCCAAGTTATCTTCTCTTTATATACATCTTATTATACCTCATTGTAATATACACCATATTAATGAAATCTCTGCCTTTCTCCCTACATCTCCTTCTCCTATGTGTAAGCTATTAGGCTTGTTTCACAATACGTTATCAGCACGAGTTGCTTAACTCATTTTTATTTTTTTTATTTTTTGCTCCCTACCTTTGGTTAAAACCCCATGGAGATACCGGCAAAAGAAGAAGATGGAAGTCAATGAATAGCTTGCCAATAACCTAAGAGTGAGGCAATCATCTCAGCTAAACGCGTTCTTCATTTATAATTCAGGTAACAAGACTAGCCCTTGTAATTCATGTTTATACTCATATGCGCACGTCTTTGATTTATAAGAGGTTGATATTCTGTTTGTAATAAACTAACTCGAAACAAAAACATTCTTTTGTTCATAAAACAATAATAGTAGACAAAAGTCAAAAGGCTAAAATACTTCACTTCTCTTTTCGATATTATTTTTCACATAGACTAGGACCTAAGGGAATTCGTTCAATATTGGCCTATTGGGTAGTAATCTGATTTTTGGTAAATCAAAGATATTAAAATTATTCATATTTACAATAATTAGTCCACTATGATGATTTTTTTTTCCATATATATAATTGGTACATGAAAAATTATTCATGGGTCCAGTAACATGTTATTATTTATTATGCATACAATGATACAAGAGTGGTTTAATTATATTAAAATTTAATGATTCTTTTGTAAAGATTTTCGAATTTTTTACCGGATAAGCTTATGAATTTTTATATTTGGTTTTAAAATAAATGGATAGTTAACTTTCATATTGAGAAGAAAAGAGATATTACAGTCATTACATGTATTTGCTCATTTAGAAGAAAATACTATTTGTTCATGCATTATATTTTGTAAAACTGAATATTCTTTTAGCAATCTTAAAAATATATATATATATATATATATATATATATATATATATATATATATATATTCTGTGAAGATATCTATAATATTATTATGCATATGTTTGTTAAGATGTATGAATTCATCATGTTTAGAAATTATATATGCATAATATTGATTTAGATTAATAAACTTGATCTCTTGACAAATTAAGAAGTTTCTAATAATTAGTAAAATCTATTTTTACGTACAATGAATTACGGACTAGATTATTAATCTATAATAATGGAGATATACATGGAAGGTTCCTTTAGATGAAGTTCCTAATGGTTAAAAGCTTAAAAGGAACATATCATCAATATATTTTCTTTTAAACTATTTAATGGTTTAATTCATTCACAATAAAGATTGTTTACAATTTAATGGTAACAATATTTTACGTACTTGGTTGCCAAGTTAATTAGAACTTTCCATAAAATATATTTACGTTGAGGTTCACGACAGCTTTGTCTAGTTTTAAATGAATCCTTGTATTAATTAATTAAGTTCTTGTTTTTTTTAATAAAAAAAATAATAATAAAAAAATAACTAAGCAAGAATTATTAATTTATGTATGTCGTGGATATAAAAATTAGTATATGGATGTAATCATATATACATTTTATAACTTTTGCTTAATCAAATATAATTTAAACATATGTATGACAAAAGATATATTTGCAACATTGAGATCTTTAACACATATGGAAAAGAATGATATGTTATGAAAATAAAGGTTTTTAACTCTTAGTAAAGAATTTATTATAGCATTAAAGAAATTCAATGAGAAATTTGTTTATGTTTCAAAGTGTAGTAGTATATATATGTATGCAACATATATACGTGTGAATGCTTATAGTATAATACGTGGATACATGACTTATATATTTGTTTGTAACGGATGAAAAACAAACATCTTATTTATCAAAGTTTTAATAAAACTTGTTTTATATTGAGACATTGTATGATGTCGAGTATTGTAGAATCTAAATTTAGTTGTGTTCTATGTCTTAACATATATTACATAGATCGATGATAGTATTGAAGAAAACTATATGATCAAAGATGTGGTTTTGTATTACCGTTACAAAAGATTATAAACGCGTTTGAATAATGGTTAAGATTCATTTATAACACGACACTTGATGTGTCAAACTATGTAAATCTCGTTGTTAAAGGTTATAAAATATTAGCATGATAAATCTTACATGACTCATTCATGTAATTACTTCTCGATGATTAATTATAAGGAAAATCTTGATAAGACACCTTTTCATTTGTCAAACCTCAAATATGCTCGTGAAGTAGCATATTATTAAATACGTATGAAAAAATTTGAAGTGATTTTGTATTCGTGTCTGAGAAAATATGACTAAACCATGAAAATGGTTTGGTTTTATATCATTCCCTAAAGTGAATGTGACTATATAATGATCATTGTATATATTACGATCATGAACACGATTGAGAAAATCTCTATAATGATGGTCATATTAAAAATGAGATCGACCATAGGAATTTTTTAGCATGGTCATGTTAATAATGAGATCGACCACCACAAGTGGCAAATGGATTGATCATATATGAGAACAAAATATGGAGATACAAAAGTGAAACCGCATGATCGCTTGAAACGATAATAAAAGGTTCTCTTACATTTTATGTATTGTATTAAAGAAGCATATAATACATATACGATCATAAACATGAAGTTTATGGATCATGATTATATAATGGCATGGCCGGTTAGACCACACCGAGTCAATGATGTGAAATTTATTGAGGAACTAAAAGATTCTTTCTAACAATTATACATATAATATTGCTCTCGAAGGGAATTATATAACCAAATGAAGGAGGGTGTGAATCCCTAAATGTCATGGAATTGAGAAAAGGATACGAATATCCTAAACATGATACCATTTAGTGTTTTCAAAATCGATGCATCGTCTAAATGGTTATCAATTTCACAACTTAAAGTTTGTGTGATTTGTGGCTTAGCTAATGAGATAGTAAGCACAATATTATGAATTTTCATATTTATATTTGGTTATATAATGAATTCGATTCCCAAGTTATTAATAATCATTGGGATAACTGTTGAACTCCATATAGATTATGTTCACAACTAAATTGCTTTTGTTGTGAGACAATTATTGAACGTCTACAATTGATTTCAAAGCAAGTGATTATATGAACAACAATTCATGTTTTCATTTGGGTACATGTATGTTACATACAATATCATAATTCACATCAAGCCAATAAGTTATAATAATTACGCCCCATTAAAGTTGGTTTTTGGTCAGGAACCAATTATTTATCATCTAATATTTGGTGTGTGTTATATATTGAAATTAATCCACCACAACACACAAAGATGAGACCACACAGGAAGTTGGGAATTTATGTCGGGTATTAAATTATATCTATGATTAAATACTTAGAGCCATTAGTGAGATATTTGTTTATGGCTCATCGGTGTTCACTTTAGTGAATCAACATTCCCAACATTAGAGGGAGATATAAAGCAGTTGGAAAACGAATTTAGTTGGAATGAATTATCACTGATCCTCAAACTAAATTATATGAACTAAAATTTCAAAGGATAATTCATGTATAAAGATTAACGAATCATCTACCAGACGATTCACTGACCAAAAGAAAGTGTCTAACTAAGACACCTATACAAACTGCTAATTCTCCAATTAATAAATGTCCCAAAAGGACAAACATGTATTGATAATAAGTCTAATGCACACTTGTAGCGTGGTAGATTGATCAGTTCCAAAGGTAAAATTTCCTCGAAAATTGGAGCAAGTAATAAAGATGGTCAAGTCGAGGTGCACTAAAAGGTCTCTTGAATGAGATTAGACATGATGGTTCTTAAAGAACTTTAGGTACCTGAAAACAAAGAGCTCTCAAAAATTATTGTATCATGTCTATAAATATATATAGAATCGAAATAAATTCGACGTCGTTATACTTTCATTTATAATTAGCGCTTGAAATGATGATGAGGATCAAGAATCTAAATCTGCCTATAAAAAATGATTGGCCAAAGCAGAAAGAAGCAAACAAGGCAGAGTTGAATTCTTTAAATAACGGAAATTTTTGGACCAGCAGTCCGTACAACTAAAGTTGTAAAATGTGTTAGATACAAACGGGTATTGTATACGAGTTATGAAAATTCATCAAGTGATATAAGGAAAAATTGATGCAAGACCCATGATTAATTATGAGGAGACACATTCTCGAATGGTGGAAGCAATGACTTTCCGTTAACTAAACAGTCTGGTAATATAATGAGAGAATTTATATGCATCTAATAAATATTGTTATTCAGTTGATACTGAAAGTTCACAAGAAAATATATGAAGGATTTAAATTATCAAATCATGTAAAGTAAGTTCTCGAGAACATATTAATTGTTGTGTATAGATTCGTATTTGAATACTTTACGTTATTGAATATGTTGAACATAAATGGAACTCCTGAAGAGTTTCCTAAGGCAGTTGTATACTTGAAAGGTTGATTGATACATCTTAATGATGGAATTCTTGTGCATCAATAAGCATACACATAGAAGAGAATGCACATGATGAGTATAATATCTCAATAAACAAAAAAATTGTACAATATGGAATTTTGATATGTGACATAAAATTATGTGTTAATGAGCAAGTTTATGCAGCAAAAAATCCTAGAAAAGTGAATGTGTATGCATAAATTGTCAAGTTGACAAGAAGTACATGATGGATTCGTGAATGCATGGATTTATGACTATTACGTATGGACTAAATTATTCGAATTGACTTTGGCACAAATTAAGAGATATTTTGATAAAGAGGGAGATAAGTTGGATATAATTAGTCATACTTTTATCAAAATTTCACTCTTAAAAGGTCATTATAATCACAATTTACAATGATGTACATATCACCAAGAAAAACTTATGAGCTTTTAAAGAGAAATTTCTTTTTGAAAGAACTTGACACAGTGTGATTATTGTTCGACTTATAGTTTGAGTATATGTGTAATTATATGCTTATAAATCCATCAAAGTGCATCTAGAAAATGTTAAGACATTTTACCATGGACAAATTTAATCCTTTTAGCATGTTAAAGGATGTCTAACAATGACTCTATATCATTGTCTATCTGAATATGAATATTATTGGTTCGGAAATACCATAATTAAATACATATATGCATTATGTTGTTAGCTATATTATTATTTTCTTTATTTATATTTATCAGCATGTGTCCTGCTATGAGACATCAGAATGGGTTAAAACATATATTTCAGGTATGAAAATATGTGTTTATATTTTACTAACCTATCAAAACAAAGTTTGGTTAGTCTTGTTGATGCAGAAAAACACAACAGGATCATAGTGTTTACCAGATGAAGCAATAGAAGTTTTCACGTGTAGATCATACAACATCATTCAACTTAAGGATTCAAATGTCAACGAACGAAGACGCAAATGATTGACTACAAAGTTTTGAGCAACTTTCATAGAAGATCGATATTTACCATTTTGACAGATTTATAAATCAGGGAGAGACAATACGAGCTGCACTCTTTTTCCCTTAGCTATGGTTTTGTCCCACTGGGTTTTCCTAGCAAGGTTTTTAATGAGGCAGCATCAACATGCGTATTAAGTTGATAACCAAGGGGGAGTGTTATAAATATATATTATTGTGGTTATCAATACCTAATATAGATTAGGCTTATTGTCCAAGTTATCTTCTCTTTATATACATCTTATTATGCCTCATTGTAATATACACCATATTAATGAAATCTCTCCCTTTCTCCCTACATCTCCTTCTCCTATGTGTAAGCTATTAGGCTTGTTTCACATTACTATTGAATTTCTTTTGCAGAAATCTTCATAATATCCTATCCTTCATGCTTTTGATAGTTTCTTTCCATCCAACATCCTTTCGATTCTTTCTTAGTTTCTATCTTCTTTTAAAAAATATTGTCATGTTTCATTAATCAATTCTTTTTTTTATATTCACTTTTTTATTTATGATAAAAATTTCTAAACTTGAATAAATAATAGTATTCTTGTGTACAGACATGATCTTCATGCTAATATTTTCTTTATATATTAGGGTTTTAAATATCCATTCATTTATAAAATCTCTCGTTTATAACGAATCTGTAATCGGGTTACATGAGTTTAATTAAACTAATAGCTACTACAAGAGTTAATATTCCTTTAACCCATTCTTATTTTTGTTTGATTGTCTTTGACATATATTCGCCGTAAGTGTTTCAACGTTCATCTCTTCATTTTTGCTCTAACTTGTTTTATTTCCGAACATTCATTCTTGAAATGCTCCTTTTCTCTTACAAAAGGTACACATGACTATGTTGATTAGCTTCTTACATTTTTCCTAGATGCCCCTTTTTTTCACAGTTTTCACATATGGGTCTTGTGAATTTAGGCAATCCTTTTTTTTTCTTGCTTTTTGTTTTATTGATCTCTTTTTTGTTCGGTTTTTATAAACACAATTGGCTACCATCATAATTTCGGAGGTTGTTCGTGGTACATGAAATTTTACTATCCTTTTTGTCCCTTTTGATAGCCTATATATGTATTTCATCTTTTTGTCAGATTCTAAATCATCTAATCGCGGAGTTACTTGACAATATTCTAAGAATTTAGCATTGTATTCCTTGAAATTTTTATTAACGATCTTCTGATCCCATGGCAGGATTTGATCTTGTTTGATTTTAATAATTAGAAAAAATTTCTGTAAAATAAGATCTTTAAATTCTTTCTAACTTAAATTGTACATCACTTTATTTCCTTTAACTTGAATTAATAAACTCCACCACTCAGGAGCTTTATCTTTGAATTTTATAGAAGAACACCAAATGGTTTATTTACTTATAGTATTATTCAAGATTGATTCTTGCTTCTTAAGCCAATTCAAGGTGGATATGATATTTTCATTTCCACGGAATTCTTAGGCTCAAAGGTTTTGTAATCCTTAAAATTATTTTCCGGTTGAAGTTTAGGTTTCTTGTTATTTAATTCATTCTCATGAATAATTTGGTTACAACTTTCTTTTGAAGAATTAGGCTCGCTTTGAGTCCTTTTTCTTTATTCAAGTTTTCTAGGGTTATTGAGCATCTTCATTATTGGAGCCACAGCTTCATTAATTATCTTCCGAACTTTGTTTCTAAATTGGTTATTCATGTTTCTCTCACTTCTAAGTTCTTAGAAGGAGTTTCTTTTTGACGCACTACAAAAATTCATAGATAGGTTTAATACTTAAGGGAATCAAAGCATATCTTATATTGTGAAAGATTTCTATTACGAATTGGTCTTTAGAAAATCCTATTGCTACCAATTTGGATGGATCAATTGTTTTTATAATTCCTTTTACTTATTCATCATGAATGTGAGTCTTCATATCTTTATTTATATTCCTCTTACTTATTTGGAAAAGTTTCTTTTTATATTTTCTTCTTTTCTATAATAATTTATAGATATATTTAATTATCAAAACATATCTTGTACTACGCAATATTTTCTACTATGAAATGGTTTATTGCTACCAATTGGACGAATGTATCGTCTTATTTCATATTTATAATCCATCTTCATTCATCACGTATGAAGATTTTTATCTACTGATTGATTTAATTTACTTGATTATGTTTCAAGTATTTCTCTTTTGTTTTTGCTTGCTATTTTTCAAACATCTTCCCTTTGCTTTTGCTTGCTTTAACCTTTTTACTACTCATATAGTAAATTTTGGGGTTAAGCTAAATTTGTATTTTTCTTCTTCCTTTTCTGTCGGAAGTTGCCTTGTTCTTTTAGTCGAATGATAGTTGACTTATTTCCATATTATAGATTAGGTGTAAAGATTTTCCTATCTTATCCGTACTTGTTTTCTTATCCCTAATTCTTTATATATATATATATATATATATATATATATATATATATATATATATATATATGTCTATATATACATTATATCATTTAAATTTTGATATTGTTAATTTAAGTATTTAAACTTTTTACTAAACCTATAAAATTTTATAATAATAATAATAATAAAAATTATCTATCACTTGATCAAAGCCTATGTATAACTGAATACCTAATTCGCTAAGATCGATGGCTCTGATACCGACCTATCACACCCCGACTTACGGCCGAGGCGTGTGACCAACAGTTGGTACCAATTTTATAAATATATCAGAGTTTAGCGGAAGTCTTTAAAAAGTATTAATATATTTTGAAATATTAATTTATTTATAAAGCATTATTCATAATAAAATATTAATATATCTTTTGAATCAATTTATTTATAAATCTTTATTTTGTAATAATATTATTTATAAAAATTATCTATCACCCCTCGAGACTACGTAAGTCTCGGCCCATCGTGGCTTAGGAATAACCAAGTTAAAACAACACAATTCATAAACTCAAGTCTCTACACTCGGTTCCCTAGAAAACACCGCAGCGTTCGACTAGTTGAGTACCTATACGTACACAAGGTCATACTCCCCGCAGGCGAGCGTAATTGTGACCAGGTGTGATGTGCCCATCACATATGTAAGGATCTAGAGAAACGTACACGATAGCCTGAGGCCAGTGTTTATACCTTTGTTTATAAATGTTTTAGAGACACTTAGCCTCATATAAACTTTTTATTTAACACATTGACTTGTTTTAAAACAGTTTGTAAAGTTTGGGGCGTATTCACCTTTTCGATTTGGATCAGCTTCAATACACCGTCCGAGGGTCTTTCCCGTTGCTACCTCGCACCTATAGTACGAGTATAGCCTTTTCTTTCGAATCAGCTTCAATACACTGTCCGAGGGTCTTTCCGTCTTCTTTGTTATCTCGCACATATAGTACGAGTATAACTTTTTGTTAGTCGGATATACAATCCGGTTTAAGACCTCTAGTCTCTTTTGTAAAATCTTTACTTTGATTTTAATTTCTTTATGAACCTTTAGTTCAAAATATATTTTCTCGATTTTAAACCTTTAGTTTAAAATATATTTTTTTCTTTTCTTTTTCAAGTTAAAAACTCTTTCTTTTAACTTATTTAATTTTCTTTTTCTTTATAAGATAAACCTCTAGTTTATCTTGTCTTTGTTTTTCTTAAATTCTACACTTCTTCTTTATTAAGAAATGTATATTTTTCTTCTCTTATTACTTAAGAATAATAACTTAAATAATATTATCAACCATAACTATTTTCTACTTTATCTTTTTCTTTTATTTTATAATATTAATATGTTTGAACCTATAGTCCAAATCATATATTTCTTATTCTCATATTCGGACCTTTAGTCCGTCATGTTTTCTCTTCTAAAATCTACGTTTTCCAAAACGTATACTTATATATATACATCATTTAGTTTATATTAATAATACAAACAATGTATATATTTTCATTTACTTATTATTATTTAAGTTATCTTTAAATAATACTTTTTATCTTTATTTATTAATAAAGATTCTATCATTTATTTCTTTATTCTTTCTCTTTTATTATTATTATCTAAAATCTATTTAAATAATAATAATTCTTTATTTATAATAAAGATTTTATACTTTTATCTTTATCTTTATACTTTCTTTGTTCTTTTTTGTTTACTTTCGAGGTATTGATTATACCATTGACTAGGGTCTAAGCCTTTATTATTTTATTAATATTTTATTCGGGCATTATGCCTACCTTGTTCGGTTTATTATTTTCTAAACTCACGGGCAGCACTTCGACGTAGGCACGTATATCGAGAATCTTGATCAACACCTCTTTGGCACGCAAATCGAGGCATGCCGGTCTTCAAGTTTCCCTGGCACGCACTTTGAGGCGGGTCGTCAGGTTGTCTCGTGTCGGCACGTTCTTCGAGACGGGTCGTCGGTTCGTCTCTGGTCGGCACATACTTCGAGGTGTAATGCGGGGTCGTCTTAGATCGGTACGTACTTTGAGATGATGTCGTCGGTACTTCGGGGTATCGTCGGTTTATTGGCACGGATTATGAGGTGGTCGGTACACGTTTATCTAGGTGATTTTTAGAGAGAGTGTGTGTGTATTCTAGTGAGAGAAAGATGTGTGAGAAAATGGCGTGAGAAATGAAACACCCATGGCCGCTATTTATAGACTCTTACCCGGGACCCATCGCGATACGCGATGGTCCTTGATCATGCCTTCGCGTATCGCGATGTAGGCATGACGAGTCAAAGATAGGTTTGCCACGTGGCAGGCGCGATGCCACGTGGATAGCTTTATGCCACGTTGTGACACGTGGCATGACACGTGTCACATCACATTGTCATGGCTTTATGCCATGTGGTGACACGTGTCAGCTGGTGTGCCACGTGTGGACACGTGGCATGACACGTGTCTGGTTGTCAGACATCGCCATCGCGATACGCGATGGCGTTGTGCCCAAGAACATCGCGTATCGTGATCGGCCGCGAATTCAGAATTTTTTATTTTTGATCCTTGGACTTTTGAACTTTGATATTTTTGACCCGATATTTTCGTGATGTTACACAAACGGTCTACAACGGCTAGATGACTTATTCTACTTAAAAGCTAGGAGAAACAACTGAAATGGTGGCTAGATTTCTCGGGTTTATTGCACTATTTGTTATTTTCATTTCCTATATAATGGGGATATTGAGAACGTTATACAACACACTCTCTGCACTCACAATACCCACACTTGTATTTTAGCTTTCGTTCTCCACTAGTTCCCGGGCTGTAACCACCATATTCATTAATAAATTGAGGCAGAGGATAATTTTCCCCTCCCGAGGTTGTTTTCCGATGATCCTATCCAGGATCTAAGGTTTTTTCATCGCTATATCGTTGTGTCAATCTTTAGTTTTACCGCATTTGTCAACTACATAACTTACCACTTACCTCACTACTGAAAAACACACCATCTCACTTCATTAATTTGCTCAATTATCGCTCCGATATTGTTTAACCAAAACACTGATAAATGTCGTAAATATTAAAATATTAATATAATTTACGTGAAATGATAGTTTCAATAAGAATAATCAATATAATAAATGACGTATATGTTAGAAAATCCATATTAAGATTATGTGTTATCGCTGAAGTTTGACTCCGAATTCATCCAATAATATTGTGTCATGCTGCTAATTGAACACTCGCTGAAGCTACCTGAGTCTGTTGTGGTTCAGGCGAACAATGACTTCAACGAATTTTCTTATTTTTTCTATTCTTTTGCTTCCGAAAATTTGAATAGCAATATAAAAAATAAGAAAAAAATAATATATTAATTAATTTTATTTATTAAACATCTACGACAAAATTGGACTAAGTAATACAAAATACCTTAATAAATTAGGCCAATAAATAAGTAATAATATGTGTCTGTTTAGTTGGGCCATGACATTTATAAAATAAAGTTCATATTTTAAATACTATTAAAGCAATATAATTTGTAAATATGGTTTTCTTTTAATCTGTCCACATGTACAATCCAGTCAGCAACTTTCCATTCTCATATTCACTAATATTCTGTCATGTGTCATCTCATACACTATATTTAAACCTTAGAATTTTCCACCTTAATCATTTTAATCTCTCTCTCTCTCTCTCTCTCTCTCTCTCTCTCTCTCGGCTTACTAACTCCACCATCCACCATCTTCTATATTCCGGTAATGTAGATCGAGATTAATCGTTTTTCGGTAAGGTTATATATTATACTCTAATGTCCAACAATGTTATATGATTTTCTGGCAAGGTTATATATTTTTCTGGCAACATCATATTTTCTTCTGGTTATTGTAGATCTAGCCTTTTTATCTTTATTTTCATTGTTAACTGATTTTTTTAAAATCCGTTTAGGTTCTAAATAAAAAACGACGATGAAACTAATATTTCTACGTATTTACGTTTTTCCGGTAAGTTTTTCTGTTCATGTGTTATACCTATAACAATAGTTGCTTTATATTTATTTGAAGTTTTATATTTTTCATGTTTTTTTCTTTTACATGTTGTTTTTCAAGGTTCTAAATAAAAATCAGTTTCATCCATGGACATTATCATTATACTTTTTCTGGTAAGGCCAATTTAAATTTTCCTGTTATAAATTATAATTCAAATCTTCCATAACATCAATCTTATAACAAAACTTAATTATTTCAGGTTATTGTCCCGATTGATGTACGAAATATTTCATTTTACCTTCTAAATAAAAATCGGAGATACCATCGTCATTATCACTATTTCGTTTTTCGGGTAAGACCTTTCAAATTTCCCGGTTATAAAATTATAATTAAAATCTACCATAATATGACTATTAATATTTGACTTTATCATTTCAGGTTATTGTTCCAACTCATATAAACTAATTGCATGGATTGAACATTAGTTAATAATATGTATTTTTAAATTTTTTTTAATATTGATGTATGTATTTTTTAATATTCATGCTTATTCCTTATTTATAAAATTATAATATACATTAAATTACCTATATTAATATAATCATTATTTTATTGTTTTTGTCAACTTCCAATTAAGTGACAAATATTCCGTCTAATTTAATATCTCATTATAATTTCCAATCTTATATTAGTTTACATTTTTAGATTTATACACATTGAAGAATCCCATTCATACAATTTATAGAGTATTCATACAATTTATACACATTCCTTATTTTTTAAAAAAAACCGAATGAACAACCCTTTTTATGTTTTTAATTTTTTCCATTTTTATAAACTCATTCCTTAATTTGTGGTTTGACCGAAATAATAACATAATAATCCCATTATTATAATTTATATTTTTTGACTTTCCTTATTTGTTAAAAAAACCGAATGAATAAGTTATAACTTAAATAAATTTCCGACCGATTTAAGTATTTGACCATTCATATTAAATCATTTTTAACCATTCATATTAGTTTACATTTTTAGATTCATACACATTTAAGAATCCAATTATGGCACTTTAAAGAGTTTCACATTCCTTATTGTTTAAAAAAAACAAATGAACAATCTTTTTTTATGTTTTTAATTTTTTTCATTTTTATAAAGTCATTCCTTAAATCAATCATATTCATTCCTCTAACTTTTTCTCTGCAGGTTACCGTTTCTCATCAACCGGACCACCGCAACACCACCTCCCCTACCTACAGGACCACCGCAACACCACCCTCCCTACCTACTGGACCACCACAGCATCTACCGGACCTACAGGACGACCGTGGAACCACCTTCCCTACCTACCGGACCACCGTAGCCCCTACCAGATCACCGCAGCAACACCTTCCCTACCTACCGGACCACCACAACACCACCTTCTCTACTAATCGGACCACCGAAGCAACACCTCCTCTACGTAGTGGAACACCGCAGCACCACCTTCTCACGCCTTCTTCTTCTGAGGTGACCTCGCCGGAAATAATTACATATCTGGTGAACTCGCCGGAAATAACAAATAACTTATTTACGACAATAACAAATAACTTATTTCCGGCAACAGTTCGGCAAGATCGGCAACCAACGGATCTGTGTTCTCCGTCGATTTAGCTTTCCTTAAACTCCAATTATTATTATTATTATTATTATTATTATTATTATTATTATTATTATTATTATTATTATTATTATTATTATTATTATTATTGTTAGTATATTATTATTATTATCATTATTATTAATACTATTATTAACTTTTAGTATTAGTTATTATCATTATTATTATTATTATTATTATTATTATTATTATTATTATTGGGGAACACTTTCGTGTTCGTAGTTGTGCGTTTGTATGTGACTGGGTGTTCTTTGACTCGCAATACGCGGTCTTACTTATTTACATTGGGTGTTCTATTGCTTGTGTTTGTGTGATTAGTTGCAATCATAGAGCATTGGAACCATGATTATTACTTGAGACCATGTCCTGAATCGAGGGGTATAGGTAAGGGTAAAGATAGGGAGCATATATTGCGTCTGGCTTCTTGGAATGTAGGAACACTAAGTAATAAGTTGCTCGAATTGGTGGATGTTCTTAAAAGACGTAAGGTGCAGATAGCGTGCCTTCAAGAGACTAGGTGGAAAGGACATAGAGGAGCCGAGTGTAATGGGTATAAGTTATGGTACTCGGGGTCTGATGGAGCTAGGAATGGAGTGGGGTTTCTAGTGGCTAACGAACTGCACACTAGTGTGGTGGAGGTGATAAGACATAATGACAGGATTATGGTGTTGAGATTAGTACTAGGAGAGGAGGTAGTGGCAATAGTTTGCCCCTACGCGCCTCATGTAGGATTAGGGGATCAGGAAAAGAGAGAATTTTGGGATTGCCTAGATGCAGTGGTAGGGGGAATACCTAGGGGTGAGAGAATTTGTATAGGAGGTGATTTTAATGGACACATCGGTAAGGTTAACGATGGTTTTCAAGCAGTACATGGGGGTTTTAGATGTGGTGATAGGAATAAGACCAGCACAGATTTCATAGAGTTTGCGGTGGCTCACGACCTAGGTATTATAAATTCGTACTTTAAGAAAATAGATTCACATTTGATCACTTTTAGCAGTGGCGGGCGAAACACTCAAATCGACTACCTTCTGATGAGGAAAGGAGACCGACTTTGGTAGAAGGACAGCAAAGTCATTCCCGGGGGGACGATTGTGTCTCAACATCATCTGCTGGTGGCGGATATAGGCTTCAGAAATAGGCTGACCGTTCGACAGAAGAAATGCACACTGAGAATTCGATGGGGAAATTTGAAGGACGAAAATCTAACACTGTTTAAGGATAAACTCATGTTGCAGACAGTGGCTCAACCAACTGGGGACTCAACGCAAATATGGGAAGCTATGGCGTCAAAGATTATTCAAGTAGCAACGGAGACCCTCGGAGTCACAACAGGAAAGGCAGGTAGGCGTATGGAGTCTTGGTGGTGGAATGAGGTGGTACAAAACAAGATAAGGGACAAACAAAGAAGTTTTAGGGAGCTTATGAGGTGCACACAAGAGGAGGAACGAGTGGAATTGAGGGAGACCTACAAAACGGCCAAGAGAGAGGCGAAGAAGGCGGTGTCGGAAGCAAAGAACACGATCTATAAACGAATGTATGAACGTTTAGAAACTAAAGAGGGGGAACATGATATGTTTAAGATTGCAAAAGCCAGGGAGCGCAGAAGGCAAGACCTAGGGGGCACAGAGGGACATGTTCTGGTTAAGGAGCAGGAAATCAAGCTAAGATGGCAAACCTACTTCGACAACCTTTTTAACAATGGGAGAGCTTACCAAGATGAAGATGACAACATAACCTTTCAACGACAACAACCGAATAACTGCTACTGCCGACGGATCACACGGGAAGAGGTGCAGACCGCACTTAGAAGGATGGGAAGGGATAAAGCGGTTGGCCCAGACAACATACCCATCGAGGTGTGGAAGGGTCTGGGAGAAGAAGGAATAATGTGGTTAACTACTTTGTTCAATATTATACTAGAATCTGGTAAGATGCCAGACCAGTGGAGGAGCAGCGTCATAGTCCCTATCTATAAGAACAAAGGAGACGCCCAGTGTTGTAGCAACTACCGAGGAATCAAACTACTAAGCCATACTATGAAGCTATGGGAAAGAGTGATTGAGGTTAGACTTAGACGAGAAACTCAGGTTACGGTGAACCAATTTGGCTTCATGCCGGGCCGTTCCACCCCAGAGGCAATACACATATTAAGAAGATTGATGGAAAAGTATAGGGAGAAGAAGCGTGACCTTCATATGGTGTTTATTGACCTAGAAAAGGCGTACGACAGTATGCCACGCCAAGTGCTCTGGGAATGCCTAGAGGGTAAAGGGGTCCCGAGGAAATATATACAGATAATCAGGGATATGTATACCAGGAGTGCAACAAGTGTGCGTGCGCCCGTGGGGGATACTGATTTCTTCCCGGTGGAGGTAGGCCTACACCAGGGGTCAGCGCTGAGTCCATTTCTTTTTGCAGTAGTCTTGGATGAGTTATCAAAGTCGATCCAAGAGACAATCCCATGGTTCATGATGTTCGCAGACGATATAGTGTTAGTTGCTGAGAGAAAACAAGATCTAAACATGAGGCTAGAGGAATAGCGAACAACCCTAGAGACAAAAAGTTTAAAGATTAGTCGCTCTAAGACGGAGTACTTACACTGTGACTATGGCGGGGTAATTGACAGTGAGGATATCCAGATCACCATTGACGGGCAAGTGGTCCCACAGGTAACGACGTTCAAGTATTTAGGATTATTTGTTCAGAGTGATGGGGAATTAGACAGTGATGTGGCCCATCGAGTCCAGGTAGGATGGTGTAGGTGGAGAGCAGCCACATGCATATTGTGTGACAAGAGATTCCCATCTAAACTAAAGGGAAAATTTTACAGGGTGGCTGTTAGACCCGCAATGTTATATGGAACATAATATTGGGCCATCAAGAAGACACAAGCATGGAAAATGGAGGTAGCAGAGATGAGAATGCTACGCTGGATGTGTGGACATACAAGGTTAGACCGAATAAGAAACGGTGTGTTCCGGGAGAGATTAGAGGTAGCTAACATATCCGACAAGATAAGAGAGTGGAGACTGAGATGGTTTGGTCATGTGAAGAGAATACAGACGACGAATCCTGTTAGAATCGTAGAAAACATTACTATAGAGGGGAGGAAGGGTAGAGGCCGACCTAGATTGACTTGGGAGGAGAGGATTAGGCAGGATTTGATAGACCTAAACCTTTCAGGGGACATGGTTGAGGATATGAGTTCTTGGAGACGTAGATTTAAAGCTAAGGATTATTAGGGCGATATGAATTATTAAAGGAGCTACTATTTACCTATTTTGGTCGCACACAATTATGCTATTTTAATGTCATATATTATATAGTTATTTATTAGTAGTTCTAATTCTATTACGGGCTATTACTAGTTATATTATTGTTAAACTTTAAATTCCTCCTATATCCCCTTAAACATATTTTTTTAAAGCCGAGGGTCTCCCTGGAAGCCACCTCTCTATCCCATCTGGATAGAGGTACGGTGTGCCTACATCCCACCCTCCCCAGACCCTACTTATAGCTTGCTATGGGTTGGATCCCACTGAGGATGACTGATTGATTGATTGATTGATTGATTATAAAATCATTCCTTAATTTGGGGTTTGACCGAAATAATAACATAATTATCTCATTATTACAATTTATATCTTTTGACTTTCATTATTTGTTAAAAAAAACCGAATGAATAAGTTATAACTTAAATAAATTTCTGAGTCTTACTTGAAACAAGGTTTAAGTATCCCATTAATACAATTTATTGAGTTTGACTATCCTTATTTGTTTAAATAACTAATAGGGATAGTTAAACTCAATAAATTATATTAATTGTTTTAATACAATTTAATTAACATATTTAAACTCATTTTAAATTCAGAACATGACCAATCTTTCAACAAAGTTTTAAAGATTTTAATACCCTCCATAATTTTGAACTCATTTCAAAATCTTTCCATAATTGTTTGAAGTTTTCAAATTAGGTGATTTGATTTTCATTTTTGTAATTATTTCTAAATTAATTAGTCATATTAGTAAAATTAGAACAGATTTTATTTTAATTTTTGTCATTTGACATTAACTAGAATAAGTTATCATTTAATATTCGAAAAACTGATTGTCAAACTAAAAATACTTGCCATAATTGTAATTTTAATTACATGAATATTAATTATTAATTAATAATAAAATAATTACCGCGTTATTTTAGAACACAATATTCAAATTGACATAATTTCTAATAATCAATACTTAATATATCATAAATTAAATAACCGTTTTATCATCATTTATAAATATTATTCGGCGCATATGATTTAGTGAATATTATTAAACATGACAACTTTACATAATTTATTAATATTATTATTCCCATGAATCAAGATATTTTAAATTATTTATATCTTTACATGGAACACCAACTTTAAACTTAAAACTACAAAATTTAATTAACATATTTAAATTCCTTTTAAATTCAGAAATTGACCAATCTTTCAACAAAGTTTTAAAGGTTTTATACTCTCCATAATTTTAAACTCACTTCAAAATCTTTCCATAATTTTTTGAAGTGTTCAAATTTAACGACTTGATTTTCATTTTGGTAATTATTTATAAATTAATTAGTCATATATTTTCAGCTTTAATTATTTTTAAAGTCAACATAAAATTTTTTAATCTTTTCAAAGTTATTTGAGAATTCATTTATTGTAAAACTTTTTTAAATTTTGCAAATTTAACAAAATATTAATGTCAGTGATTTAAAAGTTTGTTGCAAGATTGGTCAAAAATAAAAAACAATTTCATAATTTTTTGAAGTTGACTAATTCCAATTTTTTTATATTTTGTAACTATTTTGAAAATATTTCAAAACGGGTTATTTTGAAATAGTATCAAATTTGTTAGTTATAAAATGATGGCCAAAAAAAAGTTTTTATTGATATATCTTTTTGGTTTAATGGTTTAAGTTAGAAAGATGTTTTATGTTGTTATTTTACTTTGTTTGTTGTTATATGTTATTTTGTTTTAATAAAAACAACAATTTAATAAAAACAACTTTATTAATGTTCAAATGTTACTCATTATTAAATATGTTATTATGGTATATTTAATTTAGATGCTATTGTTTTATTATATTTTCGGGTGGTGAAGTAAAATGAGTTTCTTTTGATAGAATGTTTGAAGAAGTTGATGGTGGTTTAATATGAAAGAACATGTTTATGTCTTTTGTTGATGTTTTTTGGTTGTTCGATATACATTAACTTATTGTAACTTTTAACTTTTAATATCTAGACAATGTAAATGGTTAACGTTTTGGTCCGAAAGTTTGAAGAAGTTTTGTGTTGCATGAATTTGTTGTTTAAATTTATTATGTTTGTTGACATGTTTTTTCCACCCGTGTATAACACGGTCTATACCCTAGTTAGTAAATAAATTAGGTCACAAATCACAATTGTTTTTTCTTCTTCATCCTAAGCTGTAGGATGTAGTTGTGTCTCTTCTTCCAAACAAGCCAACACTATCCAACAACTTTTCCACGAATCACAAGACTGAACCTCTCTTCACCAGCCGCGAGCCGGCTCACGGCGGATCACAAGATTCCTTTCGCGCAACCACTCGCAAGACGCTGTTGCGGTGTTTGTCAACGACGTGGCTTGCGGCCGCCGCTCAAAGGCTGTGATGAAGCAACCACAACGGACAATGTAATATATATGATTGGTGAAAATAATATTGTCCCGATAAAAAATCATCACCGTCAACTTATTCATAGCTTTATACAAACTCACTCCACTAAAACGACCAATAATAACTTTTAGGAGTTTATTAGGAGCGGTTCAACAAAAGAAAAAATCATGTTTAATGTTGATCCTTTTACTTCAAACTCCCACACAAATCAAACAAGTTTGAAACCAGAAACTGGTTGTGTAAATTGAACCGAATGTTTATAGTTATGTATTATGTATATCTATACTATATATAATATATCAAACAAGGGTAAATTAAAACACCCATTTTTAAGTAATTTACAACACTTAAAGCATAAGGTACATGTGTTAGTAAGGGTAAACATGTCTTTTAAACACAATTCATTCAACTTACAAGTTTGGTCCCTCATCTTTAACCATATTATGTTTTTAATTTAACTTGTAAACTAACTTCCCACCCATGATTTTTAAACGACTATAGCATTTTCATACGTTAATATTTTTATAAACAAATTGCACCATAAAAACGAGTATTTTATTCTCTTTAATTTGGATATGATATTGTTGCAATTTTTTTTCATTTTAAATAAATTAATATGTTACGTAGGGGTGTTCAGTGTCGGTTTTGATGGTTTTTAAGTTAAACTTGTGAGTCCAACCGTTAATATTTATTTTTTGTCGTCCAAAACCAAAATCAACCATTGAAGTTGAAACCGAATCATTACTAACGGCCTGGTTCCAGTTTGGTTTCACATTTTAAATTTTAATAATAAATTTAGTTTAAAATAATTAATAATTTGACAGAATTACAAATTTTGTCCTTTAAAAAAAGCCAAATTACGGTTCATGTCATTTTCTAAGTTTCCTTGCAGGCGGTGTACTTTAAACTTTTTTTCCTACAAGTTATGTCCTTTACGCTAACTGGGTTAGAAAAACTCTGTTAAATCCCATCACGTGAGAAGCATGTGAGGGTAGTTTTGTCTTTTTGCCTACCCTGCAACTTCTTCTTCTTCTTCTTCTTCAGTGCATCTGATAGCATCAAACCCTAACATCAATGGAGAAACACATTCAAATCTTCTTACAGAAGATCTCAATCCTATCAATCACCATTGCCACATTAATATTATTAATCTTCCTCTTCCAATTCCAATTCCAATTCCAATTCCCACAAACCTGCAATTCACCAAACCCTAACCCTAACCACCATCCCAAATCCTCCTGCGCCGCCGGCCGCCGTCCAACCACCACCATCCACCGAAAAAACCACCACCTCTGGTCCACCGCCACGTGGCGCAAATCCGTCCATTCATTCTCCACCATTTTCCACCACCTCCAAACCCTAGCTCTTGCGGTTGCTGTTGATTTGTGGAAAATTGACCATGTACAAGGTAGATTCGAAACGCGATATCTCCTCGAACATTCGAAAACAATCCACGCTTATCCAACGGGTATCTTTGCACAGAAGCTTCAGCCTCTGACGAGGGGACCATGGCGCCAGATAACCGAACCCGACCCAAAAATTTTAAAGTAGGGTTTGATGGAGTGAGAGAGGAAGATTAAGGATGAGATTTGGTCGGTGGTTTGCCGGAGTTTTGAAGTTCCGACGAGGTGGTATGCGAAATCCTCGGATGTGTGGCCGGAATTGGAAGGGGCGACGGTGGTGGAGCCGTGAAGTGAGAAAGGTATGTGAGAATTGCAATGGAGATTGAGGGGTTTGTGTAATTTGTGGGTTTGATTGTTATAAGAGTGTGTTGGTAGGATTTGGGGTTATTGGTAGCAATGGAGATTGAAAGGTCTGCCAGGTGTTTGATGAAAGAACAAAAATGAAGAAGAAAAAGGAAGAAGAAGTTGCAGGTACAGGTGAAAAGACAAAAATGCCCTCACATGCGCCTCACGTGAGGGCATTTAACTGAGTTTTTCTAACCCAGTTAGCGTAAAGGACATAACGCGTAGAAAAAAAAAGTTTAAAGTACACCGCCTGCAAGGAAACTTAGAAAAGGATACGAACCGTAATTTGGCTTTTTTTAAAGGACAAAATTTGTAATTCTGTCTAATAATTTAAATGTACCATCAATTTTAACTAAAAACCAACATAATATGATACTTGAGATGATCATAAATAAAAAATGATAATTTTAGCCACATAAATAGTAATTATTAATGGAAGATCTAGGACGTGAAATAATAACAAAGATTACAAAAGGAATCATATTTCAATTAGGTTAATTTACAGTCTTTTCTGGTTTCATATGGCCGGTTGCCGATATAAACCGCGAACCAACCGTTCACTACGTTTTGAAACTTTTGAAACAGACCAACAAACCGAAAGTAAAAAAGAAAAAGAAAAAAGAAGTCAAACCAATGACCGATTTAAACGATTTCAAGATTTTAACCGAACCATAAACACTTATATTTGTACGTGACTAACATGTTCAAACACCCGCTGCATCGCGCGGGCACCCGTCTAGTATGTTTATATTCATGAACCATGTTATTCTTTTAGATATTTGAATACATACTAGCAATATAGAAAAAATTAAAATAGCCGGTTCAAACCATCAAAACCAACAAAATCATACCGTGAACACCCATTGGAAAAACGTTAATGGCAATTAAACCTAACCATTAAGGGTAAACTTAAGATTGACCCGTTTCAAACCAACTTATAGAACCCATCCATATATCCACTTTCACTCAACCTACGTACTGATGGCATAATAAAAGCTTCAAACCCGAAGAAGTCAATAAACGCATTGACGATAACAAGAGAGACAAAGAAAAAGATTGTATAAGATATCTGTGGTACATATATGTTCAAATTGAATAGTTGTTAAAACATGAAAGCAGCAATTATGAATATAAATAGGTTAGGAATCTACTTAACAAACCTTGACAACCATGTGGCAACAACTGTTTTGTACTTCAATGCAGCCAGAGTTCAGATAATGCTCACATGATCATCAGATTGACCCCAAATTACACCACAATTAGCATCCATTTATCTTCAAACATCTTCAATGCAACTCTTCCACCCGACAGACATTCTCAAACTTACAATTCGATAATAAAATTATGCAGACCTACCAACAATTATAGGCAATGAAGAACGCTCAAAATTTGTTTAATTACAATGCATAAAGAACTAAACTTGCTACGGTTAATATGGTGTTCTTGAGTTGTACATGTTACAACAGCGGAGATTTGGTTAATCAACACAAACACATTTTACTCTTGACAGTAGATTACTTGCAAAGTGTTGAATATACAAAAATCACATAGTGTATTCTTTAATGATGAACCTAAATGAAATGAATGCATACTCAACAGTCAACACGCAATAGAAAACGTAACTCTTCAATATATAACAGATTTGACACTTGAATCTAGACAAACTATGCTCAAAAGATTGACACCACTTGCTAATGTTATGCAATTGCACCCAATTTCCCAAAATGCGTATGCAATTCCTATCCAAACACATGTTTTGATCTCTACAAACTTAATTTCCATTCAGGTATGCAAAGACGACAATAATCTCACCTCGGCTTACTTGGATAATCATCCCGGATGGACACACAACTTCTACTTATGGTTATGAGTCATTTGATGCTGATAATGTGAAACAGACCCAATACTGTTTCTAGACCAGTCTTTCGGTTGCATCACCATATTATACTGATGCGAATGATGCTCAAACCCGTTATAATAAGCTCGACCACCACCACTAGCCAAACCAGGCACTATCTGTGGATGCTGCGGGTAGGGCATAGGCACCATCTGCGGTGGATACGGCATGGGAATCGGAACCCTACCATGCCCAATTTCATTCCCACTCGCACCACCCGAATCATGCAAGCTTTTAGGAACCGGAGTTGAAGCAAACAAGTGATCCGAAGGCGATGGCCCCTCATTCGACAACCCCTGCATCCGTTTCAAATACAGCCTGTACTTCTGAAGATGACTGGCAACATTTTCTCTAGTCAATCCTTCAACATTCATCAACTGCATAATGGTTTTCGGAACCGCGTTCTTCACGCCTAGATGCGCAACCACTTCAACGAACCGCTTGTGCAGCTGCGGCGTCCAAACTAATCGAATCCGTTTCGACGTCCTAGCTGAGTCAGCTTCCTCTCCACCACCACCGCCGGCGCCGGAGCTATCAACTCTCTGTAATTTCCTCAACGGCGAACCGTCACGAGTCAGATCGACAGTCTCCTCACCTTCTAGAACAATCTCTTCTTCTCTATCATCACTAACCGATTTAAAATCGTTGATTTTGTTCATAACATGAGGCTGCGACTGCGGTCGGAGAGTCCACAAAGTGTCACGAGAAGCCCGATCGACATCGATCATGCTCCGGTGAGGCTCCGGCGTGATACTGAAAGCCGAAGCCAGCTCCGGCGATATCAGAAGCTGAGACAGCGGCGGCAAATCGGCGGCGGTAGGTAACCCGGCCTCCCACTCCGTAACTCTGTCTCCGCCGGTGACGTCATAATCGGTGATTCTAACTTCTTCTCCCATAATTATAGAAAAATTAATTAATGGGTTTTTAATGAAATTAACGCTTGGAAGGAAGTTGCTTTGATTATATTGAAGAAAGAGATTGAAGGTATTTATTTTCCGATGGGGATTGAGGTCACGTGCGACAGAATAGAAGGAAGATATTTGGGGGAAAAAAGGGTAAAGTGCACAACATATCTGGCTTCAAGACAGAAGTATCTAGATGCCAGCGTGGATGTATTAGATATTTTCAGTACTCATTGACCAAGGGCCTTTCAGAGAACCACGGACCCCTCTTTGCTAAAGATATTTGGAGTACAAAACCGGATTTTTTTACCAATCGAACCGGTTTGGGTTTTGCATGTTCAAAACCGGTTCGGTTTAGAAACCAGTTAGTCAAAGGTCTGGACCGGTTCGGTTTTAAACCAGTTCAAGACAAAAAAATCGGTTTGACTGTAAAATACCTAAACCGCTATACAAACCGGCGGTTTGATTCAGTTTGGCGGAAACTGGTTTTAGAAACGAACCAGTCCGGTTCGATTTTTGTTAGCCGGTTCTGAACCGGTTTTTTTGTACACCTCTATTTGGAGTGCATAAAAGACAATTTTAAGATGGTTTATTTTATGTGTACTCGGACGCCCTAGGGTTTTATTTCAACATTCGAATATACTCTTGTATAGACATATACGAATCATATAGTTATAAACCTTAAAATAACGGTAAGAATTTGTTGAAACTTTGTCGAAAATGACATTTTATCTTGCCAAATTAAGATAAGAGGAGTCGGTAAACATTTTGGATGACCTATAGTAGGTCGATGTATTATAGGGAGTTGTTGACAGTTGACATCACCCTAACTAACTATCATTCGTTTTATTGAGAAGCCGAACCTCTTGTAACGAATTGGAATCTCAACAAGAATATGGACATTAACCCAAACCATGGATTTTACGAGGATTCTCATGCACCGGAAACTATGATTATGTGTGAAGCTACACGATGCGTGTAAACCTATACCCCATCTTGTTGGTCATTCCTGAGAAATAGTGGCGTATAGGTCTTCTGATAGACTTGTAAGCCACCGTTTTTGGGATCATACAACATAGAGGTCTTACAAGGCATATGACCTTGGGAAGTGGGAACGGGTGGCTTATAGGTAAAACAAACTACCTATACGTCACACGTTCTCGGGAACGAGCAATACGATGCACATATCTATACGTGTTATTACCTTATTAAGTTTTTTTTATGCTGACCCACCTTTAAATCAAAACCTTTCAACTCTTTCTTAATGTCATTAATGGAGTATCCACGCCCAATGAATCCTCATGCACCACCGTTTTACCCATTCCATATTCTAGCATTTTAGGGTCCACAACTGCTAATCAAAAGAAAGTTGTCTACGTGTTAAAAGAAAACATTGGATTTTATTTCAACATTGTTTTACTTTGTTTTCGTTAAGACCGTTCGCAATGGAACGTTTTGATCGGCGTTGTGGAGGATAACCGCGGGGGGGGGGGGGGGGGGGTACCCCCCACCCCCCGCGTTTTGTATATTTTTTTTGTTGCGTTTTACTTACAACGCTACAATTTGCACAACTTTCAAAAATAGGACCGTTGCATTCAACCGTTGGAGAATAAAAAATAATAATATTTATTTCCTATATATTAAACCATTTCATCCCCAATCAAAACTCATCAAATTTATAATAATTCTCTTTCAACTCTATAATTTCACACAAAATTCACTATATAAATGGATCCTCCATCTATATATAAACAGTTATTCGGGCCCGACCAAGAAGCCGAGGACGTGGCGGAGGAACAGGCGGTTACGAGTGCGATTATGCTCGCGACAAAGTATATGAGTTCCGTTACGAGTGCGATTAGCTCTCTACCACCCCCTGTTTCAAAAAGAGCATATATCGAACGAGATCGTACCGAAGCCAACTACCGGTTGATGGCGGATTACTTCTACGACTCGCCGAGATACAAGAACTCGACGACCTTTAGGCATCGTTTTCGGATGTCTAAAAATTTATTTATGCGCATCACCAATGATTTGGAGCGTGAGTTTGATTACTTTCAGCAAAAGCCTGACGGTCGAGGGACGCTAAGATTCACGGCTATTCAGAAGGTTACGTCAGTCGTACACGTGCTCGCTTACGGAAACACGACCGACATCAACGACGAGTATTTAAATATGGCCGAAAAAACAACTCGGGACACCTTGGAGTATTTTTGTTACAGTACGTTTTGTTTTTTTTTAGATAATTTTATCACTTGTTTACTTTAATAAATTATTTTATAAAAGTTGTGTAAAATATAGGAATATTGAAACTATATGGACCACATTATCTGAGAGAGCCCAACTGGAACAATCTACAACGTCTATACGAGGCACATACAAGGGTGCATGGTTTCCCCAGCATGATAGGGAGTGTAGATTGCATGCATTGGGAATGGGCTAATTGTCCACCTGCATGGCGAGGTCAATTCACACGAGGTGACCAAAAGGGACCAACGGTCATCCTTCAAGCGATTGCTTCATACGACCTTTGGATTTGGTCGGCATTCTTTGGTGTTCCCAGTTCCAACAATGACATAACCATCTTAGAGCAGTCTCCTGTGATGGAGAGTTACATATCTGGGACCGTTTTCGTCGCTTCGTTTTGGGCTAACGATAACTTCTACCATCATGGGTACTATCTGGGTGATGGAATATATCCAGAGTATGCGATAATCGTTAAAACATTCAGAGACCCGATGGATGAAAAAAGACGGTATTTTAAGAAAGTGCAAGAGTCTGCGAGAAAGGATATCGAGAGGTGTTTTGGTGTTCTTCAACAACGATGGCATTTTGTTAAAAATCCTTGTCGTTTGTGGACTTTAGAAAGAATGAAATGTGCTATGTATGTGTGTATCATAATGCATAACATGATCATCGAGGACGAGGGAAGAGCAATATGTCCAACTTTCATACCGGACCCGGATCCACCACGGACTCCCGCAAGTATGGAGCAAAGACTCGAAAACTCGGATTCCGTGCGGTCAAGAGAGATACATAACACACTAAAGGAGGATTTGGTCCAATATCTTTGGATGTATCGGCCTTTGCCTGGTGAAAACGATGATCAAAACGAGGGCAACAATGAAGACGATGATGAAGACAACGACGACGATGGCGAAGACGATGAAGACGACGAGGACGAGGACGGCGACGACGAAGAGGGCGAAGGTGACGAGGGCGAAGATGACGACGACGACAACGACGACGAATAGTTGTTTTTTTATTTTCATGTAATATTATTTAATAAAATATTATTGTTATTTGATTATTCTTATTAAAAATTAAAAAAAAAACAAAGAGTGTAAAAGTGACTGGGCGCCACGTGGCGCATAATGCCTGGGAGCGAAGAGTTATGACTACAGCCTGTTTTTGTAAAAAACCATAACTCTGACTGGACGCCACGTGACACATAATGCCTGAATATGGAGAATTATGACTACGCATGGTCTAAGTAGATAGAAAACATTTGCACAGAAAATGATGTTGATTAATTACATTTGTTTTTCAAAGTTACTACAAAAAAAATGTGATTTTGGTTAAAAACAAAATAACTTAAAAGTAGATTGGGTGACCTGACCAAAATAAACTTTACAAATGTTATCTCAGAACCAACAACACACAACACTTCCCAAATCTCATCTCCTAACTTTTGTAACTCGACTTTCCATGATTGAAATATCGTTATTTTCACATTCTAAATGGTCTATATTCTGAGTATATTTTATCCTCGTAAAAAAAACTAAATGGAATTTTAATTCTAGCATATCAAGTTAAGGAAACCTGAGTTCAGGGATTGTGGTCTACATGGCCCTCCATTTCAGTGATAGGGTACTTATCCTTATCGGCTATCCAATTGACAAAAGACATAGGATTAGCTAAAACTTGTATGATGGAGGAGAAGCTCTTATATCAGCACGATTGGTTCGAGACCAGAGCTCTTAAGTTTGCACATTTGGATTGAGATTTAAGCTCTTATATCAGCATGAATGGTTAATATAAAGACTCACCAAATTGGTTGGATTCGTCCGGTTGGGTGAAAAAGAAGAAAGATGTTATTGAGGTGATTATCTATACGACATGGTGGACTATTTGGAAAGCTTGGAATGAGATTATTTTAGTTCAACCCAATGACATCAAAGACACTCTGGTTGATTCGATTGTTTCAGTTTCATATTTGTGGTTATCATCTCGTAATTGTAAGTTTTATATGAACCGGGTAGCGTGGCTCAAAAACCCGTTGCTCATAATGTAATTTTGTCTTATGCCCGGTTAGGTTTTTCTTTCCGGATATGACTTTTATTTCAAGCTTGTCTTTTAAAATAAAAAAATTGGGTGGTGGACTTGAACACATGAACCGGCTGAGTATTGTGGTCTACCATTTTCGTTATGTAACACAATATCTATATCTATGTTACATATAAAACATTTTGGATGGACCAAATGGTAATTTTACCACTTTCAGACGCCGTTTACAATCAATAGGGAGACGCCGTTAAATTAATTACACGGTGACCGGCCAGCGACTTTCAACTTATCCGGCGACGTTGCAATTAATGTTCAGACGAGGTTACAATTGATTATCAATTGCAATCAATATTATTGAAATCCCAATTGTTCATCCATTATGGTGCTATCATACTCATAATCAGTAATTTCATTAACTCATCAAGGACCCTTCTCCTATCCCCTGCGTACAATCACTAATGCGACCATAAATCATCAAATGGTAGACTGCTCTATTCAGTAGTGTTGGTGACGAACTGATACTCGCCCACCCCGAAAAGAAACCTTAAATCCAGAAATTGAATCCAATCACGTTTGTTATCTAATCATCATCATGTAAGTTATCCATTTCGTTTGTGAATTTTTGGTTGATTTGATTGATTTCGTTGTTTAGGTTAGAGGAACGCACCCTTTTGTTGCATCTTCTGTTTGTTATTTTTTTTTTGCTAACGGTTTCTTTTAATTTCTTATTTAACAGTAAGGCTAATGAAGTGGATGATCAACTTACCCATTTCCGTTTGACGGGTACTCTACGCTTCACTACTCGATCCAGGCGGATACAACCCGTATTCACTCGTGGGTCGGCTATATTCACTGCTAGCATATTCTTGTCTACCTAAAGCTATCTTTCTGAACTTAACCATATCTGCATTGTATTGGGCTTTGTCATTGTCTGACCTTCCGTATGATGAGGTTCTGCCCGTTTTCAGATTATGCGTCATCTCTAACAGGTCGAACAGGTAAAAGTAACATCAACATAAATAAACAGGTCAAACAAGTAAAAGTACCCCAAAGTGATCAACAAAAATAACTTAAATACTCATATTGTCCATGTGGTTCACATACAAGTATACCACCTGCTATGAAATCTGGTAAAAGATTTTTTAATATAAGTTTTCACTTCAGGCAACTACAAACCTATGTGACCCGTTTACTTTATTTTACTTTTAACATTTGATCTATTAGAGATAAAAAATTTAACCCGAATCAGCTGCTTTTTCTATGATTTCTTGTTCTGATGAAGTTAATAATTCATAAAAACAACTTTCTCTAGTAGCAGGTATGACTATTTTCGTCCTCGTTGGTAGATTGTGGTTTAATTTATGATATGCACAGTGTAGATAGGTAATTTAATTTTTTTCTAACTTTGTATTTTTTAGGCAACTATGCTGACAAATTCCCCTACGTGTAGGGCGCAAAATCAACTCATGTACGGACAAATACGGGCATGTGAGTCATTTCTATTTCTCATTGAATTTTTTTTGGATCATGTTCACTTTCTTTTGTTTTGTATTATGTACGCGACCACTTAAGCGGAAATTACTTATCATTTATATATTCACTCACGACAAGTTTTATTTAGTTTTTATATCAAGGGCATTATAATCATTTTACATAGTTTGCATACAACTTGTACTTTACATACGGTTTAATCGAAATTGCTGGTACAGTGGTACTTCCGTATCTGCAGCATCATACAACTTGTATATTAAGCCATAATGTGGTCTATGATCATATTTAGTGTGCAAATTCTGTTATTAACAAAGGTTAAGCCATATTATATACATACACACATACTCATTCTAAATGGTGCAACTATGACGATCTTAACGAAAATTTTGCTCACTAAATTGTTTTCCTTTAGGTTGAACTAATCATAACAGTGGCGAATTCGTAAAAACAGTTCGTGTCATGACAAAGGTTCATCTCTATTTAGGAACTTTTCTATAGTTTTTATTTAGTATTATAATTTATAAATACCACATAATAAATGCTAATATGTGTGTTGGTCGATTTGGGTCAGCTTAATTGGTCGTTTGATGTGGCCCGTTTGACTTGACAAATTTGCCTCTATTTTCTTTTAACTATACATATCGTTTATGCTTGTTCACATTCATGAACATCACGTTTATACTATTAGTAAACGAACTCGGACAAGAAAACCGAATTCGTTTATTTGTACGTGTTCAATCGATTGTTGGATTAATGTTAAACGAATGCTCCGTACGTATTCATTCAACATTTATTCAAAAATTATTTAACTGGTAAATGCAGGTACCAGAAAAATCTTATATATAAATTGAAACGATTGACAACCTGAATATTATAATACTCAAAATATTGGGTTACGTGTTAATTAATTAACTGGGGATACCCTTTTGAATTTATTGATTCAAAAAAGAATAACCACTGTTGTTAGTTTTCATATTATGTACATTTTCATGAAGTAAGCTTCATCTCCTTTTGTACATGTTAGTTTTCATATTATGTACATATCATACCCATAAACTTCCAAAATTATGTAGGTGTGAGTTCTGATTGTAGTTGATCTTATGTACAAGAAATAGTTAAAATTTGTGTTTCGCATTACTATAACATAAATCCAAACCGTGGGTCCCTTTGGGTTCGGTTTATCTGATTCAGAATTTTCGATTTTAATTAATGCAAAACCGAAAACAAACCAAAGTTTTGGTTGTTACAAAACATAGCTAATACGAACCTTATTAATGTTTGAGTAACTCACTTTTAAAAGTGATTACCATAATATTGTTAGTATGTATAAATTTTTTAACTATATGGTCTTTCAACTTTGCAGGATTGATACAAATGAAGAAGACAGGGTGTGCAGAAGTAGCAGATCTAGATAGCAACCAACCTGTTGATCTTTTTGTTACTACTAAGGTGATTTGAAGCAACTCTAAAACTAATTTAGACATTTGCTTATTTTGTGTATTTTATGAAATGAGTTGTAGCAGGTGGCTACTTCACAATGCTTACAATGGAGCAGAGCATAGAAAGATGCTTGTAATCAACAACATTTAAAGCTTAAAAGGAAATCAACAAAAGATTTTATAATTAAAAATGTAACTGCTCTATATAAAATTATCATTTTTGTTGTATAAATCTAAAGTATTAATAAGTAAAAAACAATAAAAATTAAAGAACTTTCATGTCAACCCGTGAATACACGTGCCGTCTTCGGGTTCACGTGTCTAACACAACTTTCAGGTTCAGGTTGCCAGGTTGCGTACAGTTTAGTATCAATATTTATTCCCAGATTGCCTCTTGATATAATTATGATATGCATGCATCATAATGAGCAGTTTGACTTTGACCCGGTAACAAACAAATCTGACCCAACTTGTTGATTTTATATGATTTTGTAAAAATGCAGGTGATGTAGATGTCGTGCTCTAATAAAAAACAAGTATTTATAAAACTTAAATACCTATAACTAGTACGGGTAAGTAAGGTCGTCTTCACAGGGAATCAGTGGAAAGTGCAAGTAAAGTTCATGATTATTAATTAATTAACTAAAGCGGAGAGTTGATATCAAGCAGTGTGTAAAGATGATTATAATAACACACGATTACTTGGAAAAGTTTGTAAACAATAATGAGAAAACGATTCACTTCAAGTTCAGATAATGTGATGACCGACTAATCACAGATTCATAGGAATTAATTGCGCAGTAATTACTAAACCTAACAGTTGGGTTGTGATGAAAAACGATACCCTAACCGAATTGTTGACACAACTGAACTTCGGTTTCCCAATTACCAGTTTAAAATATGAAAACCAATTTTAAGCAATGACTAACGATTACTGATTCAATGACATAAGAGCTAACCCTACATGTGATGAACACAACCAGATAAGTGATGCAAAGTTTGATAATCAAAATCATAAACTGTTTAAACAATCAATTCTAATGCAAAACAAGATTAAAGACATTCAATCAAGTTCATAATCATTCAAAACATAGAATCTGATCAAAGTTAGTTTACACAAAACCCTAGCCTATAGTGAATACAATGATTTAGCCTTGCCTCATGAAGATAACAACTTCAAATCTTGATTCGGTTGAAGGAAACATGATTAGAGAGGTGATTGGGATGATTAGGGAGGTCCAAAATCAGCCTTCGAAACCCCAAAAATGGCTAGGAAAAGGTCTCCCTCAAAACCCTAAAACATATGGCTTTTATAGTGAAATTTTCGAAATTTTTCGCATCAGGCTGTCACTTGGCGTATGCGCCAAGTCTGTCGTACGGTACGCTAACTCTGACAAAGCCATACTCCAAACTTTCGGATTCGTGAATGGGTAGTAGAATACTCGAACGCATCCGAATTATCTGAATTTTCGGATTCGAATAGTGATTTTGAAATTTTCGAATAGTTCGGATATCCGAAGTATCCGGAATATTTTTTTAATTATTAAATAATAAATATTATTTATAAATTTCAGATAATTTTTCAGATATTTGGATAATTTTCGGACATTTCGGATATTTCAGATAACTTTTCGGATACTTCGGATAAATTTTTGAATATTTCAAACAAATTTTCGGATATCCAAAATATTTTTAAAGGTAGTTCTTTAAACTTTGATAATAATTATTCTTTTTCCAGAATTTTGGATGTCTGGTTCACTATCCGATCGGATATCCGAAAGTCCGGATATCTGACTTTAAACAATCTTAAATGTAAGTTATAAGGGGTTATCTTGACGAGAATCAGACAACGTTAAAATAAACGCTACGTTTTAGCTAGTTTATTTTATCAACTGAAGAGGAAGGACAAGTATACTTATACTCCTAAGGGAATGGAGGTATAAGTGGACCACAACTCGTAAACTCAAGTTAACAAGTCTAGAAACTCGCAATACTAAGGTATTACATATATGTAATCGCAATTACATATGCGTAATATCTCATTTACATATTTGTAATCACCCATGTTTAAGGTTCATGAAACCAAGGTAATGATAACTTGCATAATTTGGTTTCACAATCCCAACAACGTTTATCCGTTAACCTTAACATTTACTTTTAACATCTGCTTTTCGTCAAGATTAACCCTTATAACTTACATGTAGCCAAATTGTGGCAACTTAGAGTTGTAGGTGTTAAACATGATCTACCGACATCCTTATTCACAATAGGCCAATCCAGAACATAATTATTCTCATTTGGTGAATAGACAAATCATGCTGACATAGGAGTTTCAGTCTCCAAATGTATCCTTGCACAAAAAACTTGATTGTATCTTTGTACTTATTGTTATTTTTCACTATCCAATAGTCAAAAGTGATCATAGACTTCTATTTAAGAATTGACTTAATTAAAAACTACCACATTCAAATGTCAAGAAACACAAACCAAATACTTTTAACATGATGTCTGATGTTTTTTTTTTCTTTCTTACGCCCCTTTATGATCTTCTTATTCATAGCAAGATGTTTCTTTCCCTTTTTACACTCCTTCATGATCTTGTTACTCATATCAAGATGTTTCTTTCCTGCTAAATTGTAACATCTCTAAAGTTTTGGTCCAAATTTGACAAAATAATAAAGTTGAAGGATCAAAAATATTCTCAAGATAAGTAATGAGAAAAATTTTAAATAAGAAAAATAAAAAGAAATAAAAGAAATAAAATATTCCATATATAAGTTCATCCCATATTAAGAAAATGAGAAAGGAAACTACATCCCACATAGAAGGATGTAAGAAAGAAAGTAGAAGCACTTTACTTAGATATAAATAAGAAAAATGGAATCCATCCCACATGGAAAGTGGTAAAAAAATGGAATCTCTTTATAAGGAAGAGATTTTCCATAGTTATATTCTTTTATGCCAAGCATGCACCTAGTGGTCCGCACCCTCCGCGCACGTGCATGGGCTCGGGCTCGGGTGAGGACGATGGCGATGGCGTCGGCGAAGGGCATTGAGAGCCGCCTTAGTATTTTTGGACAACGAGATTTAGACCTAGACGTGACAAGCTATAAAATACAAGGGATCGAAAATGAAAAATGGTATATAGGGACCCATCGCGATACGCGATGAGTCAAAGGACACGGCCATTGCGTATCGCGATGGTCCGTGATGACTCAGGGACACGTGTCACACCCGGGTGACATGTGGCAGCATGGCAGGACACGTGGCAGATGTGTCAGACCACGTAGCAACACGTGACATGATCTCAGAAAGGTGGGCGTCGCGATACGCGACGTTGTTGAAGAAGGGGCCCATCGCGATACAAACAGCTATAAATATGAGGGGTCACGGCTCATTCCCCACACACCTTTTCCACTCTCTCTACCTCGTTTTACGTGACAAGCACCGTTTTGCGTGCCACCAACCCAACAATCATCACCTCGTAATCCGTTTCAAATACCCGGTGTTTTCCTCGAAGTGCGTGCCAACCAAAAGTAGCCCGACATTCCGTCTCGTAGTACGCGCATGACCCGATGACACCTGAATATCACCTCGATTTGCGTGCCAAGAAAGGAGGATCAAGAACGTCTCGATAAGCGTGCATATAGAGTAGAAGTGTTGCCCATATAAACTTAGGAATATCTAACTCTGAATACCCGTGAGAGGTAGGGGTTCTGCCTATGTTATTATTTTATTATGGCTTAGACCCTAGTTGGAGATATAGCCCAAACCTTGATTTCGATTAAGCATAATATTGCTTTTCTTAAGCGAAGGTTATAGTCAAAATAGAATTTCTTTATGACTAAGAAATATACTATTTATACAAGAGATTATAGATAATAAATTAATGTTTCTTCTTGAAGAAGAAACTCAGTATAGATGTTTCTTCTTGAAGAAGAAACGAACATATAATTGGTAAATAAATAAAGGGACTAAAGGTCCAAATGTTTTATATAAACAAATGATTTTATCAAGGTTAAAGCTATACAAAGCAGACTACAGGTCTGAAGCTAGATCGATGATCTAGTTATTTATACAAAAGGTTATTCTCGTACTATAGGTCCGAGGTAACAAAACAAGAAGCAGAATCAGAAAACATGAATCAGTATCAGAAACTGATTATAAACGGAAAAGGTGTATACGCCCTAAACTTTTACAAACTCTTTTAGAGTCAGAATGTTTGTATAGGATTTACGAATCCTTAAAACCTTGTGTTACAATAATAAGAAACGGACACTCTGATTAAGAGTATACATGTGTCTGGATCCATTCATATATGGTGATTCGACATTTCCCCGAGGCCATGTATATCATCAACATGCCTCTGGAAGTCTACGGGACTGTTCAGAGAAATGATATTGTTTATATAATTAATTGTACATGTACTTAGGGTAATTTGATCCTAATTTAGTTGGGTGCCTAATGAGTAGTCACAAAGGTATTATTGTTGGTTTCACAAAGGTATTGAAAAGATTTTAAGAGTCAGCGTCATTCACCAGCTGTGTGCTGACGTATTTTCTAACCATTTTACATGAAGACAAGAAAGGTTAGAACAGACAACCAAGACAGAATAGAAGATTGGAGAATTAGTAATTAGATGCTATCTGATGGCTCAGATATTTAATTTCAAAATATTATAAAAGAGTTATGTTTTCTAAAGAAATGTATTTGAAATATTAAACGGGTTTTTAAACCCGAGTTTTCAATATAATAATATTTAATTAAAGACTTCCGCTAAAATGAAACCCGCAATTCTGATGTATTTACAAAATAGGTACCAACTATTGGTCACACATCTAGGCCCTAAGTTAGGGTGTGACATAAATGTTCTTTCACATTGTATTTTTTTTCCACATAATTATTGAATCAAAGATGTTGAGAAATCGAATATGTTAATATGTATTGCGGTTGTACTTGATTGTGCTAACAAATCATGTTAACGTAAGAGGTTTAGTCTAAAACCAGGTCACTTATAACGTATGACCAATTTCATTGACCTCAAAGCAGCTTTCATGTTCATAAAGTTAACAAATGCAAACCCAACGTCTAATGTTGGAAGATGTTGAATATCCAAACATGTTTATATATATATATATATATATATATATATATATATATATATATATATATATATATATATATATATTAGACTCTAACCCCCCCCCCCTTTCTCTAAGAGGGTAATATTACACTTGAATACCTTTTAGATATGATAATTATCTATATAACTAGTCTACTATTTATCAATTAATTTATGCACGTAAATATGTTTCTACAAACCTTGCAAATTAAAAGGCATTTTCACCCACTAGGGTTCCTGCCTTTGGACTATGTGTGGGGCAGTGGTGAAGGATCGTTAGGGCAGAGGTGCCCTTGACTTTGTTTTTTTGCGCAACAGTGTAAATATACCTGCTTTTTGTTCGAGAATTTTTATATGTAGTGTAAATTTACCCATTTTTGGCAAAAACAAATACTGAGCCCGACCCCCTCTCTTTTATGATGTTAAAAAAAATATATTTTGAGTCTCCCCCGGCCCTCGCGTCCAAGTTTTGCTACTGGCATGGGGCACTGACTTGGTATTGTATATTACATGTGTTTCAATATTTATATGTAAGCTTTTCATATTTGTAGAAAACTACAGAGGGACGAATCGTTTTCTTTTAGTAATTTTTTCTAAATTTATTAAGTTTATTTTAGAACTTATATAAGGAATGCCACTTCTTATTGTATTATGATAATAAATAAACAATGTGTAAAGAGTTTAGAGAATGAGATACACACCTGATTATAGAATTACAAGTGTATGATAACAAACTCATTTTACGTTCTCTCGCCAATTTCCCAATCGAGAGTTTGCGTTACTATAAGCGTTAATGCGTTAGAGATAACCGATAAACCAATCGTCTCACTAATTCAAGTTAGTGATTGCCTTGTACGAACATCTCACTAGTTAAAGGTAGTGATAATCTTCTTCAACAGTTTACCAAGATAGTGATCTTTATACTTCTCACCATATTAAGATAGTGAACTCCCACGAGTATAAACTTTGTTCGTATAATGTTTGATATGACAACACAACCATATATCAAGATAGCATAATTTCTCACCGATATTAACACTATATCCAGATAGAATAATTTCTCACCAATATTAACACTATCAAATATAGTATTACTAGTCACTAATAACTTACACAATATTCACTAAAGAATACTAGTGAATACTCCTCACATGCAACACAATAAGTGACAAATGATAGATATTTGTAGCACATACTCTTCTTCCCTTTCTCGCTCTTATAGATTCGTATACTATATTTCTTGATCTTTGATATTCTCAAATGAAGTCGATGTTATGAGTTTTGGAGTTAAAAGCATATGTTGAAAGAGTTATGTTGAGAAAACAATGGTTTAAACATTAATCAACCTTAATGTTATGATGATGACTTAGTTAATACATTGTGACACAAAATAGTTTTAGTTCATCATTGATAACTATATATCAAACACTATGTCCTTAACACTTGATTGATCATCATTAGTCACAATTAAGAAGACACAAGACTTAATCAAGACTATGCACACTCACGATCAAATTAACAAGTTCATGTCTATCAAGGGTTAAATCAAGATCTTTACACCAACATACAGATGAATATATCACAAGATTAATCCATTGAAGATAAATTAACAACTTAGTCAAAGTTAGATTGTTAGTTTCTATAAACTTAGGAAAAGTTTATAAAAATATATATTTAAACACTAATTGTTTTAATGTATAATATTTGAAATTCAAGTACTATTCAAAATGCTTTTTCTTCTTTGAGTATGTCTTCCATTCAAAGCTTGCCTAGAAGACACAACCATCACCAAATGAAGAAGTTAAATCCGTGGAATGCAAAACATGAAACTTGGTTGAAGTCGCTAAAGCATGTTTAACCAAATTGGTGCAAAACTTGGTTTTCATTCCATGAAAAAGTGCGAAGTGATCTTCTCACATGTGTTGGTCAACCTAAAGAAGTCAAAATTGAAGACAATGACTACACACAACGTTCATATTGGCAAGCCCAATGTGAAATGGACTGGGCATCCATGATCGTTGGAAGCGACCGTCGAACTGGTAGTCCCTTTAGCCATATCCTTACACACTTGGCTATGAATAGAAGACTATTTAAACTTAGTCTTCACCCCTTTGCTCTACAATATTTACACACATACGCACACTTCAAGGCTAATCTCTTTTATTATTCAAGTCTAATCAAGCTTCAATTATTTAGAAGGAGATTAAAACAGTAGAGCAAAAAGAAGAGCTTTTCTAAGCTATCGTCCAACCATCTTACTTGTATTTTGAGGGGTCAACACTAGAGGTTGTTCTAGTGTTTTGACAAGTGAGGAATCATCATTAGTTGGTGATATGAGAGAGGAACACACTATCTTGATATAGTGTTGTTTTGTATTGGGTTGGAAACTCTATTTTGATATAGAGTTAATTATTTGTTAGGTGAATACTCACTATATTGACATAGTGAGATTAGAAGAAATTGTAGAGCTATGTATTTGATGAAAAATGTGATAATTTCCTTTGAAGAGTGTAACATCGTATTGAGAATTCCTACCATTTTAGGGAGACGACTAGTGAAGAGAAAACTCTCGATCGATGATCGGGGAGAGGACGTAGAGTGAATTAGTTAACATTCACTTGAACCTCTATAAATTCGTTTGTGTCGTCTCTAACCCTTAACTCTTTATTTATTTGTGTTTAAACTTACAACTTGTGAAAAGAGTTTAACAAAGTCATTAGCTCATTAAAATCAAAATAGAAGATAAAATAAGGTATTCAACCCCCCTCCCCCCTCTCGGGTTCTCTAGTTTTCTACTGGTTCCAAATTTGAAATGACCAAATTACACTTAATACACTCAATGAATGACAAATGACATCGTTTTGCGCTAATGACTATCTAGGATTAACAAATTAAACGTTCAATCTTCTTACAAATGTTTGGACAAAGCTTGTAATTTTTTTCTTGAAAAACATCTGGTTAAATGAATTATGACTGGTCACACTAGGAAAGATTTAGTGATGCGCAACTTAAATGCATATGCACCTTCATTATTGTTCATAAGAATTGCATCCAACTTTTAAGGGGGTGTTTGTGATTCTTTATTTTCATCAACTTATAACTTATAAACTTTCTGAAAAGTTAATAAGGTGTATAAAGTGTTTGGCAAACCATAAGGTCTTATGGATTTTAACTTATGGTGAAAGCAAAATAAAGGGGTTTTGAAAAGTTATGAATATATAACTTGTTAACTTAATGAGTTTGATTTACCTATTACACCCTTCTAACTCTTAAACCCCATTACACTCATTTTAAAAAATAGTGTCCTTTTTGGTCATTTTGATTTTCCCCAACACATAAGATAATCCAAACATTTTTTTAAAAACTTCTTTTCAAAATTTCATAAGTTCTTTTAACCAAAAGTCTTTTTTACTAAAATAAGCAATCCCAAACACACCCTTACTTTTTTTAAAACAGTTATTGTTTCTTCCATAATATTAAACTAATACTTATTTTAGCATGCTTTATGTAATATCCAAACAAGAACCAAAAAATCATGAGATACGTATCAACCAAACCTAACCTAACCTAACCATCCATCCATCCATCCATCCATCCATCCATCCATCTATCTAATTCAATCGTAAGTTTTTTATTTATATAGGTGTAAAGCTAATTTGGAAGTTGTAATATATAATTGAAACTTCACTTGTCGTATGTCCTGAAATGATATCGCTTTTAGAAGCAGTTGAATTACGTGGCAATTTTATCCACTACCATTATAGTTAATAATCTAAATGTCAATTTCTCTTCAAGGTGAAAGACTTATCAATCCTTGGTTTTCATGTTATTCCGAAACAATTTATAACAATTTTATTAAAACATAATCAGTCAATAAATAATTTATATATCACACTATCAAAGCCAACCGAAGTGATATCGATCTTGATAACGAAAGTGAAAAATAAAAGTTTGTCCGAAGTGAAACAAAATTTTTAACAATCTTATTAAAACATTAATCAAATAACCTTATCGGAAAATGAATAATAATATGGAATATTAAAATCTTAACCCTAAGAAGGCATAGACAACGGAATCATCGTTTCAAGGCACAAAGACTAACAAAACAATATAAAAAAATAATAATAATCACAAACATATGTTAGTTGATGAATAAGAACAAGGAAGTTAGCTCAATATGAACAAATAATGACGTCAAGTAAAGAAACAGAAAAACCTTAAACAAGAAGAACGGTTGCTTGGTTGTTTGCTAAACGCCTAAACAAATCAACACAAGAAAAAGATTGGAAATTTAATACCAAGTCAATACTAATAAAAAAATATACCAGTGGTAGTATTAATTTGAATAAGTCAGAAGAATTTCCTGGTACTGGTTGTAGTTTTTTCGGACGAAGATTCCGGCGGTGGTGGTGGTTCAACATGTCCCAATCTCAGCTCAAGATCTACATCCTCTTGAGGGTTTTCAGGGTGTAGAATGTTTCTTTGAACCGCGGTATCCTGGTGGTCGAAAAGTGCGAGTGGTTGGACCGGTGGAGGGTTTAGTCGTGGAAGGGTAGAGGGTGACTCATTAGGTGGTGTAGTGGTGGTGGAGGGTTTGAACTTGCTAGTTTTGTCCTTACGGTGGATGTTCATGTGGCCTCCAAGTGCTTGTGCATTAGTGAAACCTCTTTTGCAATAATTGCACTCGTATGATCTTGGTGTGTGGGTTGTACTTTGTGGTTGTGGTTCGGTGGCGGTGGACGGTGGTTTTGGGTCGTCGGAGGATTCGGAAGGCGGTTGATCGGACTCCATTGACGGAGGAGAAAGATTTAGGGTGGTCAAAATGGTGGAAGAAAAAGGTGGTAGGTTTGTAATATAGAAAGATAACGGCCGGCAGATGGAGCCGATCTTAATTAATATGATTAAATTACAAAAATAATCTGTCCATTTCTCTCTTTTCTTCTGTAATTAACTGTGAGGTTTAATTTGGTAAACTTGGTGTATAATTAATTCAGTAAAAGATAACTTTTTTATAAGAAAAGTTTTGGATTTTTCTAAAGTAATTTCAATACTCATCAAGAGTCAAGACTAATAATTACATTATATTGGAGGTTTCAATAACTTTATTTCATGTTATTCTTATTATTTAGGCTAAATGTGTTGCAAGTTAAAGCATCGCATTGCTATAAAGCATACAGTGAGGCTTTAACTAACACATTGTTTTACAACGGTGTAACGTTCCCCTAAGCTACTGACTTGGTTGTGGTTGACGCCCATGCATGCCATCACTATGCAAAGTCGTATTAGAATCTTTTATATATTTTCGTATTAGAATCTTTTATATATTTAAATTATGCTTACACAAATTTATAAGTGATAAGAGTTTCTATGAATTTTGATTAGTTTTTCATGATAGTAATAGGGAAACATGATAAAGTAATAGACTTGTGTACCTGTCTCAACAAAAAGGGTAGTAACTGCAACAGAGAATGATGTAGACGACATGAATATCAGCTTGGTCGAGTTATCTTTTAAGGTGTATGGTTAAGGAGGAGGATTAGAGTTCTAGAGAGAAACCGATTTAAGGAGACATAGGGATACATGAATTTGATGTGTAAGTTTGTTATTTTGTAATGCTAATTTATTCCCTTCCTTATATACACCTAATGATGAACCTTTTATTAGCTAATAATGGTAATATGATTCATTAACAATTATCAAATTAATATATAATGAAGTATAATTAATATTTTATTTAAACATTTGTTTATTAATATATATATATATATATTTAAACATTTGTTTATTTATAAACTTTAATTTATTATTAATAAAACATTTTATTTATTTAGAAAACTTCTCGAATAATAAATATCCGAGTGTTTGATTTATAAATCTTGTTTTGATTTTACAAAATTTGTTTAAATATTATTTTTAATATATTAATAATTTAAAACAGAGCCTTCTCTACCTTGCGAGCGTCTATCTCCTTGAATGGCTCTAATTCCTTGCTACCTGTACTAACTTTATTTCCTGTAATAGGTGGAAAAATACGTCAGCAATATGCTGGTGAATCGTTGACTCTGAATATTTTATAAATCTTTCTTTGACTTAAGAGATAGTTTTCTTTGAACAATCTCAGCAGAAACGTCTCTTATTTTTGGGATTTTGTACCACTCATACACACAATAACGGTTCTCCGGGAGTTGACACCTATTGGAGAACTTTTATTATAATCTCTAGTCTGCGGCCACGTAGCTTTCATTGATAGACTAGATTAATTAATTATTTTTGGATCCAGACACATGTGTACTCGGTCTGAGTTTGTTTTTATTTTCTATCTTGTATTTTAATAAGGATCGTGTAATCCCATAAATCTTTATTTGACTGTCTTTGTTTAAGATAAACAACCCGTTTATCTTGACTAAAAAAGGTTTAACGTATTCACCTGTGATTGCCCGTTCTGAATGATGTGGTGATCTCGTCTGAAAACCTTTGTGAATGAACGAATGATTGACCTATAATAAAATAGGTTTATAAATACCCGTCTCTTAATCCGGCTACAGACCTTTAGTCTGGTTTTGATAGCTTTAAACCGTGATTGATCTTTTGTTTGAATAAGACATTTTCGACATGAATTCTTTCCCTTTATTTGCTATTCATGTGCTATGTTTCTACTTCAAGAAGAAATGTCTATGATATGTTTCTTTTTCAAGAAGAAACGTCATCTGTCTATAACCTTTGTATGTTAAGCCTTGTGTTTCTTAATCATAAAGAAACACTATTTTGACTATAACCTTTGTATATAAACTTTTACTTTTCTTAAACATTTCAACTATACCATTTGTTATGTAAAAGCTTAGGTTTCTTAATTATGAAGAAACTATACTTTTGCTATAACATTTGTTTATATTATTTTGTATTTCTTAATCATAAAGAAATCTTATTTAATTGTTATCTTTTATTTAGATCAAGGTCTAGGCTATACCCCGACTAGGGTCTAAGCCTTTATTATTTTATTAATATTTTATTCAGGAATTATGCCTACATTGTTTTGCTTATAAAACCCTAGAAATTTTGGCAGCACTTCGACGCCTTTACTTCTCTCGAGTTCTTTGATCAACACCTTCTCGTTACGCAAATAAAATAACACCAATCTTCAAAGCTTGTTAGCACGCTTATCGAGGCGGTTCGTCGGGTTGTCTTGGGATTTGTTGGCACGAACTACGAGGTGTCGATGGTATATGGTATGAATTATGAGATTATAATTTGTCGGGTCAGGGCACGGAAACCGAGGTAGAGAGAGTAAATCTAGAGAGAGAAAGCGATTTGGTGTGTGAGGAAAGGCCGTGAACCCCCTATTTATAATATGAAAATCGGTCCCATCGCGATACGTGTTGCCACGTGGCCTGACACACCTGTCACGTGTCGCCACGTGGCTTGACACGTCTGCCACGTGTCACCCGGATGCGACACGTGTTGATGCTTCATCACGGACCATTGCGTATCGCGATGGTCTTATGGTGGGACTCATCGCGTATCGCGATGAATTCCTGAATACAATTTTTTGTTGTGCAAAGTGCGTCATCAAAGCGTCACATAGCGCCCAACGCCCTTCGCCGTTGCCTTCGCCATCGTCCTCGCCCGAGTCCAAGCCCGTGCGCGTGCGTCGGGTGCTCCGCACCCTCCGTTAGGACCACTTGGTGCATGCTTGACATAAAATAATATTACTATGGAAAATCTCTTCCTTATAAAGTGCTTTCATTTCTTTACCACTTTCCAAGTGGGATGGGATTTATATTCCTTATTTATACCCAAGTAAATTGTTTCCACTTTCTTACATCCTTCATGTGGGATGGATTTTCATTTCCCATTTTCATAATATGGGATGAACTTTATTTATGGAATATTTTATTTCCTTTATTTCTTTTTATTTCCTTATTTAAAATTTTCCTATTACTTATCTTGAGAATATTTTTGATCCTTCAACTTTCCTAAGTTGTCAAATTTGGATAAAAATTTTAGGGATGTTATATTAGATGTGAATTGGGTGTCTTGACATTGGATATTATGGTATGGACTTTAAACCTTTCCCCGTGGCTGATATGTTTACGAGATCTCTTCCTAACCCTTTAGTTAGATATCAGCCAAATTATACTCATATATTACAAACTCAACAGATATCACACCTGCATGATGAGATGCTATGTATAATATATGACCATCTAGACTTTCCATTATACACCTAACAATAACCCTTAGTCAACACTATCACACCTAATAGATTTTGGGGATATTGGTTTGGCCACAATGGAATTTCATAATAACAGTTTCTTACCCATTCAACCACTTTATCGATTTTCAAATGCTAGAAACTCACATTCAGTTGTCAAGTGATACAAATTCATTCATTAGTTACATAAGAAGTGAAACCTCCCCAAAGAGAGAATATACATCCATAGTTAAGCAGTTTGTTTAGTGCTTGCCAATGTTGAGCATTAGGATTACTAGTGTATCTGCTCAACTTACCCACAACATAAGCTATGTAAGTCACTTTTGCAAATATAGCTTACATCAAATATCCAATGAAATTTGAATACTCTAATTATGAAATAGGATCACATTTATTAAACATAAACTTGATATTAGAATCTATAGGAGTGCTAATCGGAGAACAATCAAACATATTGAATTTCTTTAATACTTTCTCAATGTAATGAAATTGTGTCTGTCACACCCCAACTAAAGGTGGCGGAACATGCCGAGGTGTAACGATTGCCCATAAGCGCATGACACTAATTAAAGCGAGAATATTTCACAACATCGAAAATGCCACATAAGAATATTCATAAGATAGTCACAACAAAATATAACAAAATATAGCAAATCAAATATTGTTCATTTTTTCTAACATCCTAAAGGTCTCGATGACGTTTTCTTCAACTCCACAATCAACCTAGAAGCAAATCTGTAACATTTCATAAAATAAAGTTTATCAACACAAAGGTTGGTGAGCAATTCATAAGTTTGAGCATAATAGTATATAGTATGAAAAAGCCACAATCTCGTATACGAAACAATAAATAAAAGCAATAACTTGGATAAATAGATATCGCTAAACACATCAGCGACACCTAGATATAAGGGGATGCCAAACAGTCTAGGATTTTATAGTTATCGTTAATAGCATTACGTTAACGACACCTTGCTATAAGGGGTTGCCAAATAGACTAGGATTTATAGTTCCACGAACCAAAAGCGATAAACATGTAGGCAAATAATCATGTAAGCATAGAACACCAAATCGAGCAATTATTTAAGTAAAGTATACAATAACGTTTGTGGTTTAAGATTCAGATATAAAGTATTTAGTTGAATAAGTATGAAATGTCACCCCAAAACGAAAGATGGAAAACGGGGTATGAAAGTACTCACGTTCAAGTAATAAACTTGAAAGATGACAATTTGGAGATTTGCCGGAACGACGAGTTTAACGAACAATGCCTAAAAGAGAAAAAGTCTTGGATTTAGAAAGGTTGTCTTTTAAATATGTTGAGAAATGTAAACAATTAAATTTTAAGTTTTAAAATGTAACTATTTGATAATTTATAATAATAGCCCTTTAAAAATGTAAGTTTGCTCGAAACCGGGTTAAAGTATCTAACCTTAATATTTACTCAACCTATTTTAAGTAATAAGGTGGGTCAAATGCCCGATTGCAAGTCCCTTTGGGATAAAGATACTAAAACGGGTTTTTAACGAGTGTTCGGGTTGTTGGTTCGGGTCTTAATAGTTGGTCAAACCCAAAGTCAACTTTCCAAAATAATGAATGTTATGTGATAACTCAATAAAACTTAATAAGACTTAACAAAGTATGTAGTTCTATTGTTTTAGAACTAACAACGCACGTTAAGCGAGTGTTCGGTTTTGTCGGTCCAAACTTTGTTATGAGATCAAGTTGGATCCAACATGTCCAAGTACTCAAGAAATTAATTAATATCAGTTTGTAAACTATTTTTAAAGAAATATACAAGTCTTGATAGCTAAAAACACACTTGTGTGTCTTAAGCGAGTAAAAATCGGATTGGTTCGGTTTCCATCTCACAGCAAGTTCCATAGACGGTTTCCACATGCCCAAATATCAAAGAACTTGTATAAAAATGTACAAATGAAAATACTTAAGTTTTACAACCAAAAAAGTTAACAATAAAGCCTTTAAACAAAAGTTCGGTTTACGGTCTAGAGCTATTACGGTTAAACCGAGGCATAGACTCTTAGAACCCTTAACCATGGAACTTGTAAATATGACAAACAAGCTAAAATTAGTAGAAGTTAAGCATGGTTAGTATGTGTAACAAGTTATATAAGTATATATATATCAAGGACACGAAGTCCTCCATGAAGCCTTGCCTTACGAGGTCCGAAACTTAACCAACCATGGCCGGATAAGTAACTACCAAAGGTAACAAGGGGTGTATATTATATATATATGTTGTGCCATATGCTTCAAGTATTAACAAGTTGATTAAAAATGAAAGACTATGGTTAGTTTGACTTGGGAAGTCAAACTACCAAGAATATGAAGAACAACCTTTGAATCTTAAGAATTGAGAGAGAATTTTGAGTAAGAGAAAGTGTAAAAATGGAGGAGATGGGTGTATATATACAGGGTAAGGGTCAAAACTTCTTTTCAAGGTTCTCTTTCATATTTGCATGTAAATAGATTGGTTAAACAAATAAGAAAAGCACAAAACAACAAAAAAATCCATAATATATGTGTAGACACCACTAGGCGTTGCGCGACCTTACCCCTTGCCCTGGCCGTGCGGCGCGGTGTGCCCAGGGGGGTGGGTTGGCTCAGCTCGTCTTGTGTGGTTCATTACGCATCCTGGAAGTTCGTTTTTGATGTAATTTGATCGTTTTAAAGGCGTTTTCGAATCTGTAAAAAGCGTTTTTCAAATTGAACCAACGAGAATGTTTTAGTAACATAAAAATCCAATATTTTATATATCATAAGCTTCGGTTTACAAAACGGGTTTGTTTACATAATAAAAAGTTACAAAACGAATACAAATCGAGACCCGAATTTGACGAATGTAACGGTATTCCCTACTTTGGGAAATTTCATCCCGAAATTAAGACGAAGATTATGATGCGAAGAACTGTTGATACTTCTCTTTCATTGCGTCTTCTCTTTCCCAAGTGAATTATGCTCCACGCCGTGATTCCCATCGAACTTTGACTAATTGAATACGACTACGCTTGGTTTTCTTCTCGTTGCGATCCATGATCTCAACGGGCCGTTCAACCATGATCATCGACTCATCGACATGTACTTCGTCGAGAGGTATATGGAGATTACCCTCGGCTAAGCACTTTTTGAGATTCGAAACATGAAATGTCGGATGAACACCGGAAAGTTCTTCCGGTAGTTCGAGTCGATAAGCTACCTTCCCAATGCGTTCAAGAATTTTGAAAGTACCAACGAAATAAGGAGCTAGCTTACCCTTCTTTCCGAAACGGACTACACCCTTCCAAGGAGATACTTTTAGAGGGACAAGGTCGTTAACATTAAATTCGATCGGTTTTCGCCGTTTGTCGGCGTAACTCCTTTAATGACTTTTAGCGGCTAGGAGGTTCTTACGGATTTGATCAATGACGTCGGTGGCTTCTTGGACCATTTCGGGTCCCGTGATTTGAGCTTCACTGATTTCGTTCCAACTAATCGGGGAACGAAATTTACAACCGTAAAAAGCTTGAAAAGGAGCCATATCAATGCTAGAATGATAGCTATTGTTATATGAAAACTCGATGAAAAGAAGGTGAGAATCCCAATTCCCACCGAAATCAAGGACACACGCTCGTAGAATATCCTCGAGTGTTTGAATCGTACGTTCGGATTAACCGTCCGTTTGAGGATGATAAACGGTGCTAAGATCGAGACTTGTTCCCAAAGTTTCTTGAAGTGAACGCCAAAAATGAGAGGTAAAACAAGCATCGCGATCGGAGATGATAGACAATGGTAAACCGTGTCGGCACACAATTTCCCGAACATAGATTTGAGCAAGCTACTCGACAGAATACTTCTCACAGATCGGAATGAAATGAGCAGATTTGGTCAAACGATCGATGATCACCCAAATGCTATCGTTGCCTTTTTGGGTGTTGGGTAATTTAGTGATAAAGTCCATAGCTATGTCTTCCTATTTCCAAACGGGAATCGGTGGTTGCTAGAGTAAACCAAAAGGTCTTTGGTGTTCGGCTTTGACTTTTGAACAAGTAAGACATTTAAATACATACAACGCTACGTCCTTTTTTCATACCCGCCCACCAAAAGGTAGCACGAAGATCGCAATGCATATTATCCGCACCGGGATGAACGAAATACTGCGAATTGGGAGCTTCGTCGAGTATACAAGTACGAAGGTCATCGCGGTCGGGAACCCACAAACGATTTAGGAAGTACAAAAGGCCATCGAGTTTGGTTTTGAGTTGAAGTTTGGCTCCACATGACATTTCGTTGTACATGTTACCTTCTTCGACGGTGGTACGTTGAGCTTGGAAGATACGGATTTGAAGATCGGTTTGAACAACAACGCTTAAACGCAGAACGGATTTAACATTAACCTTTCGACTTAGGGCGTCGGTGACAACATTCACTTTACCGGGATGGTAGCGAATTTCACAATCGTAATCGATAAGTAATTCGGCCCATAGTCGTTGTCTCATGTTGAGATCTTTTTGGTCAAAAATATTTTGAAGCCTTTTATGATCGGTAAAAACCACACATTTTGTACCATAAAGGTAATGTCTCCAGATTTTGAGAGCGAAAACGATGGAACCAAGTTCGAGATCGTGAGTCGTAGTTCTTTTCGTTGACCTTTTGCTACCTTGATGCGTAAGCGATGACTTGACCTCGTTGCATGAGAACACAACCAAGTCCTTGATGAGATGCATCGCAAAATACAACAAAATCGTCGTTTCCATCGGAGAGGGTTAGAATAGGAGCATTGCAAAGCATGTCCTTGAGAGTACAAAAGGCTTCCTCTTGCTTCGAACCCCAATCTAATGGTTTCCCTTTATGAGTGAAGGAGGTAAGAGGCAAAGAGATCTTGGAAAAGTTTCAGATGAAACGCCGATAATATCCGGCCAAACTAAGGAAGGATCGAATTTACGTGAGTGTCGTTGGAGTTTTCCAATCCTTAACGGCTTCATTTTTAGCGGTATCAACATGAATACCTTTGTCGTTTACGATATGTCCCAAAAATTGAACTTCCTCGAGCCAAAATTCACATTTGAAGAATTTCACGTGGAGTCGTTCGTTTCTAAGGAGTTCGAGAATGGAACGCAAATGATGCTCATGTTCGGCCTTGGATTTAGAGAAGATGAGGATGTCATCAATAAAGAAAATAACTAATTTATCAAGGAATGGTTTGCAAACGCGGTTCATGAGGTTCATAAATACCGCAGGTGCATTTGTTAACCCGCATAACCAAGAATTCGAAATGTCCATATCGAGTACGGAAAGCGGTTTTAGGAATGTCTTCTTCGCGAACACGCAATTGATGGTAACCCAATCGAAGATCGATTTTGAAGAAACAAGTTGCGCCTTGAAGTTGGTCGAATAGGTTGTCAATTCGGGGCAAAAGATAACGATTTTTGATAGTGAGTTTGTTAAGCTCTCCGTAATCAATGCACATACGAAACGAACCATTCTTTTTTTTCATGAAGAGAACGGGAGAGCCCCAAGGAGAAGAGCTTGGACGAATGAAACCTTTATCGGAAAGTTCTTCGAGTTGGTTTGACAATTCTGCATTTCCTACGTGGCTAAACGATAAGGAGCCTTGGCCACGGCCATCGCGCCGGGCACAAGATCGATTAGGAATTTAATCGGACGAACGAGTGGAAGACCGGTGACATCATCGGGAAAGATGTCGAGGAAATCACGAACAATGGAAATATCTTGGATTTTCCTTTCCTTTTTGTCTTTTTTCACCGCGAGAGCTAGAAACAGATCATACTTTTGGCATAAGTACTTTTGCTATTGAGCGCACGACATGAGATTAAGTCTTCTAGAAGTTGTGTTGCCGAAGACTTTGAGAATTTTATCGGTGACCGGCGGAATGCGAATGAATTTATCGAAACAAACGACTTAGGCACGGTGCAAAGATAACCAATCCATGCCTACTATGACATCGAAACTTCCCATTTGCATCGGGATGAGATCGATGGAGAATTTATGCTTGGAAAGAACGGGAGAACAATCGCGGACGACGGAATTGATGGTAATAGAATTGTCATTGGCGACTTCAACAGAAAACGGTCGGGAAAGCTTACTCAAATTTCAAAGAAATAAAACTTCTATTTGTACCATTATCATATAAAATAGAAGCCAAATGATGGTTCACCAAAAACATACCATTCACGACATCGTTTGCCACTTGATCTTGATTTGCATTCATTATGAAAGTTCGCCCTTGATTGCCATGGTTGACTTGAGGTGCTTGTTGGGGAGGAGGAGGTGGTGCTTGTATGGCTTGGATGGGTTGGATGAGTGGTGCATTGAGTTGGGGAAGTTGGGGTTGGTAAGTTTGAACTTGGTAAGCTTGGGTTTGGTAGTAGGGTACGGTCATGGTTTGGGCTTGGTTTGCAAAAGTTAAACGTGGGCAATTGTTGCGGAAATGGTTAGGATCTCCATAATTAAAGCAAGCTCGGGGTTGTTGGGGTTGGTTTTGCGGGTGGGGTGCATATCGGTTTTGGGAATTTTGGGGAAAGGTTCTTGGTTGGTTAGGTTGGGTTCGTTAGGCGGATCAGCATGTAGTGTTGAGATGACCAAGTCAGTTACAAATGGTACAATGGCGACAAGGCATGTTTGGTGGGTGGTGAAGTTGACAAGTGTTGCATAGCGGGGAGGTACCAACATAGGGTCTTTGGGTTTGTGGAGGGGTTTGGGTTTGTTGTTGTGGTTGGGTTTCGGTAACGGTAAAGTTTCGGTAGTTGGTTTTGGGTTTCTTTTTGTTGTTGTTGTTGTGACGGGAAGAGTTGGAGTAGTTAATGGCTTGGGGTTGTGGGTCAACCTTGGCTTGTGGTGCGGGTTCGGGCTTGGCTTTCTCACTTGATGTCTTGAGGGTTATGGTACCCGCCTTCACGTGATTTTCCGATAGTGCACCGGCTAAAGTGATGGCGTCCTCAAGATTTGTAGGTTTGCTACTCATAACAGAGCCCCGGATTTGCATAGGTAAACCCCCAATGTATTTGTCAAGCTCGAGCTCAGTCAGGGTAACCAAGTGTGGGACAGGAATGCTCAACTCGTGAAAACGGAGTGAATAAGCGGCGTTATCACCACTATCTTTATTGAGGTTCCAAAATTCCTCCTCGATCTTTTGAAGTTCGTGTTTGCAGAACTTCTTCATCATAAGTGCCTTGAAATGGGACAATGGAAGAACCATTGCCGTAACCGAACCTTGGAGGTGTATAACACTACCCCACCATGTTAGAGCGGTTTTTCTAAACATGCTTGAAGCGAAATTTTTCTTTTTCTTTTCGGGGCATTCGTTATGTTGAAACACACTCTCGATCGATTCGAACCATTGCAACAAGGTAGTCGCACTGTTGGTTCCAAGGAACTCGGACGGGTTGGCACTAGTAAATTGCTTATACAAGTAGGATGCGGGTTTGGGTTCAACGAGTGCAACAACGGTTGTAGGTTGCGTAGCTTGGATTTGGGTTATAAGTTCGGGAATCACATCGGCCATTTTCTTGACGACAAAAGCAGCCATACGTCGGTTGGAGTTCTTGCGTGGATGACGGCTAACCGGAGGCATGCTAAAAGATTATAAAGAAAATGGGGTAAGTTTTGGGTAAAAAGAAATGAATATGAGGGTGTATAAAATAAAATAAGATTTCGATTTTTGATTGTGAATCCTAGAGTTAGTGAGGAGAAGATGTTAGTGTTAGATAAAATATAAATCCTTGTATACAAACAACAAAACCGAAAACAACCGTAAATCATTTTTGAGAGGATAAAGCTTGAAAATTTGAGATTTATAGAGTCGGAAAATCGTGCATGAACCACCATGATTTGATATTCCCTAACTAAAAAGTTTATAAAACACCACGTTGGAGTCTAAACATGTGCACGAACCACCGTGACTTTTTTTTTCATGTTTTCGACTCAAATAACGATAATAACACAATAACTCGAGATACAACGTCATGTCAAAACACTAGTCTACGAACCACCGTAGTTCTATTGTTTAACACCGAAAATTAGGATGGCGACCGAAACGCTCACATTCGACTACTTAAAGTATTGAGATATATAACACGATTTGTGGCCTAGAAAACGAGCACTATAATCCACCCATCCCAGGTAAGTAAATCACCTTCGATTCTTGGAATCTTTTTGTCAAATGGTCATTTTATAATGTCTCGTTTTCTATGATGACTACAAAGCCGATATAAACGCAACCTTTAAGGGATTTGAAACAACGGGATCCAAGTTAATCTTGTAATCCATAAAACATAAAGAAAATCTACTTTTTGCGTTTTAAGGTAAGTTATGAAAGTGTGTGTATGTGAACATTTTGGATATTGGTGAAATTTAAACAAGTTTATAAATAACATGCGATATGAACAATCAATTATAGAGTAAACACGTATAAACACACGTATAGGACCCAAAGCATAACAATACTAGGTCGTTACGTCTAATCACCTATCCTATTGTCAAGGCTCTGAAACCAATCTGTCACACCTCGACCAAAGGCGACGGAACATGCCGAGGTGTAACGATTGCCCATAAGCGCATGACACTAATTAAAGCGAGCATATTTAACAAACTCATTTAATTTCACACCATCGAAAATGTCACATAACAATATTCATAAGATAGTCACAACAAAATATAGCAAATCAAATATTGTTCATTTTTGCTAATATCCTAAAGGTCTCGATGACATTTTCTTCAACTCCACAATCAACCTAGATGAAAACCTGTAACATTTCATAAAATAAAGTTTATCAACACAAAGGTTGGTGAGCAATTCATAAGTTTGAGCATAATAGTATATAGTACGAAAAAGCCACAATCTCGTATACGAAACAATAAATAAAAGAAATAACTTGGATAAATAGATATCGCTAAACACATTAGCGACACCTAGATATAAGGGGATGCCAAATAGTCTAGGATTTTATAGTTATCGTTAATAGCATTACGTTAACGACACCTTGCTATAAGGGGTTGCCAAATAGACTAGGATTTATAGTTCCACCAACCAAAAGCGATAAACATGTAGGCAAATAATCATGTAAGCATAGAACACCAAATCAAGCAATTATTTAAGTAAAATATACAATAACGTTTGTGGTTTAAGTTTCAAGAATAAAGTATTTAGTTGAATAAATATGAAATGTCACCCCAAAACGAAAGATGGAAAACTGGGTATGAAAGTACTCACGTTCAAGTAATGAACTTGTAAGATGATAATTTGGAGATTTGCCGGAACAACGAGTTTAACGAACAATGCCTAAAAGAGAAAAAGTCTTGGATTTAGAAAGGTTGTCTTTTAAATATGTTGAGAAATGTAAACAATTAAAGTTTAAGTATTAAAATGTAACTATTTGATAATTTATAATAATAACCCTTTAAAAATGTAAGTTTGCTCGAAACCGGGTTAAAGTATGTAACCTTAATATTTACTCAGCCTATGTTAAGTAAAAAGGTGGGTAAAATGCACGAATGCAAGTCCCTTTGGGATAAAGATACTAAAACGGGTTTTTAACGAGTGTTCGCGTTGTTGGTTCGGGTTTTGATAATTGGTCAAACCCAAAGTCAACTTTCCAAAATAATGAATGTTATGAGATAACTCAATAAAACTTAATAAGACTTAACCAAGAATGTAGTTCTATTGTTTTAGAACTAACAACGCACGTTAAGCGAGTGTTCGGTTTTGTCGGTCCAAACTTTGTTTTGAGATCAAGTTGGATCCAACATGTCCAAGTACTCAAGAATTAATTAAAATAAGTTCGTAAACTATTTTTAAAGAAATATACAAGTCTTGATAGCTAAAAACACACATGGTATCAGATCCAGGGCCGGACCGATGGTGCCAGGTCCCGCGAGGACGCTGGACCCCTAAGGGTGTGGATTGTGACATCCCGCATCGGTTGGGAAGGAGATCTAAGCCTTCTTTATAAGGAGATGGATACCTTCCCCATCATAACGCGTTTTGGGCGCTTAATGGTAGTGGATGAGAAGAGAATTCCATAGTTAAGCGTGCTCATATGGGAGTAGTATGAGGATGGGTGACCACTTGGTCAACCAAAAGCAAATCCATGAGGCGATGGTGGTACATCCCGGCCAAAGCGGACAATATTACCGGTGCCCTACCTTGGACGTTGGATTTACTCAGTAACACAGTTTTAAATATCAGAGTTAATTAAAACATTCGCGGTATATTAAAACTATCATAAAACATTACATACTAATTCATAACTTGTCTTAAGCAAACATCTTGTCTTTCAAAATCAAAAACATTAATTATAAAACGTCTTGAGTCTTCAGATGCCAGACTCTTACTCTTCTGTCACGTGTCCCCCGCTCAAGCTAGCTGCATCAATCTACTCACATGAGTGCATACTAAAAGTCAGCTACGCTGAGTGAGTTCTAGTTAATCATACAACATATCACACATTCATAAGTACATACTTTTGTACATACTTCATACTTTAATACTTTCGTTTATAATACTTACTTACCTTCCTACATTTTTTTTTCATATTCATACCTTACGTTTTAAAGAGCATTACGCTCAACCTTCGCATAAATAATTAGGTATGCAACCCTTTAACCTTCGCATATATTATTAGGCTATGCAACCCTTTATCCTTCGCACATATTATTAGGGTATGCAACCCTTTAACCTCGCATATATTATTAGGGTATGCAACCCTTTAACCTTACTTTACCTTTCATTATCATCTCCATTATCACATTCATACGTATCTTACATAATATCATACATATCATATTCATACGTACTTCCTTATTCACATACTCATATCATACATACTACACTATACTTTCCTTAACAATGCGTGCAATACCCGAAGGTCGTTCACGTACTGTCAAGCATGCATTCATATTTTAATCATAACTATCACGTTCATCATTAAGACATACACTTACCATTTAAGTTAAGTGTATTAATATTCACATTGAGTATGCACACAACCCCGAAAACATAACAAGGAAATGGGGCTAGAAACTCACCTGGATCCTGTTTCTCTCTCTGTCAATCCCTTCTTTAACTGAGCTCTGCTAGTTGTATATAACTTACACGTATCAATACTTGTCCTACTTGTATCTTAGACAAAATGGCTAAGTCTGGTCTAATCTAATGTCTCTATATTAGATTACTTTTACTTAGAATATTTTATTTCCCCAAACCCTAATATTTTGAATCTAGGGTTTTCATTTAGTTCTATATTTCTCTCTTTCTTTTCTTTGGTAAACATAAGTTTGGTTTGTTATTAGATCACTTTGTACTTAGAATCCGTATTCAATACATAGCACCCAGCATACTCCCCACTCGAATACATTGGTGTATTCGAGTGTACATACATGTTTTCGAGTGCTACTTGTGATTGATCATCACTTTCAATCGGGTTGTGTGTGGTAAGAGAGTTTAAGCATGTGATCGAATATGTAGGCATACGAGTTTACATGATGTAATCGAATGTATAAGTATTCGAGTTTGGCACGTGCATGCAAGTTATATACATGTATTCGAGTACCCAAGTAATCGAGTCCCCTTTGTACTCGATTACAATGTAATCAGAAAAAGGCATTGTAAGCGAAATGTACATTGTGATCAAATCTTGGGTTGTAAGCGAGTTCTCCTTGTAAACGAGTGTGTTCTGTGTAAGCGAACTCTCATTGTATGCGAGTTCTCTTTGTATTCGACTGACTCATGTAATCGAATGGGGCATGTAAGCGAGTCTACTAGTTGTAATCGTTCTTAAGGATTATAACCGAGTTGTCCCTTGTAAGCGAATCCAGTTGTAATAGTTTGTCCCCATTGTAACTGAGTTCGCTAATGTATTCGAGTACTTGAGATGTAATCGAAATGACCATTGTTAGCGAACATATCAAGTAATCGATTAATGGAATTGTAATCGGGTTCTTATTGTAATCTGTTTTGGGATTGTAATCGATTTTAAGATTGTAAGCGAAATCCTCTCGTAGTCGACCCTAACTTGTAATCGACTGGAACATTTAATCGATTTCACACAATGTAAGCGAGTCCTATTGTGATCGAGTATACCCGGTGTAATCGAATTGGTCATGTGATCGACCATAAAATTGTAACCGAACGAGCTGGTCATTTTTAGGTTCATTTATCACTATCACTACCATTTTTTATGACCTTAACACTTTATTATAGCTCGGTATTAATCCTTAAACATTTCTTTAACCGTTTTCGGCCAAAACTTTCCTCGGGTGACCATTAATGTTTAAGCTTGATCTAGGGTTTCTTTAAACGAGCCGTACATAGCCGTAGGTTCATTAAATTCATTTCAATCATCAAGTTAGTAACTCTATGGTTCGTTTAGTCCCAATATACTCAAGTTTTAAGTTTCATTGCTAACCGTTCATAAAAACATAAACTTTAATATAAAGAACATACCTTTACGTGTTCGTTAGGTCACGGTTAGCTTGGTTATGAACTTTAAATCTTGTATTTAGCTTGTATATCAAAGATCTATCAAGATTCCAAGCTCGTTTTGCTCTTGAACCACTCTCTCTCTCTCTCGGCCGTGAGGGTGTGTTTGTATGTGTATGTAAAGAATAAAATGGAAAGAAATGAGGATTTAGGGTTTTAGGGAGGTTTAAGGGGATATTTATACCCTCTTACCTTGTCACACCCTAACCTACGGCGGAAATGCCGGGGCGCGAACTGATTGTCACAGCTCTCAAGGTTACTATCATGCACAATATAAGTTTCAATATCTATTTAATAATTTCAAATAAAGCAAATATTCATTACAATATACCAAAAACAAATAAGACATCAAACAATTATAAAATCTTATTTAATATTGTCTCAATCAATTTCTTCTAGCACAAATCCTTAAGTGATCTTCTAACTTCAATTACTTCACATCAAACGATAACTTGCGTATGCGTTGAAAATAGAATGGTTTTGTCAACACAAGGTTGAGTGAGAAACACATCAATTTAAATGTTCATATAGAAAATAAGTATTTGCAACAAGTCATATGAGAATAACAAATTAACCAAATGAGCAAGTATAACTGAGATGTCAGGAAGCACAAAACTATAACAACTAGCGTATGATCATACTTGAAAGAGATTATGTTGGACCTCTCCAAATGCGGAAGCATATAAAGCAAGTAAGCACATAAACAAGTAAGGTATAAATTGTTAAACACAAGTGACAACAGTTGCAAGTTGAGTAATATATAGTAATAAAATAAATAGAACGCATATGTCCCCAAAACGGTTAAAAATGAGTTAAAAGGGGGGAGTGAGATACTCACCTAATCGGATGAACAAAATTAAAATGACGATGTGAGAATGATGAACCCTTCGGGATACACCGACAAGGATTCCTAGTTAAATAGGATAATAAAAATTAGTTATACAAGATATAACATGAGTTAAGGAAATTAAGATTTCGATGTGATTGGAGGTAAGTATTGTGATTAGAATGTTTATAAAGAGAACAATTGATTTCTATTACTAATATTATTACTTTAAGTTTTAACATAAATAATAGGATTTAATTATATAGAAATACATCAAAATACTTATATAAAATTGATAATAGAGTTTAATAGATTATTTAAAGAGATTTGTTTTAAAATATTTGAAAGCACGTTTAAGGTATTTATATAAATGTATATATATATATATATATATATATATATATATATATTATTAATAAAGATTTCTTTTAAATACTTATTGCAAATACTAGATAATAAATATTAAGACTTATATAAAATATGATTTTTATAAGGTACTTGTAATTAAATCTTAATATATTAATTAACAAGATTAAATTTAAATATATATATTTTATATTAAAACCCTTTAACAAATTTAATACTAAAGTACATATACTTATATATATATATAGGGATGGGTTATTGTAAAAAGAGGTGTTTTTTCTAAAAAATGTAGGAAGGAATCTTAGTGGTTGGATATTGGTAATCTATGTCTAGGATTGAATGTGGGATGAGTTAGTGGAGTGTTTTATTTTATAGGGTAAATTGGATGTGTTAAAGGGTATTTTTGTCAACAAATAATTGATAGCTTGCATATTGTCAACGTGTTAATTATGGAGGTTCCTATTTTTATGCAGTTTTCCCTGGATCTTCCAAACTATGCTGAACTACTAAAATCTATCTCATTATGTCCACCAAATCACACGCCTAAAAAACTGTGAGAATATATAAAGACACATCGGCACAGACTAAAAACACATACGTCAAGCTTTTTCAAACACCCAAAAGCTATCAATAATTGACGATGATAAAAACCTAATCGGAGCAAGTGAAGGTGGGTTTTTCCGATTCTGAATAAATCTTCAAAGTTTCATGGTGTTTTTGATTATAGTAGTGGGTTATTGAACCTCCGTGTCTGATTGTTTTTTTTTAATTGAATGTGCAGTCAAGTTATAATGGAGAAGAAGAACTCTATTTTGAAAGCGCGTTCGATCATCAACAAGGGTCAAGGTGTGTGTTTGTATTTTATGGATATGTCCTGAAACCCCCAAATTCTAGGGTTTTACTAATTTATTGATTTTCCGGTTTTTAAGTTTTAATCGATTGTGTTTTATTGTTGTTTACACCAAGTTTTATTGTTATTTACATCAAGTTTATTGTTTATTTACACCAACTTTGAATCGATTGTTTTTAAGCGATTGTGCTTTATTGCAGTTTACACCAAGTTTAAGTCGATAATGTGTTATTGGCCGGTTGTTTTTGATTTTAGTGGCCGTTTTTATGGTGTTTGGTAACGTGTGTGAATTATGGTGTGTCTTGTTGCTATTGGTGTTTTGTTTATGTGGGTGTGTTTTCTTGATGTTGGTTGGTTGTAGTCGATTTCTTGTTTGTGAAGGGTGTGAAGGTTGTTTGTTGTTTGAATTGTGTTTTTGGGTGTGTGATTTTAGTTAGTGAAGGTTGTTTATGAGTTGATTAATTTTGTGGGTTTATAAGCTGATAAGATGACGCCCTGTGAAACTGGTTTTTTTGGGTGTGTGTTGTTGCTAATGTTGGTTGTTGTCGACTTTTGGTTAGTGACTTAATTGTTGTTGTTTTTTTGTCGAATGTTGGTTTACTTTTTTTGTATGTTTTGGTAGTTTAGTGACTGATTAGTTGGTGTGTGACGTTGTAAAAATATGGTAGGTTATTATTCTTTGTTGGTTTGTTATTAACAAAATCTGTGTCGAATTTTTAGTGCGAAGAAGCCCACGAATAGCATACAATACCACTTTTAGAGGTGTAGGGTCCGGAGATGAAGTGAAGAAACAAATTAACTTCAAAGGTATTAAGATTGTAAATATTTGTTTTTGTTTTCGGTATATAATTAATGTTGTTTCGTTGTAGAATTTGCAAGAAATGAGGTGAAAGGAAATTCATCGCGTCTGGAAACAACGGTGGTTGAAGTGTTTTTTAAATGTAAGATTGTTGTGAAAAATTAATTGACTGAATAAGTTTATGATTGTTTATGTATAGTAAGATTATTTATTATTTAAAAATAAATGCAGCTAGCGGAGTTAATTCGGACGACGACTTTGTAACACCACGTGATAAGATGTTGATATCAGGAAAAGTGAAAGAAAATAAGTTAAAATTTTACGAGTATGTTGGGGAGAAGGTTAAACCGAGGGTGAAAATAATTTAAAATTTTACGAGCATATTCCATGAGTATGTGACAAATTTGACCGAGGAACAAAAAAAAGTTGTAATTGGTATGGGTTTCGGCAGTATTCTACAAATAAATATAGCGAACATACCAACCGGTTTGGGCTACTGGTTGGTTAGAGACTATGACCACGAAAGTAGCATACTTAATTTAGGAGAAAAGCAATTAAAATTACCGAGTCGGTTGTAGAAAGCTTGTTAGGAAAACCTCGTGGAAAGAATGAGATAGTCGAGAAGTTGAGGCCAAGAGTTGAAGATGAGGTTGTCAGAAGATGGAGGAGTCAGTTTGAGAACCAGAAGGGGAGACTTTGCCCGTTAGAATTCATGAAGTTCGTAAAAAACAATAGAGATACTAGTTGGCATTTCAAGATGAACTTTCTGGTTGCATTAGGAACATATATGGGTGATATTACCGGTAATAACACGGTAAATCAAAGATTTATACCCGCGGTTAAAGATATAAATAGTGTGCTGGAGATGAATTGGTGTCGATACCTGTTAACAGTTATGAAACGAAGACGTGAGAAATGGAACGAAAGTAAAGAATACAACGGGTCAATGATTTTGCTTGCGGTACGTATTTCCTGAAACTTTTATTGTTGTGCTAAGTTTATATTAACTGATGTTATAAGCAGATTAGTGTTATTGATTAATTTTTTCTCATGGTATTTTCCTTTGTATGCAGTACGCGTATGCAAGTTGTCAGTTTGAAAGTGTTGTGGAGAATGGGAAAACGTTGATGGCAATTACGGTTTACATGGTTGAGGACCTAACGAAGTTGCAAAATATTTTGGAGCAGAAACTACCAGATAAGAAACTGGCATATAAGAAGGTAAAAAAAGAGGGTGAGGCTGGAAAACAAAAAACATACGGAGCAAAAGATGGTGGGGTTGTTGATGGTGGTAAGAAGGTTAATAAGTTTACGAAAAAGGAGCTAGCGAATATGGTGATAAGAAAACACACTTCGGTCGTTGATGAATCGAATCAAAGAGAGTGTAAAACTTTAGGAAGTGAGAAGGTACCGTCTAGTGATAAGGTGGCTGCTATGGAACCGAATAAAGATATAAGGCAAGATAACGTGGTTGTTGATGAATGGGAACAATAGGAGGAACTTGGTAATGGTGACGAGTCGTTAATTATGCCGACACAAACTGATGAAGAGGTAAAATATTATTAAAGTTTATATGGTTTTTTTATTTGTAAATTGAATTGAGTTGTGATTTTAAATAAAAATCTGTATGTTGGTTTTTTAAATAGGAGAGAGCGGAGCGACTGACCGACCTTATGCAACATTTCGAAAACATATACGGGGATATATGTCGGGAGTTTGATGAAGCAAATGATGAGTGTTCTGGCAGCCTTTTAATTAAAGACATGGATGAGCAATGGAAGAAAAATCTAGCTAGATACACCGGTAAGGGGGATGATGAGTCTGGGAAGAATGAAGGAGATGGGGTCGGTGAGGCATCTCCAATAGTGCTGACACAAAGGACTTCGGAAAGCATAGAAAAAGTGTTTGAAAAGTATGAGTCCGGCTCGGTAAAGTCTCAGGCCACAAAGAAAAAAGTTTGTTTTAATGTACCCGAATTCAATTTTGAATCTGGAGTTTGTCATGTTGATCGTGGGACGTTAGATGATGTCGCTAATGGAAAGCGAATTGCTGAACACGACTGGGAGGTAAACAAACCGAAAAGACCTCAACGAATGAAGTTCCTTTCAGAAGTTTTCTGCTCGCCGCATGCGAAACGTGCGGTGAATTTGAACTGTGCTCTAACAAAGGAGGAAGCGAAGGTGGTTGAGTTTGTGTTCGCGGCTTACGGGAATCATTGGTAAGTTTAATTTGTTATGGGCTGTTAATTTTGAATATGTATTCGTTATGATTAATTTTATATGTAATGTCTATTTATTCTTTAAATAAGGGAAATTGTATTTAGCACGGACGGGGGGGTTAGCGTACGAAAGGTGATAATGGAAACCTTACACCCGGACACATGGGTGCATGTGTCGGTAATGTCAGCTTGGGCGAGTTTGTTAAACCATGAAGAAGCTGTTCGTTTAAAGTTTAACAAAGTTCATAGGCTTTTCTGCTCAGCGGTGATGCTGGTATGAATTATATATTTTGTTTACTAATGTTGTTGTTTTGTTTATAATGTATAATGAACATATTCTTTTGATAAATGACACAGCTACCGGACCAGTATCAAACAGATATAGCAACCAGAATCGGATTTTTTAAGGAGAAAATGGAAAAGCATCTGGAAACGCAAAAGCTAATAAGCATTGTAGGCGTGGATGTTGTGTTAGTACCAATTATAAACACAAAGCACTTCTATTTAATGGCGTTCAACCTTAAGACACATCAGACTTTTGTTATTGATAATATGGGAACCATGGGATCGTTCAAGTTTGTGTATAAGGGCTGGCCTGAGCTGATGGTAAGTGTGTGTTTTGTAATTAAATATTTGTTAATAAAATTGCTTTTGAATTGTTGTTGTTAATAATATCATAGAGAAACGTTTGCTGGTTACTTGGAGTGGGTAAATCACCTCGGGGCGTCAAAGGTAAGGACGTCTACACTAACGAGGGTGGATATACCATGGGCAAGAAAAAGCAACCATGTAGACTGTGGAGTGTTTATGATGAGACACATGGAGACTTTTAAGGGTTGTGTCACGAAAGAATGGTTTGCTGATTGTGGGCTTTCAGGGGAGGTGGACGCTCGTGGAAGAGTTTCAGGAAAACAAAAGGCGGAGCTGAACGATCTTAGAAGGAAGTATATCGCAAAGATGTTGCTGAGCGAAATCAACCTGACAAAGGCTGAGTTCGTGCACGATATGATGGAGTATGAAAAATTGTCTGCTGATGGGAAGATGGATCTGGAAAACACGGCGCTGGCAAGAATAATTGAGCGCTTGAAGCTATCTTGATTTTTTAGTACAAGTATTTTAATTATGTGGATTTGAATGTTTGACTTTTGGTTTTGTGTTTTGGATCAGAAAGATTTGGATGTTAGACTTTTTTTTTGTGTTTTGGTTTTGAACGGTTTGAATGTTAATACAACCTGTTTTGAATGTTAATCTAGAGTGTTGTTTTTATTAAAACATGTTTTGTGTTGTAATGTTGATGAATTCATTACAAGCATGTTGATGATTCAAAATATAAAATAAGTGCTCACATATAATTGAATAATAGAACACCGTTATTATGTGTCGGTTATATTAAGTTGCTAGCTATTTAAACAATCACACATAATTAAATGTTAGTACAACCTGTTTTGGATGTGTCGATTATATTAAGTTGCTTGATATTTAAACAATCACACATGTAACAGATCATATCAAAGTATATTAGGAAACGCCTCAAATGTGTCATGTTTATCAGTACCGGTGTACCAGGACAACACACCATCCAGCTCAGTGTTGTGATTCCGATTTTGGTCTTTTGGGTTAGCCTTTATTAACTGTGTTGAACACATTAAAGTAGTAGAATTATTGTTTTATAATAACCAAAATAATAATCAAAATAAACACACTGACAAGTTATAAATTATCTAGATTGAAATATAATAATCAAAATAAACATAACTGATTAGCAAATCATACTCACGGAGTGAATGTTTTATAATGGGGTCCAAAAATAAATAAACACACTGACAAGTTATTGTTTTAACAGAAACATAAATGAAACTATGAAAAGTTGTAATGTGTTAATAAAAATAACAAAAACCAAAGAAATTGTAAAACCCACAATGAACCTTAATGTTCCATCTCGTCAATTTTGGTGGAGGTAACATCAGCTGACGTGTCGCTAGTTATAGCATACTTATGATGATTACGAGCATCGTGACATGGTTGCTTACATATTCTGCACGTTCGTTGAGGGTTATCCAGTTTGATTTAACTAATTGCTTGCTCTCGTATAGACATGTACCGAATAGGAAGACCGCAACCTTTATTCCTAACACCAATTGGAGCACGTATGTTTATCTGCTCAGGTTGAGGGACACCAATGAGTTCTTCAAACTGGTCTCTTCTGCTAGGTCCAAGTGTGTCAAATGTAACCTCGTCAACTGTGGATTTGTAATCGTTGACGTAGTCACGACACTGGTTTAACTTTTCCATATCATTAACAAGTTTATTAATAATATGATCATGCGCGATATTAATATCACGAACAACACGATAGACGTCGGTAGTTTTGTCTATCTTAGGCTCATCAAAACCAATAGAACGCATTGTGCTATTAGAAACGGCGTCTTTGGTCCACCTCCGATTAATGTACTGTCTTGGAAAAACCCTAATATCTCCAATGTGGAGAACCTTAAAAATGTGACGACATAGTAAACCAAATTACTTGAATCGCTTGCAGCTGCAATACACCGTCACGTCTTCCGAGCGAATCATTACCTATGAAGATTATCAAACTAGTTATATGTATAAAACACTAAGTATAAGAAAATATAATGTTAGCTCGTTTCTAATTTACCTCGTGAAAAGAAGCAAGTAGATGTTCAAAATCTTGAATACTAAACTTTAAGTAATCGCCGACCTGTTCGTAGCTTCGAGAAGTGCAGTTTGTGAAGTGCTTGCTGAATTTCCATTTGGACATCAAAAAAGATGGTTCTTGTGAATATTTCATGAGCTTGATTTTCAAGAGTGTAGTTACTCATTTTTTTTACACTTGTGTAACGGCAATCATGATCGTTCTTCTGATGTTCATGCCTTTGATGTTCCAATGCTGTTTCAAAATGTGACAAGAACTCGACCAAAGTACAACTTGCGTTGCAAAATTTCCCAAAGAAGTAGTTGTAACGATTCCGGCAGAATCAGGTATACCCTAACCGGTATATACTATTTATGTGTTATTTAATAATGAATATATGAATTATAATGTGTTTATACGAGTATGTATGATTCACAATACGGATTATACTCGATTATACAGTTAATCGTATTGGAAATACGATTAACCGATTAACGGTTATTGAAGCCCGAACGAATCGAGGATACATTATAGACGAGATATATAATATTTAGTGATGTTTACGAAGTGTTAAAGCTTCGGGATAAGTGAATTAAAGCACAGAAAAAGAAATTTCGATTAATGGTACGTCGGTACGTTAAACGAAACCTTTAATACCAAACCAAGCAAAAGACGATCGATCAAGCCGAAAAAGATGCGCGATTATTAATAATATGATGTTCTAAGATAATAAATGCCATGGTTTAAGTTTTTAAAGTTTTATAAATTGGTTTTATATAAATTTCATTTTTAAGCCGAAAAACGACCGTTTTTGCCTCGTTTTAAGCCGAATTAAACATTTAACCGAAAAACGAACTGAACCAGATTATCCAAAAACATTATCCAGATTGCAGAAATCTGAATATGTGGCTAAGATTGGAGGAGTGGGTCCCACCCCACCCTCCTTTGTGTTCCGATCGGAATAAGGGGGTAAGACCCCTTTTCTTTATCATTTTTTTTACACCAACAAATCAACAATCTTCCTTTCCTCTCAAGATCATGAATTAAAAACCGAGTTTTGTAGCAAGAACAACGAGGTAAAGATCGAGTTATATTCGTTTTCATCTTCCTTTCTCGAGTTTTATTGCAAGAAAATGAGGTTTCAAGTGAAAAAGGGTGAAAACCCGAGATGAAACCGATTCTTGCATGATCAAGTGATGTATACGGGTTATACAAGGGATCTTGGTCCAAGAAAGGAGTTAAACGAACCAAAAACGAATTTTTACGGTTAAATCTTTGTTTTTATATCATAACCGAAACCATGAAAGAAATGGCTTGATTGTGAGTGTAACTTGCTTGGTGTGGTGTTATTGTGCTTGTAGGTGTTGTATCTAGTTGATAGCAAAGGCTAGAAAGCGAGATCCTTGCGATTTGAAGCTAGAAACACAAGGTAGTTCGGTTTTTGTATGATGTTTGTGATTTGGACAGATTGTGATGTGTTTAGAGTTAGGTCATGAAATTTTACAGAGATGATCTACACATGAAAATATGAGATCTGTGAAATTTTGGTAATTTTTGAACAAAGGATGAATATTTGGTGAATTTAATGCTCGGTTTTGGCCAAAAATGGTGAAAAATAGTTAAATATCATGAAAAATTCTGGAAAAATCCAGATAAGCTTTTTATAACATGTAAAAGTCACACACAAAATTTTAGGTCCGTTGGAGAAGTCTAAGTAGGCTTTTCGGTTAAACGAGTTCTAGGGTTTTCTAGCTCGGTTTTAGTGAAAATGACATGTAAAAAGAGATTTTGGTTCTGGAAAATTACAGGGGACTATGGGGATGGCAGGGGTCATCCAGGAAAAATTTGGGATTTTTCTAATATCGTTTGGTATTTACGACATATTTAGTGTTTAAATGGTGTTTAAAAATAGATAAATAAATTTTAAATATAAAAATTAATTCTGTAAATACTTTTATAAAATTCCCCACTGTCAAAAAGTGATTGGTGCAAAATTTCAAGATCCGAGACTAAACGGATAATTATTTGTGCTAAAAAGAAGATAAAAACAAACTTTTAAAGCTTAAAACGCGTAAACCGGTAAAGTTCGCCTAAGCGAGCTGACTGGTGTATAAAAACCCTAAAAACGAACTATTTTCTTATAATTGAGTTAAACAAGTAAAAATGAATCATCCGAAAATAATTCGGATGATTTGAGTTATTTTTACCCGATTTAACAGTTTCCGGTGCACTAAAGACGGAAACGGGTCCCGCGGCCAATCGGGGCGTCTAAACCGAGCTCTAAATTCACAACTTTAATTAAATTATCAGTCAACAACTATTTTCGGGTCGTGTGTGACCAAACTCATTTTTGAAACGTACAAACGGATAACCGTGCTAGGCACGCAAAACGGGAAAAAAACGACTAATAGTGATTTTGACTAGTGAGCTCTAAACGATATCACAATCTGAGTCCGGAGAAGTGTTTCTGGGTTAACATTGCCCCCGGAACGGTTACAGTACTGGGTTAACAGTGTCCCCAGATGTACCGGTTAACACGGTTAAAGTTATATTAATAATGATTGTATAGTAACGAACTTAGGGATCGTATTACAGATCCGGATTAGTAGCTATGTACGGTGTACCTAATTGCTTACGATAAGGTGAGTTTCACGAGCCCCTTTTTCTGAACTGTTTTTAAATATTTTCCCGGGGCGGAAAGCATGTTACTATTGAAATGTTTAAGTACATACTAAACGCATGGATTTGCGTGTATTTATATATGTTTTATTGTACGGGAATCGTACGGAAATGTACTAAGATGGTAATTGTCTGAGTTGCTAACATTGTAAGGCCCCGCAACACGAGTGATTACTGAAAGCCGGTAGAGTGTGAATGGTACTATTGGTCTGACAAACCCAACTGGTCCGGCATGGATTTGCTGATGTTTCCCAGCCAGTTGCACATGTCTATTTTGTTGTTATTTATTTTGCTATGTAATGTTAGGCATAGCGGTTTGAGGCAGGTTCGTGGGCGGAGTATGCCACGGGGTTGTTTGTGGATAGTCAGAGGTTTCACTTGTGGGCTCAGCATAATTACATCGCTAATATATGATTATTATAATGATTTATCACTGTTTACTTAAATTAGTGAAACTCACCAACTATTCGTAGTTGACCCGTTTTCTTTACATGCTTTTTAGGTACTCCCAAACTGGAATAATTGCTACATGCTTGACGATGCGTGCTTTTTGAGGAAGCGTAGTGATCTTTTTGTATTAAATATGTTAATGTAATGTTGGTAAAACTTATGTGTTAACGCCTAGACGGTAACTAAACTCAGAACGATGTAATATGTTGTAAATTAATGTAGTGGTGTTTTCTTTATAAGCAATGCTGTTGATATCAGATGTGTCTGTTGCATCCCGTTTACGTTTCCGCTGCGGTTACGGGGTGTTACAGTAGTTCTCGCTCTCTGATCTTGATGACGTACGTATTAGACCAGTCATGTTTTCTTCATGATAGTATGCAAGAATCCACGAGTCTCTAATCTGGAAAATATATTTCAACCATACATGATCGTTTAACTGAAAATCGGTCATTATGGAATCCCACTCCTTCTCAAACAATTCGGGTGTTATAGAATCAGTCCATACAATATCGCAAAGCCGAGTCTTAAAGTTGGTAGTGTTGCATAAATTGGCACCGACCTGTGAATGTAAGTTTTTTCAAAAAATTTGAAACAATTTAATCAATATTGTTATAAAAATAAAGGGGGGAAATAATTAAAATGTACTTTGTACCTTCCCAGATAGTTTATCCATGATATGCCACGTGCACAAACGGTCTCTTAAATTAGGGAAAACGTCTTCAATTGCACGCTTCATGGCGGGGTCTTGGTCAGTTACAATGATGTATATAAAAATATACATCTTTTTAATATCAAATAATCTCTAAAAACTACAACTTCTATCGTATAATATAGTTAAAATAACTACTTATCATGTTAAAATATATTTTCAGGTGAAACCAAGCCCCAAACAAAGAAACAAGCGAAAATACGAAGAAAAACAGAAGAAAACACAAGAAAACGAAGAAACACGCCCCCATGCCTCAAAAAACACGCCCCCATGCTTCTAACATAAGAAAAGACAAAATCTGGAAGCAAAAGCACGGGGCCGTTCTTATCACGCACGGGCCGTGGACAAGAATACAGAAAACACAAAAACAATTGAACACATGTCACTAAAAAAAGCACGGGGCCGTGGACGAGAATACAGAAAAGACAAAATAATTGAGCACATGTCACTAAAAAACACGGGGCCGTGCCTACCAACCACGGGGCCGTTGCCACCTCACACAAAAGACAAAAAAAATCTGGCACATGTCATAAAGATACACGGGGCAGTGCTCATCATGTACGGGGCCGTGCCTCACCATCCAGATTGCCTATAAATAGTGGCTCATGTTGCATTCATTAAGTGTGCCTTGAAAAGATTTCTATCCGGTTTTCTCTTATAAAAACACACACTAACACTCACATAGAAGATTTAGTGAAGAGTTTGAAGGCTTGGAGGTCATCACCATCAACCATCATCATCATCCATCATCATCATCATTAAGAAGGAAGCTTCATCTACATTTGGTTAGATTGTTCTAAGTTTAATCATGTATTTGTTATTATCATCCATCTTAATGTTTATCATCATGCTCATTATAAGCTAAACTCCATTTACCATCTAAAATCTATGAAGAAGCTTTGTTTTACTTGATGATTATATAAAACATGTGGTTTAGTTTGGTAAAGTACATGGTTATCTTACAATTATCTTTTGATGAGAAATGTTTCACCATCTTAAAATACTAATTCAAAGTTGGTGATTGTCAATTATATTGGCAATCGTTCATGATCGATTCATGTTCTTGAAAGATAGAAATACTTTGATACATTATCGAAACATGGATCCTTATATTGTACTTAGAAATGATGAGATATAAGTTATGATGTATTTCTCTAAGTCTTGGTAATCCGAAAATGGCTTTGCTTAGGATATCATGCAAGTTAAAGAAATCATATGTTAACGAAATGTGTAATTATAACCTACATAAATCAACCAAGGGGAGGTTGTGTGAGTTAACTACAACCACTCAAAGTTGTTAGGATTGGTATTTGAGAAATCGAAGTCAATTCTAATCATTCTACTTTACCAACTGCTTTTCTACTTAAATTGACATTCTCGGGGTAGCATGCTATTAAGCATAGGATAGACTTGAAAATATGAATGCTATTATTCATTATGTCATAGAATGTGTTAACTCCAAAATAAGGATCATAATTCTATCATATATTATTAGGACAAGTATATCACATATTTAACTATTAATCATCAAGGAACAATGGAGTGGATTCTAGATATTAGATGGTAACCTTCGCATAATTGAACAACTCGTTTAGAATTTCTTGTCTTGGTCACCTATATATTATATATAATTATTTATATTTTATAAAAAGTTCAAAAATTAACCCCAAGATGATTAAAACCTCCGATTAAAGTAAAACAACGATGTAATATTAGAAACATTTGTGTCACGGAGCGATTCTTGGTTCTTACCAATACTATTCTACATATACGATAGGTACACTTGCCTATTTTGTGTGTGTTTAGTTTTTGTAGAAATCACTTTTATAAATTTAAAACACGATCTTGTGCAAAAGCAAATCATCCCATCCTTTTATATTTTACGCCACGCGCAGCACGCACATCATACAACCACTGGGGGTTCGTACCCAAAAGCACTCTTAAAACACCTCAATAACCATGATTAAGTTTTAGCTGTTTCATCTCCAAGTAGAGCCGCGCCAAGAGTAACATTCCTATTATGGTTGTCGATCCCAGTAAATGGAACAAAAACCATGTTATACCTATAAATGAATATAAAATGAAATAAATACACACTACTTAAGTTTGTATAATTTAAAGGAAAAAATGAATAATATGGAATGAAAAGTTTTGTATTTGTTATGACGATATGTAGCATCAAATGATACAACGTCCCCGAAAACATAAAAATTTATCTTTGAACACTCGTCCGCCCAAAATAAACCCTTCAATGTGCCATCTTTGTTGGTAATATAGTCACATGAAAAATTTGGACAAAAATCCTTTTTCGCCATAAGACGTTGAACAACCATCTCAGCATCGTAGTCGCCAATGTACAAGTTAATCTTTCTTTTGTAGTTTTTGCAATCAGACTTTGTTGCACCAACTTTATCGAAGCCACCATACAGGGTCCGCATAATGTTAAAAGCCTTCACCGGACCAATGTTGATATTAGCCAAATCATCTAACACCTTTTTGTGTGTAAATGTAAGCTCCCTTGAAGCAGTCACAAAATGCATATCATTTTCGTTAACAAAAGGATGATTGTGTGCCTCGCCAAAATATTTGACCCTATATTTGCCTTCATCATTTATAACCAAGCGGAGTTGTGCATTACAACCGGTTCTTTGAGAAGGTCGCCTACGCTCTTTTTTCCTTTTATAATCTTGACTAAGCGTGTCAACTTCCTTAACAGTTCTTGACCCTTCCTTGGTACAGACAAAATACTTGAGCCGAACAACGTTACTAACGACCGATTGTGTGCCTTTCCTTATAGAAAATCCACTCGCTAAAGCATATCTTTTATAGAATTGCTCTGCAGCGTCTACATAATCAAAAATCATACCTTCATTGGGTATCATTGATGCAGACACAATTGGCCTGTACGTCTTAGTGCCGGAATTAGGAGAGATGTGTTGAATCCCAAGCTCTTGGCAGGCTGGTGGATCTGTGAAGTAAATTGAAAGAAACTAATCAACTTGAAATTAAAATAAAGAGGCTGAAAAATAGTTATCTAGGCAGAATACAAAACAAGCCATAAAAATACTTAGTTAGGCAAAATACGAAACAAACCATAACACACTTATTTATGTAGAATACAAAGAACGCCATAACACACTGTAATTTAAAAAAACATGCAAAACACGCTTAAAATAGTAAAACCAGCGAAACACGCTATAAACAAAATAGCAAGCCATAACACACTGTAATTCGAAAACTATTAATAAACACACCTGACGCAATGAAGAAACAAACATCGTCAATAAACAATTCGTAAACTATTAATAAACACACATGACGAATTAGATTAAATTCTTATTCACATCGTAACCTAATTGTTACGATCAGATTAATAAACACACCTGACGCAATGAAGACACAAAACATCGTCAATAAACAATTCGTAAACTATTAATAAACACACATGACGAATTAGATTAAATTCTTATTCACATCGTAACCTAATTGTTACGATCAGATTTAATAAACACACCATGTCACGATCAGATTTAATAAACACATCATGTTACTCATTACGATCAGATTTAAAAAAACAAACATTAATGACGTTTTACATAACATGATAACCTAACTGTTATAGGTTTAGAAAATTATCCAGAAGAACATAACACACCATGTCACGAAGCACATAAAGGATCAACGAGAACAACAAAAAATAGTTGAGTTTTACCTAATTGATGTTCATCCACGAACGTCTCCATGTTGAATATTGTAGGTTTTACTTATTTAAGATGAATAGGTTACGATGGTGAATAAGAATTAGAAGAATACTGGAGATTAAAGAGATCTTGATAATGAATATAGAAGATCACGATGGTGCATGATAATATCAATCGGTTATTATTTTTTTATTAATTGTTAACTAAATCCAGATTAATAAGGAACAAATTCTGGATGTTTAATAATTTTGATTAGTTTTATATTTACATACCATAATAAAAAAATAAAGTAAGATTACAATCCTACCCTTATTATCTAATAGTGGAAAATGTTTCCTACACTTTTTAGGAAAACTTAACTTTTTAGTTTAACATTTCTCTCTCTATATATATATACATATATATATACATATGTATGGTTTTAACATCGGCTCGGCAAGGTGCTCAATTTATATGTCGGTTTTAATAAAATGTAAATTAATTATTATATTTAAAAAGGTTAAATAATGATTTGTATAACAAATTAAATAATAAAGTTGAATTAAAAAAAATCAAAACTGGTCTGGAGGGGGTTCGAACCCGCGACCTCCAGCCCCAACATCTTTAACAAAATCACCCTAGGCATCTTGGCTAGGGTGTTAATCTGAACAAAACCCGAATATGAAATTACGTAAACATTGATAGACGCAACTCAAAACAAACATAAACCCTAGAACAAACAATCATTAAATCTGTTATGAGATAGATAAATTAAAGTTGGGGTTATTGTAGAGGATCGAAAAGCGAGTTCAATGCATATAATATTTACATATAACGATGTTGTATTGATGGTGTATGATAAACGGAACCCGACGGCAGTCCAGGGAGTACGAACAAAGGGTAGTAGATCGTTAAACTTCAATTAACTGATAGGGTAAGGTCGCGAGGTGGTATAGAGGGTCCAGACGGAGTTAATTGAAATATATTGATTGTTTTCGTGTTCCACAAGATCAATAGGGTGTTGGTCACACTAATAAGGAAAAAAACATATCAATAACGATTGAATTAACATATTTAGGGTGTCGGTTAAGCCGATAATAGTAAGAGTAATCACAAACATGAATCAATTCCTAGTTTAGAACGACAATTGTGGTGCAAGAATCCTAAACGGGTCTCGGATACGTTCCGGATCATGAATATGGGTACTTGGGTTTGGGTAATGTATCCGGGTTACAGATTTGATGGGTTATAAAATGTGGATTTTGCACTTTTGTCCCCGAGAGTTGAAGGTGGAAACATAAATGGGTGAAAGTTTAAGCTTAGGGTACAAATTGAATATAAGTCAAAGTTAAATTTATATAATAAATAATAATTATAATAAACAATATAATATTAAATAAGGATAAAATAATACTAATTCGATAAAGGTGACGTTTATTAATTAAAATTTTCTGAAAATGAAAACGGGTCGGGTAGTTTAAATTTGGGAAACCCGAGTTATTACAGTCTCCCCTACTTTAGGGAATTTCGTCCCAAAATCAAAGGATACCATAACAAAACCATTAGATTTTTGATGAAAGGAAAATTTAAATAAAATTTAAAAAAATAAAAAATAAAATAAATAAATAATTCATAGCACGGAACTTTGAATAGCTAAAATAGCGCTCTAAATGCAATTCGATAAGGGCACTTATATATAGGATGTACCAGCGGCGTATCCATCATGTTCTTATCATCTTTGCATTCGTACCGTTATTCCAACCACTTTCAATTCTATATTATGACACACAATCTTACGCATCATGATTTCCATGCGAGGACTTTGATAATTATATTCCGGACCATAATTATTTCTATCGTCGGATGGTCCACATGATTCGTCCCATCGTGTGGATTTACAAAATGTTTGATTAAAACATGACTTTGAGGAAACAAAAGTTTTAAGTAGTTTTAAGTTAGAAAAGTAGAAAGTCACCAATGTATAAAATAATTTCAAAAGTTGCAGTAAATTTTGATAAAGCCAAGAAATTTTTTTTTAAGACGACTGTTAAACGTAAAGATATAAGTATTTAAAGTTTAAGAAGGGGGTAGCTTATAAATAGTTAAGGTTAATGGAGGTAAAGAAATAAGATAGAAGTAGGCTTTAATAAACAATCATTTTAAACAAAAGTGACTTTATTCAAGAGATAGAAGATAAATAGTTCAAATGGGGAAATAATTCAAAGTCATAAAGAGGCGTTACAATACATAAAGAAAAAGACAAAATTAATTAAGATAGATAAAAGGAACGGCAAAGGTCTTCACGATCGTTGAGTATCTTAATTGACGTGAATTGGGGCATCATGACGAGTTGCAGGGGTAGGAGCAGTTGAGGTAGATTGACTTGGGATAGCTTGAATGAGTTGAACTTGCATAACAGGGGCTTGAGTAGAGTAGGCTTGGTACACTTGAGCTTGCGGGTGCGGGGTTTGATATAGTTGGGTTAAGTAGGATTGACCTTGATTGATGGGAGGAGCTTGAGGGACATGAGGTTGATGAGTTTGAGCTTGGTAAGTATGGGTTAAGTAGTATGGTGTAGTTGTAGATTGGGTTTGATGAGTTTGGGTGAGTTGAGGGCACTCATTACGGAGGTGATTTGGGTTTCCACAATGGTAGCAAGCACGGGTATTGGGAACACCAGGTTGAGCATGAGGGGTAGGTTGTTGCGGGACAACTTGTGCAGTAGGCAGGACACGACAGGTGTTAGCAAAATGGCCATAACGCCTACATTGGGTGCAACGATGGCATATGGATTTAACTGGGTGATGATGATTACAAATGGAGCATGACAAAAAAGGACCGAGGTAAGGTTTCTTGTTTGAGGAGACTTGCAGGTGGGTAGATTTTGTTGCAGCACGGTTTTTACATTTCTTGTTGTAGGGGTAGATGGTTCGTAGTCACCAGCAGAGGAATTAGTGAGAAAATTTGAATTGGTTGCATTGATGTCTTGAATTTGGGTCACTATCATAGGAATCACAGCAGCTATCTCTTTGGCGATACAGGCAGCCATACGGTGGTCACAAGAACTAGACGATTGATGTTGAGGACGACAGTGGTTTCTTAGATGAGACATTTTATGAAGACCAAAAATAAAGATTTATAATATGAAGGATGAGTTGAGGAAAACATTAGAATAATAAAGTGTTTAATTATGAGATGAGTTATAATAATGTTGCCTTAAGAAGTAAGAGGAATTGCGTCATGAGGATTAAAAGCAAAAGTTTATAAGATGAGGGGGGAACATTGCGTAAATAGTTGTTAAATGATGTAGTCAATAAAATTAATGTGTGATGACTACATGATAAGTTAAGTCAATTTAAAATTTAGATTATTAAGTTAACAATAAACTAAGAAATATAAATTGTGGGTATTGTCCTTCGTTTGTTTATATTAATGCATATCAAAAGCCAATGTTGAACTAATTTTAGACATAGTCATACATAGATTCAATAGCAAACGAGACATTAAAATTAAAACATTAAACATTCCATTATACAATTATCCAGATCCAAAAGATTTCATGTCGAGATAAGGTAAACTTATCCGACTCAATAACATGTGTAACCAAAAATTATATAAAATAACCCAGACAATAGATTCTTTCTAATCTCTAAAACATACAACACGTAAATTAAAACAAATGTTTTCCTGAAGTATATACAAGTCTTCAATTGGTTCAAATTCTTCAAACCATTTCAAATCCTTGCATACTTGACTCGTATCACCCGAGTCTACACACCATGCAAACATGTCATACTGTAGATAAAAGAATTCATAAATAAAATACATAATTCTTAACCGAATTATATTTAGAAACCACTGGACTTTTTAAGTCCAATAACAAACCCGAAAACAAGGTTTCGTTTATTTCACACCCAACTTGTATACTAGAATACCTCTAACAGGTTTATATTACTTGAGTCGTGGCCTACCAACCCCATATGTGTACCATATGAACAAATATATAATAATATTTTTAGTTCAATCAAACTTTAAAATAAATATTGTTTCTTGAATTGAATCCAATTTTGCGTTTAGCAAAATAAAAATAATAACATCCCCCAATGAGTTATTGAATCAACTACAAAACTCATAGGTTTTGACATATTTAAATTTTATTTAGTAGGTGTACCTTGTGAAGCATTCGGGTCTTTCGACCCATTTGGACCAGCTACATTAAACTTGTTTCCACATGTAACCTTCACTCGGCAATCTTTGCCACATCTCCAACAGAACAACTTTGGCTTCTTTTAAAAATCATTGTCTTTGTTAAACTTTCGCTTATTTCCGGCTTCCAAAACCAATTAATTGATTTAACTTCGTAATCTGAAACTTGAACACGATTGAAACTCTAACCGAAATCTTTAACAGAAATCAAATTTAATCCGTTGACTTTCAAATCCAAATCTAAAACCAAATCGAAAAAGTCAATAACCAAAATTAATATACTTGGACTCGAAAACGAATTGGGACCCGAAGTACAAACAAATTTTAATAATTAACATAAAGACACTTTTATCTTTGTTCAACCACTTAAACTAAACATTTACCGAATTGAAATAAATGACTTTCAAATTGGAGTTGTCCAACCACAAAACCCAAAACGGATTCAACAAGTATCCTAAATCAACATACCAGAATCTAAGAATTTAAACCCAATCCAAACATGATTTATTTAAATAACTGATATCACATAAATAAAAATAATAATTCTTTGACTTCCATATTAACCATAACTAATTATATATCACCAACGTGGTTCCTCACTATGTCCTTGTTAATATTGTAGCATAATTGTGTGTATTTTCATGTTGTTGATGCAAAAAATCATTACACATTTACACTTAGGTTTCGGATTGTTGAATTGTAAGTATCGGGTTGATCACTAAGGGAAGCAATGGTAAATTTTGAAGAAAAAAAAAGAACACTAGCTATTAGCCTCATCGTAATTTCTCCTTCCAACCAAGCTCTGACAATAGAATACGTATTTGTTTAGACCATGTGTAGTCAAAATGCCCCATGTAACGCCCAGAATTTTGGCTTTTAAAAAGAGGGTGTAGTCAAAATGCCCCACCATTGAGCATTTTGTGTCATGCGACGTCCAATCACTTTTATATTTTTTTTGGTTTATTCATTAAATAATTAAATACTAAATAAAAAAAACTACATTAAAATAAAAAAAATACACTAAATTTAAAAATAAAAATTACAATAATAATAATAAGACTAAATGTTGTATTTTTAAAAAAAATATATATTGCCTAAATGCTTTTAGAGATTGGACTCTTGGGTGGTTTCCGGATAGCTCGTTTGTTAAAACCTCGATGCCATTGTTCAATTCCTTCTTTAAAGTACTTCGATGGCGTCCAAATTTACTTGAAGACGTTGAGCTCCAAGGTCTTGTATACCTTTTAGTCGAAGTTCATTTTTTTGAAATGACTTTCCATTTCGGCATTCAGACTCGTTGACGCCGACGACGCGACCCCTTTCCCTTGCTTCTTCTACCCAGCGGTCACTGGATCTCGAGAACATCTGCATAGGCATGCTCGACTTCATTATCACTTAAGTTGAAGTTTCGAGCATCGAACCTTGACGTTTCTGGATCAACCGAAGACGATGCTTTAGACCTTTTGGTAGGCTTAAAACTTCTGGTTCTGTCGGGCTTAACGGGGCACCACTTAGGGTGAAACCTCATTCGTTTCCAAAACTTCATGTAATGGAAGTTCCACGACCTCTGTTGAAACTTTACCAACGCCCTTTCAATGATACCCGCATCAGAGACACCGCTATCCCACGTTTCAACCATTCGAGAGTGAACCATATGAAAAACCATGCATTTGGAGTTTATATCTGTCAATTTTGACATTACATAATCTTTTTCCAGACGCGATTCCCCGCCAATTTCATGGAACAAATCTTTAATCTTGTTCCAAAATACGTCGGTTTTCCACGGTATAGTTATATTTTTAGTCTGAGGTTCGCTGGCGGGTTTCTTTGAGTTTTTTCTCCCACGTCTGCCTCCAAGTTGGCTTGAACCGCCACTAGTCTCCGTGATGGGATATGGCTCCGGTTCGGTTTGTGCTCCGACACCGTCTAATGTTGGGTTGGGAACCAAAACCGGCCATCATGTTTGGGTTTTGGAAAGCGGACATCATATTTGGGTTAGGGAATCCGGAACCTAGATATTGTATGCACGTGGTCATTGCGGGTCGAACGCATATGGGTTTTGAGGGGTCGGTGTAGATGGGTTCGGTTGTGGATTATTTGGGTCGGGATTGTTTATGTTGCCTTGTCGGGCGAATTGAGCAAAACCGAGCATTTGATTGTTGAACGAAAAGATATTGGTTGGAGATAGAAAATATATATTTTGAATAATTATTGAAGAGATTGTTGTAGAGAATGAGTGGAGAAAGTTGTAACATCTCGGGATTTTCTTATTTGAATTCGTATTCGTTTACCCGGCTCGGGAATAATTTTTGAATCTTTCGTATTAATAAAAACTTGTATTTATTAGTATTTAACTTGGTTTAACTAACTTAAACAACTCGTTAAACAACTCTTAGAAACCTTTAAAATCGCTTAAAATGGCTATAAATCGCGTTTACAGAAGTACATTGACTAATTTTGCCAAATATTTCCTATTTTCGACTAAATTAATGAAACTTAAGCTCCATGATACGTCAATTAATGTTTTAAAATAGCCCAATTCATTTTCGTGTTGTCCAAGCTGAATTTTGTTAGTTATTATACCCAATTTTCTCATTAATAGCTTATTTTGTTTCCTAATCGAGTGGATTACTTAATAAATGCATTATAACGCTCAATATTAAATCAAAACACATCTCTAAATACTGACTTCCAGACATCCTCCCCATATCCCACGAAATTCCATTCCCCATCATCAAATTCTTCAAGATTTAATCGATTTCATTCAAAACTAGTTGACTTTGGTGTTCAAGACCTCGTTGACCACACATTTCTTTTAGTTCCAATCCTCGTTTAGGTAAGGTGTCTTCTTCAATATTGTAGGTTTTTATCTCCTTTACAAAAGCCGTCAACCAATTTATGAGATTGAGGGGATTTACCGTATCAATTGGGACTCCGACCCATTTAAGGGGTAAATAGTCAACAAGATTGACTATTCGATTTCTCTATCTTCTTATCAAAATTAGCTTTCGAGCCAGAAGGCTTTTATGTTTACTTTAATATATTGAGTGTATAGACCAAAACCCAACTCGCATTTCGAATTCTGTTCAGTACCAGTTCGCTTATTTATTAAAAATATCATAACCGGAGTTTTATGCATCCGTTTGGATTGATTCCAGCAGAATGTTCTCGGTTTTTACTCTATTTTATTTTGTATAAGTCACAGGTCTGTTTGGATCAGAATACTTATCAAGAAAACCTTGCTCATTTATTTTATCAATTTGTTTACTCGCTTAGTCATCAAGATGAGTAATCACTCCCATATTTTACTGTTTTCAAATACTTTTGGAGACTTTGTGTGTATATATTCTTATTTTACATACTACATATTATCCACAGTAGCAAATCATGATTATTGTGTTGTCGATCAATTAAATGTTTATTTGCTAATTGCTTACTTGCTTATCTGTTTAATTCTAGCATTCAGAGAGGTCCATCATTGATTCAGCATGTCGTCATAGTATCCATAGCCATTTGTGAGGCATGGCCAACTGACATTGACACCCATTATTTGCTTTCATTTAATTTTTGATACTCATAATATTGATTTGCGGTTTTTATATCGTATTATATTTAGTGTCGAAAACTAGTGATTTTCTCACTCAACCTCGTGCTAACAATATATATATATATATATATATATATATATATATATATATATATATATATATATATATATATATATATATTTATACGCGTATTGCATGTTATTCTTTAGTTTGAAGTGAAGATTGAAAATCACATAGATTGGCTTTAGGTTATATATAAAAAAGACAACTAGTTTGATTTATTATTATTATTATTTTGGATTTATTTGTAACAAGTTGATACGATGTGTATTTGATTGAATATAAATAAATTAAATATTGTCATATTTAAATGTACACTGTGAGCTGTGAGCCATCAGCTTACGCCCCGACATTTCCGCCTTAGGTTGAGGTGTGACAAAAGTGTTTAAATAATGAAGTTGTGTTGTATTATTTATAGGAATGTTTTGTTGGAATTGTGTTAAAAAAAGTAAGTAAATTTTTTTATCAAACGGTTAATTTTTTAACGTTCAAAATAATCATGAAAATCGGTGCCATAATCGTGGTTTGTAGGAAACGTTATGTTCAAAAAGCCCAGCCAAAAAGCAGGGGGGAGGGGGTGTGCCCCCGACGTTTTACCCTCAAAACGCCACAACTATGGCTGATTACGGTGGTCTTATAGTGAACATGCAAGAGTAGAGTTGGAAAATGTAACCTTCTTCCTTTGGGGAGGATGAGTATTAATATTTTCTCTCTTCTATAACCGGTCTTTCTAGCTTTTATCAGTGTTGCAAAAATCCCGACTAGGCACCGATTAATCGTTAGTCCTCACTTCATTGATTAATTTTGGGATAGTCGGCCAATTAACCGGTCAACGGTCAAATCCGACTAAAATCGGCGGTTTCTGGCGAGATTCCGATCAAAATCAGCGCTTTCCGCCGATAGTCCGACCAAAATCAGCAGTTTCCGACGAGAGTCCAGCAAAAACCAGCGGTTTTTAGCGAGATTCCAGCCAATTTCAGACCAAAATGTTTTTGTATGTATAAAACTGAAAATTACATTGAAAAATGTTTGCGTGTATATATATATATATATAACTGAAAAATATATATTAAAGACTGATCCGATTAATTACTAGTTTCCATCGCACTGCCCGACTAGCGATTTTTACGACACTGGCTTTTATAACATATCTATAGTGCCATATCACATATCTGCCAACTAATGCCGTTAGTGGAGGAACTTTGGTCTTTCACCACGTTCGACACAACTTAAATGAATGGAAAAATGTTCCGGCGTTAGTTTGGTCTGGGCGTTACTATTAATTCCATCAAACGATCGTTCTTCTGGCAATATTATCTCCTGACAGATCAACTTCAAACTTAATATATTATTTGGCTTATGTAAAGTGGGATGTCCCTTCACACTTATAAGTCAATAGACGCTATTTATTTACATGACTTATTTATCACTTTCAAAGAATAAAGAAAAGTTGACAAAATATTTGGAAATCCTATCTTCTTTCTAGGTGAAATTGAAAAAAATTGACCCTTATAACATTTGACAAACTTTCCTTAGATCTACAACAACTACGCTAACATTGTCTGCACTCCGTCGTGCCAAAGCCAACTTAGTTAATAACAACGATGCATTAGAACATGTCGGGTCACAATTCTCGTACTCAGTCACATCATTAATGGGCGGACTCTTCATCTTTGCAGACTGTCTATTTCCTTTCAGACACGTCCTTGCCAGTCCACACGCCGTGTCATTGGACACCACGTCCCATAACCCGTCACTTGCAAGGATTAGGCAGTCGTCCTCCGCTTTCCGTTCTGTTATTGTCACCTCTGGCTCACAAGTCACATAAGGTTTCAAATAATTATCTCCTGGGAAGAATATATTATAAATCATAAGCTTTGAACTAATGAGGTTTTAAACATATATAATAGTTAAGACTGTAAATACCAATAGCTCTAGACATGGCAAGAACACCACAAACTCTTGCCCCATCCCAATATAAAACTCTTCCTCCAGCGTCTTGGATTCGGTTGAGTTCATCCGGACGATCAGGCTACAAAATTACAAAAGTCGACTGGTTAATAGACAATAACCAAAAGGCTTGTAGCATAGTGGTATCAGAGTGTGTGAAAATGTGCTCTTTCCTAACTAATTAAGAGTTTCAGTCTCAAGTCGGATAAACGTGTGGATTTAAAAGTAGGCTTAAAAGAGGACGGGTGAGTTAGCCGTTTTAAACACACAATCGGAATTAATTACGACTAACCTTGTGATCGTTTGATAGAGGCACCGCTTTCCCATTTCTACAAAGTACAGCTCGAGAATCACCACAATTTGCAATTACAATCTTATCAGGAGTCACAACAGCAACCACAGCCGTAGATCCAACGCCATACGACTCAGGTCCATGAAGTTCGCATCGACAGCACCCCGCTTGCTGGTCCCAAAGTATTACTTCCTCATCCATTCGCCGAAAGCTTCGCTCCATTGTGTTCTTCCACTCGTTCTTCTTCAATTCTTCTTTCACCAATAGATGCAACCGGTTCTTACACATCATTGCAACCTAAAATTAACAAATCAAATTAAAACGTCGATCTAAATTTAAATAATTCTTCAATTTCTTTCGTTATGTAATATACTGTAATGTAACGTAACGTAATGTAAAACGTACGTGAGAACAACCATGGCCATCAAATACGCCAAAATAATGCGTATTAGATGTTAAATGATCATCTTCGTCTATCCGAATAAACGATGGATGAACTGAGACAGTATCTTCCATCTCCCTTCGCCTTCCACAAACCGACGCAACGCCGAATTTAGGATTTGATTCAGACGAGCTTGCGAATTCGGTAGCCTTGGTGACAACATCATCATCCGATTTAAATGCCGAATTCGGAAGCCTGGTCGCGTCAGAGAAGGACGCCAGAGAGATTGTGAATCTGGGTTTTTTTAAACTGTTATCGTCGCCATCCGTACGTGCTCCGGATACGAGTTTAAGTCTTCGATTTCCATGGTATATTTCGGCCATTGCAAAGAGTTGATCAAATATGTTTTGCAAAGCAAGTTCTCGTGTCGTGAAGAAACAAATGATTTGAATTGAAAATGGAGGCGGTACGGTTTATTTATAAAGGGACGCCACGGAGACGACTACAAGAAGAAATATATTATTAATTCTAGAATTATTTTAATAAATGCAAACAAACAATTAGTTTTTGTAGCTAATTCATGTGTCTGGATGCCACAAACCTTTACCATTTCAAACGTAAGCATTTTAGCTCTTGTCCGAACAATTGGTTTGTGGATTCCCTCTCATATATGTTATTTTAATATATTTAGTGGGGTTGGGGAGGTTTGAAGATGTAGAATAAATCAAATATTTTTTTAAGAAAGTTTGGAATATGGTGAGAAGTTTATGTGGTGGTTTGTGAACGCCATGCGTAGTAAACGATCAAGAAGCATTCCGTCCATGGACGTCCACAAAATGTCAACCACAACGCCACACTGTATTCTAAACTTTTTCAAAACCATTACTTATTCTGCATCCAAAAACCTCCACATTATCTTATGCTTTTACAATTAAAATTTAACATAGTGTTAATTTAATATAATTTGATTAGTCATGGCCTCATCATTCCTGACTGGTCCTTCTAAGCGAACTTCTCATCCGGAGACCCCAAACAAACATACAGCACCCACACCGGTTTGTCTGGTTTTGTATCGTCCGACTAGCCACCAAATTAGACATGCCATTGGAGCAAAATTACAATTGTGGAGGGTCTAAGTATTGACAATATACTAAAAGTCTTATACTCTTAATTAACCAATTAAAAAAAATATTTTACTAAACATCTTGATATCACTAGACTATAAACCTAATAATAAATATAATAATTACTATGTTAAGATATAATTTGGTGTTTAATATTTAAATCAACTTTTCAAACTATAAAACCAAAAGGGGAATATTGATACCCATAAACACGATAAGCAACGAGTAATAGATATATATAAGGCCACATAAAACACCGACTATATAATCATAATGCGATGCGTTTTGGTAGCGTAAAATGTGAAAGAGAGGAAGTAACGTCATGCGGGGGGTACATGTGTAGTGGGATGATTTGAGGATAAATGATTGATTTATATTATTAATTAATAATTAAAAAATAAACCAAAAGCATCTCACGTCCGCAACAGCCTCTGCATATGCGCCCCACGCCCTTTTCGCACCCCTTGTAACGGTGTTCGTCACCCATATTCCAACGAGACGGGGCTCACGCCTTTTCGACCCTTCTATAAAGCATAGCATAGGATATGAAAGGAAAAATAATAAAATTACCTATACCTATCCCAAACGGGAACTTGACCTTTGATGAAGACATAGAGGTTGGTCTTTAGGCTGACAGCCTGACCACCGTACCGGTACCCGGTCATTTAGGTTCAAAGAATGGGTCCAATAGGAAGATGGGTGATGTGTTAGGTTGGCTACTGACTCTGATGTGATGGTTATTACCTAGGAATGAAGACATTGCTTTAGAATTCGACACCTGTTCCATTATCCACCACACTTACAATTTAAGGTTTTCTTTTTCTCATGTTAGCCGACCTTTCTATATAAAAGTTTTATAGTCATATAGTCGGATTTAGAAACTTAACATAAGAAAGGATTTTAGTCATGTATATTCTGAGAACTCTAACTTATAATTACTAAATATAAACAAATGATTATTATAGCAAACTAATAATGCATCCAATTGAGGGCTTAACAACATTAGACCAAAACTAATCGGAAAAATTCTCAAAATGTCTCATTATAGGAGAGATTCCAAATATGTTCCTTCAAAATTCAAATTTTTTCTTTGTTCCCTTACTAACTCGTCGTCGCCTCTACGTTAGGAGTTCGAGACGGCATGTTTATTAACTTGCCATCTCCCTGCTATCCTAGCTCAAAACTCGTCGTCTTACCGTCATATTAGCTCAAAACTCGTTGCCTCTCCGTCATGTTAGCTCAAAACTCGTCGTCTCCCCACTATATTTACTAAAAAAGAAAACGTTTACCTTATCTTTACTAAAAACATGGATCCTAACTAATTTAAAATTTTTAAAAAAAATATTTTTTTAATTTTGTTGGTTTTTAAATTCTTGTATATTGGATTTTGGATTAAAAAACGATTAAGAAAACTAATGTTTACCATCAAAATCATTTTATGTGTACCTTGTTTAGATATAATTTTTTAAATAACAAAATTTATTAAATTTAATGTTTAAGCTTACATGGCGGGGAGGCGCCAAGTTTTGAGCTAACATGGTGGGGAGGCAACGAGTTTTGCGCTAACATGATGGTGAGACGACGAGTTTTGAGCTAACATGGCGGCAGGCGACGAGTTAAGACTCGAACTCGTAACGTAGAGGCGACGACGTGTTAGTAAATGGACAAAGATGGAATTTGAATTTTACAGGGATATATTTGGAATATCTATTTAAAGAAGAGACATTTTAGGAATTTTTCCAAACTAATTATATAAAACTTTTTAAGTTTTATTTTAATATTCTTTTTATTTTAACTTAAAAGAAGAAGAAATAATACTTCTTCTATAGTGTTATATTGTAGGTTATTGATATCATCAACTAATCTATAATGAAATAGTTTACTGGATGTATATTATAAATTTTTAGTTAAATAGTTTAAACTTAACAAAATAATAAAAGTTTATCTTATTTAGTTTATTTTTCAAACGAATAAATATTACACTTTATGGTAGCGTTTGGTATGCAGGAATGACAAGGGGAATGGAATGACTCATTACGTAGCAATGAAGAAAGTGTTGTTTGGTTACTCAATGGAATAGAATCATCCATTACACATGGAATCTCATTACATCAAAACAATTACTTCCTACCCCCTTTCTTTTTTTCCTTCCATTCCTCCGTCACCCTACTTTCTCAACACCGCCACCACCTAACAACAACCACCACCACCTGACCGTCATCGTCATCGTCACCACCACCTCCGCCACCGCCACCACCACCTTACCACCCCCGCGCACCTGACCATAACCGCCACCACCATTGTCGTTTCCTGACCACCACTACCGTTGCCGCCACCCTACCATCTCCATCATCACGAATGCTACCACCGCCACCCCCACCACCACAACCACAACCATCCCGCTAACCGCTACGACCACCATTTTCGTCGACGGAGCTACCACCACCACCGTCGCCATTTCAGGTTTTTTTTTGTAAAAGAAATATATTTTGGGATATGACTATTTTATTGTTTCAATTTCATTCCTACAATTTTTTTTGGATATCAAACAACATAAAATAATTATCCATTTCATTCTTATATGTTAACCAAATAAGACAAATGAATGGTAATGATCCATTTCATTTTCTTATTCATTCCATTCCTTCTCTCATTCCATTCACTCTTCATTCCATTACTTTCAATCAAACATACCCTATATAAATTAAAAATTTGACCTCCTATTCTAAACTCAAACCATCTTAACACTAACTCTAAACTATTCTTGTGTGTTATAAACCTTGGTTAAAGATAATGTTAAAAGTCGTGCTACTATTCTATTTGTTTGAAAGGCTGCATTATATCAACTATGTTTAATTTTCAAACTCTTTTACACCCAACAAAATAGTATGTAGTGAGATTTAAATGCATCTTTTATTGCATCATCTATCTACTATAATAAAAGAATATTATTTTTATCACTTATTAATTTTATTGTTTTTCTTATCTTTTTCTCAACTCATTTTAATATATAATCCTTATCTTTCAAGTCATTTCTACATATGAATTCAAGTATATTTTAATCAAATATAAATCTTTACAGATTCATTTATTAACATTATTATGTATACTAAAAAGTAGATTGGTTTCTCCTCAAAATTTTACTATTTCTTTTACTATTCATTTTTTTAAAATATTTTATTAATTATTATAACCATTAATTCACTAATCATAATTTCAAAAATAAAAATTGAAGAGGTATGTACCCGCCTCAACACCGAGCCAGGCGGGCCAACCCACAAGATATAGACAAGAGGCTTGAAATCAAGACTTTATGAAGGCACAAAGCCAAAACCTATGCGCATGGCGCATGCATCATATGCTCATGCATCACATGCTCAGGCATCACATATGCTCACGCATATCACATATGCTCAGGCATCACATATGCTCAGGCATCACATATGCTCACGCACATCACATCTGCGCGTGGCGCATCCGCGCGTGGCGCATATCACATGCTTGTGCATATCACATCTGCGCATGAAACATCTGCGCGTGAGAATAAAGAGAAGACCTCGCGCATCCTCAGGATAGGCGCATATCATACATGCACATAATCAACCTCGCCCTTATCAAATCAGGATTAGGGCAACCTTGATTGTGCACGTCAGACAACCTTCCAGAAGGTATCTTTTTAAGGAATAAGAATATGCTGATGTTGACAGCTGCCAAATGAAAGGTGGACAACTCAGCATAACCCATGTGCTACCACGTGATTATAACCAATGAGAAAGCACCAGGTGTCCCAGAGGACACGTGGCGCAGAGCAATTGGAGGAGGCCAACAAGGCTGAGCCCAATCAGTGGAAACCCTAGCACTATAAATACAGCATCAACTCCACAAGGAGAGATATTCAATCATATTCAATTACATTCAATCACAGACAGTTACAGCCAGTAACATACACAATCATATACAATCACATCCAATTACAGAGTATTGAGCTATTAAGCAATACTCTCCAGATTTCCTTACTCTGATATTATCATCTTCTCCCACAAATACTTATTCTCACACCGGAGGGTTACCCCAAAGAGGACCCCTCTGTCCCTTTCTGAGGGGTAAGTTGACGGTGCTGTTCATTTTGTAGGTGGAAGAACACAGATCCAAGAAAACCATCGGTGAAATAGTATAATCACACCCGAGGAAAGTAGATCGTCTACAAGTGAGTCGATCCACGTCTCTTCATTGGCGCCATCCACTGTTACAACGGCAACAAGATCTCATCAGATCTATAAAAAAAAAAAACAAAAATTTTCACCATGGTTTCTGGTGCTCGTAACGTTGATCAAGTTCTGGAGGATATTGAACGTGAGGATGTTAATGAGGGACAGCAGTTTCTGAGGGTGCCGCGTGATTCTACGCGCACCACCAGTAACCGTCCCTTCATCACAACTCCTCACGGCCAGACTGAAACTCCTCCAGACGATCTCACGTTACAAAATCTTGCCGGCGCGAAACAAAAAGGACCAATGGGTCCAGAAGATGAAACAAATGATCCTAAAGAATGGCTCATAAACGAGCAGCGACGTCTAATGGACAAGTACAATGAGATGGTCAAACAGAAAAAGCTAGCCGACTTAACACAAAGGCAAGCGTTTGATAAGCAAACTGTTCATGGAACAAAGAGGGCGCGCGCGCCGGAAGAAGGACATTCTGTTCACACTGCACACACTGAGTTTAGTGATGAAGAAGTGCACAGCATGAGGAAGACGCGAGATACTCATGCAGGAGGCTCACAGCTCCGCGCGCCTGTGAACATGGCGCCTGGAGCCAGAGCCGATCTGGATCTGCACATACCGTACAGCCCACCAGTTAGAGGGCAAGTGGACGTAACCACACCGTACAGACCAGCCATCTTGGTGAAACATTCAAAGTTCACTGAGCGCATCGCGAATGCTCCCATCCAGCACAAAACCAAGATGCCAAGTGGTTTGGGCAAGTATGACGGCACAACAGATCCAGACGATTTCTTGCAAGGTTTTTACAACACGGGAAACCTAGAGAGCTGGACGATGCCAACATGGTGTCACATGTTTGCTCGCTGCCTCACGGGCGCGGCGCGTGTCTGGTTCGAGAGCTTGCCGACTGGGCAAATCGATGGGTTCGAGGAACTATTGGAAAAGTTCCAAGCCCACTTCGTACAGCAGCGCAGACACACGCGCGACCCTGATGACATTATGCACTGCGTGCGCAGGAATGATGAAACGATTGAAGACTACATAACACGTTTCAATCAGGAGTCTCTGGCAATCGGAGGTATAACTGAGCAACTCCTGCGCGTGGCCTTTATACAAGGCGCGCGCAGTGATCAACTCCGCCGAGCTCTCGTAAGCAGAGATGGCATGCCCACCACTTGGGCCAAACTAATGGAAGCATCGCGGGTCTTCGCGAGAAATGAAAAACAAATTGCCCAAGATAGGGCAAGAGAAAGAGCGCATCAAGCTGAGTCACCGCGCAGCAAAGAAAAAAGGGGCAAACAGAACTCTGTATGGTCCAGGTTGCAACCAACCAGTTTTTCTTCCGCAGAAAAGCAGGCGCAACCAAGCTCACCCCAGCCCCAAAAAGATGTTCGTAATCGCGGGGAGGGTGACAAGAGGGAAGGCGGCAGAGATCCTAACAGACCTCTGCCAAGAATATGGACTCCCCTCACTAAAACGCCTTCACAGGTGTTAAGCACTGAGAATGTCCAATTCAAAAGCCCCAAGCCACTACACTACAAGGGACCATCAGACAGTGGCAAGTACTGTGAGTTTCACAAGTCCACAGGACACAACACTGATGCATGCCACCACTTGAAGGATGCAATTGAAAAGGATGTGAAATCAGGCAAGCTGGCTCACCTGGTAAAAAACTCAAGACCAGAAAATGAACAACCAGAAGGAGCCTCTGCCAGCAAAAAGTACAAAAGAATCTGTGTAGCCGAGGGAGGAAGGCAAGGGCAAACATCAAGAAAAAGAAGCGCGCAAATCCAAGGAGATTGGCGCGAGCAACAAGTAATCTTCCCAAGAATCAGGGGAGGCCCTTCAATTAGCAGTCCTCTGGTCATCACTACACACATTGCTCATTACGAAGTGTCAAAAGTCCTGGTGGACACTGGCAGCGAGTCAGACATAATGTATGAGCAATGTTTCAGGAAACTGGATCCGGCAGACCAAGCAAGGCTTGAAATTGTGAATGCACCAATCTCTGGTGTTTCAAATGAAATCATTCATCCCCTAGGTCAAATACAATTTGAGCTAACTATGGGGGATGAGAAACACAAGCGAGCCGAAGTTGTTAACTTCTTGGTCTTGCCCACCACTTCTTGCCACAATATGATCTTGGGTAGGGGAACGATTGCCCAATTCAACGCCATACCGTCGCCAGCGCACGGCGCGTTGGGGTTCCCAACACCAACAGGTGTAACTTTTGTATACCGGGGATCATTTGTGTGCAGTGACAAGTACTCCGCGGGAGGGGAGAATGAAACTTCCAATGGCAGACAACGCGCCAGAGGAATGGATTCTCAACCCAAAATTCCCGGAGCAGAAAATCACAATTGGCGCAACAATATCAGACGACACAAGGTTGAGAATGAAAAGATTGCTCACAGCATATATGTCGGTCTTCGCGTGGCAGCACTCTGATATGACTGGGGTTCCGCGAGACCTGGCGCAGCATTCTCTCAACACCTTCAAGTCTGTAGAGCCAATTGCTCAAAAGAAGAGAGTCATGGGGGATGAAAAGGCGAGGGCCATGAATGAGCAGGTTGAGGATCTATTGCGCGCAAACATCATCCGCCCGATACGATACCAGACATGGGTAGCCAATCCTGTGATGGTAAAGAAAAGTAACGGGTCGTGGAGGATGTGCATTGACTTCAAGGACCTCAACAAAGCATGCCCAAAGGATTGTTACCCCCTCCCAAACATCGACGCAAAGGTGGACTCCGTGGCGCCATTCAAGCTAAAATGTTTCCTGGATGCCTACAAAGGCTATCACCAGATTCAAATGGCACCACAAGATGAGGACAAGACCGCCTTCAGAACCGACAAGGGTGTTTTTTGTTACACAAAAATGCCCTTTGGTTTGAAGAATGCGGGCGCCACCTACCAAAGACTTATGGATGCCGTTTTCAGCGAGCAAATTGGAAGAAACCTAGAAGTCTATGTGGATGATTTGGTAATCAAAAGTAGGGAGGAAAAGCAAATGCTCAAAGACATCGAAGAAACCCTTGGGCGCCTAAAGGAAGTTAACATGAAGCTCAATCCGAGCAAATGCACTTTCGGCGTACTAGAGGGAAAATTTCTAGGTGTAATGGTCACCAAGGATGGTTTCAAGGTGAACCCTGAGAAGGTGGAGGCCATCCTTGACATGCCCTCGCCATCCACCATGAAAGAGGTCTAGAAGCTGAATGGTAGATTGGTTTCAATCAACAGGTTCCTAGCGAACCATGCAAGCAAATCTACCCCATTTGTCAATACATTGAGAAACTGCTTAAAGAAAAGCCAGTTCAAATGGACTCCTGAGGCCGAGCAAGCTTTCAGTGAGATTAAAGAATGTTTGATAAATCTGCCCGCGCTCACAGCTCCACTTCCTGGTGAAACTCTGACACTGTACCTATCAGCAGGAGAGCGCGCCATCGGCGCAGTATTGTTGGCGGATCGCAAGGGAATCCAAACGCCAATATACTATGTGAGTCGGGTGCTGACAGATCCTGAGACGCGCTACTCCATCATGGAAAAGTTAGTTTTGTCACTAACACACGCGTCGCGCAAGCTTCATAGATATTTCAATGGTCATCCCATTGAAGTATTGACTGGTTACAACATCCAGCAAGTCTTGCGGCGCCCCGCGCTCTCGGGAAGGCTGACAAAGTGGGCCCTGGAATTAGGTGAACACACGATCGCCTATAAGCCCCGTCCAGCAATAAAATGACAAGTCTTAGCTGATTTCATCGCGGAAATTCCAGAAGAAAAAATTGAAGAGGCTCAGCGCGAGGTAGACCCTCCGCGAGCCAATGATGAAGAAAATGTTTGGAGATTGTTCACTGACGGAGCTTCAAATAACGAAGGGTCCGGCGCAGGCCTCAAACTGGTGGATCCAGAGAATCAGGAATATACTTACGCCATCAGGTTGGACTTCAAGAGCACCAACAATGAGGCTGAGTATGAAGCCCTGCTGGCCGGCCTGCGCATCGCGCAAAAATTCGGAGTTAAAAAGCTAGAGGCCCATGTTGATTCATACTTGGTAGCAGCACAGGTCAATGGCCTTTATGATGCCAAGGAGAACACCATGCCTCTATATCTAGAGCAGGCGAAAAAGCTCATCGAGCAATTTGACTGCTTCAGAATCATTCACATTCCGCGCAGTGAAAACAAATCTGCAGACGCGCTGAGTAAGATGGCATCAACCAGTTTTGATCACTTTGGCAAAGATGTCAGGGAACCCGTCGGTGGTAGCGAAGTCTGTCCTGGTAACTCATACAACCCCTTCATCATGGATAACTCCAATAATGGAATTCTTGAAGGAGGGAAGAGTACCAGACGATCGCGCAGAAGCGAGGAAGATAAGGCACAAATCGCAGAACTATGAACTGCTTGATGGCACATTATATCGACGCTCTTATCTTGGACCGCTCATGAAATGCCTAGATGCTGAGGAAGCAAGCTATGTGATCAGAGAGATACACGAAGGAATCTGTGGAATACATGCTGGCCCGCGCATGGTGGTTGCCAAGGCAATGAGCGCAGGTTACTATTGGCCTGGCATGTACTTGGACGCTCTAAAAGAGATCCAAAAATGCAAAGCATGTCAGAGCTATGCGCCAAACACCATGCGGCCAAAAAACAACTTGATTCCGGTGACCTCCGCATGGCCTTTCCACAAATGGGCAATCGATATTGTGGGTCCCCTACCGCAAGCGCCAGGGCGAGTAAAATTTTTGGTAGTGGCAGTAGACTATTTTACAAAATGGGTTGAAGCCAAGCCACTAGCAAAAATCACAGCCGAAGTGATGAAGCAGTTTATCTGGAGCCACATCATATGCCGTTTTGGCTTGCCCATGGAAATTGTGAGCGATAATGGCAAACAATTCACTGACAAGAAGATATCCAGCTGGCTCAAGGAATTGCGCATCAACCAAATTTTCACTTCAGTTTATCACCCTCAGGGGAATGGACAAGTGGAACGCGCGAACCAAAGCTTGTTAAATGGGCTGAAGAAAAGGTTGGAAGGAGAATCCCATTCTTGGGTCGAAGAGCTACCTAATGTCCTGTGGGCACACAGGACATTAAGCAAAACCAGCAATGGCGAATCCCCGTTCAGCCTAACCTATGGAACGGAGGCTATGATTCCAGCAGAAATTGGATGCCCATCCCATAGAGTGCTCATGATGAGCAAGATTGATAACGAGCGCGAAAGAAGGTTGGATCTCAACTTACTTGAAGGGCGCAGAGAGGCGGCTATCATCAGTGAAGCCAAATACAAGAAAAAACTGGAAAAATATTACAACCAGCGTGTGAAAGAATGCCACTTTAAGAAAAATGATTTTGTCCTTCGAAACAATGAAGCTAGCCGCGCGATACCCCCGGGAAAAATGTCCCCCAATTGGGAGGGACCATATCAAGTCTTGGAAGAATTGGGAAAAGGCGCATACGCCTTAAAAGATTTGAATGGAAAGAAGATCCCGCGCGCATAGAACGCGGCACAGCTTAGAAAATGTTTCATGTAAAAATTGTCAAGTTTGTAATCAAGGCTTGATAAGCCATTATGAATAATGATACGCGCTATCTTCTCTTAATGTGGATTCTATTACCTTTTGCATACATGTTTCACACTTCCCTTTGTTAATTTTGAGCAATATGACAACATTGTATTGACATCAAAACCAAATAAAAACGAAGTAAAACATACATGCGCGAGCTTCAAGCTCAAACGCGTTAACGAGTCTTAACTCTAAAACGTCAGGGCCTTAGCCCAATTCTATTACCTTTTGCATACATGTTTCACACTTCTCTTTATTAATTTTGAGCAATATGACAACATGGTATTGACATCAAAACGAAATAAAACGAAGTAAAACATACATGCGCGAGCTTCAAGCTCAAACGCGTTAATGAGTCTTAACTCTAAAACGCCAGGGCCTTAGCCCAATAATGTGAGCCTTAGCTCAAATCACTCACAACATCCCTCTTACATGCTGCGCAGCCTGACCACAAAACACCTAAACACAACTAAGGCAAAGCAAATGCCAAAACATAGTTGTTAAGGTCTCAGGTTGGGGTCGCGCATGAAATTGTAGTGGATATCTGAGTAACACATTGACGCGTAAAGGCTAAAAAACTCATAATTCCATAAACGCGCGATAACGTCGCGCAAAAGAGGAATAATGAAAGCGCCAAGACACGTGTCAACATAATCAAGATATGGCAAAATCACTTACAACCTTGTTCTTATTCCAACGTGCAAGCATATCTTATATTCAACAAGCAAACATTCAATATAAAGAGATGAATGGGGAATGCGCAAGATGCGAAGAAGCGAAAAACAGAATTTCATTCCAAAGCATTGAAATTTACAAGTTTACAAGATGAGATACAAACTACAAATAAAAATAAAAAACATGAAGGGCTTCTCAAGTCTCCACGTTGACATCAGCCTCTTCATCATCCTCATCATCGCCCTCGGCATCTGGCGCAGCCTGCTCCTCGTCATCTCCAAACTGACCATAGTCAAGTTGTTCATCTTGAATGGAGTCTTCTATCACAACAGTGTCAGGAGCGGATCCTTTAGCCACGCCAGAGCCGCTTGCAGGAGCAGCAGTCCCCGCGCCATCATCGCCGCCACCAGCCCCTTCGCACTCGTCAAGTAATTTCTTTAGCGCGCCGAGGTCGGGCTGGTCAGCAAGCGCGGATATCTGCAAATCATAAGCAAAAATATGAGTACAAAAAGACTTAGAAAATAAGTCAATGTAATCTCATTAAGGTTAAAATACCTGCGCAAGGATGGGAATGGGAGTATTCATATACTTCTCCCCCATCGCGGCCATCTCCGCGCAGGCAACGTCGCTCTGATAAGGGTACTCGGATGGGTTCTTCTTCAACATGCCATATTCATAGCCATCCGTAAACCCTTCAGCTCGACCCACCAAGCGCGCGGCAGCGTTGCAGTCCATCACAAGGGCCTGAAACTCGTCTGAGTATTTCATCGCGAAAGCGCAACGAGTCATGCCCTGTGAGATTAGCCATTGGCGATCCTGCGCGAGGCTAGCAACAGACGTCTCGAGGACAGGAACCTGAGAGTTTAATAACTCAACAGTTTCCTTAGTCTTTTTCAGCTCCTCTTTGTCGGACGCTGCTGCCGCCAAGGTTTCTTCTTTTTCCGCCCGCGCAGCATCAAGTGCTTCCTGGCTAGACGCTGCCGTCGCCAAGGCTTCATCTTTATCGGCCTGCGCGGCCGCCAGCTCCTTCTTCAGGCGCGCAACCTCACTCTCCAGTGATGATTTTTCAGTTATAGACTGGACAAGAGCTTGGTCACGCGCCTCCGCCTCCAGCTCCAAGTCGCGCGCTCTGCGCGCGTACTTGGCCGCGTCCGAGTCCGCCTCCGCCGCCTGCAGCTTCTCCCGCGCAGCCTGAAGCTCATGACCGCGCTTCACGAATGCGCTGTTGGCACTTGCTCTGTTCTCACTGAGCTCTGCTTGGAGCTTCTCAGCTCTCTCGCGAGCATCAGAAAGATGCCAAGCAGACACCTTAGCCTCTTGCTTGGCTTCCGCAAGAGCATCACGTACTTTTACATAATCATAGCGAAGCTCTTGGGAGGCAGCAAAGAAGGCCGACCCAGCAAACATATGATCGTTGAGCAAGTCGTCGCGAGCGCGGTCCTCCTGGAACCTCCTTTCAGATGGAGCACAGCATGAGCCCAGAATTCCGCACACACACCCCATGGACTGAAATGTGCTATCTTCAGTAATATTCCATCTCGGGCGGTAAATGTGATCGGCTTCCTGCAAAAACAAAGTAATTATCTAAGTCATCAAAACATTAAGATGGAAGTCCGCGCAGCGGAGCAAAAAAGAACAAATACCTGCGGGGATGAAACAGAAAAGTCAGCGCCAACCCCACGAGAAGGCTCCGCCGCGAAGCCTCGTGGCGCTGCAGGACTGGCGCGACCGCGGTCGGAGTCTTCAACTTCAAACTCCTCATCCTCCTCGGAAACAGGCCTTTTCTCCTGCGACCTAGAGCCAAAATCGGTCTCGCGAGGAGGGCTGTGCGCAGGAGGAGGTGAGGGAGGTCTCGACGCCGCCAGGTCGGCGCGCAAAACGGCCTCCTGCTCCATAGTAATCCCGATGAGGGGAGATTCATCGCTTGCAGGAGCAGGAGCAGAGCCAACGGCGCTGGCACCGGCGCCAGGAGTGCCGCCAGCAGCTTGTACGCCAGCTACGGCTTCTATGAAAAAATCAACAAAAAGAAATGGTTCATGACTTGATCTAAAAGAAAGTCAGAAAATAAGAGCGCAATACGTACCTTGGCGCAACTCCGTTCGCAAATCAAACATCGCCATGAAGTCCATTCTACCCTTCTTTGAGGGTAAAACAGGGGACTTCGAAGCGACCTCCGGCGCAGCCTCGGCATCTTGTTGCGCTGTCGCCGGCTCTACAAACATTTGAGTAAGACAAGATTCATTAGTAATTCTATAAGAATCGCGCTCATAGAACCATAAAAGATAAGCAAAGGATAAGCAAAGTATACCTGTCGAAGGCGCAACATCGCTTCCCTTTTCCGCAGCGCGAAGGGAGGAGGTAGTGGCACCATACCTCAGGTGGACAGGAGGTCTGCCCACTTTTTGAGGCAGGGAAGACAAGGAAACCTTGGTGGTAAACTCCTGGGTTTTCCCAAATCCCCCCGCCTGAGTAGGAGGATCCTGAACAACGGGAGCAACATCTTTCTTCTGTTTCTTACTGGCCCCTGCGCCAGTTTTCCCCTTAGCTTTACGCTTTAGTTGGGGCGCCTCCTCCTCCTCCTCCTCCTCTTCCGCGAGCTCCAGCTCGTAGTTTTCGAGCGCATCTGCAATACATGCAACAGAAGTGTTAGCAAAATTTGGTATTATAAAGGAAAATGCATAAGTACAAAGGCTTACCAGGCGCATCGCTGTCGAAGACAAATCCCAGATCAACAGGGATGAACATGTCATCAAAGCGATCGGGGAAACCAACCTCCCCAGCGCCGAGCGCGACGGAGCCACCCTCCATATGCTCATCATATGCGGCGTGGATATACTCCTTGGTGACTGCACAAAACAAGTCAAATGATATCAGCAAAAATAATTTTATTCGCGCAGAAGTAAAGCAATGAGATAAACTTACACAAGCCGTCGACTTGGATAACGGGCTCAGTCGCGCTGTCCGCCCACCTCCTGCTCATACCAACCCCTACCAGCGCCTCCTCACAAATGTTCTTGGCGGGGGATGGTTCAGCGGTCAACTTATTAACCCAGGCGCCAGTTGGGTTCTTGAGGACACCCACATCCGCAGGCGCAGAAGAAATCGCGCGCATCGTCATGCGGATGGGGATCACACCAGCCCTGATGTAAAAAAAACCTCTCAGACCAGTCATGAAGGCTCTTGAATGAAACAGTGGAGCACTTCACCTTCTGACTGCGAGGAATGAAGGAGAACCAAGAATCTTGGATCTTGGGCTTGTAAAAAAACTGAAAGCGCCGAGGGGTGGGCTCCTCGCGCTGGGATTTGCACATGAACTCAAAGTGAGTCATGCGCACAAGTCCAAACGGATGGACTTGGGATATATGAATCCCATAAAACTTAAGCAGTGCACCCACAAACCTTGTCATCGGGAGACGAAGGTTGCAGTGGGTGAAAAAATGGCTATAAAGGGATATATAGCGGGTAGGCGGGTCCGCCGCCGTTTGCCCGGCCCCAGGCAACATGCAGCCAAACACAGGGAGAAATCCCTGGGAGGCGATAAGGCTGTCAAGATCAGCCTGCCTCAGTTTGCAGGGGATTTCATTCCACCTCTTCACGGCCTTGGTCCTCCCTACCTCCTCCGATGAGACCTCAGCAGCCTTCTTCCCCTTGCCGGTCTTCTTCAATGTAGACATTACTAACGATTTTCTACGGCAATGGATGGGGGAGATTGTGTTGTCTGAGCTATCAGACATACAACTGTGACAACGAACAAAGGTTGCTTCTGAAGAACAGATATTTGGAAGCAGAACAAAGGTAATCGGAAGACAAGGAAAGAAAGAAAAGAGCTCTGAATAATAAACAACAAGATGAAGGATAAAAAACTCTAAGGGCTGGCTTTTATAGGCCCAGGAGAGAGAAAAATTGGTGCTGATCGGACTTCACGCGCCCCCACTTGCGGGTGTAAGCCAACGGGAGCGCGACACGTGTACATGACACTGTGTGAGGGGACACGAAAAGAAACTGTACAGCTGCTGCCAGAGTACACGCGCCACCACTCGCACGAACAGACCAACGCGAGCGCGACACGTGTCCCTTACACTATTTGAGGGGACACGAAAGGTAACTGTAGCACCTCGAGCACACGAAAGGTCTGACACGTCTCCATCACTGACGCATGTCAGCAACAACCAACCACGTATAGGGACGATTCGTTTTCAAACAAAAGGATAGAATTTCGCGCAACGATGAATAATAAGAAGAAAAAGACAAACCCCTACTAAAAGAGCAAACTATTAAGTCTAATATCTATCTTACCTCGCTCGCGCCAAGACACACATTAGACTGGGGGGGCTTGAAGAGGTATGTACCCGCCTCAACACCGAGCCAGGCGGGCCAACCCACAAGATATAGACAAGAGGCTTGAAATCAAGACTTTATGAAGGCACAAAGCCAAAACCTATGCGCATGGCGCATGCATCATATGCTCATGCATCACATGCTCAGGCATCACATATGCTCACGCATATCACATATGCTCAGGCATCACATATGCTCAGGCATCACATATGCTCAGGCATCACATATGCTCACGCACATCACATCTGCGCGTGGCGCATCCGCGCGTGGCGCATATCACATGCTCGTGCATATCACATCTGCGCATGAAACATCTGCGCGTGAGAATAAAGAGAAGACCTCGCGCATCCTCAGGATAGGCGCATATCATACATGCACATAATCAACCTCGCCCTTATCCAAATCAGGATTAGGGCAACCTTGATTGTGCACGTCAGACAACCTTCCAGAAGGTATCTTTTTAAGGAATAAGAATATGCTGATGTTGACAGCTGCCAAATGAAAGGTGGACAACTCAGCATAACCCATGTGCTACCACGTGATTATAACCAATGAGAAAGCACCAGGTGTCCCAGAGGACACGTGGCGCAGAGCAATTGGAGGAGGCCAACAAGGCTGAGCCCAATCAGTGGAAACCCTAGCACTATAAATACAGCATCAACTCCACAAGGAGAGATATTCAATCATATTCAATTACATTCAATCACAGACAGTTACAGCCAGTAACATACACAATCATATACAATCACATCCAATTACAGAGTATTGAGCTATTAAGCAATACTCTCCAGATTTCCTTACTCTGATATTATCATCTTCTCCCACAAATACTTATTCTCACACCGGAGGGTTACCCCAAAGAGGACCCCTCTGTCCCTTTCTGAGGGGTAAGTTGACGGTGCTGTTCATTTTGTAGGTGGAAGAACACAGATCCAAGAAAACCATCGGTGAAATAGTATAATCACACCCGAGGAAAGTAGATCGTCTACAAGTGAGTCGATCCACGTCTCTTCAAAAATAATAGGCTTTACTTTCTTTATTATAAATTTTTTGTCAACTAATTAAAATATTTAACCAACTATATTTTTAAACACTAAATGTGGACAAGTGTCAGCTTTACATATCTTATTTTTGGTTAAACGATGTATTTAGATTGTGCTTTCATATTTTTTATAGTTCGTCTTTACAATGACCGGAACTTTTTTCGTGATTTAAAAACATCTCATCATTGCATAGTTTATATCCGCGTATCAACGTTTGATAACAAGCTCGCCTTTAAAATATTTTTTTTTTTATTACTAATTTATGTTTACGAATTTGTGTTGATACCGCTAATACGAACCAATTTGTGTTGGTACCGCTGATACGAACCGAATTTGTGTTAGTTCGCAACAGTAACATGCCGGTCTTTTTGGTTCCACATATGAAAATTAGTTTGTTGTATTTTGGCATTGACGGGTTTATTTCTTTTGTTTAGTTTCGATGTCGTAACTTGATATAGACTGACTTCGCATCGACTTGCAGCGAGTTTATGGTTTAACATTTTACTCATGTTTTTTTGTTAGATTTAACGGTCCCGTCGCGAAGCGCGGGCCCTAAATTCTAGTTAATGTAAAATAAGGGAATATCAAAATTAAATTTTAAAGTCACATGTAATTGCAAATTAAAGAAAATAAAGGTGCATCATTGCCAAAGATTTTTTTTAAATTGATATTCGAGCAGTAGTTCATAATTTTTATATAAGATTGGTTTCAATTTTGGATTTAAAATTTTCTTATATGCATTTGAACTCGGAAAAATGTGTATTTCTTAATTTTCTCCAAACATTTTGTATAAATATTGCAAACATGGAAATACCTATTATATATACCTTGATGTTTAACATTATATCTTGAAGTTGAATATTATAATTATAATCCATATGTGACGATTTACTATATGAACTATCGGTCATTTATTTATTGGAAAATTGAATTTAAATAATCTCACATTTAATGAATTGGCCAATAATAATCCCACCTCCGATATTTCCCGCTGGCAGTCCCACCTTTTCAATGTTTTTTGTTTTATAAACCAACGTTAAAAAAAACTTAACAGGGTTAAATTTTTGCTTATGTGGCGGGTGACTTGGCTTATTTAAATTCTACATGGCTTTTCCCTTTTTTAAACGGGGTTAAGTCAGAACTATGCCTAGGGTTCAATTTTTGGCTTCAATTTTTTTTAATATCGATCGATCCATGAATCAAGCTTATCCCTAATTAGGGCTAATTTAGGAATTAGGGCAAGAGTTTGACGATTTGTGTTTGCCTGAATCAGTAGATGGATTTCTTAATAGCCATCGTAAGGGTTCGTTGTGGTCGTCGGTGGTGGTGGGAGACGGTAGATGCAGTGGTACGGACGAGTGATAGGTAGTCCGAATTCTAGAGCTTAACGGACTCATCGAGAGATCCAGTGAGTAGGAGGTTGGTGGACGGGAGCCACGTGCAGGTCCAGACGCAGCCGGTGTGTGCGGTTTTCAGAGATCGGAGCCATGCGAGCTTCATTGGTGTTGGTGCAGTGCAGATTCGAATAAAGTAAACCTTAACGAACGAACGTAGGAAGATGAGTTTGGGTTTTGATGAGTTTTTAACGGGTTTTTTTGCTGCAGTGGAGGTCAGATATGGTGGCGTAGGTGGAGCTGGGAGACGGTGGCAGTGGTGGAGTGGGGAAGACGGTGACGGGAGGTTGGAGACGGTGGGTTATATCTAGAAATATTTTAATTACATTTGATTTTAAAAACCAAATGTATTTGTTTTTAATCTTTTAAGAAAATTTAATTTAATTATTTAAATGTTTTTAACTAAATGGATAAAAATGACCAGTTTGCCCTCATGAAAAAAAGGGAAAAAAAGGAAAAGATTTAAATAAGCCAAGTCACCTGCCACATCATCAAAAACTTAACCCCGTTAAGTTTTTTTAACGCTGGTTTATAAAACAAAAAATATTGAAAAGGTGGGACTGCCATCGGGAAATACCGGAGGTGGGATTATTATTGGCCAATCCATTAAATGTGGGATTATTTAAATCCAATTTTTCTTATTTATTTGACATTTTTGTGTAGTATAAAGGGTTTTAGCAATAAAAAGATCGATATTTAGTTTTCAATATTTTCTTTCATAACTCAGACCCAAATGCTTCACAAACATATATTTTATGACTTGATTTATACTTTTTTATACATTTAAATATATTTAATTTAATATGTCTTATAAGACAAATTACTTAACTGAAAACATTCAAAATTTTAAACCAACAAATATGTTTCAATCTCATTCCACTATTTTCTCTTTTCAAAATCATTTACGATATTAAAACCTAGAATATCGTTTTCATCAGTTATTTACATAATTTCAATATTAATAACTTATTAATTTTATTTTTATACAATTACAACGAATTGGGTTATGTGAGTGTTACTTGTTAGTTTGTACATAACTAAAGTGTTTACTATGGCTTATATTCAAAATAATAAATTTATACATGAATTTTTTTAAAAAAATAAACTACCGTTATAACATTTATTATTAAAATATGCTATTAAAATTCATTAAGATTCACACCTAATTAATTATAATATAACTTAATAGAAATGTTTATAATTTTTATTCTTATTATTTGTAACTTAAACATGCTCATCCTTAGATTTTAAGGATATTTCATTTTCACATTAATTAAAAAAAAAAAGTTAATCCAGAATGCTTTCATAAAATCTAAAATCTTTGCTTATTTTTTTCCCTATAAGTTGTTAATTTGTGGGTGTGTGACACAAAAAAGTTTTTACTTATTTGTAATTGTAACATATTTATGTAATTTCAATATAAATTGTAATTGTATTAATAATATATAATCATTTTGTCGATTGTATTCACTTAATGGTTAGAATTTAAAATTTTCAACAAATATCTGTGTAATGCATAGACCTCAAACTAGCTTAGTTATATATATAAAGTGGCGTTTACTAGAAAAGCATAAAGACTTTTAAAAAATCATATAAAAGATTAAAAGCTTGAGAGGAGATTACCAAATCAAAACGTATAAACCATGGACATGATTTACTTGATTGAAAACATGACATCAAACTGTAAAAAAGTAGTTGCCGCCAACATCTATACTAACGAAGTAACGTGTATACTTTAAAATGAAAAATAATTCAATTTACAAAAAACAGACAGTCGGTCACTTGGTCAACAACTTTTGACTATTATTTGATGTGAATGCATGACAAGTGTCAACCAACATTGAAGGGTTTAAGAATATTAGAACACGGCCACACAATTATATTATTTTTCCCGATTATATGACAAACATATTGGTTGGTAACGGTTGCCAATATCATAATGGCTTACAAGGGACAAGGTTTATTATGTTAAGGGACAAAGATAAGCCACGTACAAAAGGCCCAATCACATAGACCTAAAGAACCAACATGCGCCTAACTAATTAATCTATGCATTGTGATTTAATCAACTAAAAATTGTATAACGTTCTGCAATATTACTGTCACGTTGACAGATAGTCTGAGAAATGCATCTTAACAAATAAAATCTACAGGGATCGAGCTAATCTTTCTTTCGCTTGTAAGAAGCATTATGCTTTCTCTACCAATTCCTCTAAGAGTTCTTACAGAAGAGCCTTAACTCCACTTTAAAGATGAGACGAGACTCTTATTCTCTTCCCGTCCATATAACATACCAAAATTATAAAAGAACTTTCTCACATTCATCAATTAGCCTTATCTCCTCCAACTCCCTTGCTATTCTAGCGGCTATAACCTTTACCTCATACATCTAGGCTTTAACTAACTTATCTCTGAATAAACATGCTATTGTTTAACTAAAAGGATAAATAAAAGGGAAAAAATCCAAAAAAGTGTGATTGGTTGGTTTGGAGACTTGGGTGATCCGCGTCATATTGATACAATTTAGTCGTTAATGGATTGACGCCCTTAATGATGGTGGTGTTGCGGTTCGGCGTAGTGTATTTTATTAACGTGTGTGCAAGGTGGCAGGGACGCCAACCCGCAACCCACAACATTAGTAAGCTGAAATCCATACAAGTACGACCACAAACATAGGTGGACAAACAAGTGCATGAACCATCGAATATATACATATACGTGTCAACAATTGACAACCATCTTAACGGAAATCATCAACGGGAATTTAGTAAACACATTCACTAGTGATAAATATGCTATCACTAATCATCACTTTTTTTCCTGAAGCTTCTTTTGCAATTGTCCGGTTAAGTTGTCAATAATCTTTAGTTACAGCTGCAACTTGCCACTGATTATCAAATACTTTTAAAGATCAGTTTTGACCACCGCTATGGGCGTGATGCTTGGAACCCATCGTCGCTAAGGGCGTTGCTCCTTGGATCCCATCCGGACCAACCCCAACTCCATGATAAGGCACGATATCCCCTTGGAAACCCCCATGCTCTAGGGACTTCGTCTCTAAGAGCCATTGAGGTTTCATGGTGCTCAAAATCATATAACTTTGATTGAGCGTGTATTGGACGTCTTTAACTCAGTATCAAAGTTTAATATGATTTCTCATTTGATACTTAAGTAAATCATTATTATCTAAATAACTTGATAATGCTAAATTCATCAACATATATAACAAAACATATACTAAGCTATAGGTGGATGTAAAAAAGTACAAAAATAAACACATGTACTTTAATATCCATTATACATGTGTCATCCTCCCTTGACAAGAAAGGTGCATGGCCAATGACAGTGGTGGTGTTTGACTATAGAGTTAAATATGGTTTTAGCTCACGCGATGTATGATCTATATGAACATTTCCGTATAAATGTGTGAATTTAACTTATACTCCACCACCACCACCACCACCCCCCCCCCCCCCCACCACCACCACCACTACTATTATTATTATTATTATTAATCAACTTTATGTTTTTAACTCTGTTAATTGTTAAATCTCTATTAAATACAATGACATTATATTATTTTAGTATTTATACCTAAACGACAAGTATTTATACACATTATACATAAAAAAAATCCAAAGCCTATCTTATAAATAACCCGTAAAGAAAAAAAGTTCAGTATAACCTTATTTTATCCATAATAATTCGATACTCTCTAAGGCTGAGGGGTGTGGGGGGCGCGAGAGGGGGCGCGAGTGGGGGCGCCAGCCAATAATATTGTGACGTGTGGCAGAGAGAGAAACTTGATAAGATGGGTGTTGGTAGTGGTGCTCGCGCCCCGGGACATGGTGTGGAGGGGCGCGAGCGGTTTTTTTTTTTTTTTTTTATAAATGTATTAAAAAAACGTATTATTAGAAAAACAAGAAATTATTTAAAAAAACACACATTTTTTTGAAAATTCATAATAAAAAAAAAACATACTAAAAATTAAACAAACAATAATATTTAATAATAAAACTAATCTAATACAAGATCATCTGGTCGCCTCGCCCACAAATGTTCAACCAACTCGTGTCGAAGATCCCCGTGTATCTCACGGCTCTTGATATTTGCTATGTTATGAAGTTTTTGTTGATCACTGATTGTGGACGGTTGTGGCGGAATGTCACCTTGGTAGTTTTGGCATATAGCTTTGCCCTCGTCTTCTAACGTCATGTTGTGTAGGATAAGACACGTGTAGACGACGTCCATTATCCTCTCCCGAGTCCAATAACGTATCGGGTTCGCCAGAACATAATATTGTTTTTTTATAGCTCCAAAAGCTCTTTCAATATCTTTTCTAGCAGACTCTTGCTTCTTCGTAAAATACTTCCGTTTGTCGGCGATTGGATCTGTAAAAGCTTGAACTAACACAGCCCATTCGTTGTAAATACCATCGACCAGATAGTACCCGTACTTGAAGAGTTCTTCATTTGCAATAAAAGATTGAGGTGGTTCAACCCCGTCGATGCCGTACGCTAATTGACGGATAGCAGCCGTGCATTTTTGAAGAGGGGTAAAACCGGGAAGACCCCTAGCATCCTCCCTTTGTTGGAAAAAGGGATACCGTGCCTCTAAATCACTCGATATACGCGTGAACAATTGCCTGCTCATTCGAAAACGAGTTCGAAAATCCGACTCCGCGTATACCGGTTGAGGGCTAAAATAATGCCTCATCAAAGTATCGTTAGCACCCGATCGATCACGATCACGAGGTGGTGCTCTAACCCTCGGGAGTCGGGGTTGATGGGCTTGATTTTGCAAGAGATTGACCACGGTTGCGGTCAAAACTCCCCCTACATGAAGAAGCAAATCATCCTCTTCGGAGGAGTCGGAATCAGACGAGTACGACGACATTATTTTTAAAAAAAAATGGGACGATGGGTTGTTTGGAGATTGAAGTTGTGTTTGATATGGTAAAAATGGGTTGATTTAGGGGTATTATATAGGATTTTGTAAAGGTTTTTTTAAAAAAGTTTGAAAGAAATGGATAATATATAGAAAGTGTTGTATAAAGAAATGGGTAAGTTTGGTTTTTTTTGAAGTTGTGTTAAGTGTTGTATAAAATGGGTAATATATAGGAGTAGAAAAATTTTTTTTTTTAAAAAATTAAAGAGCCAACGGCTCATTTAAGGTCTCCAACGGCTCTTTTCACCATTCCCCAAGCCCTAAACGCCACACAGGTCCCGCGAACCCCCTTGCGCCCGCCTCTTTTTCCGCACTCGCGCCCCTCTCGCGCCCCTCTCGCGCCTCGGTGGTGTGGTGTTCGCGCCCCAGGGCGCGAGCGGCTGGGCTCACGCGCCCTTTCTCGCGCTGCACACCCCTCAGCCTAAACATATTTAAAGCACCGTAGTTGATACTGCGTCCTTGCCCCTGACACCATTAACCCTTTATCAATAGCCATTGATAGCACCATCACCCGTATCATCATCATTGTTGCCTCTACCACCGTTGTAACCATGAAAATTTTTTCAAAATAGGAAAAGCAAGAAGGTTAAAATGGATTATACGAGAGAGAAAAGAAGTATTAGAAAACTAGGAGATCCGTCATTTGAAATGGCGGATCTCGACAAACATGTAGGGTCTGCCAGATATTGTCTGGTGAGGTGGACGACAACCCTGACATCCGCCATTTGAAATGTCGGATCACGAATATTTAATTCGTGTTCCGCCATTTCATTTGAAATGGCGGATGTCAACACTGTTGATCCGTCATTTTGACTGGCAGATCACATATCACAAAGTAGCCTACCCCTGTTGGTAAAAGTGAATTTTGTTGGACATCCGCCATTTGAAATGGAAGATGTGATCCTGACATCCGCCATTTGAAACGGCGGATGTTAATAGTGACTGACATGACAACACACACTACCCTTTAAGTTGAATGCCTCGTTTTTGGCGAACTACTCCCATCTAGATATTATTCATTTATAACTTTATTTTATTTTTTTTTTGAAATATGGGAATGGCTACCATCCAGAATAAATAAGCCATAAATTTGTTTAATAAATAATGCATATATTTTTAATAAATCACAATTTAATTCCTTTAATAAATAACTCATATATACTAAAAAGCCACATTTTAATTTCTTTAATAAATAATGCATATGTTTTAAATAAATCACAATTTCAACTGTGAAAACTATATAAATTTGTATTATATGAATTATGACAACTACATAAATATTGTTGGAGTAGATATTGCGTCTACTAACTGCATAAATACAAGGCATGCTTCACAAATGAGAGTTTAATTTTGACACTTACTTATCTTATGTAATTTTTTCCTTTTTTCCTTTTTATTGTTTACTTAATAACAATTTTTAAAAACCTTATTTAACAAATAAAAATTGTATTTAACAAATAACGTTTTTAAAATACGTTTTGTCTCTTTATTATTTATTAGTTTTCTAAATATCATTATTTAAAAAAAATACAAAATGTAATATTAAAAAGATTTTTTTTAATAAAAACACCGTGTTTTAATATTTTGAAGGACATCCGCCATTTGAAATGGAAGATGTCATCTTGACATCCGTCATTTCAAATGGCGTATGTGAATAGTGTACTTTCTGGCTGATTTGACAACACACTTCCTTTTTATTTTTTATTTTTATTTATTTTCCTAAATTAAAAAATAAAAAGTTAATATTAAGAAATATTTTTTTTATTAAAATCACTTAATATATGTTATTTAAAAATACATTTTTTATTATTTATTATTTTCAAAATTACATTATTTTAAAAAAAATAAAAAATTTAGTATTAAAAAGATTTTTTTATTAAAAACACTAATATATGTAATTTAAAGAATACATTTTTCAGTCATCCGCCATTTGAAATGGTAGATTTTCTCTTGACATCCGCCATTTCAAATGGCGGATGTGAATAGTGTACTTTCTCGCTGATTTGAACACACACTACCTTTTTATTTTTATGTTTACTTATTTCTAAATAACTTTTTTAAAAAAATAGAAAGTTTTTTAACATTAAACACTAATATATGTAATTTTGATAAAATACGCTTTTTTTAGTTTTATTATTTATTAGTTTTCGAAATATGGTTATTTAAAAAATAAAAAATGTAATATTAAAAAGATTTTTTTATTAAGTATGGTACATGTGTAATATTAAAAAGATATTTTTAAACATCATTGCTTGCGGTGCGCGCATATAATGTATATATGTGTGAACCCTGGGGTGGACAAAAGTGAAATTGCACTAATTTTGACGTTATTTTACTAATCTCGTGAAAATAACGTTAAAAGTGGCGGAAGGTTAATCAGGCATCATGTGGTGGCGTTGATAGCCGAAAGACAAGGGTACATGCACCGATCAGTCGGTGTCCCGATGATTGAGTGCTATGTGCCTTATGTCCAAGGCATGATGCAAAACTACTATCGAGCCGGGGGTCTCACCAGAAGCAGCCTCTTTATTCCTATGTGGTAGAGGTAAGACTATCTACACCTTACCCTCCTCAGACCCTACCATAGCTTTGCTATTGGTGGGATATACTAAGTACGATGATGATGATGATGATGATGATGATGATGATGCTGACATGTGTAATTTTAATTTTTAATATTTGATGGCATCCGCCATTTGAAATGGAAGATGTCATCCTGACATCCACCGTTTCAAATGGCGGATGTAAATAATATACTTTCTGGTTGATTAGACAACTTTTTGTTTTTACTTTTACTTATTATTCTAAATAACTCTTAATATTAAGAACGATTTTTTAAATATTATAAAAAACTAATTTTAGAAAATACATTTTTTTCTTTTTATTATTTATTATTTTCCTAATAGTGCTACATTGCTACTGCTAGTTACCGTTTTAATTGTTTTATTTATTTTATATGTTTATAGAGAAAGCACTGAGATATATTACACATATAATAACCTAAGAGTTGTGTTTCTAATACATTAACATTACAAACATATAATATTACATATATGAAGAGCCACAATTAAACATAATTAAACACTAACTAAACATACTTTAATAACCTAGGAGTTGTGGTCTTCTGCTTATGAGTTATACTCTTGACTTTCCAATAAATCTCGATAAGCTTGAAATTATATTTCAGCGAGATATTCTTCAAAGTCGGAGCCTTCAAACGGCCTTTCTAATCCATCATCTTCTTCAACAAATTGACGATTTGGTTGTTCAAGTGGAGAGTTTGTGTTTGGTTGTTGAAGTGGTTGGTTATGGTTTGGTTGTTGCATGGGTTGGTTATGGTTTGGTTGTTGAATGGGTTGGTCACGACATGGTTGTTGCATACTACGACGATGGTGATGGTGATGGTGACTGTGTCGTTGATTGGGCGTGTGACGGCTTGGTTGTTGAACATTTTGGGGGAGGTGAGTGTGACGGCTTGGTTGTTGAACATTTTGGGGGCGGTGATTATGATGGTTAGGCTCTTCAACATTGATGTGAAAATGAAAATGTAGGTGAATGTTGTGTTCACGATTTGCCATTCCCACAAATTGATGTTAAAGGTGGATAAGCATTAGGCTCTTTCCAATCATCTAAAGTCTCCATCGCCTTAATGATTCCTTTATGCCGGTCGGAGATAACACAGAGGCTGCCCATATTGTCATTTACAATGTGCTCTCGTAACTGTCGGAAAAACCACATCCAACTTTCATTTGTTTCTTCATCGACAATTGCATACGCCAAAGGCAATATGTGATTGTTTGCATTTTTCGTAACCGCAATCAACAACTTACCCCGATATGAACCTTTTAGATGAGTCCCATCTACGGAGATAACAGGCTGGCAATAATGAAAAGCTTTAATACTCTCCTCGAACGCCCAAAAAACGTATTTGAATACTGCACATTCTGATGACCCGTGCGGATGATGTAACCATTGTACAATAGTACCCGGGTTTGCGAGTTGTAATGTTGCAATGTACTTAGGTAACTCTTCAAAGTTACTTTCCCAACTACCGTAGATACTCTCTATAGCTTTTCTTCGTGCAGTCCACGCTTTAATATACGTAATATCAACGTTCAACTTCTCCTTGATGTAAGATTGAATCTGTTTTGCTTTATAAGTTACATCTGCACGAATTTGCGATAAGATATGTGAAGCAACATCTTTGGATATTAATGAGCGGTTATTGTTGCATTCTACTGTGGAGTAGCAACTATGTGCAGGTGTCCATGCATTTATTCTCCATAAGTTGTTATTTTGTCTTTTGGAGGCGGTTACAGCCCAGCGGCATGTTGGAGGGGGCTGGATAGGAGTACCATCTTTGTTTGGCTTTAATGTGAGACATTTTGCTTTCCAAAAGGTTGGCTTGCTATCAGACACGTAGAGCTCTCTGTGATTTTCAACGTTCCACCTACGGACTGCGGACATCACGTCGTCCTTGGATTTAAATAACATATCGAGATGGATTTCCTTCGTATTCTCATTCCAGAGAACAATGTCATCGTCGCCATTAAAATCAGAAAGCTGATAATCTTCTAACTCCTCAACATGGTCAGAAAAATCAACTGGTTGTTGAGAAAATCCATTATAAATATCGGAATGGTAATGCTCATATGATGGAGGGACAACAACATCTTCTTCGGAATCAACATCTTCCGGGGTGACTTCACTTTCTTCAGTTTCTTCAGATGTGTAACCTTAAAGGAAATAATAAATGAATATAATATATACAGCAAAACATCTTCAAAATTATATATATATATATATATATATATGAAAATTCTAACCTTCTGAGTCATCAAAACCCCCATTATTGTTATCTTGTTCACAAGACGGGTTTTCTAAACTTGTGTAGCATGAAATACCGAGCTCCAAATTTTGAGATTGTGTATGATTGTAATGGTGTGCTTGTGGCTCACCAGCTCCAAAATTATTGAATAAAGAAAAACCTCTTAAAAGATCCATGCAACTTGTATGTTGGAAAGGAACTATTGTTTCCCATTTTACGTAAATTTCAGCTATGAAGTTTTCAACACATTCAGCTAGATAGTACAACATGCTCATACTATCCTCCCCAACGATAAATGAGGAATCACATGTGCCTTGAAATGTGAAATAGAGTAGCAACTGAAGGTTATTGGGTTGTTGCTCAATTTGCACGTGATTACAAATCAAAGCAACAAATTCTTCATATTTCATTTGGTATCTCATAATAAACGAAGTTGCATTGGTAGATTCATCACACCGAACAACTCCGTTTACATACGAAATATGTTCACCGCCCCAATATAGTTTTACTAGAAAAGGTTTGAAATTAGAAGACATTGATACAATATAAAAAAATTACATTAATAGAGTATTAAAATGATAAGATGATAAGCAGGACTAGTCTCGTTTAAATATCAAATATGAATATTTTTAGAATATATTAAATTACTAAGTTGTCAAATCCTGGTTAGATATGAGAGTACGGGTACTGTTCACATCTGTCATTTGAAATGGCGGATGTCAAGAGGACATCTTCCATTTCAAATGGAGGATGCCTGAATATATGTATTTTAAAATTATAATATTAGTGTTTTTAATAAAAAAAATATTTTTATTATTAAATCTTTTATTTTTCTTAAATAATGTTGTTCGAAAAATAATAAATAATAAAAAGAAAAATATTTTAATTTTTTTTTTGTTGTATCTGATCTAAGCATTTAGTTTATTACTGTAAATGCAATTGAACAAACAATTTGTAATAATATCAAAACAAATCAGTGATATTTTATTAGACAAGACCTCATAAAAAGTTGGATTTTATGAGATATCACTAACAAGTGTAGATGCAATCACAACCATAAATACCAGTATTACTATAATATACACAATATCTAAATTAAAAAGATGCATATCTTTTAGTGAACATATTTAATGCAAAGATAATTATTTAATATAATAGTGTAAAATCATCGATTTGTAATAAATAATATATTTGAAAATTAAAAGGTTTTGAAATATAATTTTTGTATTTATTGGAGTCAAATATAATATTATAACAAGCTACAAACTTCCTCAAATACTTAAATATCAAAGGTTGTTAGTGATTTCAATATATTAAATCAATATAAAAGGTTCACATATGCCATTTGAAATGGAAATTTGAAATGACGAATGTTAAAAGGACTTCCATTTTAAATGGAGGATGCCTGAATAAATGTATTTTAAAATTATATATATTATATCTTTAATAAAAAAATATTTTTAATATTAAATCTTTTATATTTCTTAATTACTGTTGTTCGAAAAATAATAAATAATAAAAAGAAAAATATATTTTTTAAATTTAGTGTTTTAAAAAAATCTTTTTTACTATTAAGACTTATTATTTTTTTTTAAAAGAGTTATTTAGGAAAATAAAAATGAATAAAAAAAAGGTAATGGTGTGGTCAAATCACTCAGAAAAAGTAAACTATTCACAGCTGCCATTTGAAATGACGGATGTCAATATGACATCTTCCATTTCAAATGGCGGATGTCCATCAAATATTAAAAATTAAAATTACACATGTTGGTGTTTTTAATAAAAAAATCTTTTTAATATTAAATTTTTTATTTTTTAAATAACCATATTTTGAAAACTAATAAATATTAAAAAGAAAATACGTATTTTATCAAAATTATATATATTAGTGATTAATGTTAAGCTGGCATATTTCATTTCAAATAACGGATATCCAATAAAATATTAAAATTACACATGTTAGTGTTTTTAATAAAAAAATCTTTTTAATTTTAAATTTTGTATTTCTTAAATAGTTTAAAAAGTATGTCATAATTTCTATTTAAACATATAAAATATCTAACAGAATTACATGATACTTACACTTGAATACAAATATAAACTTTTGGAACAACTTCTCTAAAACAGTAACCTATGTCATCTAATATTTGGGAACAAGTTCTCTAAATTACATGATAAATTACACTTGATTACAAATATAATACACTTGAACTCTGGCAAAAACACTACCCCACCGGTAGTGGTTTTCTGGGATTTAACCCTTACGGACAGTTGTCCTTATTCCATAGGACACGCATCCTATTTCCGAGGCCACCAATTCCAACAATGAAAAGAGTGAAAGTCATAATCAGGTGGTTTTTGGGGCGGATGTGGTGTAGTAATGAAATCACCATACGAAATTAAGTAAGCATGGAGATTCATTGTAGTATGGTTTTGATATGTCTTTTTGATTGTGAGTTTATTTATAATGATAGTAGAGTTATTGTTCACATATGCTATTTCAAATGACGGATGTCTGAAAAATGTATTTCTTAAATTACATATATTAGTGTTTTTAATAAAAAAATCTTTTTAATACTAATTTTTTTATTTTTTTATATAATGTTATTTTGAAAATAATAAAAATTGTATTTTTAAATAACATATGTTACGTGATTTTAATAAAAAAATATTTTTTGATATTAACTTTTTATTTGTTAATTTAGGAAAATAAGTAAAAAAAAAGACAGAATTACAAATTTTGTCCTTTAAAATAAGACGAATTACGGTTCGTGTCATTTTCTAAGTTTCCTTGCAGGCGGTGTACTTTAAACTTTTTTTTCCTACAAGTTTTGTCCTTTACGCTAACTGGGTTAGAAAAACTCAGTTAAATACCCTCACGTGAGACGCATGTGAGGGCATTTTTGTCTTTTCGTCTATATCATGTTATTTATAACACCTTCCCCTCCTTTGGGCAGCAATGTTGATAAACAGATCTGCAAACCCAAACTCCGGCAAGGCGGCACACAACAAAGGGAATAATCAACAGGGCCATGATGGGGCGGTGGTGTTGAAGGATTTCTTACTTTTGCTGATGCAAACACCAATTTCCGGCATGGCCTTAGGGTCGTCCACGATGGTGGCGAAGCCGAAAACCGAATCTCAATTTTCCGGCGACCATTTCTGTGTTCAAGTCGAATTTCTGGCGACCACCTACTCTTTTACAAATCGTTACCTGAATCCTTGATTCGTGCAATCAATTTATGGATTCATAAGTTGCCGACTTGCCAACGACGCTATGGCGAGACGTTAGGGTTTTGACTTTGTATCTTTGTCGCTGGACTTGTGGCGGATGAATAGGAGGTCATTGAGGGCGTCATTTGAGGGTATCATCTACGGGAACTGTTTCTTTCTTCACCGACGTTTCTGGGGGGCGGGTACATCGGCGACGTTGTCGACCGGAGTTGATGACTAGGGTTTGATTAGGAATGATTTCAAGCTTGTTTGAATCTTCGCTCTTTATTTGGAATTCGATGTTGGGAAGCATAAAGAGTGGTGAACTAGAGATTAAAGATTTGGGGGTGAAGATGCCGGAAGAAAGATGGTGAAGTCGTTTGGGTGAAGATGCTGGAAGATGATGAGGGGGTTGGATGTTGAACTCGTACGCTGGATGACGAGGGAGTTCAACGACGGCGGCGGTGGAGGTGGAAGAACTGGCGGCGGCGGCGGTGGAGGTGGAAGAAATAGGAGTGTAAGTAGGAGTAGAGTTAGAGTAGGAGGTGGGTGTCATTTTTGGAATTAGGGTTTGGGTTTGATGGGAAAAAAAGTTGCAGGTTTGGTTTCTTCAATTTATGAGAGAGAAGAAAGGAAGATACATAGATAGTGTGAAAAGACAAAAATGCCCTCACATGCGTCTCACGTGAGGGTATTTAACTGAGTTTTTTTAACCCAGTTAGCGTAAAGGACAAAACTTGTAGGAAAAAAAAGTTTAAAGTACACCGTCTGCAAGGAAACTTAGAAAAGGACACGAACCGTAATTCGTCTTATTTTAAAGGACAAAATTTGTAATTCTGTCAAAAAAAAAAGATAGTGTGTTGTCAAATCAGCCAGAAAGTACACTATTCACATTCGCCATTTGAAATGTCGGATGTCAAGATAACATCTTCCATTTCAAATGACGGATGTCCATCAAAATATTAGAACATGGTGTTTTTATTAAAAAAATCTTTTTAATATTACATTTTGTATTTTTTTTAAATAATGACATTTAGAAAACTAATAAATAATAAAACGTATTTTAAAAACGTTATTTGTTAAACACACGTTTTATTTGTTAAATAAGGTATTTAAGAAAGGTTATTAAGTAAATAATAAAAAAAAGTAAACAATATAAAGAAAAAGGGACTGGTGTGGTGAAATCGGTCACTATTCACATCCGCCATTTGAAAGGCCTGATGTGAAGATGACATATTCCATTTCAAATGGCGAATGTCCTTCAAAATATTAAAACATGGTGTTTTTATTAAAAAAAATCTGTTTAATATTACATTTTGTATTTTTTTAAAATAATGACATTTAGAAAACTAATAAATAATAAAGAGACAAAACGTATTTTAAAAATGTTATTTGTTAAATACAATTTTTATTTGTTAAATAAGGTCTTTAAAAAATGTTATTAAGTAAATAATAAAAAAAGAAAAAAGGAAAAAATTACATAAGATAAGTAAGTGTCAAAATTAAACTCTCATCTGTGAAGCATGCCTTGTATTCATGCAGTTAGTAGACGCAATATCTACTCTAACAATATTTATGTAGTTATTTAATATTCTGGGTAACTTATTTAAAATGTGGCTTTTTGGTATATATGGGTAACTTATTTAATATTTGGATGGGAGCCATTTTCATATTTCAGAAGAAAAAAAGTCAAAAGAATATGATATTAATGGATGGGAGCAGTTCGTAAAAAACGAGGCACTCAAATATAAAGGGACTAGTGTGTTGTCATGTCAGGTCAGTCAAAATCACTATTCACATCCGTCATTCGAAATGGCGGATGTCAAGTTGACATCTTCCATTTCAAATGGCGGGTGTCCATCAAATGATGTTTTTTATTAAAAAAATTAATATTAAATTTTGTATTTTTTAAATAATGATATTTACAAAACTAAAAAAAAATAAAGAGGCAAAACATATTTTTAAAAAACGTTAAAAATAATTTTTTTATCTGTTAAATAAGGTTGTTGGTTATTATAAGTAAATAATTAAAAAAAAGTAAATAATATAAAAAGGAAAAAGAGTGTGTTGTTATGTCAGTCAGTCAAAGTCATTATTAACATTCGTCATTTGAAATGACGGATGAAATCTTATCTCAAATGACGGATGTCCAACAAAATTCACTTTTACCAATAGGGGGTAGGCAACTTTGGGATATGTGACCTGCCAGTCAAAATGACGGATCAATAGTCCATTTGAAATGGCGGATGTCAGGGTTGTCGTCCACCTCACCAGACAATATCTGGCAGACCCTACATGTTTGTCGAGATCCGCGATTTCAAATGACGGATCTCCTAATTTTCTAATAATTCTTTTCTCTCTCCTATAATCCATCTTAACCTTCTTGCTTTTCCTATTTTGAAAAATTTTTCTTGCAACCACCCTAACATGCCACCTCGTCATCGCCACTACGAGCAACACCAAGACATAGCGGCCACCGCCACCACCATCTCTTCTAGCACCCCATATAAGAATACACTGGTGAACCTATTTTGATTTTTATTTTTCAAAACGACTTTATTTTAATAAGTCTATTTTTAGAAACTTGTTTTTTTATCTTGGAATTGTTATTTTAATTAGCAACCCAACACGTTTTAATGAAGTCATTTTGGTCGGGTGTTGCCACGCTTACATTTTATCAATCATTTAAAGAACATCCAACAGGTTTTTGAAACAAACGATATTTGAACCATTTATACCTTTGATTTTAAAGTGTTGGAATCAGATCCAATAATTTATCTCTTTGATCCGGCAATGGGGCTCCTCAGAATCATTCGCAAAATCAAACGCAAAGAAAAAGAAATGCGAATTCTTATGGTGTATGCATTTCATTTGTTTTGTTACATATATAAACCATACATGTATGTTGATGAATTTGTTGTGCTAATTCTACAGAGGACTTGATAATTCGGGGAAGACGACAATAGTGTTGAAGATCAACGGTGAAGACACGAGTGTTATCAGCCCTACTCTTGGCTTCAACATCAAAACCATCACCTATCATAAGTATACATGCTCTCTCTCACACACATGCATACACAAACGCGGACATTTGGTTCTAGTAATTAATAATTATTCTTGAATGAGTGATTAGAAATTGAACCATTATTCTTGTAGATAGCAAGCAGATTGAGGATTAGAATGTTTCTCTATTCATCTTTAATAGAAATAACTAGATAATGACAAGGAAATAAATAATATAGGCGATTAAAGTAAAATGTGCCGATTATTTCTTGTAATTTCATAGCAAGCTGTTGCAACTTGGGAAATTTGTTTTTGTCTAATGTGATCACAGAGGCGTAACAAGTGACCACCTGTTCTTCAACTGACATAACAAGGTATCTACTGAGCTACATTGTCCTGACCAGTCTGATGCTCAGCATAAAGACATGTCTCATAAGGTTGCTTACCCAATGCTGTTGAGGAATGGTGGTGATCCACTGATACGTATTCTAGGAGATACTTAAGGCTTAAATGGTCACTTTCAATCTGATACTTACTAGTTCACAAATAAGGACGTCGATAAGCCATGATGGCACTCAGCCGTCACTTAGGCGACTGTAAAGGCAATTAGTTGGACATTCTGTTGCAAGACATCCCTTGTTCCCATACCTGAAGTATCACATCTGAATAACTGCTTACAGCGATGCACGCTCAAGTGCTCAACAAGTCTCATAGATTTTTACCGTTGGTTGACGCTTAACATATCTTGCATGGAAGAAGATTGATTAGTCTGACTTAGGTCAACCGGTGGTTGTGCTTGCTAATGCTTTCTCGCTTCATCTCTTTAATTTGGTTGTGTGTGCATTGCTGAAATGCTGATCTTCGCTTCATGAAGGCCTCAAGTTGTGGTTGGGACTGTCAAATCAGTATTGCATGCTCCCATACCAATTATGGTGTAGGATTTCCTTACGAGTCTCGGTAGACAATGTAGGTTTGTAGTTTGGAAATAGCCGAGTTATCTCTTAGAATGGTTTGCTAAATCACATTCAGTTCAGTATATTGATGGTGTTCCAAATCTTTAATCAGATAATTTTAAGAGAACACAAGAGCAAGTATGCTTTTCTGTATGAAAACCGCACGAGAATATATCGCATGTAAATCAAACCAAAGACCTTCTTTGTATAGGCTGGGAGGCTTCACAACCTTTCACTTAAAAAAATCCCAACTCTATGTGAAATGTCACAACCTTCGGGTTGTCCTTTTGTTATTTCATACATAGAAATACGTCTACGACTCCATGCAATGCCTGCCTAACTGCATGAGTATATAACTGTTTTAAACTAGATAAGAACAACAAATAAATAGAAAACAATTAACATATACAGGCCAGATCACTTGTTGCTGCTAGCCTTTGGTGTCAAATTTCCATGAGAATAGCACTTTTACATCTTTGGTGTTGTAACAGCCAGCTTCCTTTTGCATTTCTGTTAAATAACTATAATGGTTCATACATATTGTTCACTTATTCCTGAATTGTTCAAGCTCGTTATGTATGCAAGTGTTTATGCATATAGATAAGTTTAATCCCCAATCATGTTTGTGAAGGGAGCCTTTTGTTATCATTTTGTTCCCGAAAATCGGTCAATGCATATTAGTAGTATGTCTTCAGATCTGAACTCATAATCTAATTGTAAAGGTTCACAGCCCACTTGGTTTTATGCTTTAATTCTTGGTCATTACCTTTGGACGGCTTTGGTAGTGTAGCTATGGAACTTGTTTATAGAACTAACTGAAATATAATGGCAGGTACACCCTTAACATCTGGGATGTTGGGGGTCAAAAGACTATAAGATCTTACTAGAGAAACTACTTTGAGCAAACTGATGGATTGGTATGGGTTGTTGACAGTTCAGATCTTAGAAGACTCGATGACTGCAAATTCGAGCTCGATAATCTATTAAAGGAAGAGGTAATCTCCACTTTGACTTTTTTTATTCCAAACTTATCATGCCTTGACTTTGGATATAAATTATAATTAACATTGACTTTCTTATTATATTGGAACAGAGGTTATCAGGAGCTTCATTACTCGTTTTGGCTAATAAACAGGATATAAAAGGTGCTCTTTCGCCACATGAAATCGCCCAAGTAAGTGTTTTGTGATTAAAATGTCCATGAGGACCACCAAAATTGATGTTTAGTTTCCAATTAGTTAACTTGATGTTTATGTATGACTATTATAAGGTACTGAAATTGGATGACATGGACAATAGCTGACATTGGAGGATTGTAGGTTGCAGTGCATACACTGGAGAGGGGTTGCTGGAGGGATTCAATTGGTTGGTTCGTGACATTGCTTCGCGTATTTATGTTCTTGATTAGTTGGAGAAATATTGGTATTATTATGTGCTAACGCACATGATGGTGCAGGCTTAGTTGTTAAATCCTGCTTCAAGAGTGCATTTGAAGCTTTATAATCAGGAATGTATTATTGTATGTAGATGTTGAAATGTCATTATAAAATCTTGCAAGTTGTGATGCAGTATGTTCAATGAAAATAACCCTTAACCTCACCTTCCAAGTGCACATTTACAAAAGCAAAAACGTTGATATTATATACATCCGTAGTTGTATACTTAAAACTTCTTGTAGTTTACAACTCAAAATGCATATTGGAGTGCGATTAAAACAAAAATAATTACGAGTTAAAGATGTCTTTCTCTAATTCAAAAAAGTTCATACCCATTTATAAGTTCACAGTCAGGAAATCAAAAGCTTGGCTCACAAACACAACACCGTGCCCTTTGGCCATGAGAAGGCGGACGTTGTTGTGCTCACTAGCGTGGGTGAAATCCAAAAAATTGGACAAGCTAACGAAAATCATCCATTTTAATTTTCAATAGTAGTCAAAACAATCAATTAAACCACAAAACAAAAGGAGAAGATAAGCAATTTTGAAATGTCATCAGTAATTCAGTAGTACGTTACAGCGCCAAATCGATTTACAAAGCCGAATGTATTTACATTGTCATCATAAATCGAACGCCAAAACATCAGAATAAAATTTTTTTTCAACAATGATAATCAGCCTTCAAAACAGCAAAACATCAAGAAACTCTTAAATGATATCCAGTCCTCATGGCTGTTTTCCTGCCTCTTTCATAGCCAACAGAATCTGCAAACTTCCAAGTCCAATTCAGAGTCACTGAGCGAAAAATATGACAATAATTATGTGCAAGGGATAAGAGATTATTGATACTGACCTTAAACTTGTAGGGTCACCACTCATAGTAATCAAACTTCATAGTGTCATGAAAATCGAGGTTTTTTATCAGCCGGCTTCAAAATTTGAAAAGAGCACATTAAGCTTGCATCAACACTCATCATTGTACCGGCATTATCAAATTCACCACAATAATTAGGGGCAGAGAATATAGTAACGAGCTGCCTATCAGCAAAGAATTCATACCCATCTTCCACAACCTATGCAGAGTAACATTTAAGATTGCGACAGACCAACTAATTATGACCAGGTCAATCCAGGTAGTGTCATTCTCAAGTAAAACAGGTCTGAGAGTCGCCCAAGATGTAATTTTTTATGCATAAAACTTCACTTCATTTCATTCATAAGAATGAGATAATTATTAATATAATATAAATGTTGTAATCATACCAGACACTAAATTTTCAGTGTTGATGGTGGTAAAAACCAACGAACTTTCAACACTTTGGTGATTTGACCCTTATAACTTATTTTTTTCAACGGTCAAGGCCGTTTAACTTTTTTATCTAGTTAAAAAAAGCTTAAAACTTTAAATACAAGAGTTCAACCCATTTTGACCCCGCAATCGCATGGCCCATCTAATTATTCATTATTCAAATCGGACTCGAAAAACCCAAAATTTGAACTGAACCAAACTGAATTCGAGTAATGAATCTGAATTTCGATTTATCAGAATTGGGTCCTTAATCGAATCAAATTTCTAATTCAAATTCTAAATAGATTTGAATTCAGGTATCTCGAACCAGATTGAATCAAAATAACCCGAATTTGCGTTATACACTATTTTCATTTTGTAATATATTATACTTACGATTTTTCAAATTACTCTTCAAAATCAGTTGTTTTTATATAATAATATATCTATAATATTTTTTTATCGAACGTACTTATAACTTTGAACCTTTTCTTTTTTGCTAATTCGGTTCAAAATTCAAATAGACTAAATTCGAATAAGCTTATTCAAATCGGTTTTGGCAAAAAAATTTCAAATTCAGTTTCAAAACTTTCATATCAAATAACCCAGGTAACTCGAAAATTGATTCGATGAACGGTACCCTTCCACCCATTTACTCACCCATTTACTCACCTATAAACGGACTATAAAAAATATAAACTAACCTGATGAGCACGACAAATAAGATCCATATCATGCTGCATTAAAAACTCAGACACCTTATCAGCTCCAAAAGTGTACGACACGCCCCTATCATTCATCCCCCACCCCTTAACATCCCGGCTTGGATCCGACCAAAGCAAATCACATAGCAAACCCGAGTCCGGGACATCAGTCGGGCGGGTCAAGTTCCTTATCTGATCCAAGTTAGTCAAATCAGGCGAAAGACCACCATGCATACATAATATTTTATCATCTATAAGAGCAGCCACGGGAAGACAGTTAAAACAGTCAGTAAAAACTTTCCAAATTCGAACATTGAAACGACGTTTGCATTCATCATAAAATCCATATATTCGGTTGATGGAAGCGCATTCGTGGTTTCCTCTTAACAGGAAGAAATTTTCGGGGTATTTGATTTTGTATGCAAGTAAAAGGCATATGGTTTCTAGACTCTGTTTCCCACGGTCCACGTAATCACCGAGGAACAAGTAATTTGATTCAGGAGGGAATCCACCGTATTCGAATAACCGTAAGAGGTCACCATATTGTCCATGAATGTCGCCTGGAAAACAAAATATATAAATTTTACATCACTCTGAACTTATATTATGTTAGATGCAGATCTAGCAAAATGACTTAATAATTAGTAATGGGTATAACTTACATTGCTAGATAAAATTATAAAAACACACTATAAATAAAACAAAGAGTGGCCACTGGCCACTTAGCGGTTAATCAGCCAATGTGGTCATTAGCTGCATTTGAAAACACTTTGGATGAATTTTAATCATTTTGACGCAATCGACCCATGTATATTTCAGTTAAGCTTTAAAATTTTAGCCTTTTGATACGTTGGGGATAAGATACAACCCAAATGCCCATTTATGACATTTAGCAGATATTGTTGATATTTGAAATGAGCAATGAGACATGAAACCAATATGTTTTCCATGCCTCTAATAAAACTATAAAGTACAAACGATATCAAGCTGATATGTATACAGAAGCCTAACAGATTACTACTACCCTCAGAATTAACTTTGCATTTGCATTCCCTATGGTTCACCAATACAGCAAAACAAAAAAAACCTACCATCATGATATTGCAAGATTTATAGTCTAAACTTCCAAAAGAGCTCAATCACAAAAAAAATAAAAATAAATAAATAATAAATAAATAATTCTGTTATACATATCTAGGCTGCTTCTAACACGATAAAAAGAATGGGCAACAAATGTTTTGCATGTCATGTAGGGATAGAGATTAAGGCATAGAGAGCCAGTGCACGCCTATAAACCATTTCACACTAAATATTTGCATGATCTGCGGTCATTCGAATTAAAAAAAAAAAAACTAGTTCACACCCAAAACAAGAGACCAAAAACTAACAGTCCTCCATGTTAAAAGAAATTTAGCTAATGATATTGGATAACCGTCTCCCTAAGGTTTCCATTAGCAATTTATAAAATAAAAAAAATAATAATAATAATCAAAACAAGAGGTGAAATGCCCTAAATCCTCCTGATAAAAAAACACAGAGAAGACATAATTGAAATTGGAGGGTATGAGATTAATATTAATACCGCAGATCTTAATGGGGGCTTCAAGCTCTAAGAGATTAGGCTGTTGAAGGAAGATATCGCGAGAAGAGGAACAGAGTAAACGGATCTCGGCTTCCGAGAGCTGAACCTGCCGAGTGGTCCGGGCTTGCCGGAACTCCAGCAGCCGGTTGATGATGTCATCCAGTAACGCAGGGTTCATCCCCTGAGCCATTGATACAAACACCGCCCAGTTTTGGAATAGCTTTTTTGTTTTTGATACTTGTGTTTGTTTTGTTTCTTGGAAGAATAATAAAGAAAGAAAAAGTATTATTATTTATTGCTTTATGCGCATGGACAAGTGGTGATAGCAATGGATTATTATAAAAAATATATTTAATTTGGTTGGATTAAATTACAGATAGAAAGATGCCGGAGGGAGGAGAAAGGGGCTGGCTGCAACTCCGGTGGGGATCAAATTCATGGAGGATCATAAATATTTTCAACTTGTAACCTTCAAAAGTTTATATTTCCGTTGAATAAATTACAATTTTATTTCACTTTTAGAAAATCATCAAATATTATGGAATAGACCATAGTTTGGCTTTTATTTTAAATTTATTTTTTCAAACGGCATGTTTCATTAACAAAAACCACCCAAACGTCAAAGAAAAAGCGAAGATTGGCGGAATCTTACACCAACTACTCATGTGTTGCCACACCAAGTGCTCACTAACCTCCAAATCACAAACGCATAAGAGACACCCATGACTAACCGGAATAATTTTCCTTTTAACGAGAGCTCGGCCAGAATAAGCTCCCTCATAGTTGGTTTCAGGGGAAGCTTTATTTGTTTATTTGCTTTTCAAAAAGCATAAGATATATGGCAAATTTTTCAAAAGCTCACCTAAACACCCTCAGTCATATACTAATTTTCATCCAAAATCTCAATTAAGAGCATGTTAGGATTGAGTTTGAAAAATGCTTATGGTTTTTCAAAAAGCTATTTTGAAAAGCCAGGATTTGAGGCTTTTGAAAACTGCTTTTTAGCCCTTTTAAAAAACTAAAATAAGAAAGTTTTTTTATGATTGTCAAACACATTTAAACTTATTGGCTTTTTAAAAATACCAATAAGCCAATAAGCATTTTTCAAACTCAATCTCAAACATGTCCAGTGTTGATATTGTAAGGCCCCGAACCCGGTGACCCTACTTTAGCGTCGGATTTACTCATAAACACAGTTCTTCAAATCAGAGTTTATTAAAACTTTTCGCGGAATATAAAACATCAATCATTTGTTACAAAACATTAAATCTTTTCTTTGATACATAACACAAAACTTTATATTTAAAACATCTTTACTTCTTTCTTCAGATGCCAGCCGTTCAATCCATGCCGTGTGTCATCCTCATGCTAACTCTACAATCAGCTCACCTGCGTGCATACTAAAAGTCAGCTACGCTGAGTGAGTTCTAGTTAATCGAACGCCATACAATACATACACATACATACATATCTGTAGATACATATCCATACTTCACTAGTTACCCTTCTGTTCTACATACATACTTGCTACCATACATACATACATATCTACAATCACTAACCTCAGTCTACCGAGAGTACGTTCATAGTTCACCGTCTATACCTGTACTCAAGGTCGTGAACACGTACAAGGTTCGCAGTCCTTACCTATGTTCACCATTTATGGTACGTACAAGGATCGCGGTCCTTCCCTATACCATAGTACATCCACAACACGTACAAGGTTCACAGTCCTTCCCTATGTTGCAACCTAATTCATAGCACGTACGAGGTTCGCAGTCCTCCCCTATGCTACAAAATCAGCACGTATAAGGTTCACAGTCCTTTCCTATGCTGAAATACATCCACAACACGTACAAGGTTCGCAGTCCTTCCCTATGTTGCAACCTAATTCATAGCACGTACGAGGTTCGCAGTCCTCCCCTATGCTACAGGATCAGCACGTATAAGGTTCACAGTCCTTTCCTATGCTGAAATACATCCACAACACGTACAAGGTTCGCAGTCCTTCCCTATGTTGCAACCTAATTCATAGCACGTACGAGGTTCGCAGTCCTCCCCTATGCTACAAATACAGCACGTATAAGGTTCACAGTCCTTTCCTATGCTGACGCCTATCTACATTACGTATAGGGTTCGCAGTCCTTATCTACGTTTACATATATCATCTACTTCACGTATAAGGCTCGCAGTCCTTAACTACGCTATCACCAGCCGAGTCTATGTCCGACAGAAGCTAGAGGGATTTGCCATCCTAACTTACTATGTCGAACGTAGAACTCACATGCCATTCGTGTACCTATATACACATACTTACATTATAACATAAGAACACTCTAGGCATTCTTTACCTCATTCATTTAACAACCATACCCCTTGTCGTTACGTTCAATATCCGAAGATCGTTCACGCCCCGACAAGTATTCATTTGAAATATTCATACATCTTCGATATATAATATTCGTACCTTTATTTTTAACCTGACAGCACGCGCAATATCCGAAGATCGTTCGCGTACCGACAAACAATCATTCATATCTATCACACATATCACATATGACATACACTTATCACTTAGGATAAATGTATTAACAACACATCGAGTATGCACACAGCCCCGAAAACATAACAAAGAATGGGGCTAGAAACTCACCTGAACACGGTTACGTTCACCGTTAATCGTAATCCCTTTCTTCAGCTGTGCACGGCTGACTGTATAACAAGTACACGTATCAAACAACTATCACTACTCATATCATCTTTCCAGTCTTAACTACTACCCACAACGAACGGGGGTCTGGGGGCAGCGCCCCTGGCAGCGGGGTCTAGGGGCGGCAGCCCCTAGCAGGGTCCAAGGGGCAGAGCCCCTGGCTGGGGTCGAGCTGCCAGGTCAGCTTGGAAAAATTTTATTTACATTAACTGTCTTAACACATTTTCCATTAGGTTTTTAATTTATTTTCTAAGCGAACTTAACTTTAGGCGAAGTTAAACCTTAAGCGAACTTAGCTTTAGGCGAGGTTAAACCATAGGCGAACTTAGCTTTAGGCGAGGTTAAACCTTAGGCGAACTTAGCTTTAGGCGAGGTTAAACCTTAGGCGAACTTAGCTTTAGGCGAAGTTAAACCTTAGGCGAACTTAGCTTTAGGCGAAGTTAAACCTTAGGCGAACTTAGCTTTAGGCGAAGTTCATCAGGCGAACTTAGCTTGCAGGCGAAGTTCATCAGGCGAACTTAGCTTGCAGGCGAAGTTGTCGTCTGCAGGTTATGTTCGCTCTTAAATCCTTCGTTCCTTAACCAAATAACTCGATTTAGGTACCCATGGAATCGTCTAACCAGCGCCTACAAACCCCAACTATCAAATCGACCTAACATCGATGTTTAGAGGGTGCGATTTAGGCATATAGGTTACGGGTCCTTTTTATCAATCGATTAACCCATCAAATCATAACCATTTTCAGTAAGTTTAGCTTTGTTGGATTCGTTTTTACCATACAAACTCAGATCTACCATTTCTCAAATCAAACCGAACCTATACGAACGATTTCTAACCATAAACGTACCTTGAACGAGTCGAACTTACGAACACGAGCTGGTCTTGTTGCTTTGGTTCGTCACGACGATCTAGCACCAACTAACGTTTACTCTCTCTCGGATCCTGCTCGTTTATGGTGTGTGTGTTTTGAATGTGTAGAGATTAGAATGGAAAGAGATGAGGTTTAGGGTTTTATGGTGGTTTAGGGGATATTTATATCCCTTAAAGCCCATGGACCTAAGGCCCATTCTCATTTAACCCATCTCAATTAATCTAACACTAGCCCGACTCATACCAACTCCTACTCTATTATTAAGTAATATAATTAATATCATTTTGGAAATTTCGGGATGTTACAGATATGCACTTGGCCAATCACCTACTTTTTTCTTCAACTCGACCACCCTAAGATCATACCACACTACCTCACACCAGGTTCCACCTGTCACACCCAAACTTACGGTGGAACATGTCGAGGCGAGACATAATTTGTATCATAGCTCAAAAGACACTAAAATAATTACACGTGTCAATATTTAAATTATTTCATTTCATATATCAAATACACAAAGCATAAACATTGTCTCAAAGGAAATAACATTACAATCAAATATTAAAATAAAAATCAATCTTTATTCATCATGCAACCTAAGGTTCAATCTATTGTTTATTCTCTTGATTCACCTCATATAACTACTTGCACCATGCGTGAAAATATATAGTTTGTCAACATAAAGTTGAGCAAGTAATCACAGTTTTTGTACATAATAATATTTAAAATGACAATTCCTTACGAAAATATGAACTACAATAATTAATATAACAATAATATAAAAGGACAATTTCCCTCGTCCCAAATGGGCCGAGTTACTCCAATGACGTATTAGGGCATTCATAGCTCGTCCCTCATCCCCCATCTCTATAATTACACTACAAAACACTACATTTCCCTCTCATATTAAATTAAATATATTTTTTATACATTTATAATTACAGTTTTCCCCCTGCTCTACTCACAACCAATTCAACAAATATTAAAAAATAAATAAGGACATACAAAGTTTCCCTAAATAAACAAAAAATCACTATATTTTCTCTCTCCATACTATAACTTAGAGCATTCTCTATAATTGTGTGAGGGGTCTTGTAAATTATATGGTATGGTTATGAGTGGTTGTGAGTAGAGAAGAGATAAAATGTTATATTGGAAAGTTAAATTTGCGGTTTCACTGTTCATATCGTATAATATTTTAATATTTTTTAAAAGTGGTTGTGAGTGAAAGAGAGAGAAAAGATAATGATAAAGGTGTAAAAAGTATTATTTAATTAAACAGAAGAGAGAAAATACAATGATTCCTAGTGTAATAATTATATGATATATATGGATATATGATAGAGAATGGGCTTGGAATGCTCTTACACTCACAACCACTCAAAACTCCACCCTATAATTTACAAACTCTCATCACATAAATTTAGGGGATTGGTTGAGAATGCTCTTAAAGTTCTTAAAACTCAACAAGTTTTCAAATTATCTCTCTCATATATATATATAATTAATTTAAGGACTAACTATATATAAAAAAAAAATAAACAAAACCGGGTCCAGGGGGTTCAAAGGTTCGGTCTTGTTAAAATAATATTTATTAAAAGTTATTAGTAATAATATCTTGAAAAAAATAAGGTTTTAAAAAAATCTTCAAAACGGAGCCTGGAAAACTCGAACCTGCGCCCCAGGCCGGTTCTCAGTTCTAACAAAACAGACATGGCCGTTAGGCCAACGCCTTAACTTGGTTGTGAGATAGAAACGGTAAATGATAAATAATCAGTCATGTTCTTCCCCAAATCCCATTATAAATCCCAGATTCGGATTAGGTCCAAACGATCGATCTTGATGAATATTGTTTTGGGGTGTACGTGTATCTACCGGAAATGGTTACGAATTGAGGGTGAACGACGAGTTAGGGCTCACGGCTCGAGCTCAATATCAAAACTGATCTTAACGACTTCGTATGTTGAAATTGAGTTAGGGCTTAGTGTTGGTTGTTAATAGGGATGGTGTGGTATCGTTTAATTGCATTATGGACGTGTTTATATAATGTAACAAGTTCGTATAAGACACGATACGCAATTAATTGAATTTGTTATCAATTTGTGATGTTTTATCATGTTTAAGGTGTCGGCTAGCGGGTTTTTGATTGCCAAATGATTTGGTATAATCAATCCCGTTGATTTAGGACGAAAATTGAGGAACAAAAAGGGGGGGGGGGGTAACGGTGTCGGTGGTGAAGGAGGAGGGGGAATATTTTTACAATTTGGCCCTTGATCTTTAGTTGTGGGTGTAAAAGTGGGTAAAAGTTAGGTAAGGGGGTGTTTTTGCACATGATTCATAGTTGTTTACCAAATTATCATATAATATGCCCAATTAATAATAAATTCAAAAGAATCAACTAAATAAAGTGCGAGATTTTTGAATGCAAACCGGTCGGGTAAAGATTACAAAAATAAGAAAGAAAAACCCGAAATGTTACACCAAACAAATATCCCTACTTTTTTCTTTGCTTCAAATTGCGCCACCTCTTTCTTTGGTTTTAAATCGTTCCTTGTTTTTAAATGTTGACACTAATCATTATCATGCTGTATCTGTTACCAGAAACTCTCGCTTGAATCTTCTTCAATGTCGTCACTGCTGCACCCATCCCTTCCCCACACACTTGCCACCGCCTAAAATTTATGCATGAAAAACGAATGAGCACCCCCCCTTTATTATGCTAGAAAATTAACAAAACTGGGAATACATATGTCTATTTAGGGATCGGTTTTTTTCTCCAATACCCATATCGATTTAGTCTATGTGGTACTGTTATTAGTATCAATATTTTAGGATTCCAATATTCGGTATTTACAAATACCGATACGGGTATTTCGATATTTGGTATTGTTTTGAAATATGTAGAGTTATGATTGGGAACTTCTAAATTTGATGTCTAAAATATAGGTTCGATCGATTACATGCTCATCGCGGGTAAGCTTTTTGAGAGAACGTGTAACTTCTTTCCCGCCGCTTCTAGAATTATTTGTGCTACTTTGGATGGTTGGCATAAAATGTTGAAGACTTTGAAGGGCCATGATCAACCTTGGCCCGACCCATAGGGGTGGCGGGGTGGTCGACGGCCACATGCCCGACACCCCGCTAGGCCCGAATTTAAAAAAAATAAATATATATGTATTTTTATTAAATACAATATGTATATTTAATGTTAAACTAAATTACATAACCACTAGCTTGGTCTAGTAGCAAAGAAATATTACTCGCAACCAAAAGATTATGGGTTCTAGTCTCATTTGAGACATGTTTACTTCTATTTTTATATTATACAAAAAATTTTTACACAACCCAATTATAACCAAGTAAATCCTTATAAAAATTAAATTGTTTAAACCCAACAAAATACCCAGTTTACTTAAAGCCCCAAAAAAGTTTCACCTTCAGCCCAAAACCATTTTTTCTTTCTCGGAGCCGCCCCTGATCAACCTAAAAACAAATAATTAATGAGGAACAATATAATATATAACAGATAAGGCATTATCGGATGATCCCTATAATGCCGTCCACCAACATCTCCTTGTAGATGTCTCGTGTATATAGAAGCAAACCCCAATCGCATGTTCTAACAAATCATCTTTTTTTGTCATTCGATATTTTAGCATGCTTCAAATGACTTAAGTTGATCAACTCAAGTTGTATGACTGTTTGGCCTTAATTAATAAATCATTCTTTGTTCTCAAGACATACCCATTGACTTTAAAGAAAGGTGTCATCACTGTCTTAAGACCTTATTTAAACACAATTTTGTTTTATAAGCTCGTATTAATGTTTTTATTTATTCTTAGTAGTTTCAATATCTTATTTTTATTGGTGCACACATCAATGGTCACTAAAAAAGATCGCCCATAGTTAATACAACAAAAACCTAACAAAAAAATTTATCGTATAGAGAAATGTCAAACAAAAGTTTTGACATAATAATAAAACTTCATAATTAAAATGAGAAAAATGATATCATGAGACATCGTGTTTAGAGAATCAGCACGTGTTCATTCCATTTGCCTTCGACACTTTTGGATCTCTAGCTCCCGAGGCGGTTCGCTTCTTGGAGCGGGTGCAGAAGGTGGTCCACAGTGACTCGCAGAGACCGAGGAACCAAGGATTTATATTTAGTAGAATAGGCTTTGCGATTCAAAAGGGGATAGCGGCGCAGCTTGTTGCTCGCTTACCCATTATCCAGATGTAGTTCGGTTAGTGTTATATATAAAAGGATCAATATTTTCTCTAAAAAAAAATAAGCATAACAGTTAAGAAGCATACTTGTGCTAATTAATATTTAATCCTTATTGTTTATGTGAAAATACACATAGAATCCATCATGTAACATGTCTACTATACCCTTAAAAGTCAATTTTTTCAGCCTTCTAGTAAACAAAACATAAAGATCAAACAACCAAAATAAACAAGACCTAAACATATATGATTTTCCAACTCTAACTCGAACAACAACCCTGTGTGTTCCCATATGAATCACCAACATTAATGGTGGTCCCCTTCCCTGGTGCCGCCACATCTTGAGCCGCCAACGCTTTCTTGCTAATAATATGATAAATCTCAGTCAAAATAGTCTGAAACGCCTTCTCAACATTATGCGCATCAAGTGCCGACGTTTCAAGAAACGAAAGCCCTTCTTTTTCAGCCAAAGATCGACCATCTTCCTCATTTACAGCTCTAAGATGGCTCAGATCCGACTTGTTTCCCGCCATCAGTACAACAATGTTGGAGTCGGCATTAGCCCTAAGCTCACGCAACCACCTCTGAACGTTATCAAAAGTTGGCCTTTTGGTTATGTCATACACAAGTAAGGCTCCAACCGCACCTCTATAATAAGCACTGGTTATCGCCCTGTACCGCTCTTGCCCTGCAGTATCCCAAATTTGAGCCTTTATCATTTTCCCCTCAACCTGTGTTCAAATCACTCGTTAGCCAAATGATAAGCGCTAATTCATCATATTACACGCGGTTTATCTTTATTAAATATTAGTAACATGTATATATTCAAAATTAATCCGAGTCTTACCAAACAAACTTCATGTGTTAAGACTCAAAACGAAAAATCTAACAACAGTCCATGACTCTTTGATAAGACTGGCAAACAGGTCGGGTCGAAACGGGTCAAATTAAAAAAGGGTTGTTTTGGGTCGGGTCGAAACGGGTCCGGGTTGGAACGGATTCAGGTCCAAACTAAAACGAGGAAAATGAATCAATTTGCCAATTTGGGTCCGACCAATAGATCGAAGTTTGGATTATTAAAATCGAATATCCCTAAATTAACAATCAGTGATTCATTTCATTTGTGATTATAGATCTGTAATACACAATAATAATTGCAAGCTAAACTTCAAATGCATAACATATAAAGCTAGAATTAGTAACACTACCTGAAGAGTTCTGGTAGCAAATTCAACGCCAATGGTGGCTTTGGACTCCAAATAGAATTCATTCCTTGTAAATCTAGCTAAAATGTTGGATTTGCCGACACCAGAGTCACCAATCAAGACGATCTTGAGCAAATAATCGTAATCGTAATCGTGATCTATTTTACCAGCCATTCGAGCTAGATCTGAAACAAATACGCATATATTATTAATCGATTATTAATATATGTAATGATTAATTGAAGATGCATAGAGTGTGAAAAAGAAATGTTACCGGAGCGAAGAGATCGGAGAGATGCAATAGTTAGTGTTTTGGAAAATGAGAGGAGGAATCTAAAGGAGTAGAAACCGCCGACATTAATATCTTAAGTGTGTGAAAACGATGCAAGTCCACCAGCTTTCAATGCCCACTTATTCATTACAATTTTAACATTTGGATTTAAAATTAAAATATTTTCTTTTGAAGAAATTATACGTAGAGTAGATTAAAGAAAACTAATTGAAGAACCTACGCGTCACGACTGTTCGAACTTGATTTGTAAAGTAACATTGGTGCTTTATTCGATTTACCAAAATTGTATAATCAGTTACAAAAAGATATTGGATTAATTGCACAAATGATTAGTGTAGTTTGATGATACTTATTGAGATAAAAATATGTAAATGGTTATATCATAACATCATTATTTTTAAAAACCATAATTACTTGATTGTACTTTAGATAATACAAAAGCCCTAATTAGTTGTTGATATAATACAAAAAAATATGTAATATTTTGAAACTTTCGGGTCAATTTTGCTAATTTATAAAAGATCAAGGGTTGAAAATGAAATCTTTTGAGTTGTGGATCATCCTCGGTTTTATGAAGCTCCACGGGTTGGTTGCAAGGGTGGGTTTGGATTTCTCAAAAAAAGATGGAGAAGAAGATGGATGGGTGGGTTCAACAAGAAAATGAGGTCATTATACTATATATTAATTTTCAATATTCTTATGCATATTGGTTTGTACATGCTGCTGATGTTGTTGTACCTTTGTTTTATTCTTGGTGCCACCCGATTTGTATGTTATGCTTACGGTACAGGTGTACAACACTGTATCTGAAACCACCCACTCATCACACACGTGTATGTGTATGTAAAGCTACTTTTGTTTGATCTTTTGGCCCTTCAAATGTTTGATAACGACACATGTGCGGTTGTTTGATCTTTTTCAGGCAAAGGCAACCTACGGCGCTTGGCGTTTCGGGTTGTGGAGTATTGGAAGGCATAGAGGTGGGTAAGTCGGTGGTTCATTGATGCCGGTCATGGGTGGTTGACGAAGGAGTCGTCGGGGAGTTTGGGTCATCATATATTCATATTTATGTGCATGTGATCTACTAGACGATCATGACCATGATTTTAAATGTGCTGAAGTGTTATTTTTGTTTAAATGTGCTGAAGATTGTACCCACGCAACATTTATCGTCTTTACAAGCTTACTAACGTACCGAGAGAAACATTATAATTCTAATTAAACATCAATGGTCCTTACAAACTTAATAACGTACCCGTGCTTAAAAGAGAACTTTCTCATGCATCATGGGTTGTACATGCTGCTATAGAAGTTGTTTTGTGCTTTATGAGGTGTAAACTATGTTGGCTCATTTGTACCATAATTAGTCTCTGCGTTGATGTACACGTAAGTCGGACACGTGGTCTCCTGTGAATTGAAATACTGCTGTCACTCATCATAATCGATTCTTCTCGCTCACTTTTTTCTACACTTCTCAACCGTTCGAACTCCGGTACCATCGTAGGTCGTCTTCGGTACCACTGTCTTCAACCCGACCTACTGTTGCCGGTTTTCATTTCGAAACCCTAGGTGGCGGTAGTTACGTCGTGGTGTGGCGTTGGTGGCCGGAGTCGGTGGCCAGCGAGGCTGTGACTGTTGTCGATAGGGGTGTACACAGACCTTGTTCGTGTCCGTCCGTTAAGCTTTTGACGGACAAACGGACGATTCACGAACACTCTACCGAACGAAAATTTATGTCCGTGTCCGTCCATTAAGAATTTGAGTTTGTCCGTGTTCGTCCGCTAATATTGTAAACGGACACTAATGGACAAACGGACACTAATAGGCAAACGGACGCTAATGGACAAACGAAAACATGAATATTAATGGACACTAATGAACATTAATGGATAAACATATAAACACTAATGGACACTAATGAACAATAAACACTAATACTTTCATTAACGACGAATGAACATACGCAAACCTATCCTTACGGACGTTACTGAACGGACGTTAGCGGACGTTCACGGACACTATTGAACGAACCTGGCCTTTGTCCGTGTTCGTCCATTAAGCTTATCGAACGAAACTTTTTTGTCCATGTTCGGTTCGTTTATTAAACGGACTTCTTGCCGAACGGACAACCGTGGATGTCCGGTTCGCTTACAGCCCTAGTTGTCGATGAAACCTGTAACACCCCGCAACCGCAGCGGAAACGTAAACGGGATGCGACAGACACCTCTGATATCAACCACATTGTTTATAAAGAAAACTGAATGCATTAATATACTTCAAATTACATTATCTTGTATTCCATTACCGTCTAGGTGATACACGCATCATACAATACGATACACAATTCTATTTGTTATAATGTATCCTAACATCCTGCACGCAAATCTTACACACATCAAGCACTTAGCACGTAAGCAATCACTTCATCTTAATTGTACCTGAAAAGCATGTGAGAAAACGGGTCAACTACGAATAGTTGGTGAGTTTCACAATTTTAGTAAACCATGATAAATCCATATCATAATATAATATTATCTGGGGACACTGTTAACCCAGTACTGTACTCACTCCGGGGACAATGTTAACCCGGAAACACTTCTAGGGACCCCTGGAGACACTGTTAACCCAGTACTGTACTCACTCCGGGGACATTGTTAACCCGAAAACACTTCTAGGGACCCCTGGGGACACTGTTAACCCAGTACTGTACTCACTCAGGGGACAATGTTAACCCGGAAACACTTCTAAAGACATCTGGGGACACTGTTAACCCAGTCCTGTACCCATTCCGTACGATTCCCGTACAATCAAATATTTATAAATACACGCAAATCCATGCGTTCAGTATGTATTTAAACATTTCAATAGTAACATGCTTTCCGCCCCGGGAAAATATTTGAAAACAATTCAGAAAAAGGGGCCCGTGAAACTCACCTTAGCACATGCAAGCAGGTAACAACAATCATTATCAGTTAACACGTCCAATCTGTAATATGATCCCTACGATCGTTACTATACACTCATTATTAATATAACTTTAACCAAGTTAACCGGTACATCTGGGGACACTGTTAACCCAGCACTGTACCCGTTCTGGGGGCAAGATTAACCCAGAAACACTTTTCCGGACTCAGATTGTGATGTCGTTTAGAGTTCAACAGTCAAATTTTCTAATAGCTTGTTTTCCCCGTTTTGCGTGCCTAGCACGGTTATCCAATTTTATGTTTCAAAATGAGTTTGGTCACACACGACCCGAAAATAGTTGTTGACTGATAATTTAAATAAAGTGGTGAAATTAGTACTCGGTTTAGACGCCCCGATTGACCGCGGGACCCGTTTCCGTCTTTGGCGTACCGGAAACTGTTAAATCGGTTAAAAATACCCAAATCATCCGAATTATTTTCGGATGATTCATTTTTACTTGTTTAACTCAATTATATGAAAATAGTCCATTTTTAGGGTTTTTATACACCAGTCAGCTCGCTTAAGCGAACTTCACCGGTTTACGCGTTTTAACTTTAAAAGTTTGATAATTAGCACAAATAATTATCCGTTTAACCTCGGATCTTGAAATTTTGTACAAATAACATTTTGACCGTGGGGAAATTTATAAAAATATTTCCAGAATTAATTTCTATATTTAAAATTTATTTATCTATTTTTAAACACCATTTAAACACTAAATATGTCGTAAATACCAAACGATCTTAGAAAAATCCCAAATATTTCCTGGATGTCCCCTGCCATCCACATAGTCCCCTGTAATTTTCCCAGAACCAAAATCTTCTTTTACATGCCCTTTTCACTAAAACCGAGCTAGAAATCCCAAGAACTCGTTTAACCGAAAAGCCTACTTAGACTTCTCCAACGGACCTCAAATTTTGTGTGTGACTTATACATGATATGAAAAGCTTATCTACAATTTTCCAGAATTTTTCATGATATTTAACTATTTTTCACCATTTTTGGCCAAAACCGAGCATTAAATTCACCAAATATTCATCCTTTGTCCAAAAATTACCAAAAATTCACAGAACTCTTATTTTCATGTGTAGAACATCCCTAAAAAATTTCATGACCTAACTCTAAACGACCAACAATCTGTCCAAAAACACATACACCGACATAAACCGAATATACCTTTCGTTTTCCGCCACTACATGCTACAAACTCGTCTTTCCGCCTTATCTACCACTAAACACAGAGCCTACAAACAACATACCACAATACCAAGCAAGTTACACTCACGATCAAGTCATTTCTTTCATGGTTACGGTTATGATACTAAAACAAAGATTTAACCGTAAAAATTCGTTTTTGATTCGTTTAACTCCTTTCTTGGACCAATGTAAGGCCCCGAACCCGGTGACCCTACTTTAGCGTCGGATTTACTCATAAACACAGTTCTTCAAATCAGAGTTTATTAAAACTTTTCGCGGAATATAAAACATCAATCATTTGTTACAAAACATTAAATCTTTTCTTTGATACCATAACACAAAACTTTATATTTAAAACATCTTTACTTCTTTCTTCAGATGCCAGCCGTTCAATCCATGCCGTGTGTCATCCTCATGCTAACTCTATAATCAGCTCACCTGCGTGCATACTAAAAGTCAGCTACGCTGAGTGAGTTCTAGTTAATCGAACGCCATACAATACATACACATACATACATATCTGTAGATACATATCCATACTTCACTAGTTACCCTTCTGTTCTACATACATACTTGCTACCATACATACATACATATCTACAATCACTAACCTCAGTCTACCGAGAGTACGTTCATAGTTCACCGTCTATACCTGTACTCAAGGTCGTGAACACGTACAAGGTTCACAGTCCTTACCTATGTTCACCATTTATGGTACGTACAAGGATCGCGGTCCTTCCCTATACCATAGTACATCCACAACACGTACAAGGTTCACAGTCCTTCCCTATGTTGCAACCTAATTCATAGCACGTACGAGGTTCGCAGTCCTCCCCTATGCTGCAAAATCAGCACGTATAAGGTTCACAGTCCTTTCCTATGCTGAAATACATCCACAACACGTACAAGGTTCGCAGTCCTTCCCTATGTTGCAACCTAATTCATAGCACGTACGAGGTTCGCAGTCCTCCCCTATGCTACAAATACAGCACGTATAAGGTTCACAGTCCTTTCCTATGCTGACGCCTATCTACATTACGTATAAGGTTCGCAGTCCTTATCTACGTTTACATATATCATCTACTTCACGTATATGGCTCGCAGTCCTTAACTACGCCATCACCAGCCGAGTCTATGTCCGACAGAAGCTAGAGGGATTTGCCCATCCTAACTTACTATGTCGAACGTAGAACTCACATACCATTCGTGTACCTATATACACATACTTACATTATAACATAAGAACACTCTAGGCATTCCTTACCTCATTCATTTAACAACCATACCCCTTGTCGTTACGTGCAATATCCGAAGATCGTTCACGCCCCGACAAGTATTCATTTGAAATATTCATACATCTTCGATATATAATATTCGTACCTTTATTTTTAACCTGACAGTACGCGCAATATCCGAAGATCGTTCGCGTACCGACAAACAATCATTCATATCTGTCACACATATCACATATGACATACACTTATCACTTAGGATAAATGTATTAACAACACATCGAGTATGCACACAGCCCCGAAAACATAACAAGGAATGGGGCTAGAAACTCACCTGAACACGGTTACGTTCACCGTTAATCGTAATCCCTTTCTTCAGCTGTGCACGGCTGACTGTATAACAAGTACACGTATCAAACAACTATCACTACTCATATCATCTTTCCAGTCTTAACTACTACCCACAACGAACGGGGGTCCGGGGGCAGCGCCCCTGGCAGCGGGGTCTAGGGGCGGCAGCCCCTAGCAGGGTCCAAGGGGCAGAGCCCCTGGCTGGGGTCGAGCTGCCAGGTCAGCTTGGAAAAATTTTATTTACATTAACTGTCTTAACACATTTTCCATTAGGTTTTAATTTATTTTCTAAGCGAACTTAACTTTAGGCGAAGTTAAACCTTAAGCGAACTTAGCTTTAGGCGAAGTTAAACCTTAGGCGAACTTAGCTTTAGGCGAAGTTAAACCATAGGCGAACTTAGCTTTAGCCGAAGTTAAACCTTAGGCGAACTTAGCTTTAGGCGAAGTTAAACCTTAGGCGAACTTAGCTTTAGGCGAAGTTCATCAGGCGAACTTAGCTTGCAGGCGAAGTTCATCAGGCGAACTTAGCTTGCAGGCGAAGTTGTCGTCTGCAGGTTCTGTTCGGTCTTAAATCCTTCGTTCCTTAACCAAATAACTCGATTTAGGTACCCATGGAATCGTCTGACCAGCGCCTACAAACCCCAACTATCAAATCGACCTAACATCGATGTTTAGAGGGTGCGATTTAGGCATATAGGTTACGGGTCCTTTTTATCAATCGATTAACCCATCAAATCATAACCATTTTCAGTAAGTTTAGCTTTGTTGGATTCGTTTTTACCATACAAACTCAGATCTACCATTTCTCAAATCAAACCGAACCTATACGAACGATTTCTAACCATAAACGTACCTTGAACGAGTCGAACTTACGAACACGAGTTGGTCTTGTTGCTTTGGTTCGTCACGACGATCTAGCACCAACTAACGTTTACTCTCTCTCGGATCCTGCTCGTTTATGGTGTGTGTGTTTTTGAATGTGTAGAGATTTGAATGGAAAGAGATGAGGTTTAGGGTTTTATGGTGGTTTAGGGGATATTTATATCCCTTAAAGCCCATGGACCTAAGGCCCATTCCCATCTCAATTAATCTAACACTAGCCCGACTCATACCAACTCCTACTCTATTATTTATTCCCCGAACCCGAGTCAACTTTCCCTCTATTATTAAGTAATATAATTAATATCATTTTGGAAAATTCGGGATGTTACTCCAAGATCCCTTGTATAACCCGTATACATCACTTGATCATGCAAGAATCGGTTTTTATCTTTGAAACCTCATTTTCTTGCAAATAAACTCAAGAAACGAAGATGGAAACGTGATTAACTCGATTCTTTACCTTGTTTTCTTGCTACAAAAGCTCGGTTTTGGATCATGATCTTGTGAAGAGGAAAGGGAGAACATGGAATTGCTTGTAAAAAAGAAAAATATAATGAAATGGGGTGAGGGGGTTGCGACCGGAAGTAGTGAGGGGGTGGGGTGGGACCCACCTCTTCATTCTTGGCCACTCATTTGGATATCGGATATCCGGATAATGTTTTGGATAATCTGGTTCAGTTCGTTTTTCGGTTAAATGTTAAATTTGGCTTAAAACGAGGTTAAAACGGTCGTTTTTCGGCTTAAAAACGAAATATATATAAAACCGATTTAAAAACTTAAACCATGACATTTGTTAACTTAAAACATCATAGTATTAATAATTGTGCATCTTTTTCGGCTTGATCGATCGTCTCTTGCTCGGTTTGGTAATAAAGGTTTCGTTTAACGTACCGACGTACCATTAAATCGAAATCCTTATTCTATGCTTTAATTCACTTATCCCGAAGCTTTAATACTTTGTAAACATCGCTAAATATTATATATTTCGTCTATAATTGAACCCTCGATTCATTCGGGTTTCAATAACTATCGATCGATTGATCGCATATTCAATACAGTGAATTATGTATTCACGTACAATCAATACAATGAACCATGTATTCGCGTACAATTACCATGGTAACTCATGTACCCGACATTACATATGACGTAACTAACGTCTACCGGTTAGGGTATACCTGGTTTAGTCGGAATCGTTACAAAACCCCAGGCAACGGCGGTGGAGTCACTTGCAGCTTGGTAATCACTCTTTTGTATCTGTAGTTTGCCTATTTATATTCATCATTTGCTATTTCAAATGTTTGAGATTTTGATAACTGTCACATTGTGTAATAATTTTCAGCTGATAATCTATTGATTATGGTGAATTTTTATAAAAGTTTAAAATTGATTATGCAGATGAGAGGTGGTGTAGAATTGTCACTGGAACTCTCTGAAGCGTTAAGACAATGTTCTTGGGTTGGTGTGTAATTTAACAAAAGAACATAATCCTTAAACAAAATAAACTGACATTTTGTTTAATTCCGCAACATTTGAATTGTAACGAACTAACTGCTTGCTAAGAATGCTCATGATAACTCCATTAACAAATCCAATGCTAATGCAGGACCGCTTTTTGAGGCTTCTGATTGGTACAGTATAGGTAGTTTACCAATTCTACGCCTTAAGCCGAAATGGTAACCATAAAAATGGGCTGCACTTTTTGTGCTGGTCTGTTGTGACTTTTTACAAATTGAACTACAATCTATGCTATGCTGATATGTTGCAACTTTGAAAGAATTTGATGGGCTGTCTTGGGTTGGCAACTGATATTGCTTGGTTGTCGATATGAAAGAAACACTTCCTCATTACAAATATATTGGTGTTCGGTTATAGTTGTGATGATGTATCGCTCATAGGCGTGGCAACTTATGTTGCAGCCATGGCGCGGAGCTGAACCTGTTGTGATTCTGCCTCTTTAGATCCGGTTATGGCTATGATGGTCTTTGGTGTAGCAATGTATGTTGCCTTCGTGATACCAACCTGAGCCTCGAGTTGGCTTAATATTTACTTTTTAATAGCGAACTACCGCTTTTAATATTGATGATACCATGGCAAGGTAAATGGTAGTTGCTCTACATGTTTCTACAAAGAGAAGTGCGTGCTAAATAGTTTCAACTAAAATTTTATGACATGTTACTACTGAAACTATGAAAAATACACACATCTGCAAATGGGTTTTGTGGCATATTTGTTTGTGGTTTATTCATCTTTATCCGGAAGTTTTAGAATTTCAATCAATTATCGGAACCTTCGATTTGTTAATCTATTTTCCAAAGGCCTACATTTATCTAATGGCGAGCCCGGTCAGCAATGATTTCACAGCCATGCCCCTAACATGTCTTTAAAAGATAAACGAAAGTATAATCTAAAAAACAAATTCAAAGCGGTTCAAGCCCTTCTCCATATCGGTGAAGCCATCGCCCATGAGGTTAGTTTTTCATACTTCATTTTTATAATAGTTCGTTTGGAGTAAATAACCTTTTGCTCATAAATATAAATACATTAAACGAAAGCTCGGATGACGAATAACCATACTAATGATGCCCATAATCGTTAGTAATTTTTGGCGATTAAACTGAGCATTTTCGGTACACGTACCTCACCTATTTTTGGTTGGCTGGAAGTATTGGTGTACATTATTTTTGGCGCATTTTTCATGCCTTCTTTTGAAAATGTTTTAGACTTATTATTCTTAGTTAAGGATTAGCAGTTTTCGCTTACCCATTTTTGATAATGTTTATGCTAACTGCCCCTCTGCTAACTCTGTTTCTTGAAATAATTACTTACGTGTTTCATTATTGCTTCTGACTAATATTTAAGTGATTAGCTTTAATAGAGTGTTTATTTTTCTATTTAATTGATATCATATTGTTTTTTGATTCCTAAAGTGCTTTCACTATCAAATTGTGCACCCAATTGTTTTTGTTTGATCTATTTTGAGTTTATTTCGTATTGCTTTAGCCTGATTGGTTTTAGTTATGTGTCGGGGACTCGGGTAAAAACGGGTTCGGTCAGACTTGGTTTAGTCAAACGGGTTCGAGTGAAAATGAGTTCAGGTCAAAATGGGCCACTTTTAAAATATTAATTTAGATAATGTCAGGACATGCCACTTCAATTTTTTTAAATAAGTGTTTCTACACTTTGTTTCTAGCTTCATACACACACACTTACTTCACGGTCCGTAGCTCGAAAACGTTACCAATTAAAATCTTTTAGCATTTTTGGGCTGATAAAGGCGATGGCGATGAACAAAATTGGCTTAATCTGAGCCTCTAAAGCTGTCTCGATATGTGGTTTTTACATGTATACGTTTTGAGGTTTATTGGTGTTCATTGAATTTTTAATTTTTTTGAAATCCATATCTGGATTATCATATAGTTTACCCTTTTGGTTTGATGTTAACAGTTCGTGTAAGATACTACTCTTTGGAGGTAATTGCTGCGGCTTCATTTGCCAAGGTAAATTCTGATTCTTTTCATATTATGTTCTAATACAGAGCTTTTTCTAAGTGAATGATCGTCCTTAAAATTTTACCCATTCAGATTTTCTTATCTTACTTTTCTTGGTTATATGTCCAATATATATTAATCAGGAAGATGCAATCCATCTGACAAACTATTGGAACTTCGTCCTATGACAATTATATGGATCAATTCAAGGTTTGTGTTCAAAATGTGGAGTCACATGATCTCCCACAGCAACGTTCAGTTCTAAATAAAAACCCAGGGAAGCAAAATGGCACTCTTAAAAAGGCTAGATAAAATTGTGGGTAACCATCATAGTTTTCCCTGAAGTGATATTTCTTTTGTTTACTTATGTTGGTTGAATGGATGGAATGTTAACTAACTTTAAGCTTTTTATTAAGTTGCTACTACCGAAATTATATTCCATTTTATTGACCTTTTAGCCTTCTTTTTTTCAGAAAATAAAGAATATGGCTCAAAAGCCAGTCCTTGAAGACTTACAAAAGATCAAAACATTCGTTTCTTTACTTTTCCCATGTTTTTTTTTCATTTTTTGAGTGATCAGTAAAGCAAAATTTGGAAGTCGAGCATGTGGATAACGGGCCAAACGTGTTAAGTGTCATTTTACTACTTATAAAACTGATAGTAACCGGATTCGAGATCGGCGGTCTCTCAAGATATGACCCTTTGAGCGGGTTAGACTCCAAAGAAATAAGATAAAGAATTAGACATTTGTCTTCATAATTTTCTACTTGCTTTCATTAATAATCAAGGCCTTTTTATAGGCAACAAATAAACGAATTAAAGAAACTAACTAGAGGTTATCACCACTAAGCCACTACCTAAAAGAACATGCCTAAAACAAAGTAAATAATGCCATAAAGATTGATGCATTAGCTAGCCCACAACTCCATATTGTGCACGCATGGTGGACGAAGTGGTTGGGCACGTATCAAAAACTGTCTCGGGTTGACTTTCAAATAGTTATGTTTCGGATAGTTATTTCTATGACCCGGCGACCTGTTTTATTTTGAGCTCCTTTACTTTTATTTTTTACACATCTGTGGGTTGTGAAGTAATTGATAGCAAACTCAATTCCAATTTTGACTAACTAATGTCAACTACAATTCTTAGAAAAGTGCATTGCTTGACATATAGAGAGAGTCTTTTTTTTAAATATAGCTTAGATATTTGACCATTTACTTTTGTGTTTTGGTGCAGAGTAGAATCAAGTTACCAACTAACTCTCATGCAATCAGTTCTAGAGGCCGGTTCGTCATTGTCGGGGTGTATTTGCGCCATTCTTATGTTCTTTGTGAGCTGTTTTTATTTTTAACCATTCAGTTTATTATTTTGAACATATTATTCGTGATTAAAAACTTATTATCATTTTGGCTTTGTGTCTATACGAATGTACGATGTGTTAAGAGTGAGACAAGTAGATGTCCGGTTTAACATTCATGTTGTTACGCACAGGTCTTAAGTACCATTTCGTATTTAAATCTGGCCTCAACGGTTTTATGGCGCCTCCCCACCCCCGCAACGCGGAGGGTCGTAATACTAGTTTTTAGTTAAAATTGACACCCATTAATGTTTGGGCTAAACGTGTAACTCACTCATACATTTTTAAACTAAGTTTATAAATTTTAAGTTCCCAAAGGCCGAACATACAATATAATCAAGCCATACGTTAGCTCTCAGCTTAAATATACCACATCTATTTCAATATACTGCATGTAGTGCGATACAATGAGCTTGAAAATCAAGGGGTGCAGATAGAGGTGCACAAAAAACCCGAACCCGAAATAAATACCCGGAACCGGTTTTTCTAATACCCGGGTTTTTAATACCCGAACCCGAACTCGACCTACCCGTAGGGTACGGATAGGGTATGCATTTTGGCACTAAAACCCGAACCCGAACCGGACCCGATTTGTACCCGGTAATCCCCGAAAATCCGATTTGTACCCGGTAATACCTGAACCCGGAACCGAGGTTTTCCAATACCCAAAACCGGGTATTTCAAATATCCGATGTATACCCGAAAAATACCTTAAAAATACCCGAATAATACCCCTAAAAAGGTAAACTTTTAAAAAATCCAATCTATATAAAAAAATACCGGAAAAAAACCCGAAAAACCCGTAAATAGAGTTTTTTCAATACCCGATAATAAGGTATTCAAATACCCGGTTTTAGAATACCCGGTTCTATACCCGACCCGAACCCGATGCATGGGGTATGATTTTTAGAGACAATACCCGACCTGAACCCTACCCGATTATTACCAATACCCGGTCATACCCGTACCCGATCATACCCGAACCCGGTTCTATACCTGAACCTGGGTATTTAGAAAACCCGATTTGTGCACCTCTAGTTGTAGATGAGACCCTAATTTATACAGTGGTTTTGAAAACATGGGCTTATAATTGTTGGGCCATGAGATAGCAATTGGTCCACCTATAAAGGCTATAAATGCATGAAATGAATGAGCGGTTTAATTTAGGAGTGAAAAGTGAAACACATAATTGAGCTCTTGAAGAATAAAACCACTTGTCTTGAGAGTGGAATAGAATAGGTTAATTGACAAAACTAAAGTACAACCCGAAATGAGATGAGCTTGGTATAGTAACCGTATCTGTATCCGATTGTACTCGTATCAAAAATTTATAAAAACGTGTATCAATACCGTACCAAATTTTTCGGTATGGTACGGGTATAGGTATTGGTATGGATCTTTCGGTACACTACCCAGTTTATACCATTTTGCTTTTTTATTTCAAAATTTTTGACGATCTTGAAACCGATACCGGTACTAATAACAAACAACATGAATTAGTCTAGTACCGGTAAGAGTACAAGTACGTGAAAAGTACCAAATTAGTAAAAGTACTAAATTGGTCGCCAATTTAATGATTAGATAGTATTGAAGAATCTTAATCTGGTAGCCGACGTTAAGTTATATGTTTGTTTATTCAACTCTTGTATGTTATATCATTTAATACTGAAGAAACTATGATACTTGTTCAATAATAATATAGTTGGAGAATTTATTTTATATATTAAATATGAAAAATCCCAATTAAACATCTACATATTCCAAGAATGTACGAAATACCAAACGTACATGTACTGTACCTGTGAAAAAATGAGTACCGATACCTGTACCGAATAGACTAAATTGGTATGGGTACGTGCATTTGGGACAAAATGCTCACCCCAAAGACAATTTATTCACGGTGTAAATGAACCAAACCATAATAAAGGAGCTCAATTCAGAGCCTGAAAACAAATTTGTTTGATACTCAAGCCCGAACTGTATTTTTCAAGCTTGAGCCTAAACAAAAGTGCTGTTTATTTACATTATTGTATTAATATATAAAATATATACGTATATACACCTTAATAATAACAATGGTTATATATAAAATTATGATAAAATTAGTTAATTATGTATATTATGTCATATATAAAAATTATGATTATAAATATATTTAAAAACAATTATAAATATGAATACTAAAATTAATAAACAACAAATGAGAAGAGCTTCAAGCTGGAAAAAGTACATATGAGTCGTGTTTGAGCTTTATACACAGATCCCAAAATACACTCCCGCACTTGTAAGTAAAATGATCCAAGCATAAGTAAATCACGCATTCATGATGATTTCTTAGCTTTTCTTTTAGTTAAATTTAATCATAACTGAAGAGTATGCATCTTTAGAGAAGGCGGGGCACCCAACTTGTATGGAGCGAGCTTGACGGGTTGCCCTAACAGACTCCCCGTTGTACCTCTTCAAAATAGTATTTCTAGAGTTCGTAACCTACCGGTGGTTGCTCACTTATCTTTATTAATTTAATTGGTTTATAATTAACTGAAAAATAATTATATTTGTAATTAAATGTTCATTTTAATTTTAGAGTTAAGTGCATTTGCACCCATGTGGTCAACACCCAAATACAATTTGAGAGCCTTTAATGGAATTTTTGCACGGTATTGTTTTATAATTAACTGATTAATAATTGTATTTGTTATTTGTAATTAAATGTTCATTCTAATTTTAGAGTTAAGTGCAATTTGCACCCTTGTGGTCAACACCCAAATACAGTTTGAGATCCTTTAGTGGCCTTTTTGCACGGTATTGTTTTATAATTAACAGAAAAATAATTGTATTTGTAATTAAATGTTCATTTTAATTGAGTTAAGTGCAATTTGCACCCCTGTGGTCAACATCCGAATACAGTTTGAGCGCCTTTAGTGGCATTTTTGCACGATGAGCACATAAAGTCTACATTCCCTCTCAATATGAACCGAGTCATTAAGTCAGACGCTGGTTTACTATTAAAAAGAGACGGCCAAGAACAAATTCATCTTTTCACACATAAACATAATATAGTAATAATACACAAACAAAGTCTCATTACCTTCATTATTAGCTTCATGTTTTAATCAAATAACACCCTACCCCTTATGGCTAGGGTCGTTGGTCTAAGGTATGAACCGCTGGGGGGGGGGGGTTCGAACACCCCCAGCCATTTTGTTTTTGGAAGTAGTTTATTTATTGTTAATTATTCATATTAAAACCATTAAATAATATTATAAAGTTAGTAATTAATCAATATTTTGCAAAACTGACATACTAACTGATCCCTTTTCCGAACCTTGGTTAAGCCATATATATATATATAATAAAATTTTTAATAAGATTTTAATTAAAAATACATAATGTTATCTCGTTAATTAATATATTAAAATATAGTATAAGTCAAGTATTTTTTAAAAGATTTTATTTTATATAAATTATTTATTAATTATTTTTTACACTATTTAATTTAAAAGAAATCTTTATTAATAATGAAAATATATATAAATAAATTAAAGATATTTTAGTTTAAAATATATATTTTAAAACAATCTCTTTATCTATTCTATCCAAAATTTATAAATATTTATTTATTTAGGTATTTTATAAATACAAGTTTATATAATTAAAAATATGTTATTTATTATAAACTCGATAAATTAAAGTAATAATTCAAAACAATAAAGTAATAATAAATCTATGTAATATTTAACTTTTTCATGAACATACTCGATCATCAAATCCCGAATCTCTATTTAGTTTTAGATTCGTTGTTGAATTCATATTTAGTTTCCATAATTATTGTAACTAGGATTTCTCGTTGGTAATTCCGGAAGAGCTTGATATACATGCTTTTCTTAACGAATCATTATATTTTGCCTAATTGCTAAGGTGAGTATTTCTGTCACACCCCAATCTAAGGCAGAAATGCCGGGTCATGAGCTGATTACTCACAGCACTCAAGGTACTATTATGCAATATTTAAAAGTGACAATATCTATTTAATTCGATTAAATGATTCAAATAATTCAAGTACAAAGTACAAAATCCATAATCATACAACAATACAATATATATCACAAATGATCTTGATTAAAAGTTTTCTAACTTAAATTCTTCACTAAGTCTTCACCAAATCTTGCAACTAGTTCAAACAATAACCTGCATATGCATATAAAATAGAAAGGTTTGTCAACAACACATGTTGAGTGAGTAAAACACCAGTTTAAGACACAACAATAATAATATATAATAGATAAAGAAAGATGCAAACTTGTGGTTTAGTTTAAGTGGGATGTAAAATAAATAAATAAAAGAAAGGACTTCAGGAATTGGGCTTTCACATTTTGTTTTAGGCCCACGACGTGAATGATAACGGCCAGTACGAGGATAATTGATTATTCGAAAAACAAGACGACATAAGTAAGTCAAAAAGAAAAAGAAACACGCATACGGCATCAGGAAGTCACACCATATTCATTCACCCTTCCATCCATGTTCATCGCCTACCAAACAACGAGTGAATACCGAATCATCACGATTCACGCCTAGTCTACTCGAGTCACGCCCATGATGTAGAGTTTATATTTTTTCAGTTTTCTCATGCGTTTATGAACGAATGATTTTGTAACTATCTTTGATTAATCTATAAGTATTGATGTTTAGTATTGCGGTGCACTCAGTCGATTTAGGTTTATTTCGATGAGACGATTTGTTTTCCAGTTGCTATGATAATTGCTTATAGGGTTGTTTTGGCTAGTTTGAATATGATGAAGCATACAATTACCCTTAGTTGAGTCACACTGATAGAGACTATTTGATAACCAGTGCCATGTATTAGTGATTGTTGATGCGTAAAGTTTTCCTAGTTAGTCAATCTGATTTGATCACTGATGATTATATGTTAAATTAACATGAGATTTTCGTTTAATTACTTGCTTGAACCCTGAGTGTGATTTGTCTTTATTAATTGTTTGAAAGTTGTTTAATTGCTTGCATAATATTAAAACCATAACTATTTTCTAGTGTGATAAGCACTTTTGACGTTCACTTCATAATATTCGAAATTGGTTGCATGTTACACTGACCACATACTCCTCATAGTTCGAAACCCTACTTACAGTAGCTTGCTTAGGTGATTAGGACTTGATTCTAATTGTTTTATTTTACTAGATAGCAATAGTCCAGCATCAAACAACATCATCTATCCTATGACCACCTTTGGATCTTTAGGTACACTTGCTATGTGATACTCTTCAATTTCAGGTTAACTCCGTTAACCCGAACTCTGTTAATTCAAACTTAAGTTCACACGAACTATGTCATTTCAGTTAACGCGTTCCTCATTGCATTTAATTAAGGTTTAAATTAAATGTGTCAATTATTACACAAGTAGTCATTGGGAGTTTTACCAAACCGCACACGAGTCGACTCAAACCGTTGGTGAACAAACAATAATTAATCTGAACAAGTATTTGGCATAAATACGTATTATGATGCAATAATATATGTTTATATGTGACTACGTGCTTGCATGTGTAACAAGTGTGCCACATGTTATTTTGGTGATTACGTACAACTCCGACTAATGATTAATACCATTTAACAAAAGGAGAAGTACTTTATGAATTAGTATTAGAGGGACTGTTAGCATTATATCATGGATGAAATAAACGAAATTATTCTAGAATTAAGTTAACTAGAAGATTAGGGTGTACATTGTAACATGTTAATATTTAAACAACTTATTTTCCCCACCCTAATCCCACCCCACCCCTTTCCACAGCTGCCCACCCCCTCCCTTCTCCATTCACGGCCGCACACACACACACACAAGTTGTTTCAAGTGAGATTGAAGGATACAAGGTGCTAATTAGGTAATTAACATCCTCTATGGCCTTTCTATTGATTCAATTGCATCATTTAACCATGTTAATCAAAACCCTAAATCTCAAAATTGATGAATGGTGATGAGTTAGGGTATATTTGTGCACTTGTTGATGAATACAAGTGAATTGATTACTAGTTATGTTGTAATTGATTGTTAATTGCATGTTTGTTCGAAATTGAAATTTTATGTAAACCCTAGATATGCATGAAAAGTGAAATTGAAGAGCATGTTTGATTTATTATGTGTCTAGTAGGGTTTATTCATGGATTGTGGTAGGAAAACTTGTTTAGTATTGAATTTAGATGAAAACAACATGCTGATTGGACTGAAAATCCGTCTATATTTGACTGTAAGTTGGTGTTAATGACATAATTTGAAGTGGTTATTAATTCCCTGATGTAGTATGTCGAGTCTACTTTCTAGGGAATCCAAGTTTGTAATTTTTGGACACGTGGAAGTCACTTTTTATGAATTAGTTGTGCAGTTCTGATTCGGGAAGCCTTTTTATATATTGATTTGTTAATAACATATCTCACAAACGACAAGACCAATTGAATTGATTCCACCTCTGGAAGTTAATAAATTGAATTTGGAATCTAACCCAATTGGCCTTGCATTAACTGGATTAACCATGTAATGGGAATAGTCAATAACTTTTTGTTGCGCCTGATAATGACTGCTGTGTACCTACTGTGTTGATTTAATTCTTGTGATAAAACCGTACATGCTAAAAATATAATAAAAATATTTCCCGAAACCTAAATCACGTGTGCTTCTGTGATAAAAGTTTGGTGATTTATCTGCATGTTATAAATAGTGAAATAGAGTCTTCTCGGCGTGCTAAATTCTGCCTCGGAAACTTAGCTGCTGAATCCTTGTTGGAATGTGAAAAAGTTGATTGTTTGATCAATGTTTGAGTTGTGTTTGACATATATCCCCTTGTAATTGATTATATACCAACGTGTTGTTGAGTCGCACTTGTTTCACAAATGTAACACGAACACACCTCATGCATAACTTTTATTTGTCGAGTCTAGAGACTCACTCATGGTTCAAAACACTTAGAAATCTCATTTTGGTTTTAGAGCACTAGTGAGGATTTCCTTTACGCACATTTTTTCTTGGACTTCAGTAACTTCGCAAACAGTGAGTTTCACGGCCTTTTTTACCTTTTAACGTTTTATTAGGGGGAGATAACATACTCCAAACACTATAGATTTTGTTTATTATGTATATATCACTTGTAAGACTAAGTGGCAACAAACCAACTAAGTCATTCAGAAACAATCGAACCGGTTAATATTGGATAATAGCGGGTCAGTGTTGAATAGTACTACTGGGTTTGACTAACCCCACCCGACTCTAAACTCGACTGTAGGTCAAGTGGGTGTAATCTTGGCTAGCACATTACCATGGTCGTGGTTGACATGGTGGCAAGGCAAACGTATAATCAGTCAGCTTCGGTGTCGAACACTTAGTAATACATGCTTGATAGGTTAACTACCTATTAAAATATATTTGAATAACTCAATCTGGTAACGCTAAAACGCAACGATGATTTTATTTAAACCTGTGAACTCACCAACCTTGTGTTGACACTTTTAGTATGTTTATCTCAGGTAGCCAAGGCGGGCGCGCAGTTTAGGACACACATGCATAATTCTCATATGTTTTAGATTTCTTTTAAAGTTTATCATACCAACTGTTGCTTTAAGTCGTTCTATGTTAACGCAACAATTTACATTACTGTTTACGCTTCCACATTTATTTCAGACTTGTATGTTTTGTTTGTTTTTAAACTTTAGTAATAATGTTTGATATAACTAATGACTACGATCCTGTTAGTTCACACTCTCTAACGGTAAAATTCCGTTAGTGGATTTTGAGGGTGTGACATGCTACCCAAACACATCAGCCACATGATCAGATAAACCTGGTCCACGCTCCTCCCTTTGCGTGTTTCTAGGTTATTCGGCAAATTCCGAGGTTATCAATGTCTTGAAATAAAAACCGGTAAAACTATTTTTTCTCGACATGTCGTTTTTGAGGAAACTAAATTCCCGTTTAGTAATTCGCCGTCAAATACCCAACATGATAACTCGTTTCTAGACCTAGATGAACCTTCCTCTCTAGTTTTCCAATCAACCCAACCCAGAAACCACTCCCAACCCACTACAACACCCACACCTAGCCCACAATCCTCTGCAATCCATTTTGGCCCAAATTCTTCCTTCCCTTTGCAACCTATCCACCAGACCACTTCACCTTCTCCAAGCCCCACACCATCCGCCACCTACCAGTCCAACACCAGTCCACCTAATCATCAATTAACCCCACAACCTAGGCCCACCAGTTCTTCCCAAAACACTGTTCCTATGCACACAGTACACACTGCCAGACCAGCCTCTTACCACGTCTAACCTGCCCCCTCCCCTATGCACCTTCATAACCACCACCTGGTCACCCCATGACTACTCGTCTATGCGTCGGTATCACAAAACTAAAACTACCACTTAACTTCCACACACAATCCATATCACCTTTACCCAAACCACATCATACCGCTCTAAACGATCCAAACTGGAAATCTGCCATGAACGATGAGTATAATGCTTTGTTGACTAATAAAACTCGGGAGTTAGTATCACGACCACATGATGCACATATTATTCGTTGTATATGGCTTTTTTCCATAAGTATAATGCTACATGTCAACTACAATGCTACAAAGCACGTCTTGTGGTAAACGAAAAATATCAACAGGTTGGCATTGTTTGTGATGAAACATTCAACCGCGTTGTTAAACTTACCACCATTCCCACAATACTAAGCCTCACCCCGTTCTTGGCCAATCCACCAATTGGATTTCAAAAACACTTTCTTACTCGGTGATCTTAAAAAAAAAACAGTATCCATGTTCCAACCACAGGGATTTGATGATGATACTCATCCGGAACACGTGTGCCAACTATGAAAATTCTTAAACGGTTTGAAGCACTCCCCTCGCACATGGTTTCAACGGTTCACATCTTATCTCATTACATGCAGATTAAAAGTGTTATCTCAAATTTATCCTTGCTCATTTATAAATAGGAGATCATATGGCTTATCTCCTACTTTATGTTGATGACATTATTTTAACCGTCACATAAGTCATTACTTCAAATTATCAGTGCCTCACTCTCCAAGGAATATGCCATGTCGGATCTTGGCACTCTTCACAATTTTCTGGGCATTAATGTTCAATATCATTTGGTGGTCAATTTTTATCTCAAGAAACATATACTGAGGACATCCTCACACGTGCAGACATGTCTAACTACAAACTTGTTGCCACTCCCGTTGACATGTCACATAAATTGGGGTGCCTCATCCGGAATACCCTTATGACGGCTCCTTTATCGATCTTAAGCTGGTGCCCTTCAATGCCTCACCTTCACCCGACCTGACATTGCATACGTCGTTCAACATATACGTCTTTTTATGCACGCACCACAGGAACCTCACTTTCAATTTCTAAATGGGTTCTACGCTACATTCAAGGCACCGCATCACATGATTTACATATCACCCCGTCAACATCCACACTCCTCACAACTTATTCTTATGGAGACTGGGGTAGATTTCCCGATTCACGACAATCAACGTCTGGTTATTGCATTTTGATGGGCACAAATCTGGTCTCTTGGCTCTCTAAACAGCAACCTACTGTTTCGAGATCGAGTGTTGAAGCCGAATACCGCAAGGTCGCTAATACAATTGCCGAAATTAGTTGGTTACGTAATCTACTACTTGAGCTATATGTCCCCACTCGTCATGCAACTATTGTTTACTGTGATAACCTCTCGGCTGTTTATTTGTCATAAAACCCCGTACAACATCAACGTACTAAACATGTCAAATTTGACATGCACTTCGTTCGGGACAAAGTTCATGTTTTTCGTGTTTTACATGTGCCAGCAGATTACCAATACGGCGACATTTTCACTAAAGGGTTGCCTCGCTCCTTATTTAACAAGTTCGAATCTAACATTTGTGTTCGCTCTTCTACCGCTAAGACTGAGGGGGTTTCTTAGCCAAGCATATTTGTTATATATAGTTTGTATTATTATATTAATTTTGATTGATTGCCTTCCTTGTATATTTCCTAATTTCTTCTAATAACCATGTATATGTAGACCCATTGAGAGAATGAGAATCAAGGATTGTTTGACAATCTTTACTCTCGTGCTAAGGTTTGAATCTTGTTCTTCATTCACGTAGGCAAGAGCCTATATGTTATTGTGAATATTTATATAGACAAGGCCAAAAGTAATTAAAAACAATTTATTATTAAATATTTTATTACTGGATATAAATATTTTATGTTACTTAGAATAAAAGAAAATGCAGAATTCAAATTTAGGTAACCCAGAGTCCCAGACCAGACTTGTTCAAAAAGGAATATTAAAAAGAGCACTTTGTTCAGTTAATGGGTGGAACTCACATAAGTAGATGGAACCAGCTCAACCAAGGTGGACGGGAAGACTATAACTCTATTCATGTTTGGTGAACGATCAAAGAATATAACACTAATAATATCTAAGGGATTTGGCACATATAGATATAAGATAATAAAATATGTTGGTTGGGAGGAATTGGAGTAGTTTGCAACCAACAAAAATACAATGTACAATATTTAAGACGATGTGTAGTTATAACTAAGCACATTCGGACATTTTGTATCAGGTGGCGCCTGGTCAGCTATTGAGCAATTTGCAAAAAGTAGGTGTAGTGAGAAAATGCTCTCAAAACGTCTCTCTCCTCCCCCCTCTCTCACAAAAGCCTCAAAATTCGAGTTGGCCTAGTGTTATCTACATAACTCTCCAACCCAAAACTTGACCATAACTTAGGAGGGGGCGGTGTGGGCCGTGTGCCCCCAGCGTTTCAGCCCATAACGTCGTCTTCAAGCCACCACTACGAATGGTCTAATATTAAGTTGTCATATCCAGGGTCGTGTTTGGCAGCGGCGGAGGATAGTATAGCCCCCCCCCCCCCTTTTTCGGCAAGTAGTGTAATTTTACCCAGTTTTGTCCATGAATTTTTATACGTAGTGTATATTTACCCATTTTTGTCCAAAATTTTTTAGCCTCACGTTTTCGTTTAAGCTTCGCCACTGTATTTAGTAAAGTTTTGGTAAAAGTTAATCGGACAAATAACACTGTAAGAACCAAGATGGAGGTGGACATGTTCTTTTTTATTTTATGAAAACTTTTACTAATTGTTTTTAGCATATTTATAAACTTATTTGCATGTGTCAAGTAAATTAATATGAATGAGATATGAAAGCAACATAATTAAATAAATGATATATATTGGTTAGAGTAGATGATAACAAATAGACACCCACTCTTTGACATTTCACCAAGAGTTGTGCTTCAGTAGTGTTCTATCTAAACAATAGAGATCATAAATATACAATTTTATAATTGATAAGGTAGTGATCAACTCATCACTGCTCAGTGCTCACAAAGATACACAGACTGTGATGCATGGTAGCGTGAAAAGAACACCGTGTGCCTGAGGCATGGTCCATGGTAGTGTGAAGAACTCCATAGTAGTCAAAACCATTTCGAAAGGCTATATAGCCATTTAACGACTTAGTCTGTAAAATAAAAATAAGTAAATAGTTTTTCTTTATAAATAAACTTCAAACACCAATTTTTAATACATTTTCAACTAGAGATGAGCAAAGTCGGTATTATACCGATTGGTACCGAAATCGGTACGGAATCGGTACCAAAGTTTTGAGTTTTTGATACCGATATGGTAACGCTATTTCACGAATTTTACCTTAAATACCGCTACTGAATCAAACCGAACATTTAAAAATTATGATTTTTGGAAACGGGATTTCGGCACCGGTACTAGTGTGATACCGATCTGATACCTATTTTCAACATTCCAACCACTTAAACAATTCTAACCTTTATTCGTGGTAGAAAATAGGGAATCTTCACACTCAAGATCTCTATGCATAACACCAAATTTTGTCAATCTTCAACATTACCAACAATCGTTTTATATAATTTTAACTCGCCACCTTTTGAACAACTGATCATACACCTCGTCTAGGCTGACCCATTGTATATATATATATCAAATATAATTTTTGAATATAACCAAATTATGATTTTCATTCAGTGGTAAGAAGCCCACTTTGTTACCCATATGGATTCAAGTTCGAAAAGTTAAAACTTGTCATTTATTTAGCCTCACATTTTATCTGTCACGGTTAATTTCTTTATCCCACCCTTTATGGAAGTCCAATATAATTAGATAGCGTTTAGTATACATGAATGAAGAGCGGAATGGAATGAAGAAAAGTGTGTTTGGTTGATTAAAAGAATGCAATAACTCATTACCTAGTCAATTCCATTCCCTCTAAAACACTCAAAATTCATACCATCCATAACCCATGTTTTTTCATTCCATCCCCCTTTTCAACCTACATCACTTCCACCACCACCATCAACACCCACCACCAAAACCAGCCGCCGCCAACACCACCAACCACCACCATCGCCGTCGCCGTTACCGCAACCACCACCCACCGCCACAACTATCGGCATCAATGCCAGCCGCCCACCACCGCCACCCGCCTGTCGCCATCATCAACCATCACCCCCGCCACTCACCACCACCCGCCGTTACCAACCATCGGCGTCAGTGCCAGCCGCCCACCACCGCCACCTGCCCGCAACCACCATCAACCATCGCCCCCGCCACTCACCACCACCACCACCCGCCGCCCACTACCCACCGTCACCGCTGCCCACCACCAACACTGCCACCTCCACCACTGCCGCCACCACCCACCCCCAACACCACCACCCGCCACCGCCAACCACCATCACCCCCCCAATGCCACTACCACCGCCACCTGCCCGCAACCACCATCAACCATCGCCCCCGCCACTCACCACCACCACCACCACCCGCCGCCCACTACCCACCGTCATCGCTGCCCACCACCAACACTGCCACCTCCACCACTGCCGCCACCACCCAACCCCAACACCACCACCCGCCACCGCCAGCCACCATCATCCCCCCAATGCTACCACCACCACCTACCTCCCACCACCGCCACTCACTACCATTCTAATTTATTTTTTTCTTTTTTTCCTACATATACCACAAAGTAATGATTCATTTCATTCCTACGTGGTAAACAAACATCTCATTGGAATGGTAATAGCCCATTCCATTCATTTGTTCATTCCATTACCACGTTTATTTCATTCTGTTAATCATTTCATTACCTCATATCAAACAGATGATAATAATTTTTTTTAAAGCTGACTAATATATAATTTGAAAAAAATACTCAAATAGTATATGTACATATGATGTAAATTAATTTATACATCACTATGTGAATATCGACTTTTAGCCACACATGTGGTCTGGGCGATTTGTCACACTTCGGCTTAAATGTGTGGCTAAAAGGTCTTTGACCATGTTTGAAAACCTTCCAGAATGTTTTGGCCACACATGTTATTCTTCATGTGATCATTCTATACCTACTCAGGTACTTTTCGCCACACTTTGAAAAAAACTATGACAAAATCTAGCCACATTATAAAAACGTGTGGCGAAATGTGACCTACAGTCATAGTTTGTTTGATCTTTGATACATGTGACCAAAAACACATGCATTAGCCACAAACCGTGACATTTAACTAGCCACATGTTTTAATAGTGTGGCCAAATGTGACGAACGGCTACTGTATTAATAAGAGATGTGTCTAAAAGGTAAAAGATATTGCCACTTATATTACATTGTGTGGCCTAATGTCACATTTGTTAGCCACATTTTTAATAATGTGGCGAAATATGACGAACAACCAATGTATTTAGTAATGTGGCTAAAACGCTTAAAATATATGGCCACTTATACGAGGTTGTGTGACCAAAGAGTAGTTTAGTTTTATATGGCTAAAACGCTTTATTTTTCCCAAGTACCATCACCTTCACCTCCTCCCAATTACAAACCTAATCTATAAACATCGATTGAAGATCATTACTCTTCTTCATCACTTTCATTCTTGCTCCAAACTTCATCAACCATCCCGCGATCAAATCTAACGGGGGTTTTCAACATGATTAATTAGAACCCTAGAGATGTCAAAAAATGTTAGGGTTTGAGTTTTGTTCAGATCAGTTGGTTGACAGATTCGTTCTCGTTTATTGATTGGTCTGTAACTTGATGTTAAACAACGATTATGTAACATCCCAAATTTCAAGATTTTTATAAATATGGATTTTAAACCAAAGAGGGGTCAAAGAGGAAATAAAACAAAAGGGTGAGTGATGTATATTTTTGGATGTTCTGGATGTGTGTGTGGACAGAAGAAGAAAACAAGCAAGAAGAAGAGAACGAGCAAGAAGGAGAACAGATGACTTCATTTCTCAAATCGAGCATTAGAAAATACATAATCACTGTCTAGTAGATCGATTATTGGGTAAGTGTTTCTAACCCTAAAGTTGGGGCTTTGTTATCTACACTTCATGCATGATGATGTAGTATGTGTTTTATGTGATTATTGATAAACTGATAGTGATAATATTGATTATGTGATCTATTACTAGTTATAATTGTTGATTCTATCATAGTAGTGTCAAACTGTGTTCAAGAGTATACCATATTTGATGAACACAGTTGATAAATTAGAGATCTTTTATGGACGTGGTTATATGATTATAATCCGTACACATAAGTTGATTGTTGTAATGCATCAAACATAAGAGGTCATTGTTAAAATGTGTGAGCCAATAGGCATTTCAGATCGTGCATAGAGATTTAAAGTAATGATTTCAAATGAATGCACACAAGGTGTTTGTGAAAATGTCTCAACCAACTTGTTAAGATGTGAAATTCATATTACTGTTGTCAATAAAGTTCGTATAAAATCATAGAAAAATCGGGTGAATGTGTATTATACATGCTTGAAAACCTCTTTTGATGTACTAGGTTTCATCTTTGAACACGATAAGCTAATTCAGAATTAAAACTGATCAAAACAGTAGATTAAAATGATGACAACATGCTGTTTGAAGTTAAATTATGTTGCTGTCCTATTCTTTGAATAATCATATAAAACATTAGACGTTACAACTCGATGTTTTCTTTTACTTCAATGCGAGGTAAAATCGATACAGCCATTAATCGAGGAAAAGGTCCATGTGTATTCAGGTTGAGTGGTCAGAATTATCATTCGATTGGAAGCCTTCAACCTGAACCGGGATGCAAAGCCAAATTCTCACAGTTGTACATATATGACACCGACAACGAGCTAACAAACCGACAAAAAATATTTGGGTATGTAATCACACTTACAAGTATACAAAAAAAATTTCTTTGTTTTAGTACCACCACACTTTCTTATCCATGCGATATTACATTTTTGAGAATTTGGGCATATATTCATATTTATGTGTTTCATGTTGTTTTTCAGTGACTCGAAGAATATGTCAACTAAGGCTGCAAAAGCAATGGATCTTCAGATTATTCAACGTTTGAAAGAAATGTTAGATTCACAAAATGTTTTAGTTAAGACGTATAGAAAGGCAAGAGATTCTTTGCAAGAGAACCCTCATATTGATTTAAAACTACGTCTTATTGCAAATCGACAAAAGGATGGAAGAACTTACAACCTACCAACAACATCTGAAGTTGCAGCTTTAATCGTAGGAGACATTTCTGACTCCCTTCAGCCTCTTGATATTCTTGTAACTACCATGGGCGGTAAAATAATACCTATAAGTGAGCTACATCCTTCATATGCCCCTCTTCAATATCCAATCATATTTATTAACGGTGAAGATGGCTATCGAGTTGACATATATCATAGAGGTGTTAACGAGGGTGATGACAGCAAACGCCCTTTTACTACAATGAGGGAATGGTTCGCCTTTAGGATTCAAGATAGGCTCAATCATTTCTTAATTCTTTTAAACTCAAGGAGGTTGTTACAACAGTTTTTAGTTGACGCTTATACGATGATTGAAAGCGAAAGGCTTTTTTTTATACGTAGTCAACAGACAAAACTAAGATCATCAACGTACGAGAACCTCATGAATCTAAGAGACCAGGGAACATCCAGTGTTTCAAAAGTGGGACGCACCGTCATATTACCTTCGTCGTTTACAGGAGGTGATCGATATATGATTCAAAACTACCTGGATGCTATGACACTGTGCAAATGGTTTAGATACCCTGATTTTTTTATAACAGTAACGTGCAAACCAAAGTGGCCCGAGATGACAAGATTTCTTAAAGACACCACTCTTAACTCAGAGGATAGGCCCGACATCTTGTGCAGATTGTTTAAAATCAAGCTTGACGCCATGTTAAAAGACCTGAAGGATAAGGCGGTCCTTGGAAAAGTACAAGCAGGTATGAATCATTTACATATGTTTCTTTCATCGTATTTTTTAATATAAGATAGATTACCGTTTTTATAAAAAATATATAACTGAAACCCGTTAATGTTTTTACTTATAAAAAAACTTTTCATGCAGTTGTTTATACAATTGAATTTCAAAAGCGTGGTTTGCCTCATGCTCATATGTGCTTATTTATGCATGCCGATCATAAGCTTCCCGATGTAGAACATGTTGACCCTTTTATTTCTGCGGAGATTCCTGATAAGAATGAGGACCCTGAATTACATTACCTTGTGAGTGAATTGATGATTCACGGTCCATGTGGTGCCCATAATCCGACCTGCTCGTGCATGTTTGACAACAAATGTTCAAAAAATTTCCCAAAGAATTTTCGCGATGCAACATCTGTCGATTCACAAGGTTATCCCCAGTATAGAAGACACGATTCAGGTCACTTTGTTCAAAAAGGAGACATTCAATTAGATAAAAGAAGTGTGGTTCCCTACAACAAGTACCTATTAAAACGATATCAAGCACACATTAATGTTGAATGATGCAATCAGGCGTCATCTATAAAGTATTTGTTTAAATACATCACCAAAGGACTGATCGAGCTACTGTTTTTTTTCAAAAAACGACACACAAGCAAACGTGGAACAACCAGAGGTCGATGAGATCAAACAATTTTATGATTGTCGTTATTTATCTGCTTCTGAGGCAGCTTGGCGTATTTTCGGCTATGATGTCCATTACAAGATGCCTTCTGTTACCCGCCTACCTTTCCATCTTCCTGGACAACAAAATGTAGTTTATGGTGCGGATGATGATCTTGATAATGTCTTGGAAAAAGTTGAGAGCGTCTCCTCTTCCATGTTTACTGGTTGGATGAAGTGCAACGAAAAGTATGCTAGCGCGCGAAAATTGACTTACGTTGAATTACCTACTGAATTTGTTTAGCATGCTCAACCCCGTCGTTGGGAACGAAGAAAATCGGGGTTTTCCATAGGAAGAATTCATGCCATGTCTCCTGCAGCTGGGGAAGCGTACTTCTTACGAATTCTTTTGAACAGAGTTAAAGGTCCACAATCGTTCGAAGACATCCATACCGTTAACGGTCGTCTTCAACCTTCGTTTAGAGACGTCTACTACTCTCTTGGATTGTTAGAAGATGATCAAGAATACATTGAGGCAATTGAAGAGGCAAGCCATTCATCATTGGGTCACGGAGTACGCACGTTGTTCGCTACAATGTTGTCAACTGACAGCCTTTCTAGACCAGAGCATGTCTGGATAAATACTTGGAAATGGCTTTCTGATGACATTCTTTACAACCAACGACGTCTTTTAAAGTCATCAGGTATTAATATTATGAAGTTAGTTTTACAATCTTTATATCTATATATATAGTCATTAATATTTGGAAATTAATTTATTATTCTATTTTAACAGAGTTATCGCTAACCGAATATCAAATCAAGAACCTCACTTTATTTGAGATTGAAAAAATCTTGCTGCGCAACAACTCAAGCTTAGGAAAATATCAAACCATGCCTTTCCCCGATGCCGAGTATATATCTATTGCATCTAATAGTTTGATTCAAGAAGAGTTGGCATACGATCAAAACTTGCAAAAATTAGAGTTCCAAACTCTATTTAATTCAATTACTAATGAGCAAAAAAATGTTTTTGATCGTATAATGATGGTTGTTCAACAGAATAAAGGGGGTGTGTTCTTCGTATATGGGTATGGTGGAACAGGTAAAACGTACTTATGGAAGACCTTATCAACTGCCATAAGATCAAAAGGCGAAATCGTCCTAACTGTTGCTTCAAGTGGAATTGCTTCGTTATTGTTAACCGGAGGTCGCACAACACATTCCAGGTTTCATATTCCGATAAATCTTAATGAGGATTCTACCTGCTACATGGATCCAGGTACATATGAGGCGCAATTATTAGAAAAAACCAAATTAATAATTTGGGACGAAGCTCCAATGCACCACAAACATGGCTTTCAAGCTCTTGACAGGTCTTTAAAAGATGTTTTATCTTCTAATTTGCTATTTGGAGGAAAAGTTGTTGTCTTTGGAGGAGACTTTCGACAAATTCTACCTGTAGTTCAAAAGGGCACTAGACAAGACATCGTAAACGCCTCTCTATGTTCTTCTTACATTTGGAGTGAATGCAATGTCTTGAAATTAACAAAAAAACCTAAGGTTAACTATGGGTACGCCGTCATCTGATGTTGAGGAAACCAGATTACTTGCTAAATGGATTTTAGATATAGGTGAAGGTAATATTGGCTGTCCTAATGATGGTGTCGCAACGATAGATATACCTGACGATCTACTTATAAAAGCTTCAGTTGATCCTATATCAAAACTTTTTAACTTTGTATATCCTGATATTCTACAGAATTACGAGAACCAACATTACTTTCAGGATAGAGCAATACTTGCAGCAACAAACGAACTTGTTGATGAGATTAATGATAGTTTGCTCAAGTTTTTTCCAGGTGATGAAGTCGAGTACTTAAGTTCAGATACCATATGCAGTTTAGAATATATCAATGACACTGTTGATACAGCTTTATACTCTCCAGAACTGCTTAATGGTCTAAGAATATCCGGACTACCAAACCACAAACTGGGGCTAAAAGTTGGTGTTCCTGTTATGCTCCTTAGAAATCTTAACCAGAAAGAAAGCTTATGTAACGGTACTCGACTACGGATTATATCTTTAGGTACTCGTGTAGTTGAAGCCAAAATTATTTCGGGAACTAACATTGGTCATACAGTTTTGATTCATAGATCGCCACTGACTCCATCAGACAACAAAATAGCCTACAAGTTTCAAAGACGACAATTTCCCCTTGCAGTATGTTTCACGATGACGATAAACAAAAGCCAAGGTCAATCGTTATCAAGGGTAGGTTTGTACTTAAAAGAACCCGTGTTCTCACATGGACAACTATACGTCGCAGTGTCAAGAGTTACAAGCAGGAGTGGGCTAAAGATTCTGATTCTTGAAAAACAAGGTAATCTGACCAATACAACAACAAATGTTGTGTACAAGGAAATTTTTTCTTATTTATAAAATACTTGTGTAATGTTTTTTTTTGTAATTCTTGAAATTTTAATGTAATTTGTAATTAGATTAACAATAGATGACAAATGTGTTCTTGATTGTATTTTGCTTAATGTTTAAATATTTAAATTTTCATTTATTGCCCGTGTAACACACGGGTCTCAAACTAGTAATCAAATAAAATAGTATAAAAATCCGAGAAAGATGTATTTTATATTCTTGAAAGCTCCTTGAGTCTACTACGTCTTATATGTGAACATGAAAAGCTGTTTCGAATGAAATATTGTTCAAAACAGTTAGTTTCTAGAGCAATACAACAGATTCAGCATACTGTTTTGACAGAAATAGGTTGCTGACCTGTTTAGCTAAAAATCACACATAATAAACTGTAGCTCCGATAAAGGTGAACTTTATATGCTTGTAAACCTCTGTGAGTTTACTACATTTTACTTTTGAGCATATTAAGTTAGTTCTGACTTTTAACTGGTCAAAAGTTGAGGTGTAGGTGCTGACAAAAGGTGCAGTACTGAAAATAGTTTTTTTTTTCATAATAATAAATGGTGTGCGCACTTGTTTAAAAGAGATTATGACATAACTTCTTTAATGTAAATTAATGCCATAATGTATGAAGTTGCTAAGTAGAGCCTAGTCGTATATGTACCGAGTTAATCGTTAAAACGGGGGAAGTGGATAAATGACTTGAAAATGTTTAACTGATAACTTGATGAACACATTGATAATTCTTGGCTTGTTAATTATTCGGTATGAATGAGAGTGGTATGAAAATATAAAGAATACTAATGCCGAGTGTCCACATTATGTATTCTAACTTGTTGAAAGTTAACTTTAACAAGCTAGGTATGTTGAAGCTTGGAAGCCAATGAGTCAAATGGACGAAGTGTAATCAAGCTCCTACGAACAAATGTAAGTTTATCTTACATCTATTTTAAGAAGTTACAAGTCTTATTAGTATGTTTTGATTTATTATGAATATCAAATGGATACGGGCCGCCTTGACCCATTAATTGCAAGTTGATTCTTTTGACTATACTTAGTGCGTACTGGTTGTTTTAACTCGTTATAGTTTGAAGTTTACCCTACCAAATGTCGAAGTGGGAATTACTTGTGTCTAGAATATAAATAGTACTAGCATTGTGTAGTACGGTTTGATTTGGATTTCGGACCAACTTGTTGATTATAATAATAATATAGTAACTAGATGAAGATTTGACTCGTTGGTGAGTATTAAATTAGTAGCATGATTTAATTAGAGAAATGATTCGTTAAGTTGTTTAGACGGGTTGTAAATAATATGTTGAAAAGTTGTAACCGTTTCTAAAGTTGAATTTTAGTTGAGACGTGAAATAGCATTAAGATTAATTTAAATGGGTTGTAATTATGTTGATGGGTTATAATCATGCTGATTAGAAACAGGTACGCGAAGCTTATGATCAATCGGGCGAGTTAAGATACATAATAAATTGAATCTTTGGAGTTGCATAACGGTAGCCGGCATAGACTACGCTGGACCTGGTTTGGCTTAATATTTTGACTAATGTTACTCCGGTTTTAATATCTTATTTATATATAATATTTAAATATTGACAATAACTAATATTTGGTATTGGATTGCTTTAGGCGAAGCCCACAAATGGAAGCGAAAATGTAACACCCCGTGACCGCAGCGGAAACGTAAACGGGATGCGACAGACACCTCTGATATCAACCACATTGTTTATAAAGAAAACCGAATGCATTAATATACTTCAAAATTACATTATCTCATCTTTCATTACCGTCTAGGTGATACACACATCATACAAAACGGTTCATAATTCTATCTGTTATAATGTATCCTAGCGTCCAGCACGCAAACCTTACACACATCAAGCACTTAGCATGTAATCAATCACTTTATCTTAGTTGCACCTGAAAAGCATGTGAGAAAACGGGTCAACTACGAATAGTTGGTGAGTTTCACTAATTTAAATACACCATAACAAATCATTATGGTAATCATAAATAAGCGATGTAATTATACTGAGCCCACAAGTGAAAAACACTATTAACCCCGAAACATATCAAATAACCCCTGGGGACACTGTTAACCCAGAACACTTCCAATAACCTCTGGGAACTCTGTTACCCCAGAAACACATTTAATAACCTCTGGGGACACTGTTAACCCAGAACACTTCCAATAACCTCTGGGAACTCTGTTACCCCAGAAACACATTTAATAACCTCTGGGGACACTGTTAACCCAGAACACTTCCAATAACCTCTGGGAACTCTGTTACCCCAGAAACACATTTAATAACCTCTGGGGACACTGTTAACCCAGAACACTGTTTCGGGCCTTACAATATTAACACTCAAACAATTACCATTTTAATACATTACCGTACGATTCCCGTACAATAAACATTATATAAATACATTCATTTCTATACGTTCAGCATGTACTTAATCATTTTGATAGAAACATGCTTTCCGCCCCGGGAAAATATTTAAAACATTTCAGTAAAAAGGGGCTCGTGAAAACTCACCTTAGCACATGCAAGCAGGTAACAACAATCATTATCAATTAACACGTCCAATCTGTAATATGATCCCTACGATCGTTATTATACAATTATTGTTTATATAAACTTTAACCTTATCAATCGGTACATCTGGGGACACTGTTAACCCAGTACTGTACCTGTTCTGGGGGCAATGTTAACCCAGAAATACTTCTCCGGACTCAGATTGTGATGTCGTTTAGAGTTCCATGGTCACAATTTCTATTAATCGTTTTCTCGTTTTGCGTGCCTAGCACGAATATCCGTTTTATGTTTCAAAAATGAGTTTGGTCACACACGACCCGAAAATAGTGGTTGTCTGATAATTTAATTTAAAATGTGAAATTATAGCTCGGTTTAGACGTCCCGATTGGCCGCGGGACCCGTTTCCGTCTTTGGCGTACCGGAAACTGTTAAATCGGTTAAAAATACCCAAATCATCCGACTTATTTTCGGATGATTCATTTTTACTTGTTTAACTCATTTATATGAAAATAGTCCATTTTTAAGGTTTTTACACCCCAGTCAGCTCGCTTAAGCGAACTTCACCGGTTTACGCGTTTTAACTTTAAAAGTTTGATAATTAGCACGATTAATTATCCGTTTACTCTCGGATCTTGAAATTTTGCACAAACCACTTTTTAACAGTGGGGAATTTTATAAAAATATTTCCAGAATTAATTCTTGTATTAAAAATTTATTTATATATTTATAAACACCATTTAAACACTAAATATGTCGTAAATACCAAACGATCTTAGAAAAATCCCAAATTTTTCCTGGATGTCCCCTGCCATCCACATAGTTCCCTGTAATTTTTCCAGAACCAAAATATTTTTTTATATGCCCTTTTTACCAAAACCGAGCTAGAAATCCCTAGAACTCGTTTAACCGAAAAGCCTACTTAGACTTCTCCAACGGACCTCAAATTTTGTGTGTGACTTATACATGATATGAAAAGCTTATCTGAAATTTTCCAGAATTTTTCATGATATTTAACTATTTTTCACTATTTTTGGCCAAAACCGAGCATTAAATTCACCAAATATTCATCCTTTATCCAAAAATTACCAAAAATTCACAGAACTCATATTTTCATGTGTTTAACACCTCTGTCAAATTTCATGACCTAACTCTAAACGACCAACAATCTATCCAAAAACACATACACCGACATAAACCGAATATACCTTTCGTTTTCCGCCACTAAAAGCTACAAACTCGTCTTTCCGCCTTATCTACTGTTGGAATTACGTATACCCGAGACACATACTTATACTAATGTGGCTAACTGTGTTTGATCCAAGTCGGGTCATACCCAATAACAAGCTAGACGACACCAAATGTATTCTTTTAATGATTTGATCATTTAAATGAATACCGAACACTACGTGTTTAGAAAATTGGTTTTCTAAACAAACACACTTGAGGATTTAAATAAATTATCTGGATAATTTGTTTATATAAATTAATTATTTAATTGGTTAAATAATTATATATATGTATGTACATTTTATAAAAATGAGTTTTATAAAATGAATGGAGATGTTTTAAATGGTTAAAACAAAATACAAAACAAAAAAAAAAAAAAAAAAAAAAAAAAAATGAAAACAAAACAAAAACCGGCCACCCATGTGGGGGTGGTGGTTTTACCCAATCAAAAACAAGATGCTCTTTGTAACTTGTCATGGGTTCCTTTTAATCCTCCATTCACCATACATGCATGTGAGTCTTGTTCTTTTGTTAATTTCAAGTGTGTAAAGAATTCAAAATATCTCTCTCTTCCTCTCCAAAACTCACGGCCACTTTGGCCAAAGAAAGGGGGTGTTTTGTGAGCTTGATTCAAGTGTTCTAATCCTAGCAACAAGTTGGTGTTGTTGTTTAAAAGCTTGGGGTATCAAAAGCTTGAGGGTTTCTCCTTTGCAACCTTGCCATTTGAAGACATTATCTTCTTCATCCACCTACATCTTCTCATAAGGTATAAGAAGGTACAATTTACTTTTGTGAGCATCTTGTTCTTGTAATATTGATCCTTGTTCTTTGGGTTTTAGTTTTAACATAATGGTATGTTCATAACAAGTTTTAAAATCTAAGCTTCCGTTGCGTTTTCATGTTAAAATGGTTAACTTGAAACTTTGATAACCTTGTATAAAACCCAACAATGGTATCAGAGCCGGTTACAAGGACTTATGCTCCTTACATGTTCCTAAATTTCGGGTTTTTTCATGGGTGAAAAAGGGGTCCGAAAATTTGGTGGATTTTACCCCTCATGGTTTTGTAAGATCTTGACATGCATGGAAAGATCTTAGGAAACCATTATTAACATTTGGATGTTGAATATAAAAAAAAAAAAAAAAAAAAAAAAAAAAAAAAAAAATTGGCCGTAGCCTTTTGGGGGGGGGGGGGGGGGGCCGATTCTTTTTTGGGGGTATTTGGGCATTGGTTGCTTAGGTTGCATGCTTAGAACATTTGGTATGTTTGATTGTGTCATAACCGAAACCTAGACCTTGGATGTGTTGATTGTTGTTTGTGTATGTTGATTATGTTTATTATTCAATATGGTTGTAATAATTCATAATCTTAGGCTTGTGTAATTTATTTATTCATAAATTGGTATGTAATAAATAGATTAGTTGCATTTTCCTTTTTTTTAGAAAAATATGTATTAGGATACATTTTGTAAAAATTGAAGATGCAAGAATTGGTGGATTTGGGCCTTGGACCGAAATTTTGGGCTTGTTGGGCCTCACCGGCCCATCATGGGATTCAAGCCCATTAGGCCCATAAATTTCACTCTTGGGCCCAAGAAGACTTTTGGAAGTTTGGAGCCCATTAACAAGCCCAACAAGAACACAACAACTTGGAGAGGATACTTGAAGCATTTGGATGCAAGGTCAAGTGGGAGTCAACATTCCATCCTTGTGTCATGTTTTGTCCCTTAGGTGTGACTTATGACCTATACTTGTTTCGGCTAACAAGTATGGTCAAATTTAGCGGTTTTCGGTTATGACTATATTTTGCATGTGTATGCTTGGTTGTTTGTTTTACTTAATGTAATGTGTGGTTGATAGATATTAGGATATCCAAACCGTCACATAGGAACGACAACAAGCATAAAACGGGTTCTAATATATATTTGGTAATATCGCGTCAATTAGTTTAATTAAATGGGTTTATTAAAACTAAGCGATCACTCACCTATAATAAAATTGGTTTTATTATAACTAGAACCTTGAAAATTGGTTTTCAAAATCGCCATATTTCTAAATGCATGTTAGGATATGGCATAATGTTTTTCAACTAGAATATTTGAAAATTTAAAATCCCTTTTTCATAATTACCAAAGAAACAAGTCTAACACCATCCTTTTGTATGACACTTAACGTATTAGGAAACTTTTAATGGGATAAAGGTCACCTAACCATTTTGAGCAAACTAATATACTTAGGGTAATATTAACATATTTGTGGGATAAAGGTCACCTAACCACTTGTATGTTAATCTTACATGTTTATACAAGTAGGACGACTTGAATTGGAAACCATGTGATAAAGGTCACCTAAGCATGGGATCCAATGGTGTTGATGGGATAAACATGCCAACACGAAATAAGGATTTCGAATGGTCCCATACCTCTAGAAGTTGCAAAGGGTTGCAATTGTCAAGGTTGACTACCTTGTTAAATCAAATAACGGGATAAAGGTCACCTAACCGAAATTTGATTTATCGTTGGATTCTAGAATTTAATTATTATTTTAAAATCTGGAATAAAAGGGTATTAATAATTAAATTAATTATAATACTAAATAGAACTTTGTTAAATTTTGTAGATGGCCGCTAACAATGCAAACACCTCTACCCATAACACCCGTAACCTATCCTTAAGAACCATCCTTGAAAAGGATCGTCTAAACCATAATAACTTTATGGATTGGTATCGCAACTTGAGAATAGTTCTCAAGCAAGAAGAGATATCATATGTCTTAGACGATCCCATTCCCGACGAGCCTGACGTGGAAAATGAGGAGGCTTATAACGATTGGGTCAAGTACACCAAAGATTCGGTGCAAGCCTCTTGCCTCATGTTAGGGACTATGATTCCCGAAATCCAAAAGGATTTCGAGCATCATGGGGCATACGACATGATAACTCAATTGAAGGAAATGTTCCTTCAACAAGCTAGAGCGGAACGTTTCGAAACGGTTCGAGCGTTTCATGCATGTCGTATGGAGGAAACCCAAAGCGTCTCATCTTATGTCCTAAAGATGAAAAGCTACATCGAAAAGCTTCGTAGGTTGAATTGTCCCGTATCTAATGAGTTGGCTACGGATTTGATCCTCAACTCTTTGACCAAAAGGTTTGAAACCTTTGTCATGAATTATAACATGAATGGATGGGACAAAAGCATTGGTGAGCTTCACGCAATGCTAAGAACGGCCGAAGCGGGAATGGGTAAAAAGGTTTTACCCGTTCTAACAATCAATGAAGGAAAAAGGGGACATAACTCCAACCCCAAAGCAAGTGTTGCTAAGGGCAAGGGCCACGTCCAAGGAAAGGGAAAGAGGAAAGCCATCACGCCCACCAAACCGAAGGAAAAGAAGCAAAAGGTTGCGGCGCAAGATCCATGCTTTGAGTGTGGAGAGATAGGTCATTGGAAAAGGAATTGTCCGACCTATCTCAATGCGTTAAAAGATAAGAGGGATGCGGGGCATACCTCAGGTATTATCTTTACTATACATATTGAACTAAATGTTATTTCTTCAAATACATGGGTACTTGATACCGGATGTGGAACTCACATTTGCAATTTGTTGCAGGGGTTCAAAAGAAGTAAACAACTCAACAAAGGGGACATTAGTCTCTTTATGGGCAATGGAGCAAGAGTTGAAGTCCAAGCCCAAGGAGACTACTTGTTAAAGCTTCCAAGTGGTTTGGAAGTAATTTTGAAGAATGTTTTGTATGCTCCTAAGTTAAGGAGAAACATTATTTCCGTGTCCCTTTTAAAACAATGTGGCTTTGATCTTAAATTTATAGATTATGATATTCATGTTTTGATGAATGGCATGTTTTATTTTAAAGCTATACCCATGAATGGTATATATGAAATAGATCAAAGTGGTATGTCACATAGTAGTTCAATGTACAATGTCAGCACCAAGAAACTCAAGAAGGACTTGGGTGATTCCTATCTTTGGCATTGTCGCCTTGGACATATAAGCAAGAATCGCATGCAAACTCTTCGCAAGAGTGGTATTCTAGAAACAAATGAGTATGATTCATTTGATGTATGTGAATCTTGTTTACAAGGCAAAATGACAAAGCAACCCTTTAATAAAACTTTTGAAAGGTCAAAAGAATTATTGGGTATCATACATTCGGATGTATGTGGTCCTTTTAGACCAATGACTAGGAATGGTGAAAGATACTTCATTACCTTTATTGACGATTATAGTCGATATGGTTATGTGTACTTAATGAAACACAAAGATGAAGCTTTTGAAATGTTCAAAGACTTCAAAACTGAAGTAGAAAGACAACTCAAGACCACAATCAAAGTACTTCGTAGTGATAGAGGAGGTGAATACCTAAGTGGTGTTTTTCAAGATCATCTTAAGAGTTGTGGAATTATTTCACAACTTACTCCACCTGGAACACCACAACATAATGGTGTGTCTGAAAGGAGAAATCGTACCCTATTAGATATGGTTCGATCGATGATGGCTAGAAGCACTTTACCTCTATCATTTTGGGGCTATGCTTTACTTTCCGCTGTTCGCATATTGAATATGGCTCCAACCAAGAAAGTGGAGAAGACACCTTTTGAAGTATGGCATGGAAAGGCTCCATCGCTATCATTCTTAAGAGTTTGGGGTTGTGAAGCTTATGTAAAGCAATACACCCCAAACAAATTAGAAGTCCGATCCACTAAGTGTATCTTTATAGGTTATCCTAAAGATGATTTAGGATATTACTTTTACGATCCTAGTGAGCAAAATGTTATTATTGCTCGAAAGGGTAAGTTCTTGGAAACTAAGTTCCTTAAGGAAGGAACTAATAGTAGAACAGTGAAACTTGATGAGGATCAAGAACCACAAGATGATACACAATTGGTTGATACTAGCACTCAACAAGAGGTTGTTGAAAGTAATCAAGTGGTTGATCAAAACACACAAAACGTTCGCAGATCTGGTAGAGTTAGCAATCCACCTGAAAGATATGGATTTTTTGTAGAAGGTTGCTACGTGGTAGATTCGGATGAACCAACCACATACCGTGATGCAATGTCCAAGAATGATTGCGACAAGTGGCTTGAAGCTATGAACGTTGAGATGCAATCCATGTATGACAACCAAGTTTGGGAATTGGTTGAACCACCACTCAACTCCAAAGCTGTTGGAAGTAAGTGGGTTTTCAAAAGAAAAACTGATATGCATGGAAACTTGGATACTTATAAAGCAAGACTTGTAGCTAAGGGTTTCACTCAAACTCAAGGGGTTGATTATGATGAAACTTTTTCGCCTGTGGCAATGCTAAAGTCTATTAGGATATTATTTGCCATAGCTGCACATTATGATTATGAAATTTGGCAAATGGATGTCAAGACCGCTTTCTTAAATGGATATCTTGAGGAAGATGTCTATATGGTTCAGCCTGAAGGTTTTGTCGATCCAAAACATCCTAATAAAGTATGCAAGTTAAAGAAATCAATCTATGGATTGAAACAAGCATCTAGAACTTGGAATCATCGTTTTGATGAAGAAATCAAAAGTTTTGGGTTCATCAAAAACGCTGATGAGGCTTGTGTGTATAAGAAAGCTAGTGGGAGTATAATTACCTTCTTAGTATTGTATGTCGATGACATTCTACTATTTGGAAATGACATTCCAACCATGGAAAGCGTTAAGGCTTGGCTTGGAAGTAGATTTTCCATCAAGGATCTTGGTGAAGCTGCCTATATTTTGGGAATAAAGATCTATAGGGATAGGTCAAGGCGCTTGATAGGTTTGAACCAAAGTACATACATTGATAAGATCTTGAAAAGGTTCAAGATGGAAAACTCCAAGAAAGGTTTTGTACCTATTCAAAGAGGGACCATATTGAGTTCAGCTCAATGTCCAAGCTCAAAGGGTGAGCAAGAGATGATGAAACAAATCCCATATGCTTCTGCTATAGGATCCATCATGTATGCGATGATATGTACTAGACCGGATGTGTCATGCGCTTTGAGCATGACAAGCAGATACCAACAGAATCCAGGAAACAGTCATTGGATGGCTGTTAAGAACATATTGAAATACCTTAGGAGAACTAAGGATATGTTTCTGATATATGGATCTGGTGAGGAGGAACTCGCTATAAAAGGTTACACGGATGCGAGCTTCCAAACTGATCGAGATGATTCTCGATCACAATCTGGGTATGTGTTCACTCTTAATGGAGGAGCTGTCTCTTGGAAGAGCTCAAAACAGGAAGTGGTAGCATTGTCCACTACAGAATCAGAATACATCGCCGCTTCATTGGCAGCTCAGGAAGCTGCATGGTTGAAGAAATTCATTACTGATCTAGGGGTGGTCTCTTCCATTCAAGACCCCCTAGAAATCTTTTGTGACAACGAGGGTGCGATTGCACAAATCAAGGAACCTCGTTCGCACCAAAAGACAAGGCACATAGAGCGGAGATTCAACTACATAAGGGATGAAGTTGAAAAAGGAAAGATATGTATTCGCAAAGTTGGAACTGATCAAAATCTTGCGGATCCATTCACGAAGCTCCTAGAAAGACCGAAACATGAGCGTCATGCGAGTGGCTTAGGACTCCGATATTCTAGTAATTGGATTTGATCTATTTTGTATTTACGTTTAAAAGACTTTTGTAATTTAACTCTTTTATATGATTATGGAATCTTGAGTTAAATTCTAATTTTGCATGTTTAATCCATGAATAAGTTATCTTATTCTAAAAGTCCGTAGTCGATCACATTTGTGGGAACAAATATGAAGCAAGACTATTATGAACTAGGATTGGTGGATATTCATAAGGAATGAATATGGAGCATAGGTTTGCTGCCAAGGTTCATAGATATTTGTGGGATACGAATATTGGACTGACCCGCTCTCAATATTACTACATGGAGTCAATGGACCTGATCATTAGTAATTTTGAGTAAAGGAGAATTTCATATTATCCTTAGACCTGAGATGTATACTGGGTCTTGATTTTCACCAAGTATTACACTTTGACTCTGCCCTTCGCTATTCGTAAAAGATGGTACATAAGGATGAGCTCAGGTGGAGTATAAAGTGATAGTGAGAGGCGTATACAGTCAAGATGGAATTTGTTCCTCTTATGTGTTGAGAGTTTAGATGTCTAAGGCCTGATAAAGTTGAATTGTAAAGAGAATGATCGCCTATGTCTCTTAGATCCAACATGACATCTAGTAACAAAGGGATATAATGATAGATTCACCTAAACCATATCAAGTAAGGGACTTGAAGGGATGATGTTATTGAATGGCACTTCGTCAAACACATTAGGGGTGGTGAACTGTTGTTAGGCGGTATTCACCACTTGCATTAATTTTCTATGTATCTCGTGCAAGTGGGAGATTGTTGGAATTACGTATACCCGAGACACATACTTATACTAATGTGGCTAACTGTGTTTGATCCAAGTCGGGTCATACCCAATAACAAGCTAGACGACACCAAATGTATTCTTTTAATGATTTGATCATTTAAATGAATACCGAACACTACGTGTTTAGAAAATTGGTTTTCTAAACAAACACACTTGAGGATTTAAATAAATTATCTGGATAATTTGTTTATATAAATTAATTATTTAATTGGTTAAATAATTATATATATGTATGTACATTTTATAAAAATGAGTTTTATAAAATGAATGGAGATGTTTTAAATGGTTAAAACAAAATACAAAACAAAAAAAAAAAAAAAAAAAAAAATGAAAACAAAACAAAAACCGGCCACCCATGTGGGGGTGGTGGTTTTACCCAATCAAAAACAAGATGCTCTTTGTAACTTGTCATGGGTTCCTTTTAATCCTCCATTCACCATACATGCATGTGAGTCTTGTTCTTTTGTTAATTTCAAGTGTGTAAAGAATTCAAAATATCTCTCTCTTCCTCTCCAAAACTCACGGCCACTTTGGCCAAAGAAAGGGGGTGTTTTGTGAGCTTGATTCAAGTGTTCTAATCCTAGCAACAAGTTGGTGTTGTTGTTTAAAAGCTTGGGGTATCAAAAGCTTGAGGGTTTCTCCTTTGCAACCTTGCCATTTGAAGACATTATCTTCTTCATCCACCTACATCTTCTCATAAGGTATAAGAAGGTACAATTTACTTTTGTGAGCATCTTGTTCTTGTAATATTGATCCTTGTTCTTTGGGTTTTAGTTTTAACATAATGGTATGTTCATAACAAGTTTTAAAATCTAAGCTTCCGTTGCGTTTTCATGTTAAAATGGTTAACTTGAAACTTTGATAACCTTGTATAAAACCCAACATCTACCACTAAACACAGAGCCTACAAACAACATACCACAATACCAAGCAAGTTACACTCACGATCAAGCCATTTCTTTCATGGTTACAGTTATGATACTAAAAACAAAGATTTAACCGTAAAAATTCGTTTTTGATTCGTTTAACTCATTTCTTGGACCAAGATCCTTTGTATAACCCGTATACATCACTTGATCATGCAAGAATCGGTTTTTATCTTTGAAACCTCATTTTCTTGCAAACAAACTCAAGAAACGAAGATGAACACGTATATAACACGATTATTACCTCGGTTTTCTTGCTCAATTTCCGGATTTTTGGATATCAAAGTTGAGAGAGATGAAGGATTGTTGAATAGATGATGAGAAAAAAGAAAACAAAAGTGGGATGATGGACTTAAGTCCGATCGGAACCCATGTGGGGGTGGGGTGGGACCCACAAGTCCATTCTTGGCCACTCATTTGGATTGTGTAATCCGGATAATGTTGTGGATAATCTGGTTCAGTTCTTTTTCGGTTAAACGTTTAATTCCGCTCAAAACGAGGCCAACACGGTCGTTTTTCGGCTTAAAAATAAAATTTATATATAACCGATTTAAAAACTTAAATCATGACATTTATTAACTTAAAACATCATAGTATTAATAATTGTGCATCTTTTTCGGCTTGATCGAACGTCTCTTGCTCGGTTTGGTATTAAAGGTTTCGTTTAACGTACCGACGTACTATTAAATCGAAATCTTTTTTCTGTGCTTTAATCCACTTATTCTGAAGCTTTAATACTTCGTAACATCACTAAATAACATATATCTCGTCTATAATTGAACCCTCGATTCATTCGGGTTTCAATAACTATCGATCGTTTGATCGCATATTCAATACGGTGAGTTATATATTCACATACAATCAATACAACGAACCATGTATTCTCGTATAATTACCATGGTAACTCATGTACCCGACATTACATATGACGTAACTAACGTCTACCGGTTAGGGTATACCTGGTTTCGTCGGAATCGTTACAGAAAAGCCGAAGATCAAGTACTCGGATTTGGACACCAATACACATCAAAGTGCAAGTTTCTAATATTGATAATGAATTACGAATAAGTTTTAAAATATGTACTATCTTTGATTAAAAGACAAGTTCCTACGGATATTATACGTGTTAAGACTTTTGGTACTGTTGACATTACTTATTATCACCAACGATTTTTTTTAATTGAGTCGTTCCAACCCTGACCTGTTTCGACCCTGACTCTTTCCGACCCATAACCCATTTCGACCCAACCCAACCCATTTGCCACCCCTATGTTTAATGTATATTGACGGGTTAGGCGAGTTGTACCTCTTAAGACACAATTTAAAAAAATATTCAAAAATAATAATAAAAAAATCATAAGTCAAATTATAAATAAAAAACGGAAAAAGTAAAAAAAACAAAAACATTTCCTCCGTCCTTGTTAAAAAAAATCGTCCCGAAACCCGTTTTGACCTGTTCCGACCTTGACCCATTTTGACCCGGACCCGTTATGACCCGAACCTTTTGACCCTGATCCATTACGACCCGAACCATAACAGCCCCTTTTTTTTAATTGACCCGTTTCGACCCATAACCTGTTCAGACCCATAACCCGTTTCGACCCAACCCAACCCATTTGCCACCCCTATGTTTAATGTATATTAACGGGTTATGCGAGTTTTACCTCTTAAGACACAATTTAAAATTATATGCATAATGGGCCATTAGAGATTTCAAGGCCCAATATGATCCATTAGGACATGTATGTGTTGTTTTTGTGTATTATGGTCTAATATGACTCCCTATAACACGACATAACCCTTAAATATCTAATGTTACATATCACATGCCATAATAGACCACTAAGAGATTTGAAGCCCTAATATGACCCATTAGAATGACTATGACATGAAAAAGGCTATAATGGGCCACTAACACCAACAAGGCCCAATAAGACCTATGATGAAAGTATCATATGTTATCGGCCATTAACATCTAACTATGACTAATGACATCCCTATACAACCTTCTTAGAGCAACTATGATGTGATAAAGGCTATAATGGGCCACAAACACCAGTTAAGGTCCAATAAGGCCCATTGATGAAAGTAAGACATTTTGTTGGGCGTTAACCAAACTATGACTCACTAAACTCATATTCAACCCTTTTAGAGCAACTATGATATGATAGAGACTACAATGGGTCACTAACAACAATCAAGGCCCAAGACGACCCATTAATGCAAAGTATGACGACCAATTATGCCTATGGCTCACTACACTCATATACAACCCTCTTGTAGCAACGGGGACATGATAGATGCTATAATGGCCACTAGTACCATTCAAGGCCCATTGATGAATGTATGACATGTTTTGGGCGTTAACATCTAAGTATGACTAATGATAGTCATATACAAACTTCTTAAAGCAACTATGACGTAACCAAGGGACACTAATATCTAACTATGAGTCTATGACTAATGATAGCCAAATAAGGCCTATTGACGAAAGTATGGTGTGTTTCGGGCGTTAACACCGAACCATGACTAATGACACTCCTATACAACTCTTTTAGAGCAACTGTGACATGATAGATGTATAATGAGACACTAACACCGATCAAGAACTAGTATGACCGACTAATAAGCGTATGGTTTATTATTGGGCGTTAACACTGATTATACACTCTTATACAACTCTTTTATAGCAACTATAAATATCACTTGTATTTATTTTATATGTTTTTATATTAAAATACAATTTGTTATATTATTAAGGTTTAATTAGTTGTTATACACACACACACACACACTAACAACTCTTTATTTTAATTAAAAATAAAAATATTTAATTCTATTTATTTTCCTATTAATTTTACTTCCCTCAAAATTTCAAATTAAATTCACACCCTCTTTTCTTTAAAAAATTTTGAATTACCCTCTCATTCTTAAATCTAATTTCTAATTAACCTACTTTTTTTCTCTCTCTCTTCATGACTTCTTCTTCTTCTTCTTTTTCTTCTTCTTCTTCTTCTTCATCTCTCTACACCCACCATCTTCATCTTTAATTCTCTAACTCACTCAATTTTTAACCAAATCCTTTAATTCCGGGCTCTAATCTTATTATTTTTGCGAGAGGAATTCACGTATGGTGTCAGTTTCCATCAATTCTATCTCAATTTTTGCCGGATTCGTGTTGAGTGTGGAGAACCCTAAGAACCAAGTTTGGGGATTTTCAATTTTAAGTGTTATTTCTTGTAATTGAAGCTTAGTACATCTTCTTTCATCCCTAAAAAGGTATGTATTTCACTTGTAATTGAAGCTTAGTACATCTTCTTTCATTGCTGACAGATTCGTTGTTCTTTATTTATTGGTATGTAACTTTATGTTAAACGATGGTTATTGAACGATTGTTGGTTCTAGGATACAGTACTATGAGTCTAGTTTCCAGAAAGGTAAAGTTTGTAATTTTTGGACGAGTTTTGAATAGTTTTTATAATTTTACAAAAACACTGGTCAAAGCTGATTTGGGGAGTCATATTCTGGTCTGTCTTTCCGACACCATAACTCCCTAATGACAAAACCAAACGGGTTGGTTCTAGTTATGAAAAATTAGTATTATGAGCTTTGAAGACAACCCAATTGGTCTTGCACAATTTGGATTAATGAGTTGATAGAACCATTTAAAAAGTGTTTGTTGTGCAATCTGCTGAATTGTTGGTACATATCTTTAATGCTTGAATTATTGTAAGTTTTGTATGCATGAGAAAAATATAATAAAAATTGTTTGAGAAACCTAATTCAGATATTCTACTGTGGTAAATTTTTTTGAATTTATACTTCATCTTTTCATAGTGAATAAAATCAGTTTGTACATGTTATAATCTGTCTCGTGAACTAAGTGATCATAAGTTAAGTTGTATGATAAATGTTTGGTTGATTTGCCATGATATGATGTGTGAATACATGTTAGGACTTTTTAGTACAATTGTCTAATGTGATTGTGCGTGAAGGACGTTGTGCTATGCGTCGATTCAAGTTTTTATTTTTATATTTTCTCTATATATGTATCATATATTTTTCTCTCTTTATAGGGTTGGAACACAGAAAAATGGCTAAAGAAGTCCGCGAGCGGGAGAGATAACCGCACGAAAGAGGGTAATGATGGCAGTATATCTCAGCATACGGGCGGTTCAATAGGGTTTGATGAGCATCGTATCCGCTTGGTAAGCTAGTTTTATTTGTAAATTCAATCTTAAAAAATTAGGTCAAAAATTATAATTGTTTGTGCTTTAACGTTTATTACATTACTTATTATTAGGAAAAAGAACATGGTCGAAAAGTTAAGTGGATTGAAGTATTTTTAGATACCCACCTCAGCAAAGAAAGCAAGAAAAAGTATTGGGTGGGCGAGCTCAACATTAATAGCCTTGTTGGATTTGATTTTTGTACGGAAACGTCAGAACACGCATTTGTAAGTTATCTTTATCATTTTTCGTTTTGTTATATAATTAGGTATAACATATCAACCAGGGGCGAGCAAATGAAGTAGACCGTTTCATATTTCATATACATGTGGTAACATAAAAACTGCTAACACTATAATTTAATATACATGTGGTATACTCATAAACGGGTTGGTTCGGTTTATAACTAAAAATTTAAATGAAAATTATATACTGATTTTGTGGGTGTAATATATAAATGGGTTGGTTCGGGTTCAGGTCCATGAAACCAAACCGTTAGTAACGATTTGGTTTGGTTCGGTTTAAAAGTTATACGGTTTGGTTTTTGTTTACATAAATTAAAACCGTTACCAACGGTTTGGTTTATAGTTTGACGAAAAACCGCGAAAACCAGACCGTGAACACCCCTACTTGGCTTTGAGGTTTCGCCTTACATTAACCCTTTATTAGTTATGATGCTAATATTTTTAACAATTTTATATTCAAAAATTTAGAGCCGAAATGGAAAAAGAACTAGAAAATGAAAGGAAGTCAAGAAACGAGTTGGAAGAACGAGCAACGAATGGAACAAATGAAAAAAAACGTAAGAAAAATGAAGAAAGGAGGCAAAAACAATCTGATGAGCTTATGAGAAAGTTGAGGTCGGTAGTAATTAGTAGTAGTTTCAAATAGTTTGAATTTATAACTTATTAGTGAATGTTTGGTAATGTAAACCTGTTTTGAATTTATGTTGTTGGGTTTGTTAAATTTATGAAAAAACATGTTTTGAATTTATACTAATGTGTTTAGTTACATTTTTAGCCACATTGACAATAACCTCCAGTGTCTATATGATATGATTGGCCACACAATACATCACTATGTGTGACGAAAAGTTTGACATTAGTCACACTTTAAATTAGGAAAAGCATTATGTGTGACAAACGGTAAGACAATAGCCACACCACAAACTACAAAAGAGTGTTTGGCTGACAAGTTCACATTTTTAGCCACATTGACAATAAACTCCAGTGTCTATAAGATATGATTAGCTACACAGTACCTCACTATGTGTGACAAAAAGTTTGACAATAGCCATACTTTAAATTACGAATATCATTATGTGTGACAAACGGTAAGATAATGGCCACACCACAAACTACAAAAGAGTTTTTGACTCGCAAGTTCACATTTTTAGCCACATTAACAATAACCTCCAGTGTCTATATGATATGATTAGCCACACTTTAAATTAAGAAAAACATTATGTGTGACAAACGGTAAGACAATAGCCGCACTATAATCTACAAAGAAGTGTTTGAGTGGAAAGTAAACATATTTAGCCACTTTTAATGTAATATCCAGTGTCTATATCATATAATTAGCCACTCTATTATTAAATGTAAGTGTCCATTTCTTTGCTATATCCATACGGTATAGGTCACAATGCAAGCTTAACACAACCCTGTTGGCCACATTATTATAAAATTCATGTGGCTGAAATATTAATTCATGTGGCTCTATATGTGCAATGGTCACTCATAGTAAATAGTCATGTGACCATTTTCTGCCGTTTAGCCACACTTATTGGAGAGGCTTCTTGATGGCCAGCAACTAATGCCTGTACCCTTTAGCCACACTTATTACCACATAAGACCACTAAAAACTGTGTGTGGTCATATCATACCCACGGTGTCGCGACCTTTGGCCACATATGACCTGAACCAAATGTGTGTGGCTAAAGGCCTACGACCACACTTTTTTCGTGTGGCCGAAGGTCAATATCACGTAGTGCATATGAAGCATGCATATATAAGTTTATTAACTTTTAATTTTTGTTACAATTTTTCTTGTTCTATATGTCATCTATTTTCATAAATAAAAAATAAATAAACCATTTTAAATCAAAGTTCTTAATTCACAACATAACAAAACACACCAATGTAGCATTTATAGACAATACTATCAATGCGTAGGTAAGCAATTGACCTGCATTAAGGTGTATTAACATTGAACTAATCGAGTACGAACAAAAAGTAATAGAAGATGGCCTCGAATTTATACTTAGCTTTGGGTCCACCAAAGGTTGGCCGACCCATGACCTCGTCATCAACAAATAACCTTAGAAAGTAGATATTACATGGCTTGGATGCGACGAACCATACAAGAGTATGTACATAAAGCTATGTTTTGATGCGAAATGTCAAGGCAACCCTCGCATGCTTCCTTCTGTTTTGTAGTTTATTCAGTTCAAACCCTCGCAAACTCTTTGACGTAATGATTTGATGCAATACAGATATTAATGTGAGAGAGTGAGAGATTAATTAGGAATTGCTTCTCTCTCCCCCAAATATCCTTTCTCTCTTTTTTTTAACGGTCTAAGTGCAACTGGTTTTCGAGTGACTTTGAAAAGCTTATTATCCGTATACAATCTCCATCTTACCCAAGTTCAAATCTCCTTATAATGGTGATGCCTATATTTCAGACCATGCACACATGAGCCGGAGTCGAACTTGAGCACCACCCCGGATGGAAACATTTAAGGAAAACCCCATTTTCTATCTAATAAAGGGGGTGTTTGGTTGAGCTTTTCAAACTTACTTATTTACTTATTTGACTTTTGAAAAACAAAAACACTTTTGAAAAGCTCCATTTTGAAGCTTTTGGAAGGGCTTTGCCAAACACCTTTTGTTTTTCAAAAATAAAATAAGCAAATAAGTAAAATTTAAAAAGTCACCTAAACATCACCAAAATGTCTTTCAAAGTTCGTTATATACAATGAAGTCATTATTGTTTTGAACCATTAATCAAATAATCTTACGAGTATTGTGAGTTCTTTAAATACTCAAAATATATAAGAGTTCTGAAATGAATCAACAATGTTTTGTTACTTGTTATTTTTACGTTAATCTTTGTATAATTTAAAACCAACTAAATTCCTAAAATCACTTATTACCATTAATTTGTTAATTGATAATTATTAAATACTAATTTGAAGACAGGAAATAATTAAATAAATACTTGATTTGTTTTAAAGACTATTGTACAATAGTTGTCTCTTAACAATGTATGATAAACTTTTTGCTTTTCGAATTTAGCTTAATTATTATTTTCTTTCATCAGTTACCCATATAACACACATGTCTCAAACTAGTGTGTATATATAAAACAATATTTTAGATATACATGCACCAACAAAAATTATAATGCATGTAGAAATGTGTTTTTGTGTTGTAAGGTCACCCGTAGTGGGCGCCATCTTGGGGTGATTTTGGGCGAAATCCGGTGACAAACCCCCCTCCCCCCAGGGCGAATTGTGGGGCAATGGGGGGGGGGGGGCAACTTATTATCACCTTCTTACCTTTTCTTTTTATTATTATTATATTCTTGTGTGTGTGGTATACAACACCACTTCACCCAAAAACAAAACCTCACCCTTTATTGACTAGGCACCACACGGCGTAAAACGCCTCAATTTGTAACCCATCCACTCTACATAGCCTAATGTTGTTATTATTGTAGCTAAATTATGTTGTAAAACTAAATTTAATCATGGACTCATCATTGTTTAGTCATAATGGATAAACTTTATGCGTAGGGTCAATTAGATCACAATCATGAAAATTGTTGAGAAGTGATATTTTGGCTAAAAAAATGTTGGAAAATAGGTTTGGCAAATTTTAAGTTTGCTTTCTTGAAATCGTGAAATGGAAGCAAGGGACAAGCATAAACTATGGGTAGAGGTTGATGCTAAAAGTGCATGTTAAAGTGTCGTTGACACCGTCATGAGGTAGTGAGACTTTAGCTAGCCAACGGCCTAACAAGAATGTACTGCATAGTGTCCGATGTTAACAAGTTGGAAGACCAACACCAACTTCCCTTCCCATCTCTCTGTTATAGCCTTGTCGAAGACATGGATGGCACCCCATCTTGACGCCAGCGTGCTAGTTTTGGTGCCTCCTCAGGCTGAGATGGCATGCTTTTGGTGCCTCACTTCCTATTCACTAAGCACAACCTAAGGCCATTGATTCTAAATGTTCATATAAAAATAGAGCAAAAGGTGAGAATTTGGAGAACAAAAAAGTATGGTCTTTTGGAGAACAGAAAGTATGGTCTTTAAAAGTAAAATACGACTTTGACTAGCAAAAGATACAACCGCGAATCACAACATATACTTTATATTAAAAGCCCTAATGTTAATATCATTGATTAAAATCAAAACAACAAAAGTATGGTGTTTGTTACTTCAAGATGATATATTTGTAGTAGAGTTGGTATCCAAATAGGACACTAACAGCGGATCAAACAGTAAGTATACCTAAGTCGAGCATAAATTTTATGGGATGGATGGATTAAGGGTTGATTTTCGGTCTAAAAGCTTGAGAAGCCTCATTAAAAACTGTAATAGCGTGTTGAACGAAGGAATACTATGGACTCTAATGATGTTTGTGTTTTTTATGACTTCGAAAAGGAGATGGTTGATCATGTTACTACGGGTTGTTTGGTTGCGGCGGTGGTTTAGGAACACATTAGTCGATGGTGTAAAGTCCCCCAATTTATGGGTATTCGGTCAGGGACTTATTATTGCTTCACAAGTTTGTCAAGCTCGGAAAGGTCGGGAAAGATGTGTTTTATAGGATTATTAGAATGGCTTGTTGGAGAATATGGAGAGCAAGAAATGAAAAGGTTTTTGAAGGCAAAGAGGCCAAAATTGAAGAGATCATTAGGAATACTAAATCTCTTGGATTTCTTTGGCTCAAACATAGAACAAAATATAGAGCGATAGAACGGTCGAATAGGTGTAAATTTGTTATTATGTATATTTTTTGTCTTTTTTGTTAGTGCTGCTCTCCGGTTGTGGAAGTAGCGCTAGGCGTGGTGTTTCTTGTGTGGGTGTTCGTTTATTTATAAAATTCACAGTTTGAAAAAACTATATGTGCATTTATAGCCTTATAATTTTAATTAAAGATAGTAGAATATTCATTAAATTACGTTTTATTGGAAGTGAGTCTTCAATCCAATCAAATGTTGTGTTGTTGTTAAAGTCATCCCCTGGTGTCATACCCGGTCATAGAGGCCTAGACGTATTATAATTAGTATCAATTTTAAAGATATATCATAGTGTTTTTGTTGCAACAAAAATTTCTTTTAACAAAATATTTCTTTATATAAAAAGGGTTCAAATACCCTTGATAATATCAAACATTTATTTTATATAATTATGTTTTACAGGAAGTTTAACAAATTGAGCCCACAAATCCTTTTATATCTCCAATGAGTTGTCCCCCCGTTACTCTACTGCCCTTATCACTTACTATTGATTACCCGAAAATGTTTAAAATAATACTTCAGCTTTTAGCTGGTGAATAACATTAACAGATACAAAGTATTTTATGTTGGCAAGAATTTAAAACTCGTTCAATCGTAATTTGTATTAGTATATCTACACACTCAGTGGGACTGTTTCACCCAAGTATACAACCACATAGCACACTAGTCTTTTTACTCAGATTGACCGTTTTACGTATGCCTACAACTGAGTCTCTTTATTAGCATGTTACGGCCTTTCATCCGTAACACGTGTATAAACTTGGATCCAACTATACGTGCGTTATGGCCTAAATGTTATGTCGTTAGATTACCTTTACGCATCAAACGTTTTAAAACCCATTCAAACCATGTGTTTTAATTTGTAAATCATATGTAAAATGCTTAACGCCTTCGCGTTAGTTTTAGAGTCAATGTACTCACCTTTTTTTATTTATCAAAATGTCTTTACTGATTATGTTGTGCATGCTATCTCGAACCTGTAGTTACGAGAATATCTTTGGATGAATATCTAGATCAACTGATCTAACTTTAAACCTTTAGTCTAATTTGTAGCTTTAAACCTTGATAAAACATTTCTTGTGATATAAAAGTCATTCTTATTTATAAATGCTTACTTATTTATAAATATCTTTTATATAAAAAGTATTGTTTCTTCGTTTAGAAGAAAATTAATTAACAATAACCTTTGCATGTAGAACTTTATATTTCTTAATAATAAAGAAACATTTATTATTTTTTTCTAAACCTTTATATATAAAAAAACTTAAATATCTATAAGCTTTCCAAGGTTTAGGCTATACCATCGACTAGGATCTAAGCTATGAAGTAAAATATCTTAAATATAACTCCTACCTTAGACGTATAACACTTAAGGACGAACGAGGAGTACTTTGACTCTATGTAGGGTGTCAGGGTGTGAAACGTCGGAACTTCGGAGTGGCGTCGGGACTCCAACTCAATGTCACAAACTACGAGAAAGTGAAAGTGGTTTTGTTTTTTGGATGCCATAATGAGGAGCTCATGTTCACTATTTATAGCCATCCCCGGTCGGACCGCCACTCACCACCATGCGATATGTGTCGTTCTTGATGATGAGTCGTGCTATTTGGTGTTGACATGTGACATTATAATTGATTAGTCACTAGCCACATGTCACTCAGTGAGGAGACGTGTTGTTACATGTTGACATATGTCATTCCATGTTGCCACCACGTGACATGTGTCTTTTTCATGGTGATGTGTCATAGGTTATGTGTCGATTTCATATATCTTTAGCTAAATGACTAACTGGTCCCTCAACTTCTTAAATTGACAAAATTGATATGAACATTTTAGGGATGTTACACATGAATTCATCCAGTAATATTGTGTTATACAGTGCTAATTGGACACTGACTTTATACTCGTTGAAGCTCATTCAAACCACTGTTAAAGCCACATAAGTCTGTTGTGGTTTAGGCGAACGGGAGCTTCAACAAGTTTCTTTTTCTTTTTTGTTTTAAAGATGTAAAATAATAATATTACTTTACATTTTAATAACAACTTTTGATAAGCTGATCTTAATGCAAAACTTAAAATATGAAAATAAATGTGTTAAAACATTTGAATAGCTAAGGGATCATGTAAGATCCTGAAAATTTCGGGTCAAATTTGTCAAAACTTTGAAAGTTGAAGGACCAAAATATACTAAAAAAGAATTAGAAATCAACACCCCAAATACGTACAACGAAAACAAGCACGGAAAACGAAAAAAAAACATAAATTCAGAGCCAGTCGCGTTACGCGATGGATATAATGCAAGTCCTTCGCGATACGTGAAGGTCAAAGAAAATATCTAAATGTCGGGCGGTGTCACGCTACACGATAACCCAATCCATTTGGCCATTTTTCTGTGCGACATATCCGCTAGGTAACCAGGACACATGTCGATGACTCAACGACATGTGGCAAGGCTAAGACTGACGCTACAACCCTAGTGGGCGGCGACGAGCTACGCGACGACCGATCCAAACCTTTGTTGCGATACGCGACACATTAAAATGTTGATCGGCGGTTAAGGGAGGTGTTGCGGATCCCAAAATCTGCCTATAAAAGGGAGCTCGAGGTGATCTTTCTAATCCAAGCTCACTTCACAAACACAAACTTAGTATCGTAAAATGTGGCAATGAGCCACCTCCCGAAGTTCCAGCGGTTTGATCCCGAATAAACGACGTAACGTAGAAGTGTTGCTCATATAAACCTTCGGCGTTAACCTCCAAGTACCTATATTAAGGTAGGGCTTCCGCTTGTGTTATTTTATTATATGGCTCAGACCCTAGTTTGAGGTATAACCTAAACATTGAACAATTTTAAGCATACATAGCTTTTCATATACAAAAGTTATAGTCAAAAAAATGTTTCTTCATGACTAATAAACATAAAATTTTTCATGCAAGGATTATAGTTAAATTGACGTTTCTTCTTAAAAAGAAGCCTAAAATAAACATTTCTTCGTGAATATGAAACGTAACACATAATTGGCAAATAAACATGACGAATGTGGGTCTAAATGTTTTATTCAAACAAATGATTTATCAAGTTTAAAACTATACAAATTAGACCAAATAATTTAAGCTAGATCATTTGATTTAGATATTTATATAAGAGAATATCGTACTATAGGTCCGAGGTAACCTATCAAAGCAGACATCAGTTCAACTGATTATACGCAGAAAGGAGAATAACTTATCCCTTATCAAACGTTCGTACTCATATGGGATATATTAGTGTTTGTCTCAGAAGAGTCAAAACAGATTTACAGACATTAAAACCTTTAAACATATTCGACGACAAGTCGAAAGGTGAAAATGTTTAATTGTTTAACAAGCTGATTTTACTCTGAAAATACAGATAAGTTATTTGTCTTAGAGCAAAAAAGACAACGACACAGTCTATCTTTAAGAGACTGAACATAATTATTATTACTCTGAAAAGATAAATATCTTATTTGTCTTAAAGCTGAAAAGACAAATATATTATTTATACCTAAAGAGTCTGAAAACGTTTATAAAAATGTTATAACACAATATAGAAATAAAAGCACTGAGACTAATTGCACATGTGTATGAATCCATACATAACTGAAAAATTGCAGGCATGTTATGTGCCAGTCTCAAACCATATCTTCAAATGGGCGCATATCTCGAAGATAATGTTATATTGTGTGTGCATATTAGTGGTATACACTAGGGAAAAGCCGATGCCCTAATGAGCTGTACAGAAAACTATATTTGTCTTTTAACGAGAATTTCAGAAATTTTTTTGGAGTCAGACAACGATTCACCAGCATATCGATACTATATTTTGAAACTATTTTACAGGAAATCGGTGAGGTTAAACAAGCAAGAAATACATGACAGGTGATCATAGATATAGTCATTAGATGTCACCTGATAGCTCAGATGTTTGATATTATAAAACAATGCAAATTATATTTATCACAAGACATGCTTTTTAATATTGGTATTTAAATCCCGAGATTTTATGAAAATAATATTTTGTTAAAAAGTCTTCCGCTAAAAGAACACAATTCTAATATATTTACAAAACTGGTATCAGCAGTTAGTCACACGCCTAGACCCATGGATCCAGGTGTGACGGATCATTTATGTAATTTTCTATTTATGTGTTATATATAAACACATCATCATTAAGGGAAACACACACCTCTGTCTATTCCAGCATACCAACGCCACCTGTGTCGTTGTTACACTACCAATCAACGGCCACCGGGAAATAGAAATTTACACCGAAAAAATATAAAGGTATGCCAAAGAAGTTAGTCATTTTGAGCAAATGCACAAAATGTAACCCTCCAACGGTCATCTCCCTCAATCGCGGCCGTTAGCCCCCTCGGGCCTCCTCGCTCATGCCTCCGATAGCATCACCCTGTTGCGGTGTGCGCTAATGACGTGGCTCACGCCACCTTGCTCTTGCCCCTCGCTGTGGTCGACATGTAGTCTAACTCACAACCTAGCTCATCCCACTCGCGAACCATTTTTTTTATAAAAATAAATACAAATTTAAATAAAATAAGCTTATTTTCTTTTTAATTACTAAAAACAAAAATAAATAAAATTCAATACCATAAATAATATTATAAAATATAAAAATAAACAGGAAAAATAATAAATAATTATTTTTATTATATTATAAAATTCATAACGACTAATTTCTTTATTTTATCACGCTTTTCAAACTTATATTTTAGAAAACTTTTTGTTTGATATGTATTTGAAAATATTTGATTCAATAAAACTTTACTGTATTTGATAAAATAAATACCACTATCATTCATCTTCCATCTTATGCACACTTTTACTTTAACACAAAAACAAAAGAAAAAAACTCGAAAACCCTCGTCACAAACGCCATAACTCATTCTACTGACCTTATTTTGGCATATATTAATTTACGCCTAACTACCCAAAAGCTGATTGATTGTTCACCAAACCATGCATACAACTAGACCTCAGTTGTGCGATGTGAAGTATATCGAAAAGCGTAAAAATGTTACAAAATTTGGTTGATAGATTTCTTACTAAATTAAGTAATGGAAAAGTAAGGTTGTGCGGTGGTAAAGTTAATATAACGTACTATGTTTAATGTGTGTTTGAATCGTGTGACCGGTGCGATTGGTCCGAGGTGGGAGATAGACGATAAGTGTTGGTGTTAAACGTACACCAAATTGCCTAGCTAAATGTAGTACCATAAATGAAAGGAACTTTTGTAACAATTAACAAATCGTATCCACTACCTAGCTAAACAGAGAAACAACTACAACGAATATACACCGTCGCAACCGCCTAGCTAAACTGAGAAACAACTACAACGAAGGTACACTGCCGCAACCGCCTAGCTAAACGGAGAAACAACTACAACAAAGATACACCGGCGCTGCATAACACCTAGTTTATATGGTTTGTAAAGTAATGCACGGCATACTTTTAATATTAAGTGACAAAATTGGAACTTAAATAGGTCCCATCAGAGCCCAGTTGGACCCGCAAGACTCACCTTGAAAAGGGACGTCTGCGCAGAAACCAACTGGATCCGCAGGACCAACCATGCTCAGAGACGTGACGTCCTTACGCGCAGTACGCAAGCTGTTCCCGCAGGAAATGCCTCCCAATGGTGAAGGACTCTGCCTGTTCCCGCAGCTGCGGATACAAGCCATCAGGGAAGGCCACCCGCGCAGCAAGGCTACACGCACAAGGCACTTAGCTCTCAATCACTCAGTGTCACCTGAAGGAATGAGCAAAGCCGGGGACAATCCCGCACAAAGGCGGGAGGGGGAATACTCCCGCCCATAAGCCAGTCCGTACGATACGGGAAGATCTTCTGTACTGTACCTGACGAGGTATGGGCAAAAGATCTGACTAAAGATACGACAGCTTATTGACAACAGTATGGCGAGCAGCATGCTCCTATACTGTATGTCACTATTAGCCGCTGCCTACTCACCAACTCCTGTCATATCACGTGCTTAGCCGGCAGTTGGTGGAAAAGGAATAGTGCACAGTAGGCCTGGTCACTATCAGCCGCTGCCTACCCACCAACTACCAGCAGGGCACGTGCGTAGGCCACAGTTGGTAGAACAGGAATACTATTCAGCAGGCCACACCTCCTTGGAAACCTACCTTCGGCTATAAATACCACAAATGGTATGATCATCTCATCTTATCATATCTTATCACATTATCATCATATTATACCTGATATCTGCTCTAGCAATCTCTTAATATACTTTTATATTTAAAGAGCAATCTAGTCTGATTCTCACGCCGGAGGGTGGTCACAAGGAGGAACCCCACCCTTCTCAGTGACAAGCTCACGGTGTCTGTTTTGCAGGTTATCAGAAGAACCATCTTTGCCGGGTCTAACCCCTCGTGGGAAACATCTATCTAACCCCCAGGTTACCCGTAATCTGCCCGGGGTCCGGTTAGTGTTTCTTCATTGGCGCCATCCGTGCATAAAGCTAGAACATTTTTCTCCAGTTTTTCAAACTTCTGGAAAGATGGTTAAAGAAACTCCGGTAACCACAACCCCAGCTACTGGGGGGAATACCGGCTACACAGTTTTTACAAACACTACCCCGGTTACCCAAGCCGGGGCAAGTGAAGTAAATTTTACAAACACTACCCCAGTTACCCAAGCTGGGGCAAGTGCAGTAAATAATCGCTCACTGGGATTCACCGATACCCAGTTAGAGAAACGAACAAGGCTCCCCCACCAAACACTCGATGAAGTTAAGGCATGGGCGGAGGCACGTCAGAAGGAATTCCAAGCTGAGTTGGGCGAACGCTTGCGTTCCGTCCAACAGGCTGACGAACTCGAAGAATACTTGGACGATGACTCGGAGGAATCCGACTCCGACGCGAACCCTCGCCATAGGGCAAAAGGGAAGCGTAAGGAAACGGACTCCCAACCGAGAAGGCATTTTGGAGAAGCCTTCAAACCAAAAAACACAGGTGGAAGTCCACGTGACTTCTCCAAAACATTCAGACCAAACGTTGCAAATGCGGGAACGTCCAAATTTGCAAGGGACATTGCGGAAGCAATCGCCCCAAAAAGTGCCAAACAAATGTCCAGCATAGGCACATATGATGGTATATCTGACTCAGATGATCATTTGAACAGATTCATAGCGGGGGCAACCGTCAGTAGTTGGACGGAACCTACGTGGTGTTACATGTTCCAAATGACGCTTGTTGGGGCTGCTAGAGCGTGGTTCGATCCTCTACCGGTCAACCACATCTACGACTGGGCAGACTTCCAACAGAAGTTTAGCCAACACTTTAGCCAGCAAAGAAAGTTTACCGAGGAGCAATGGACAATCCTCAAATGCATTCGAGAGGAAGATGAATCTTTGCTAGACTTCATCACTCGCTTCAACTCGAAGAAGCTAAGTCTGGGTAACATTAGCGAAGATCTTGTTCGCGCTGCTTTTATTCAGGGCGCGAACGACCCAGAGCTCATCCGCACCTTAACGGGTAAAGATGGCATGCCATCCACATGGGATGCCATCATGACAGCAGCTAAACGCTTTGCGGAAACGGAGAAGCAACTGGGTAGAGATCTCCCCCAGAGCACAAACCTCTACACCCAGAAAACAAGGGAAGACAACGTCCTTACCGCCCGATTAAACAAAAAGCGGAAGCTAGGCATTTGGCAGTCAAGGGTAAACTTTGACACCTCATCCGGCTTGCAACATCAGTTAGGCGGAAGGGATAACGTACGGTCGAACCAGAACTCCAGATGGACGCCACTCACCAAAAGCGTCACCGAGATATTCGCCACTGAGGAGCTCCCATGGCCAAAGCCTCCAATAATCCGACATCGTCACAATGCTGATCGGAGCAAATACTGTGACTTTCACAGGACAAAAGGCCACAACACTGAAGAATGCATAGACGTAAAGGACATGGTCGAAGCATTTGTCAGAGATGGGACGCTCGCGCACCTCGTGGCGCAATGAACGCTGAGCAGGCTGATGCGTGTAGAACCCCAGCTGGGGAAAACACGAATAAAAATTCCAGCTTCAATGTGGAGACTACATGCTGCGTAAAGAACGAGATCCCGAACCAGGTGCGTGTCGGCTCGATGGCACTCCCATCCCAACAACATGGAAGGGAGCTCAATTACACAGTTTGCATGTAGATCAATTCCAAATTTGTAAAGAAAAGGCCAAGAGCCACTTCTAATGGAAATGATTCTCCTTAGAACATCGACGCTGATGATTTTACATTTATACTTTATGAACTATCAACACTGATGACGGTCTTCACCGCATACATAAGTGTGAAAGTCGTTGCATGGGGAAGGCGGCAAAACCCGCATAAACCCAAAAAATGACAAACCTTCACGCAGGTCAGTTGAAGGGGCAGTCATCCCACTAAATGAAAGTGCCGGTCTATCCGCATGAATCATGATAGAGGAAACTGAACACTAACCTATTGACAACCGCGCGTCGAACGGTTAACTTATTCAAGAAAATTTCTAACAAAAGGATGAGGAAAACTTACACGCAGGTCAGATATAGGTAAAGTTTAGCCATCCTACTAAGTGCAAGTGACGGTCCTACCCGCACAATCACGAAAGAGGAAGCAAAACTTCAACCAATTATCTACCACGTTCAAAGGTTAACTTATCCTAAACACTTAGAAATTTCAAAAAAGATGAGGAAAACCTACACGCAGGTCAGATGGTAAAGTTTAGCCATCCTACTAAGTGCAAGTGACGGTCCTACCCGCACAATCACGAAAGAGGAAGCAAAACTTCAACCAATAATCTACCACGTTCAAAGGTTAACTTATCCTAAACACTTAGAAATTTCAAAAAAGATGAGGAAAACCTACACGCAGGTCAGATGGTAAAGTTTAGCCATCCTACTAAGTGCAAGTGACGGTCCTACCCGCACAATCACGAAAGAGGAAGCAAAACTTCAACCAATAATCTACCACGTTCAAAGGTTAACTTATCCTAAACACTTAGAAATTTCAAAAAAGATGAGGAAAACCTACACGCAGGTCAGATGGTAAAGTTTAGCCATCCTACTAAGTGCAAGTGACGGTCCTACCCGCACAATCACGAAAGAGGAAGCAAAACTACAACCTATTATCTACCACGTTCAAAGGTTAACTTATTCTAAATACTTGGAAAATTGCTAATTTAAACTAAAGTATGCAAGTCATATAACGTTTATAAAGCAAGGAATCCAGAGAAAATAGCGGTCTTACCCGCACAAAGATTTATATTTCACAATGATTCATTACAAGAATGGCCGGGTAACTACCCGCCTACAAGAAAATAAATCTATACAAGCTAAATCTATCCTAGCAGTGGGAAGGGATCTTCAGGATCAGGCTTCAGGGCCACTTCCACTTGGACCAGCACCATCAGTAGAGCGTGGCAGTTCAAGGAAAGCTTTAAGGATAGCTAGCCCATCATCAGCAGCAGCAACTTCGTTTACCTTCTCCACCACCGGATGCGGGAAGGCGGCATACTGATTCACTGCTTGGTCGTATACAGCTTCAGTATCTACATTAAATAAAGAGAAGTTGGAAGGCGGGATGCCTTTCTCAACGAACCCTAGACCAAGCAGGAAACCGGCCTTTTCCCCATCCTCATGAGAAGCGTTGAGGGTTGCGCTCATAGCATCGTCATAAGACGTCTCAGTGAAGACTTGATGCACAACCTACAAAAGAAAATATAAGTGTCAAAACCTTTTCTATTTACAAAGAAAAGCGTGAAGACATGAAGCTAAACATACCTGAGACAACGCTTCTCGAAGAAGCCATTCCTTGGCAACCAGAGCTTCTTGGAGGGCAGCTTGAGCTTCGTTACGGGCGCGTTCGGCTTCACTCTTGTTGAGGTTGGCAAGCAACACATCTTTAGCCGCAGCCTCTTCGACGCCCTTTAGCTTACGCTCGGTATGGTCAAGCACCCCCCTCTGGTCCAGGATTTCTTGAAGCTTAGCGTCCTCCATCGCCAAGGCATCATGAGCCTGCTGGAGAGCCTCTAATTTGGCCTTAAGCTCCTCATTCTCCACGCGTAGAGGCTCAGCAACAGCTTCAGCCTTGGTGGCCCTCTCGGTTGCGTTCCTTGCAGTTTCCTTAGCCAGCCGAAGCTGTTCATTAACAGCTTGGGCAGCCTTGGAACGGGCCTCGAGCCGGGCCTGAACTTCAACCTCGAGGGCCTTGAAGGCCTTCTCCTTCTCCGCCATCGCGGCGGAGAGCCTCCTATTCTCCTCCCAGACAGCCCGCGCCTGAGCTACTTCCTGAAGGCGAGCTGCTTTTAACTTGTCGTTTTCACGACAAAGCAGCTCGACGCGCGGCTGCATCCGGGCCAGGAGAACCCGAAGCTCATTGCTTAGCCTACCCTCCTGGTAGCTAGCCATGGTTTCCCCCAACGCACCACTGGGACTCCAGAGGTGTGCGAAGGGTTGTTCCTCGGCGAATGTTCCATCTTGGAACATACACTTCATTGGAATCCGACACTGCAAAAAACAAAAAGCAGTTAGGAAAAGATGATAAAAAAATATGAAAAGGGCCAAAAGAACCCTACGCACCTGTAGGGTCAATTACAGGCCGATAACCGCCGAACCCATCACCTGAACCCAAGGGAAATCCATCCAAGAGGTCAGGCAGATGGGAAGGTGGCAGAGGTTGGCGATACGCCCCATGCATACCTGAAGGATCGGCCGTCGTTGCCGATGACGGAGGAGGCATGGTAAAGGCCGCCGCGGTCGCCGCTGCGGAATCCGCAGCAATAGTAACCGCCGGCTCGGTGAACGATGCCGTAAAAATGGCACTCACAGCCGGCGGTGACGTCATCTCAGCTGGAACAGTCGGCTCAAAGGAGTGAGCAACTGAACCAGCGGAAGCAGGCGCAGGCGCCTGGGTCGTCGCCTCAGGTAGGCTGACCAAGCCTACCGTCATTGGCGGAGAGGTACTCCTCTGCGCTCCACCCTGGAATGCGTCAACATCCACGCCTGCGTAAAGAAGATAAGTATTAATGATGGAAAACTATAAAGTTAAAAGATAAAGGAAGTTTGTACTTACGGGTTTTCTTGAGCCGAAAGGTACGGAGAGGCGGGGACGAACCCGATGGAGCCGGCCTCTTTGCGCCGCTCACCGTCGTCTTCTTGGGCTCTCCGGAGGTGACAGTCGCAGCCTCCGGAACGGTGGTCTTATCACCACCGGGATTCCCCGCCACCTCTTCGCTCTCGGTCTCCGAATCAGACCGAGGCATCGGATCGGCAGTGAAGGCCACCTTCTCCTTCCCCTTCCCGCCGGCAGCCTTCTTCTTCCGCACCAACGGAGGACCATCTGTGGATTCCTCATCAGAACATACGATTAGAGGAATTCCAGCAGAGGTTTCAACATTGAGGGGTCGAGGGTTGAATAACGCCTTACCTGGCCGCCTGGCGCTCAGGATCTCGTGGCCTAGCGGGTAGACCTCCACGAACCGATCCGCCGTTTGTTCTAGGATGGGCAACTCGTTCTCGTCTAGAGCGCGAGTACCCATCCGAGCGGGACCGTCAGCCTCCCGCGGGTTCAGGAGCGACTGCAAGTCGTTCTCCTCTGAAATAAACAGGAAAAAAGTTAGAAGAGATTCTAAATCAACAAAAAGAAACAGAGCATACCGTAAGGAACAGAGTTCGAACCGTATTCAAGGACGATTGGGATCTTTTGCGCATCCGCCTCCTTCCACACCCGGCTCATCCCCAGCATCACCATCCCGGACTCCGCAAACCGGTAAACCGGAGATTGGACTCGGGATATCTTCGAAAACCATTCCGCCTCCTCGTAGTTGGAGGCGTGAAGGCTGGGAAGTGCTTGCCCGTTCTTGAATTTCATGGCAAGTGGGATGGCGCGAGCGGAGATGTAGAAGAACTCCCGCTTCCACGAGCGAAGACTGCGCTCGGTTGCGCAGATTTTCAAACCCTTAATCCGGGTTATCAATGTATACCACCCCTGGATGCACCTCCAAGTGTAGAAGGTCATCAGGCGGTCAACATAGGGCTCAATGCCCAGAATCCGGCACACCCACTCGAAGTGCCGAATCTTGGCAATCGCCATCGGGTGCACCTCGGTCAGGTGCACACCGTGCCTCTCCAGGACACGGTAAACAAACTTTGTCAATGGGAACCTAAGATTCCCATACACAAAGAATGCAGCATATACCCCGATCTTGCCTCTGGGGGCATCGTACACCGTCTGATGGGGTTCAGGAAACTCAGGCTCGAGAGACTCGAGCATGAACTTCCTGACGACGTACTGGTACAGATCGACAGGCAGAGCACACTGGCACTCGCCAGCAGTACTCTTGTCATCGGCTGTAGATTCGAGATCACGAGACGACATCTTGCAAAAGAAAGAAGAAAACGATTTCAAGAGAATGCTCGGCTGAAAGATGAGTATTCGCCGGAAATCGTTCTGAATATGAAGAGAAGAGTGAAAGTATAAATTACAAAGAACCCTCTCCCCCTTTATATACTAATCGCAATTAATGCGATGCATTTAATGCGAAAGAGAGAGAAATCGAAGGTGCAATGAAACTATGACACGTGGCAAAAAACAAGCTGGCAACAGCTGTTGAAAGGACGCGTACCATTAATTTCGCGGCCACGCGCCCGAAAAATCGCGCCCACGCGCCTGAAAAAGCGTCTGGAATGACCAGGTACTGTCACGTCACCATAACTTCCTGCATGTCCTGACACAGTCAGAAGAAACCGTCGCACGACATTTCAGACGTTTGGACTGTTCTTATCCTTTCACCAACTCTTCGAATTTCAAAATTCAAAAAGATTCAAAAGTAAGCGGGAAAATACCCCTTACCTTGGCAACCAAGTAACCGTAAGACGGATGAGGGTACAGTGTTAAGGCAAAACCCTTCACATACCTAGCACCCGCAGGGAATTGAAGCCAAGAATAACTTGGCAACCAAGTAACCGTAAGACGGATGAGGGTACAGTGTTAAGGCAAAATCCTTCACATACCTAGCACCCGCAGGGAATTGAAGCCAAGAATAACTTGGCAACCAAGTAACCGTAAGACGGATGCGGGTACAGTGTTAAGGCAAAACCCTTCACATACCTAGCACCCGCAGGGAATTGAAGCCAAGAATAACTTGGCAACCAAGTAACCGTAAGACGGATGCGGGTACAGTGCTAAGGCAAAACCCTTCACATACCTAGCACCCGCAGGGAATTGAAGCCAAGAATACCTCGGCAACCAAGTAACTATAAGACGGGTGCGGGTACAGTGTTAAGGCAAAACCCTTCACATACCTACCATTCGCAGGGAATGGACGCCAGGAATACCTTGGAAGTAAAGTAACCGTAAGACGAGCGCGGGTACAGTGTTAAGGCAAAACCCTTCACATACCTAGCGCTCCGCAGGGAATTGAAACCAAGAAGGATCTTCTGGGCAATGCTTGCGGAAACGGAAATAACATCCCCGCATAGCGGGAACGTCGAGAACTACGTTGTTTGAAGCTCCAGGATGGAATTGGTGGTTTTAACATAATTGATCACTATGTTCAAAACTACCAAAACCTCATGGAGAATCCACACAAGTGGGACTCAACGCTCCTGACTTGCGAGGAGGTTACAGACCTACCCGCATCATACCCAAAGATCAAGCAGGAAACTCGGGAATTTCTGCAAGTGACAAGGACTTCCGCGGGAAGAATCCCCATGGAAAACCTTAAAAAACCCTTTTCAAAACCCTTTGCTTAAGTCCAAAAGTTCACCTCACTTTATTAAACACTCATGAGAAGAACATTGGACTGGGGGGACTTGAAGAGGTAGGTCCCAGCAGAGCCCAGTTGGACCCGCAAGACTCACCTTGAAAAGGGACGTCTGCGCAGAAACCAACTGGATCCGCAGGACCAACCATGCTCAGAGACGTGACGTCCTTACGCGCAGTACGCAAGCTGTTCCCGCAGGAAATGCCTCCCAATGGTGAAGGACTCTGCCTGTTCCCGCAGCTGCGGATACAAGCCATCAGGGAAGGCCACCCGCGCAGCAAGGCTACACGCACAAGGCACTTAGCTCTCAATCACTCAGTGTCACCTGAAGGAATGAGCAAAGCCGGGGACAATCCCGCACAAAGGCGGGAGGGGGAATACTCCCGCCCATAAGCCAGTCCGTACGATACGGGAAGATCTTCTGTACTGTACCTGACGAGGTATGGGCAAAAGATCTGACTAAAGATACGACAGCTTATTGACAACAGTATGGCGAGCAGCATGCTCCTATACTGTATGTCACTATTAGCCGCTGCCTACTCACCAACTCCTGTCATACCACGTGCATAGCCGGCAGTTGGTGGAAAAAGAATAGTGCACAGTAGGCCTGGTCACTATCAGCCGCTGCCTACCCACCAACTACCAGCAGGACACGTGCGTAGGCCACAGTTGGTAGAACAGGAATACTATTCAGCAGGCCACACCTCCTTGGAAACCTACCTTCGGCTATAAATACCACAAATGGTATGATCATCTCATCTTATCATATCACATTATCATCATATTATACCTGATATCTGCTCTAGCAATCTCTTAATATACTTTTATATTTAAAGAGCAATCTAGTCTGATTCTCACGCCGGAGGGTGGTCACAAGGAGGAACCCCCCCCCCCCCTTCTTAGTGACAAGCTCACGGTGTCTGTTTTGCAGGTTATCAGAAGAACCATCTTTGCCGGGTCTAACCCCTCGTGGGAAACATCTATCTAACCCTCAGGTTACCCGTAATCTGCCCGGGGTCCGGTTAGTGTTTCTTCAGTTTATGTATCTCACAACTATAGTCGACGTCTATACCTTAAAAGAGAAAAGGACAACTTTCTTCATTTTCTTTTTTCAAATTATATAACTGATATTTGAATAATCGAAATCAATAGAAGAATCAAACTAGTAAATGATTATACGTTATACTTTCTATTATTTTGCTTGTAGCCATGAAATACTCACTTACCCAAAATACAAAGAATACTAATTAAGTGATAAATATCGGTTTGTGTTTGTCCACAGCCAACAAATGGCAGTTGAGTCTCGTGGCGGGTCTGTTGATCTTTGTCCACACTCGAGTACAACTCTTTATCCACAACGTACCACGTTCCACCCTTATTTCACCCCCTTTTCGCCTACTGACCCACCCACCACCATCACATATACACACACTTTTTTATTATTATTATTATTATTTTGCTTCACACACACTGAATCCTCAATCTCACCATCACCATGTCAATTGATTTCAAGGATGATGAAACGTTGATTCCAGTTAATCAGGATTCTGGCTCGGAATCGGCGTTTATCGGCTCGTGGAGTTCATCTTCGTCGTCTTCGTTCTTAACTCCGTCGTTTGGATCGGAACTTGATTCGTACGAAGCGGATCTAGATGACTCCGGCGGTGGTGACGGTGACGAGTTCATTGCTGAGTTAACTCGGCGAATGGCGGATTACATGCTTGACGAGAACGACGACGACGACGGCGTTTTCATTGAAAATCAGTCTTCCAAGCAGTTCCAGGTTTTTCGGAAACCCTAGGTTTACGTATATATACTACTGTTTATTAATTGAAAATTTGAAGTTATATAATAATATTAATATATACTGTTATACTTACTCGCTGTGATTTTCGTATCAGGAACCGACTCGCCGGAGTTACGCCGATACGGTGAAGAAATCGATCGCCGGAGTTCAACCAGAGCAAAGTGTTACAAAAAACGAACAATCACAACCTCCAATTCAAGTACGAGTTACCGAATTATAGAATTTAATTCATAAATTTGATGATTGAATTGAGCTATGTTTGTTGTGTAGATGTATAAGGTGGAGAATCAGCCGCGAGTTGGAGGACGAGTGAGGAAGGGAAAGATGAGTGAGTCGACTCAGCAGGTGTATAGTAACAGAAGAGGTTATAATTATAGAGGTGTTGGTAATGGCGGCGGAAAGGGTATGTTTCATCATCAGGGGGTTGGGTCGGGTATGAGGGCTATATTTCTCGGGTCGGGTTCTCGGAACGTGATGAGTGGGACCGGTGTTTTCTTGCCTCGCTCATCCACAGACGCAACCGATCATAGCCGCAAAAAGTCAGGTACGTCATTTCGGATTACTTTTTTTGTTTTATATTTTTTACTACTTATCACCTTGTAATAAACTAAGGGTCATTAATATGTTATCTACCCTCCTAATAATTATTAAGTCTGGCTTTCTTATTTCTTAACCATTCATATCTAAGGTTACGTCATCTATTTCCATTATAATTATTTTGAAAATCATTATCTTTTTTATTTAAATTTAATATTTTTTATAGCTTTATTATTACTTTTTCTTTTTTTTTCGCTCACAACCAGTTTCAACAAATATTAAAATATTATATATTATGAACGGTGTTTTTCCAAGTTTACTTATAAACAGTAACATTTTTTGTCTCCTCCTCACTTCACAAGAAGTCCGTTTGCGTTTGTCCGTTTAATAAACGAACCGAACATGGACAAAAAAGTTTCGGTCGATAAGCTTAATGGACGAACACGGACAAAGGCCAAGTTCGTTCAATAGTGTCCGCGAACGCCCGGTAACGTCCGTTTCATTACGTCCGGTAATGTCCGTTCGGTAACGTCCGTAAGGATAGGTTTGTGTATGTTCGTTTTTCGTTAATGAAAGTATTAGTGTTCATTAGTGTCCATTAATGTTTATATGTTTGTTTGTCCATTAATGTTCATTAGTGTCCATTAATGTTCATGTTTTTGTTTGTCAATTAGAGTCTATTAGTGTCCGTTTGTCCATTAGTGTCCGTTAACGTCCGTTTACAATATTAACGGACGGACATGGACGGACACGGACAAACTTAAATTCTTAATGGACGGACACGAACATAAATTTTTGTTCGGTAGAGTGTTCGTGAACCGTCCGTTTGTCCGTCAAAAGCTTAACGGACGGACACGAACAAGGTCTCGTCCGTGTCCGTCCGGTCCGTGTACACCCCTATGCGTAACAGCTAATAACCATAATTTTACCTATTCAAGCTAATCATTTTATTATTTAGTTTAATTGTTAATTAAGTAAAAGTCTTAGTTAATCATAAACTAATAACAAAACGCATCTTAAATATATAATATCTAAAGTTTTGAAGGTTTAGATATTTATTAAAAAAGCCTTCATTATTTTTGATGTCATAGTACTATAATTGTCTAGCAAAAAGGAATATTATCAAATACAACTGTTTTTTAATACATTTATGGCCTTTCATTTAAATTTGCATTAGGATAGATAGGAGTAGAGTTATTATAATTTATACATTGTATTCCCTAAAATGAATGAATATTGTATTTTTAAATAATTTGAATGAATATATTCGATATTAATTTGTCTGGTTCAGTAGATATGATATTCTACGAGTTATTTAACTTAATCATACACATATATATATATATATATATATATATATAAATTGTGTATATGTTTCTCGAATTTGTTTGTTGACTTCAATTTTAATTCGATTGATATAAAAATCATTCATTTTCATTACGTGTGAAAAACAAAGTAAATTTTGGAGACAAGTTGATAAACTTAATTGATGGTTGAAAAAATGAGATTTTTTTTTTAATTTAACATCAACCTTGATAAATAGAATAACAATTTAGGGTGAAATGGATGTCCTTCTGATTCCATGTGCGGCTAGGATTCTAACCATTGACTTTTTTATTCTATATGTATATTCTGAAATATTCAAGATTCATTATTTGGCTCAAGATTCTTTTCTTGTTTCCTTTGTTGCCACCCCATATGGTGGGACACCCACACTCTTTTAACTCTTTTCGTGTCGTCATTATTCGTTTTATTTATTTCTTTATTTGACATTTTATTTTGATATTTTTGGGTTTAACACAAGTCAAAAAGTTGTTGAGAAATTTGAACTAATATCTTTCAGGTTTGTTGAGCATTGAAAATTTTTAAAATTTTCTACATGATTTACCTAACTAAAACTTTTAAATTGTATAGTATTTTAACATATTAATTGACATAGAGTCAATTTATTTTATAGGAAAATAAATTTGAATAAACAAGAAGTTAATTTTACACATGTAATGTGCAAATTTGTAACACAATATAATATACTATTAGTGTTTTTCTATTAGTAGGAGTCACTAAACAATCAAATTCGACTTTACGTGTTTTGAAAAGCTAAAAAGCTATTAAGGAAATAATCCAATGATCAAAGTGCTTTCAAATCTTCCGATAGATAGAAGTGATGATTTAGAAATACGATTAATGTGTGTGTTAGCTAGCTATTCTGAAAATATCAATTTAGTCAGATGATTATGTCACTTGTTTGTACTTTGAATAAGAACAAATGGCTTGTTTTATATTGGGAAAGAAAACAAAAGAGAGTGTTAATATGTCATAGATGGTTAGTGTTATTTGGTTGTGTTGTCAAAATCGTATTTAGGCAAATATGTAAATTTATATGTTACTTATAAAAACATGCCAAACAATTGTAGGTTGTTCAACTGTACTTGTTCCGACCAGAGTATTACAAGCATTAGAACAACACTTCAACAACATTGAGTCCCTTTCGCAGTCGAATAACGTAGCAACTCAGACTCATCATGGTAGATGATTATTATTATTATTATTTAAACTACCAAAATATATTAATAATAATATTAATATTAAGTCGATGTTTATGCTACAGTTAACAAGGAGAAGATGCAAACAGAAGAGTCGGTATCAGTGGACCATCAAGATTCAAAACTCCCTCAAGATTGGATTTATTGATGATAATAATAATCATCATAATGAATGGATTGGTATTCTAATAAAGTGAAGGCTATTGTGGAAAAATAAAATAATAACAATGATAATAATGGTATTGTAAAGGAAAGTGTCGGTCGCTTTGATTCAAGGGGTCACCATATTGTAAATTGTTCTCATGGTGGTCTACTTGTGAAATAAATAACGTGACAATGTTGTATGTGATATCAAGATGGGCTGAAAATAACTCACCTTTAGAAATGAATGAAAAAATAAAAAATATATGTGTTTGTTTGTCTCATACAATTATATGCTGCTGTCTCATCTCATTATACAGTTTTAACCATATATTTTAACTAAACAATATTATTTTCAAAATTTACTTCTAACTTGGTATCTTCATCTCTATATTCTTTTATTATTTCATTTTCTTTCTTACATTCTTTAGATACAAACTATAATGCTTGTGGTAAAAGCTAAAACAAACCTTTTATACTTTAGAGGTGTAAATAGTAAGTCATTATATATAGAGATTTAGTATTCATGAATCTTAAAACTTTTTAGATGGAAATGGAATTAGAGATTCAGATGATGGAGAACACAAATAGATAAAAAGTCTAAATTTTAGAGATGCAAATGGTTATATAGAGATTTCACTACGAATTACATTCGTATTAGAGCATTTATCTCAACTCTATAATTAATGAGAAAAAAAAACAATTTTCTTTAATTTTTGTTTGGTTTTAAAAACCATCTGTACCTCTTATCTTACTCAAAAAACAGAAAAACTTAATTTATTATTTTTCTTCATCTTTTATACTCAAAACAAAAATTTAGAGGTTTATTTGTGAACCTCGAAACATAAAGGTATACTTTTCTCTTCTCTAAATTTTTCTGTGTCATACATAATCCAATGTAGTTGTGTTTTGTATGTTTTCACTATATTATGTCGAAAGTAGATATATAGAGACTCTAATGTGGATGTTCGTTCACAATCCATCCATTAAGCTCTCCCTCATGTTTAAAATATAAAATTTTCATTTGAAAACGCCCTCAATCCCTTTCACCATTTCACTTTTTTAACCTAAACTATAAAAAGTTGCTACATTAACTTTTAATATATGAAAAGCCACTGTTCATTCTCCATCAAATTTATGTTAGTGTATGAATACGAGAACAAAAAAATAAAGTAAACGTTTGTGACTAAGATCAAGATAAAACAGAGAACAATGTGTGAGGATATTTTGTAAAACGAGACACATTCTGAAAAGTTTGTTTGAGAAGTTTGACTTTTAAATAAATAATATAGGGTATAATAGAGGGGAAGGGGCACATGCAAGGGTAAGCTTTATGGGTTCCAACCCACAAAGCAAACCCACCCGACCCATGTGGGTAGATTGCCAAATTGTAATTTATGGCAAACCTTTGCCATGAAGAATATATGAATGTTGGAAAACATAAATGTGTGTTAATTATTATTATTACATATAAATGTTCTAGGGTATTTGTGGGTAGGTGTCGCCAGTAATATTGTGATTTATAGGTAAAAGAGGGTATAAATGAGATGGCAGTGCGTGATTGACCGGTGCATGGGTAATACCCATGAGTGCTCTAACACTCATTGAAAAGGGATTAGAATGCTCTAACACTCATTGAAAAATCTTATTCATTCTCTCTCTTTAAAATTACGAGAAATCTCTTAAAGCATTCACATTCAATATATCAAAAAATGTGAATGAAGTATTATAATGTAAAGAGTTGTTTAGGATGTTGTGAGTGAAGGGGAGAGATATACATTGATTTTTCTATGTATTTAAAAAGTTATTGTTCACACCTTATATATTTTTTAATATATTCTGAAAGTGGTTGTGAGTGAATGAAGGATAAATGATCATGATAAATGTATAAAAAATATTATTTAAAAAGAAGAGAGAAAACATAGTGATTTTTAGTGTAATTTTAGATTAAAAGATAGAGAGTTGAATATGAATGCTCTTGTATTTTATATTTGGATGTCATTTTCTTAATAAGAAATTCACTATTCACGTTGTAAAGATTTAAAGCCCCATCTCTAAATTTTAAAGATTTAACTATTAGAGTATTCTCATTCCATCCATTAAAACACCCCCTATCTTTAAATTTTAAAAAAAATCTTTCAATTCCTCACTTCATCCAATCCCCTATTCATATACCTTATCTCTAATTTATAAAAATATGCTACAGTAACTCTTTATTTATAAAAAGCTACTGTATCCCTCCCTATCTCAATTCCTGGACTTTCACCCGCCAATTTCATCATCTCCCGCCCATCTTCCTTTCCCTCTTTACTCTGAAGTAGGTTAATCTACTTTCTCCTTTTTTGCTTCTTTCCCTATGAAACAAATCGGTGGCAAAACCTAAATCAAAGAAATCTTTGTTCATCGACAAAAGTTACAGCAGGTACTCTCTCCATCTCTCAGTTTCAATATGTTTATTGTAGGATTAAAACTATTAGTATGATTTGGAGGTGTTCTTGCAAATATGCCGGCATGATAAGAGATGTTAATTAGGGTTTGTAGATGTTCTAGTTCCATGTTCTTGGATAGTAATTTGGGTTTATTGGTGTTTGTTGATGGATTGTAATTTGGTTCATGATTAGGGTTTAGGGTTTGTAGATGCTTAGAGTTGTATACAAATATGTTCATAGAGGATAAACATGGTGGTTTCTTTTATCATCATATTTTTAACATGTTTCAGTTTTGTGTGGATTTCTTTAATTTATTTGGTCCATGTTGTTGTTTTCAGAGTATGCACATTGTTTTCTTTTCTTGGTTTAATACATTTGAAGTTACAAATAGCACTAATAGTGGAATTACCCACATAGGATGAAAGTTTTGTAGAACATGAAACAATTAGGGTAATTAAATTGTGTTCATTTATATAATTAGTATGTGTTATAAATATTGGTCAACTAATGAAACTATTGTGACTATTATAATAGATAAGAGAACACATTCATTTATTGTTTTATGTTATGTGTTTGGATTGATATGAGAGTAAAAAAAAGCAAGGTTGATTATATATACATGCATGCATATGATCAATAAAATGCCGTATTTCTTTATCAATCATAATATAATGATCTTTGTATCATATTTTAGTTTTGAGCATGGATTCACAAGATCAAGGTTTATCCTACACCAACCTTCTTTGTGGGAATTCTATTGTGAGTCTTGACGACTCTCCACCCTTACCCACAAATCCAAACAGTGTTAAGAAATCAAAAAGGTGAGTGAACTTCACCGCTAAAGAAGACGAGCTAGTCGTTGCTGCATGGCTTAATCATAGCCTTGATTCCATTCAAGGAACGGATCAGAAATACTCTCAATTGTGGGAAAATATCTATTTGTACTTCGAGCAACATAAAGAAACCACAAACGAAAGGTCAATCAAGTCTTTATCAAATCGATGGTCTAGCATTCAAAAGGCCACTAATACTTTTTGTTCGTGCCTAGATCAAGTTGAACGATTAAATATAAGTGGCATAACCGATCATGATAAGGTAAAATTCCACACTCTAATTTGTTTTGTGAGTATTTTATAATGTTGGGTTAATCTTGACGGGTCGGGGTCAAAGTTGGGTCATGAAATTAAATTAAGTTTGCTTTTAATGGGTAAGTTAAGTGTCAATAAAGCAAAGTGAGTCCGAACCAACATAAAAATACTTATTTTGTTTATCTAACATGTATTTTATTTGTTTAAATGCAAGTTTGAAAAGGCAAAGTTTATGTACCATAAACAAGAAGAATGCAACTTCGCGTTTGAGCATTGTTGGAACCTATTAAAGGACCAACCTAAGTGGATTTTACGAGACGCGAAGGGCGAGTCAAAGAAAAAGAGGATGACGGTCCCATCCCAGACCCCAACCACAACCTCATCCGAGGCTGGAAATGCAATTGAAAATGAAGTTATCGAATTGGATCGACCACTGGGTAGGAAAGCTGCAAAACGATCACGAAAAGTTGAAGGTGAGCAAACCGAGGAAATCAAACAACTCAGAAAGATGAAGTATACACTTTTAGAGGAGTCACATGCTCAAGAGAAAGAGTTTTATCGCCTTCAGGCCGAGAAGATGGCGTATGATAGACTTGCTGAAGAAGAAAGGATGAGATTGAAGGCAGAAACATTGAGAATTGAAGCTGAGAAAGCAAAGCTTGCAAAGAATGATCCGATCAACGGATTATGATGTTGGATGTGAGTGCTATGACAGAACTCCAGCGACTATATTTTGAAGAACTTCAAAGGGAAATCATAATAAAACGCAGTCGTGCTTGAGATAATCGCTTTAAAGGCCGAACACTGGTGCATATATATTGGTGCTACAAGGAAATCTAATTCCCCTTTTTGGTGTTACATGGAAATCTTACTGCAGAAGTTCAGATATTTTGTGGTATTGTCTAAACTCTTACTTTTATAGTTTTTGGGTTCCATGGAATTCAGTTTGTAGCCTTCTCTAGCCTTGTGGATGTTGGTCTTATTTTGTTTTTAATTAAAGGTTGTTGAAATGTTACTTTGTTTGAAATTAATGTGATTTAAGATGCAATTTAATGTGCTTTGTTTGGGTGTGTGGTTGCTTCAAATTAATGTGCTTTAAGCTGCATTTTTGTTATGCTTCTCTATGTAGTGTACTTTTTTTTTACAATTTAAAGGGATATTAGTATCATTATGCAGCTCTTGTTATTCTATATGTTCATGTGATGTTTTCTTTTGTATTGCATCTCCTCCTACTGCATTGGTGTTTGGATTGCTGCTGTGATTTGTTTGCATTGCAGCATAATAGATGTGATTTGTTCTTGTGATTTCTTTGTTTGAATTGCATCAATTGTTAATGTGATTTGCAGCAGTTAATGTGTTTGAATTGCAGCAATTAATGTGATTTGCAACAATGAAACAAATCTGTCTTCAATCGCGCAACTTAGGAGAGCTTTATTTAGTTAATTTTTTTCCTCTGTATTCTTCCATGGTTTTGATTCTCATTTATGCTTCTATTGAATTTGTAATTCGCTTTTAATATTATTATTTATAGTGATTCTTGATAACTTGATTTACAAGCAGTAATAAAGTCATGTTTGGATAAATTTAGGTTGCACAAAAACTCAAAGATTGATGAGATAATAGCAATTAAGTAGCAACTAGGGATGAGCGTTTTTGGTACTGGTACTGAATTCGGTACCGAATCGATATCAAGTTTTGAGTTTTCGGTAACCGGTACCGAACCAAACATATCGGTACCGTTACCGGTACCAACTATTTCCGAATTTCGGGATCTGGATTTTCGGGATCGGTACCGGTCAGTACCGATACCATCCCGAGCTCATCCCTAGTAGCAACAATAAGAATAGCAGCTTGAAGTGATATATATTATTGTTTATCCTGCTGTCGGATTGTGTACAAGCATGTGGACAAGAATTTATAGGACAAAAGCCATCTGAATATATTTTTGAAGTTATGTTTTAAAATTGGATGGGGATTGTTATAGTTTGCTTACTGTTGTTTTATTTTAGTTGGCCTGTTAGTTCTAGTTTTTCTTTTTGGTGGCATGATGATAACACAATATTTAATATACAAAAGATAACGATCACCATGGTTAAAGCATTTACTAGCCCATGTGGACTTAGACACACAGGAATGTGCAGCTCACATACTTGGAATTGCGTCTTGTGGGCTTTCTTTGCCTGCTGCAATGATATGTTCTCTTGGATATATCACTGCAAACTGTTTGTTAAGAACTCCTACTGTAATTTTGGTATTTTATTTACCTAAGGGTAATTTTGGTATTTTATTTACCCTCACTAGTGGTAGCAGGTTATAGATTTTTAGAAGGCTAATACGAGTCATTCATAATTACAAGTGCAGTTTAGTGAAGCTTCTTTTCGCGTTACAATGTATAATTGTTTCGGGTTGCAATGTAGTGCAGTTTAGTGAAGCTTATTTTCACGTTTCACTGAAGAGTCGTAATTTGGTATGCTATATAGTTGGATTGAAAATTGATATTAATATAGGTCAAGTTTGCTGCGAATTTGCAGACGGGTCAAAGTCAACAAAATAAATGGAACTCAGTCAAAGTTTCGTTCAGACAAATGCTTTTTTAGATGAAGTTAATTGGGACCTACACATAAATTAAACGCATATCGATATAATGTTTGGTTTAGTATATTGTATGAGTTCGACCGGAGTTTAGGCTCGCTTAATGTTTGTGATTTTTCTAAAAGTTATTAGAATTTTGTAGATGAAAAATATAATAAGACAAAATAGTAAGTAGTTAAAATTGTAAATGAATAGAAAGAGAAAAAATAATAAAAAAAATATATAGAGGTAGATATAGAGGATAGGATGTGAGGTGTTTTCTAAAATGAAAGGTAAATTTTAAAAAGTAGTGATTTTTTGTTAAATTATAGGGATAAAGATGATGGAGGGGATAAGAATGCTCTTAGAGATGGTTCTACTAGGGACGCCCCTATACGCATCGTATAATATTATACGGGGCGTACATGGAGTGTCAAGAGTGTCCATAGAGAACCCCATTAGAGATTCATTATTCATAAGTACAAAATTTAAAAACTGTACTTTAAGAATTTGGTTTGTATCTCAAGTATATAAAAAATATAAGGGTCTGTTTGGTATGAAGAATGGAATAAGTGGAGGAATGAAATGAACAATGGAATGAAATGGATCATTACCATTTAATTGTCTTGTTTGGTTTCCATATGAGAATGAAATGATTCATCACTTTATTAATATTAATAATAATAAATAATAATAATAATACAAATATTAATAATAACTAGTTTTTGGACTTATGCATTGTGGTGATATTACCGAACCAAACAAAAATAATCGTAAAAACGTGATTCACGTATGCACGTTATGAAATGTTTTTAATTCATCAAATTTAAATTAATAATAATAATGTTGATAATATAATAATATTACATTGTATTATACAAATTAATAATATTAAAGATACAACGGTAATAATAATAATAATAATAATAATAATAATAATAATAATAATTGTTGTTGTTGTTGTTGTTGTTGTTGTTGACATTTTCGTTCCTTGAAGGAACGAAAAAAAAAAAACACCTTTTACCAAGGAATGAAAATGCTTAGAAAAGGAAAGAATTTCATTCCTTAGGAATGATCAATTCCATTACTTCATGACAACCAAACATACTTAATTTCATTCCCTTGAAATGATCTATTCAATTCTATCTTCCATTTCTTCATACCAAACACTACCTAAGAACATTCTCATTCCATCCATCATCTTCTCCTCAATCTTTAAATTTTAAAAAACTATGTTAAAAACTAACTCCATCCTATCCACCATTGGTTTACCCCAACCCTAAATTATAAAAATTGATACACCAACTTTTTATATATAAAAAGTTACTAATTCACCATTCTTTAAATTTTTATGAGTGTATAAAATCGAGATATATAATAAAATAATTGTTTGTGAGTAAGATAAGGATAAAAGTGGTGGATGGGTTGTGGGAAATTTTTTAAAATGAGTATTAAATTTTAAAAAGTATGAATTTTAGTTAACTTATAGGGTAAAAAATGGTGGATGAGATGAAAATGCTCTAATATATGATAATATAGATTTAGAGATAAATAGAGGTGAGAGATTACATAAAATTTAAAGATAAATTTACTAAAGATTGATTTTCTTTTATAGAAATGGGAGTGAATGAAGATTCCAATACGGTGCTCAACTTGAGCATTATCTACACAATATGGGAGTGAATGAAGATTCCAATACAGTGCCCAACTTGAGTATATACACAATATGATAATATGACAAGAATATTCCTTGGTAAGTTAGTAGTTTGCAAGTTAAAAGATTCCTTAGTAGCTATACCAAGTGTTGTGGTGGTGGATTGGGGTTGTCAACCATGCCACTTTACCTTGTTCTAATAAAAAACCATGCCACTTCACCGGTTAACCCACCACAACCTCCCCGTTGTCCAATTTGTTATCGATGCTCGCCATACCACTAAGACTACTCGCTATGATGAGGGGCTTCGAAGCCCCTCCCCAATGCCACGTCAGCGCCACGTGGGCACCGAGGGCTTCAAAGCCCCACCCCAAAGGTGCCCCTCAATGGTGTGGGGGTTTCGAAGCCCCTTTATTTATTATTTTATATAAATAAATAAAACCCACAGCCACCTCCTCCACCTCTTCTTCCTCATCCTCCACCTCACCACCACCACCGATCTCATCCTCCACCTCAAAACCCACAGCCACCGTCGGCTGGAAATTGGTCGGAGACCCTTGTGTTACCACCATTACTGATCTCACCACCACCAATCTCACCCAAAACCCACAGCCACCCAAAACCTCCAAAACCCACCAAAACCTCCTCCACCACCTTCTTCAAAACCACCGCCGGAGACAACGATCTACCAATTTCCGGCAAGGTATGTGTGTGTGGTTGAGAGAGAGAGAGAGGGCCCACATGATTTCTCATCCGCGCCGGCCGTTTGAACCACCTTTCCCTCGGCGCCCTTGGTTGGACCGCGCCCCACTGCGGTGTTCCGCGCTCATCGGCGCCCGCCAGCTTAGCCTTTGGAGCCCCATAACGACCAATCTAACGCTCAACAAGACTAGAAAAGGCGTGGTTCACCTCATTTCATTAAACCACTTTTTTTTTCTTTTTATAATATATTATTAAAGCACAATACCATTTTAAAAGGGTTGGTTTATTAAAGCTTTTATATAGTCTTAGTAACTTAGATAAAAAGAACGAACTCAAGTTTTATAAAAACACTAATTAAATTAGTAAAAGTAAACAAAATTTTATTGTATTAATTTAATAGACATGTTATAATTATAAAATATCAGAACTTGAACTTGTAACATTAATTATGATGTTACGAGCCCGTCTAAAGCTTTTAATGCCGAGTTTGAAAAGAGCATAGCTCAAACTTCTGCTCTTTTGAATCAAGCAAACTAACATTGAAGATTGAGTGCACGTAAGGGCATGATATTACTTGTTTGTCATTTTTTTTTGCCACATCAACTCTTTATGTTTCAGCTAGTGTGATGACACCAATGGATTTTGATGGGAGCCAAATTCAAGATTGGCAATCTCCAAAAATAATCAAGTAATAGACGTAACTTTAGGAACAATTTTCTCTCCTTTCAAATCAAAGATCTCTTTAAATAAGCTTACATGTATTTAAAAGGAAACGATACGCAGATGCGTATTTAAAGGTCATGCACGTTGAAATAGAAACTAAATTATCAACTATAGCTAGTGTTGGTGGGTCAATAACAAAGGTAATGCCTCTAGAATCATTTAATCATCAATTATGGTGGAAGTCTCAGATTTATGGGACAATATAAACAACCAATGTTGCAAAAAATGCTATAGGCGACTGATTAGTCGACGCCTAGACACTAATCGGACCTAAGACGCCATCAATTTTTGCTAGTCAGAAGCTTTAGGCGTTAGCCCGTCAAAAGTGGTTCTAGTCGGATAAAATTGGCCCATATATTAATTTGTATTTCATTATCTACGTGTGCTTCTGATTTCGTTTTTGAAAAATAAATATCATAATCATAATCATAATATAGCTATGGTTGTCAAGCACGAAAAGAATAATTATAAATGGCCTCAAGTTGCAATCATTATTTTTACGAAATATTTAGATACATCATAGTTCTGATCTTTTGTCATATATATAGTTGCAACGGCTTTGTTTGTCCAAAATATAAAATAGTAAGAAAAGTAATCATTGGGTACTTTTATAAAAGAATAAGAATAATGAAGTTACTCATATAATAATACAAGTTACTCATTTTCCAACAGTTGTTTTTTAATAATTAATTTAACTTTATAATATTCGGTTCCTCATACAAGTCAAGAGTTTAAAATATTGTTTTTGTATATTAGAGTGAGAACTTTATAGAAAGTCATTAATCTTGAATTGTTTTGACTTTACCATGTTTAGTATGAAGTTTTACTTTCATTTATATCAAATGTTTCTAAAATACGTTGATAATTTGGAAATCATACATTATTGAACATATCAAAGTATTGATGGTCAAAAACCAAACTGATGGTTCAAACATTTGTTTTTCTTTACTATAGTAAATGCAAACTGTTACTCTTAAACATTTGACATGACAAACATCTGATATAAAGATTAAAGACTAACAATTACTGATGAAAATTACTGAAGAATGAAAGTGCCGAAGATAAACAATTGATGGATGAAACATCAGTTGTTTTAAGAAGATTAGTAGTTTTCAAAGGATTTCTTTTTGTCAGTTGTTTATGATAGTTGGTCATTTGTTTGTAACATAATTAGTTAGATGTCGCGTTCACCTTTAGTTCGCCAGTAGTTACACACTTGTATATAATGAAGAAGAGAGTCTATTCTTCATTAACACTTTTTACACATCACACATTCATCTAATCTTAGTACTATTGTACTGAAAACCAGTGAATGATGATGATCTAAGGTTAAGGGGGAACAATAGATTGTAATCTTTTTATTATTGTAAAGATAAAATTGATCTTCCATATGAAACCTTCTAAAAGCTTATCAGAATTTGTGTGTTTCCGCTGCAAATTAACTTTGATAATACTAATTGTTCTATAATTCAATATGGATTTAATTAATGTGATACTAATATATTCAAATGATTAGATCAGCTGTTTACTATTCCATTTTATATTTTATCAAGTGTTCATTGATTGAGTTTACTTTAGTCAAATTAGATCCCAACAAACATTCTTATGTCTTCGTATCAATTTTATGACAGGCGATGTAAGATTTGCATATAATATTACAACCTTAAACTAGTCACCCATATTAATTTTCATATAATGTTCATTCAAATTGATTTTCTCGCATCCTTTAACTTAATTCTAACTATGTGTCATATTAGCAAATAACAGTCCCAACTAACGGACTTGGTTGTTGACGGTCCCAACTTAAGTCATATTTATTTCTAACGGTCCTCGACTAACGAATGGTTAACTCCATTAGTCTAATGTTGAGTTGGCATGCCTTGTTATCAAAAACTTCATTATGTGGCATAAAAGTAGGCCCCAATTCCCACCATTCTTCTTCATCCCCAACTCCATCACCATCCACCTCTTACCACTACGAACCTATAATCACTCACAAGGGAAAAGGATAGTACTGTCTGTAATGTGTATTACAAGGTGTTAACACGTCGTCATAATATCTATAAGGAAAAGCCCAATCTCAATTGAATACGAACCTAGGGTTAGTAATTTAACCAATTACGGCATATTAATAAAAAATACAAACTAAGTCCTAACTCTACTTCGAAATATGATTGCATTAGCCGCGAGGAGACATCGTGAAGGTAATGGTGCTCTGATATTCAATTCAATTCAAAGAGACTGTGTTTGTAGTGCGGCATATACTCAAATGATAATAAATAGCAATTGACAAAAGGTTGAAACAACTATTGAACTAGAATTAGCCTACCTTGTAATCGGCCTATGGTTTCGCCGATCAGAGCCACCAGACCTATGTACTTTTCCATGTTGGATTGTGTGGAAGCAAGTGAGGTAACGGAGTAACAATAGCCACTATTGGTACTGAGGTAATGAAAATAATATAAAATTCCCGCCCTTTTATATAAGTTGGAGCTACATTTAGCACTGGTGACTCGACGAGTGTTACAAAGAAGTTAAAGTTCGAGGCGTTAACACCTTGCAATATACATTACAGACAACTTTACCCATTTTCTCTTGTCTATGGTTGCATGTTGTTGTTGGTGGTGGGAGGTAGGTGGTATAAGGTAGGGGATTAAGAAGAAGGGTGGGGATTGGGGCCCACTTTTATGCCACACTGTTAGTGTATGGTTTTGGTGTCCGTAACGATCGAATAAATTATAGGTTGTCTAGTCTTTATATTTAATGTATATTTCATGTAAAATGGCCCATTCGCTATGGGTTGTATAGCGAATGAGGTCCATTTATTATAGACTAGGCTAGTTCGTTAAGATATAAGCCCATTTGTTATGGAAGCATAACGAATGAGGGCTAGTTTGTTAAGTTACTACTATTCATTATGGAATCATAACGAATGGAGTCTAATTCGTTATGAAGATATAACGAATTAGACTTAACTTAACGACTTGGAGCAGTTGGCCTATAAATAGGCAGCTCCATGCTCATATTTAAAGTGATCACACATATGAGAGATGTGAGAGATCCTAGATCTAAGTTATTATCCTCTCCATAAGTTATTATGTATTTATCCCTTATCTATCAATAAAGTATGTATTTAAAGTATTAATCGTTCTTGTGTTTATCGATGTATCGACGCGGCTAGATCTGTAACATCCTACTTTTGATTATATTAATAAAATAAATGTCCTTTATTTTATATCGTGTCTTTTATCGGTTTAGATAATAAACTGTACATGGTTGGGCTTGGACTTTAGAAGATAGAATAAAATATGGAATGGGTCTTAGGTCCATGGGCTTAAGGGAGTATAAATACCCCTTAAACCCTAATCCTTTCCATTTTACCCATCTCTACACCATAGCCTACACCTTGGAAAACACACACAAACACTATCGTTTAACCCGAACCAAGATCCGAAGGCGAAAACCTGAGCTTGTTGGTGCTAGATCGTTGTGAAGAACCAAAACAACATCAAAGACCAGCTCGTGTCCGTAGTTCACTCATATAAGGTACGTTTATAACTAGGAATCGTTCATTTAGGTCCGGATTCATTTAGATAATCACAAATCTATTTTAGTGTGTTGAAAACGAATCTAACCAAACAAATATCACTGAAATTGGTTAGCATCTGATAGGTTAATTGTTAACCTAAGAACCCGTAACCTATATGCCTAAATCTCACCCCTTAAACATTGATGTTTGGCCGATTCGATGGTTGGGGTTTGTAGGCGCTGTAATTCCGAATCCGTTGATACCTAAATCATGATATTTGGTTAAGAAACGAGGGTTTAATTGTAGAATCTGATGAATGTTGACTATTCTGTGTTCTTGGTAATTTTGACTTTGACCCTAAGTCAAAGTCTGGATAAGAACAGGAATGATTCGTTAAGAATGGTGCAATTCGTTGTGTCCAGGTAGCAAATCAGCTCACCCAGTTCGTTACCTCAAGTTAACGAAGTAGACTAACGAACTAGGATAGCGAACCAGGTAACGAATCAGGTGATTCGTTACTCACCAGTTCGCTAAGCTCCAATAACGAATTAGACCACGAATCAAGTCATGTCCAGATGGCGAATTGGAATAACGAATCAGAGGATAAGAGGAAGAATTAAGGTAACGAATTAAGGAGGAAAACATAACGAATCAGAACAAAGGATATCGAATTAGCCAACAAATTAGGCTTAATTCGTTATAGAGAATGAGTTAGCGATTTAGAAAATAATTTAAAATCCTAGTGGAAAATGTGTTACGACAACTAATGAAAATAACACATTGGACCCCGCTAGGGACTGTCGCTCATAGAACCCCGCTGCCAGGGGCGCTGCCCCCGGACCCCCGTTCGTTGTGGGTTATATAAAGATAGAAATACGATATGAGTAGCAATAGTTAATTGATACATGCACATATTATACAGTTAGCCATGCACAGCTCAAGAAAGGGATCACCATAAACGGTGAACGTAACCGCATTCAGGTGAGTTTCTAGCCCCATTTCCTTGTTATGATTTCGGGGCTGTGTGCATACTCGATGTGATAGTTAATACACTTACCGTAAATGGTAAGTGTATGCCATGAATGATTTATATGTTATGAATGTATATCTTAGATATGAATGAAAGCTTGTCGGTACGTGAACGATCTTCGGATATTGCACGTGTTGACAAGGGAGGTATGTTTATGATAGATGAATGTGTATGATAGAAATATGTACAACATATGAATATGTGTGAATGATTAAAGAAAGTATGTATGTTAAGGGCATGTATAGACAGTATGTACGGAGATGAAGAAAGAGGGATCAGACCCTAATAATATCTGAGATAAAGAAGAAAGGGATCAGATCCTAATAATATCTGAGATAGAGAAGTAAAAAGGGATCATACCCTAATAATATCTGAGATAGACAAGAAAGGGATCAGACCCTAATAATATCTGAGATAGACAAAGGAAATAGGGATCAGACCCTAATAATATCTGAGATAGAAAAGGAAGGGAACGGACCCTAATAATATCCGAGATAGAAAAGGACAGTAATTTATATAGTACGAAAGTAATAAAGTATGAACGTATGTATGAACTTATGTAATGAAATTAAATTAGTAATGTAACGATTAAGTGTCTTGGATGCATAATCGTAGGTAAGTGTATGTATGGTTTAATGTGTGATTAACTAGAACTCACTCAGCGTAGCTGACTTTTAGTATACACGCAGGTTAACAGAATGAGACAGCTGGTTTGAGAGGGACACATGGCAGGATTGAAGAGGCTGGCATTTGAAGATTGTTATGATGTTTTGAATGATATAATTTATGTTATGTTTTAAAAGACAATTTATGGATAATTGTAATGAATGGTTGATGTTTTATATTATTCCGCGAAAGTTTTAATTAACTCTGATATTTAGAACTGCGTTTATGAGTAAATCCAACACCAAATGTAGGGCACCGGTAACGGGGCTTTACAAGATCCTTGACGGGTTTTATGCCACATAATGAAGTTTTTGACAACAAAGCGTGCCAACTCAACATCATACTAACGAAGTTAATCATCCGTTAGTCGCGGACCATTAAAAACAAATATGATTTAAGTTAGGACCGTCAGCAGTTGTGACATCTGTCAAAAATTTTCACTAATATAATCTCGATTAGCAATAAAATTTCATCATTATGATAAAATCTTCTTTATTAGTGATCTAGACGTTTCAAAGTTAACAAAAAGTGCAAAAATCGCCACATAACGAGCCTGACATGGAATAACCTCGGGTAACGAGTCAAAAAGTAAATAAATCCTTAAAGGGGCTAAATGATCTCGAAAAATTAAAATACATATTAAATTAGTCGAGACAATGTATAAACTTAATTTTAGAAGGCTCGAATCGCAAAAATTACAAAATAAGTAACCAAGTGTCGGTGAACGACCCGGTAAGGACCCTACGTCAACTATTTCCAAAAATTAGTTTCTTAGGCTTGTATTATCAGGAATTCAATATCGGATCAAACCTGATAAAAATTAATCGAAACAGAGTTCGATTGATTAGCTAAAGTTCGTTATACGTTAAAACGAAAACTTAAGATTATTTCACCCACTCACTAACCCAAACCCATGTACCACCACCCATTGATTTAACCCATTGTTTTACTTAACCATGTCTCCAACCCATGGTTTTACTTGAAAAACCATGTGCTCTTCTTCCTATATATACATGCCCACACACACATCACAAACACACCATCACATACTCACATTCAAAACACACACACACACACACACATTAATCAAGATCAAGAAACATGGAGGTTTAGATCAAGAGATAGAAGATTAAGCTGTTAGGAAGTTAGGAGGCACATCACTCTCACTCATCAATATCTTCATCTTTCAAACCCTCAAAAAACAAGTAAGTTTTAAAGTTATGATTGATTGATTTTTAGATATGGATGCATAAGGTTCGTTGTTCTTGAGGTTGTTTGAAGCTTGAAAGATGAAAATATGGATAATGTGTGTGTATATATATGGACCGTAGGTATGTATGTATGTATGTCTAAGAAGGAAGATTAAGCTCATTTACACATGCATACATACATCATAAAGATCCTACATTGATTGTTAAGTTTGATATTAGGTGTTGTTAATCTCTTGAATATTTGAGATGAACTTGATGTTAGGATTTGTTGTTGGAATGAAATGTAAATTGATTATTGAATATTAGCTTGGTAGTAATGACTTAGATTAATGGAAAATTGTTGTTAGAGATAAACAAAACAAGGATATGTTCATAATTGTAAATTTAGGGATTTTTGGTTTTGGATTAATTATGGATTTTGTATGGATTGATGAATCAAAAGTGATATGGAATAACTTAATTGAAAGTAAGAGAGGTTATATGCTAGAATTAATAGTTGGAACTTGAAGATAAACAAAGATTGTTAAAATTACTAAATAAGAAAACTTTAATTTAAGAAAAGTTGAAATTTGGATTTTGATGTGAATACTTGTGATAAATGTGATCAATATGTGATTAATGACAACTTAAAACTAAGATACGATGCATGATTAAAGGATTGATTACCTAACACAATAACTGAATTAGCAAACAACTTACTAAAAATGGAAATTTTGTTGCTTAGTTAATTAAAAGATCAAAACTTGAATGGAAAATTATGATGCATGGAACTATATCAAATTATTTAAATGAAAGATTGAATTAGATATAATTATCAAAAAATCAAAAATTACTATAATAGGAAACTTTGTTAGTTGAACACTTAGGAAATTCATAAATTGATTGGTTAATGATGAACTACTTGAACTTATGAGATAATATGATAATTTGAACCTGGACATTTAAGTATTAATATGATATTTGTTCATATACAAGCTTGATTAGTAATATTATTAATAAACTTAAGTTATGAATTAGAAGCTTAAAATTTACTTAAATATGTTATATGAAACTATGTAATAAAAACTGAAATTTATGGTGAATTATGTGTTATTATATGTGTGATTAGGTCATAAGATAATTAGTGTAAACTTGTTCAACTTATTTGTCTCGTCGGTAACGTTAACGGTCGAAAACTCGGCTTCTTAAACGAAACCGACATGACTATTAGGGACTGTTTTAGAACAGCACCTAAAGTGGTAAAATACTCATGTATAACATAAGTTAATACATGAGGAAAGGACAAGATAATACAAAATTAGTCCTAAACGGTTTGTGTCGCGAAAACCGACAAGAAAACGTTAAAAAGTTGTTATTTTAAGAAAATATTAACAAAAATAAAAATAATATATTTTCACAATTTAACTTGTAAAACTTGATTAATATGTATGTAACAAGTACTTTACATAAATTATAAGTTACATTTTAAACGAAAAACCGAAACGGTTCATTTTAAACATAAAACTTGAAAACGAACAAAACCGACGAAAACGACAAAAATTATGAAAAATAAAATATTAATATTTTCTTAAAACTTTCCAGCAACTGAAATTTAAAATAATTTATTATATTTATATATTTTAAACGTTATTAATTAATTTAATTAATTAAATAATAGTTAACGGTAAACCGAACTATGTGTATTCGCTTATTTGCTTATGTGCTTATGTGAACACTAGATTAAGATTTAATAAACTAAAAAGATGTTATAAAAACTAAAACCAAATTTTTATTAACAAAACGTGTACTATTATAGGACACGAGATTTTGGAACGAAAAGCTACAAACCGTGAATTTCTCTATCGACCCTCCTCGTTTTTAACTGGAATCATTTTCAAATCGATATTTAATTGTGTTTTGGGGAAAAGCATATTCGTTATTACAGTGGATTTCGTTGATATTATAAAGACATTTTATTTTACAAAATGTGTCTAATGCGGGATGATAGTTGGCTAAATAACTGTTAACCGAATTAGTAAGGGCACAGAAATATGGGTAGATCTATCGGGGTGACGCCCCCCACTTCCAATCGCGTTGGGTTAAAAGTGGGAATATTTTGAGTATGGTATGTATCGAGTTATCAACTATGATAGTCATACGTAATGTTGTATTCTTTGCTCGTTTACAACAACACAATTTGTTTAAGAAATAAAATGCCTATGGTTTTTGGTGATGTAATGACAGTAGATCATTACACACGGATTGGTGTTATAATGGTGGTAAGCCATTATACACAAGATATTTATGGATGTAATTCGGGGTAGTGACGATTACACACGAATTGATATCGGATATAATGACAGAAGATCATTATATGGATGTTGTTTTCGATTTATATATATATATATATATATATATATATATATATATATATATATATATATATATATATATATATATATATATATATATATATGAACTATTTTGTTATAAAGGGAAATCACAAGCACATTGTGTTCACCATTATTTTAATATGCTTTTCAGCTAAGTAAATGAAGTATGGAAGCTTCGCGAAGAGCTCGGGAAAATAGTGGCGTGTGTTTGAATGAAAAATGTTGACTTTATGTTGAACTTGTAATTTGAATAAAAATCATGTAATATGACACGTGTAATAACTCTGATGGTCAAATAAAGTTCAACTTTCATTATAAATTTTTTGTTAAATGTGATTGGCTGAGACGGCGTCTGTCACCACCCGAAAGACTTGGTCAAAGTCTTCCGCTGTTTAAATTAAGATTTTCGGGATGTGACAGCAGTCGTGTCCTATAGTTGAGACAGTTTTTGCTATTATGTTAGAGTTGGGATTATTTAAAAACAATTTACCAATGCAATAAAGTCGATTTAGGCATGCCACTCATAACCCGTGCCATCATTAATGGATAGGTTTAGACATTTTTTTTCTTTTTGTTTTCCAGGTTGTTTTAGGTATGTTTAAACTCAAGAACATGTCTAACTAGACACAACCCGAATGTCTTAACAAGGAAGAGCGAGCTAGAACGAGGCGAAGCAGGTTACTAACGTGCCAGAATGGGTTGAAGCGAGTTACCAATGTCCAACTTTTTGGATTGAAACCCTGACCTAAAGCCTTACTTCAATGAGACGTTTCAACCAAAAAAGTCAAAATAACACCAAACAAAGTGACCGATAAATAACCATTCTTTGTCTATCAATAATCATGATATGTCGTTATGACCCGCACCCATTCTGATTTGAACCGAAATAATATTTTCTTAAATTGATCAGTCATGACTCACACCCGTTCTGACCTGACATACTGCCCCCACCGACTCCTTTCGCCAGTCATAAGCCTATTCCATACTTAAAACAAATGTTAATAATATTATAGTTAAAAAAACAATTATGATAACTTAAAAGAGAGAGTGCTTTTTTTAAACCAAAGGAAATATATTAACTAGATAGTAGGCTTTGAACTCATCAAATATAAATAACTAAACAAAAAAATCTATTAAAAAATCTCATATATTATTTTACACGGGATAGCAACTATGGACATATAACATAAAACATATGTCCAAAGATCATTTCGTGTTTTTACTTAGTTTATGGCTTAAATGATTGCATATCTTAAGTTGGTCGTAAAGCCGATAGGTAAACTATCCTCGTAAGATGGGTTACCTTAAAAAATAAAACATTAAAAAAGACTGGCGAATGTGTGAAAGACACCAAACTAGGAGAATTTTCAAAAGATCTCTTAAAATGTTTTTGGAATCTAAAAGTACCTGAATCAAAATTGAAATTGACTACATTATAAAACTTTGGGTCCTCCAATATTTAGTCAATTGCGACTCTAGGGGACCATATGATAATTGTCGTGTTTAAAAATCTAGCTCTAACCTTGAAAAAAGAAAAATACATGTCCCTCTAGTGTATTTGACCTAAATTTTTAAATAACAGAGCCCAAACTAAATATTACTCCGTATATATTTTTTTAACATTCAAGTTTGACGTTTATATGTTTTTAAAAGGTGGTTTGAAGAAATATGATATATTATACGTTTAGAGAGGTATATATATAAAACTACCATTGTCATCTAAACAATTGAAAAGTCTTCTCTAAAATTAAAAGAGTCTAGAATATCAAGTGAGAATGGTGACTCTTCAAACTATTTCTTCTTATGTGTAAAATCATTTACCAAGAAACCTTTATGATTTCATCTTCATCTTCAAAATCAACTCCCTCAACACCCCATGGTTGTCACTTCATTTCACTGTCTATTGAAAAAGTAGAATTTTATCCAAAAAGAAAATTTTCTAATGAACAATTAATTCGCCATTATAGCCAAAAATATGTTTGGTCAAACAAAAAATACTTATATTATCTTTCTTAAAATTTTTACGACCACCATTCTTTTATCTAAGAAAATGTCTACAATAGTTTCCTTTAATGTTTGTTCAATTTATGTTATTGCACTTTATTAAAATTTAAAGTCAAATGATATTTGTATAAGATACCGAGTAAAATAAGATTTTCGATTTTGTGGAATTGTGGTTTGACAAAACTCAGTTTCAGTCCATTTATAATTTTTTTTTCCTATGATTTTTTAATCATTTACATAGTATCAACCCTGCTAATTTGTCACTACCAAGAACTCAATCGCCATCATACGTCTAACGTTGTTACAACCTCTATTACGGCTTTCAAAATGTCAACTGGTTGAATCCCTGAAGAGGTCGCTTGATATACAAGTTATAAATGGTAGGTTGGTTATTTCATACAATAATTTTTTTTGTCTACTGAGACACCCCATTTTTCTATTTACACACCCTCATATGGTCATATTGATCAATATGAGTCATATCATATATGACATAAAACACTTTTGTGTCCGATTTGGGCCATATATGCTTCATATTGAGGCTGTCTAAATAGATATGGGGTGTGCCAATATAAACACTTTTGTGTTTGGCCATATATGCTCCATATTGGGCAATATGAACCATATTGGAGGTGTCTAAATAGATGTGGGGTGTGCCAATATCACGATCCTTTTTTTACTGTTGCTTTTCTATTGATAAATTCATAAAAGTATCCAATTACATTATAAAACCAGGTAAACGTGCAACAAACTGCACCGTAACCCCTTTTCAATGACAAATATGATCCTATACAAATTTAACTGTAAATTCGATGAACATATGTTTCAAAGACCATATGTGTTTCTCATCTTTGAATAGCTAGACGCCACTTTTAATTTTGGTGGATGTCAAAAGGGTTTTCTTTATAGGGTTTCTTTCTGGGGTGGTACTCAAGTTCGATTCTCGAATCATGTGCACGCTTTGAAATATAGGCAGCACTAGGGTGCGTTGTATGCAAGGGTAAGTCTTTCAGACAGGGGCGGACCTACATAGTAGCCGTCGGGGTTCCGGGACACCAATGTTTTTTAAAATTTATTTAGAAGCGATATAGAAAATTTTTGAAGGACCCCATATAAATTATCACTTGGACCCCATAACAATGTTACAGATCTGCTCTGCTGGGAAAGATCCTTGTTTTGGGTGTGGAATGTCCCAGGTTCGAGTCTCATCCACAATCCGTTTTTTCTTTGTTTTTGCTATTTTCTTTTTTAGTCAAATAGTCAATATAATAATTAGGGTTTTTTAAGTTTATAACATCAACCAGAACCAGAACAGATCTGAACGTTGTTGCTCAACCTCAACTCCTCAACACTGCTCAAGCCTCCGCAAGACCGCCAGCAACCCACCACCTGCCACCGCCGCCCTTCTCAGCCACCATCAATCCCTTTGGCGCTCCTCTGTCTTCATTGCTTTCTAATTTTGCCACAACTTTCAGGTAATTTTAAACACTTACTTCATAAAATAAAGATATCCAATTGATTGATTTTATGCAATTATTTACTTAGATTAGTAACTGTATGTTGTATATTATTGTTAGATTATGACTTTGTTATGTCAAAAACATAATTTTAAGGTTAGTTATTCAAGAATCATTGAAAAGAATGGGGAAAGGGTTTGAAGATGGGGTATTGTTATATATATATATATATATATATATACACATATATATTATAGATTTAGAGAAGAGCCATGCTATGGAGTTAGGGTTTGAGGAGAGTAGCACGGTTTAGATCGTGCAAAAACGGTTCATTTAAGAGTGTTTCAATTTGGCTCGGGTCAAAACGATTCTTTTTTCAAAATTTTAATTTTGTTCAGGTCGAAACTGGCTTTGACCACTAGACTCTTGTTGAATAGAGTTGTAACATAATAAGTTAATTAAGCATAACTTAGATGGTCTAGCTATTTACGAGTATGAGGAATTTTGTGAGAAACGCGGTAAATATCTAAAATGGGTTTAGTCATGTTAAATTAGTAGCAAAAGGAATATTTGGAGCTTGTATTTATTTACTTTCTATTTCGTAATGGCAAAGCTTTGATTTTGCAGATAGAAGCATGTAACTTGTTCATATCATGATTGTAATGTTTTCTCTTATCGTTTTGAATGACATCGTATTGTGTGTGTTTTATTATAATGATATTGTTTTCTATTATGTTTCTCCACTCGACCCGACCCGACCTGACCCGACCCAAACAACGACCGACCCAAAAATTTGAACGCCGAAAATAACGGGACCCCGTTGTCAAAAAATCCTGGGTCCGCCACTGCTTTCAGAGTTCTTTGGCAACCGGTTGCATCTGTCCGTTAAAAAAAAGTTGAATAGCTAACCCCTCCACTTAATTAATTCCTTTCTTATTTCACCGAAGAGAATAGCTTAGTGATAAATTTACATCAAGAGAATAAACGAGTTAGAAACTAATTAAATAAAAGCTCAAGTTATGATTATTCTTACATTTACATTTGAGTCGATTAAAGGCAATATATTCATATAGTTTTCAAAATGAAATTAAACTACGTACACTGCCATTAGTTGGTGGAGTCGCAAAAAAAAAAAGGAAAAAAGTACAGGATGATGCTCAAAACAAAGTAGAAATGAAATGGTCCTGGTGTGAATATGTATAATAACAATATAAAAGGAGGGTCGCAAATGATTGAGGCAGCGCAGAAAAAAGATGGGCCTACCTGGTGCGGAGTTTGAGGCATGGCAGGCAGCTAGTTCTGCTTGGTTCAACACCCGAGGCATCACACTGCACCGGAAACCAGACACTTGCGGCTGTGCCAGATGTCAATCGGTTACCTAATAAATAATTTAGTTTTTTTCTTGATATTGGCACACCAAGTATCTATTTTGACACCCCGATATGCTTCATATTACCTAATATTAGGAGCGTCAAACGTGTCGGCTTGGTGGGTTGACGGGTTGATGAGTTTCGGGTTGGCGGGTTAGCGTGTTGAAATTCTTCAACCCTAACCCAACCCATATATTTATTCGTGTCGTGTTCGGGTTGTGTTTCGGGTCAACCCATTTTACTTTCATATACGTATACGGGTAATGCTTATTAACTTAGTAATAAATTAAACAATTAATTTCTCTTAATTATATAAAACTTGTTAATAATTTGTGATAAATCTAATTTTTTTTGTATTTATCTCTCATTCTCAATTAACAAACTTAGGTTCACATATTTAGCCTAAGATAAGAACAAACAACCGAAATAACCATAGAATAGATAGTTAGACTTAATAATGTAAAAAATGTTTGAAGTAAAAAGTAGATAAAAGTAGTGTAAAAAAGTTTTACTTTTAAAAAATTGATATATAAAAAATTAAAAATCTAAATATTTAACTTTAAAATTTAACACTTATTATCTCTATAATCAAAATATTAACTTCTCTAAAGATGTTAAACGAGTTAATAGGTCAACCCACTTTTTAACGGGTCGGGTTCGGGTTGACCTGTTTTTTAAACATGTCGGGTTCGGGTTGACCTGTTTAAGAAAACGGGTCGTGTCGGCCGACCCAAAACCTATATTTTTTCGTGTCGGGTTCGTGTTGGGTTTCGGGTCGTGACAGGAGTTGACACCCTTACCTAATATGAGACATATTCTCTAAATCAGACACAAAGGTTCTTTATGTCATACCTGATCTTACATACACAAAATCATATGCAAAGTGAATGAGTCCCACAAGTCTAATCTCCCACAATATGCTCCATATTGGTCAATATGGAGCATATTAGACATTCTATGTTTCCTCTTTGGAGACAAAAGTGTATTCCCTCCTACCAACTCATAATTACATGCATACAATCTCCAAAGTGTATTTCCTCGTACCTACTCATAATCACATGCATATCACAACTCAAGTCTGTCTTTTCTGTCTATGTGCTCCATATTGCCCAATACAAAGCATATTATGTATTATAAAACACCATAACACCATCCATCACATGCGACTATGTGAGAAATGTTCATTCTCATTTCATTTATTTCATTTTTTCACATGTAATAACACTCATTGTCAAAATTGTCACAATGTCGTGATGGGACGACAACTATTATTTCAGCGAAAATTTTAATGAGTCGGTTGTTCCAGAGTCTTATGATCACGCAGACATTCCTGATTCTTACGAGAAACCGCTGCAGCAAACCCTAAACGAGGAGGAGGTCTTCATTGGTTTTTCGTTCACAAGACAAGAGACCCCTGTTGCCCGACCTAAACTAGGCAAAATATTTATTTCTTAATTTACAGTTGGCTTTATCTTTATGCTCACCTTTTAACCACAAACATGTTTCATGAGCCTATCCATCACGGGGAATCTTTGTACGGACAAAATGATTACACGAGCTATAGATACGGGGGTGAACCTTCATATGCACAACATGATTGTTCATAATACGAATACGGTTGTGAACTTTCATACGGACAACAAAACAACGGGGATTACGGCTATGGTAGTGAACCTTCGTACGTACAGATTAACTATTCTGACAAGGCATATGCAGACGAACAAATCAAGGAGTTAGTGGATGACGAGGAAGGCCCTTACTTGATAGTTTCGTTCGAAACTGACCAGGTATGAGAACTGCTCAGTTACTTCCATTTTCATAAATCTAAGTCTAAATGTGTCTTTTTTTAGGAATTTAAAGCCCTTGAAGTTGTGGGTATGGCATCGACAAACCAGTCATTTGTTCAAGTTGTGTCTTTGTTCATGAATTATCCTATAAGTTGTGGGTATGGCATCGACACACCAGTCGTTTGTTGTCGCTCATGCATTTGTGTAGAATAAAAAGAAGAAAACTACATATGGGTCTTGGAGATGATCAAGTCTATGTTGGAAGAGTGTATGGAGCCGCGTGTCGTTATAACAGACATGGACCTAGCACTCATGAACGCGTGTGATAAAGTTTTCCCCAGCGCATACAAGTATCTTTGCAGGTTCCACATTGAACAAAACATTTTAAGGAACAGCAAGAAGCGCTTTCCTGAAGAAGAGTGGGTTAAATTTACTCGTTCCTTTGCTAGATTGTATGAGTCTCCGACGTCGGAGATATACGAGTATAACGTTGGCAACGTCACTGAAGAACTCAAGGCAGCTGGTTATGAACGTAAGTTTTTATAAATACACATACATACATACATACATACATACATACATACATACGTGACGTGGGTATATTGTATTTTTTTCAGATGCTTATGAGTATATGATTACTAATTGGTTGGTACCCTACCATGAAAAGTTGTATCTGCATGGACCAACAGAACCATCAACTTTCACCAAACTGCAACCAATAGAGTTGAGAGCCTGCATGTCACACCCCAACCTACGACGGAAATGCTGGGGCCGTGAGCTGATTGCCACAACTCTCAAGGTACTATCATGAAATTATAAAGCGACAATATCCAGTTAATTTATTTATTATCAACAACATTTAAATACAACAAAAATAAAGAAAATTACAAATACAAAACCAACTATTCTTGTATATGTTTATTATCCTAAAGTCATCTCTACGTGAGCTTCAGTTCGATAAGCAATCCAAATCTATAACCTGCAAATGCGTACAAAATATATATTTGTCAACAACACATGTTGAGTGAGTAGATCACCAGTTTTGACACAAAAATAAATGGTAATATATAATGATATAAATGAATAAATAAAAATAGGTAAAACTGTTATCTGTGAGTATAAACAATGAAATCTTAAAGCAAGTATTGATGTCGGTGAAACCATTGCCAATGCGACTGGGCTCCAACCACTATGACGGTTGTATGATCATACTAAATGAGATTATGTTGGACCTCTCCGAAAGCGATTCAAGTAAGCAAGTAAGCAAATAGCAAGTAACAGACATTCATTCAATTAATACACAACACAAAGATCACAGTTTGCGTTTGAGAAATAATAAGGTAAATAATTTGATAAATGGTACACAAGTGTCCCCAAAATGTTTAAATGCTGTAAAATAGGGGAGTGATTACTCACCTGATTAGCAGAACAAAACACAGATGCGGATGTGAGAATAATGAACCCTTCAGGATTTACCGTCAAGGATCCCTAATTAAATATAATAATAGTATGAGTCCAATTATAAACGATATAACATGTATAATAAATTTAGGATTTCGATAACATTTGAGTTAGGTTTTGGGATTAGAACATTTATTGATTGAACGATTGATCTCTACTGATTATTTATTATTGCGATAACAATATTATTATTTACCATTACGTATACTTGATAAAAAAAATCATATAATTAAACTTATAAATACATAATCTAAATAAATAATCTTTAACATAAACTATACCTATAATTAATTGAGTAAATAAAATACTAATTTAAATGAAGAAACTATTAAATCCTCAATTAGATTAAGAACCCTAATTCAGCAATTGGTGAATCCGTTAAGATTAGATTTAATTAACCATAGGGTTTTCGTAGCATGATGGCCGACGAACACAACTATGCAATTACTTACCTCGTTAGATGATCAAACGATGCTTAAATGGTCGTGACAGTTGACGGCAGCCGCATCTCAATAACAGCATCAAAACAACGCGACTAATAAAATTAAGGATATGGTTATGGTTGGCGACGAGGATAGGAAGATGTTTACAGATTTAATTGAGTTATTATGATGGTTAGCTGGGTTAATCATAAATAGGCTGAGTCGGCTCATTAGGTTAATACATATCAATATCGAACTAAATTCCTAATCAACTAAGTCGGTGGAGATCGATATGGCATGTAGAATAATAATCACGATTAAATTCCAATATAGACGCGAGTTGTTACAGTCTTCCCAAACTTTAGAGAATTTCGTCCCGAAATTAAAAATACTATAACAAAACCATTAAATTTTGAAGAAAAGAAAATTTTAAATTTAATCTAAAAATTTATCATAATACAAAAATTTAGATAGACAAAACAACGCTTCAAATGAAAATTCGATAAGGGCACTTATATATAGGATGTACCAACGGCGTATCCCCCATGACCTTATTATCTTTACATTTGTACTATTATCCCAACTACTCTCGATTATGTATTATGACACACAATCATACGCATTATGATTTCCATGCGAAGACTTTGATAATTATGTTCCGGACCATAATTATTTAGATCGTCGGGATAGGCCACATAACTCGTCCCATCGTGTGGGTTACAAAACATTTGAGAGACACGACTTTTAGAGAAAACAAGAATCTTAATACGTTTTGGCTATAAACAGAAAATAGTCATTGTGCGAAATATTGCTAAAAATGAATTGAATGTTTGAGTTGTTTTAATAAAACATTAAAACTTCAAAACATCTTTTGAAAGTATTGCAAACAGTTGTCTTTGAAAAGATAAATTTTTATTATATGAGCCTAACCACTTGAAATAATAAATACCAAAAATTTAATAAAGATTTGTTATAATGTATGATTAAGAAAGATAAAATATATTTAGATAAAATGACAAAAACATCCTTTTCGATATATTTAGTTATAATTGATTGATTTATCTGATTTATAATAACTTGGTTAATTATATCTATAAAAATATTTAAAACTTGAAGTTGGTTAAATTGAAATATTTTTGATTAAGTTGCATAGTAGGGTTTAATAGAATAAGTTTGAAAATTTTGTACTTGAGGAATATGATTAAATCGAGAACACACATGACGTAGGTGATTAAGGTTTCCATAGTTGTAGCAAGCACGTGTATCAGGTGTGTAGGGTTAAGTAGACGGCATAGACTGTTGTGGAACGTCTTGTGGTAGGTGGCAAGTATTAACAAAATAACCGAACGATTACATTGAGTTAAAACGATATAAGGGTTGAATTGAATAAAGATAGTGGCAAGTGAAGCATAACGTGTGAATTTTGAAGTAAAATTTCTTGTTTGAGATGCTTTGATTTTGTCGAGATTGATTGTTAATTGGACTAACAGCATATAGTTGATGTTTTAGACTTGCGTTTGTTGTTGTTGTTGTTATGAGAATGAGCAGGGGTAAATGAGTCAAAATTACCAACAATTAGTTTAATGAGAAAGATTTAGTTGATCGTGTCTATGTTTTGGAAATTGAGTTTATATTTTAGAGATCGCAGGAGCTATCTGCTTGACTAAACATGTGGCCATGAGGCGGTTATAAAAATAAATGATTAATGTGGTTTAATGTTGAGAAAACATTCTATGATTAATAAAGATGTGATTTAAGAAGATGTGATAATTGTGCAGATTTCATATGAGTTATTAAGAAAATGAATTTAAAATATGTTAAGCTAGTGTTTATTCATAACTTAAGGATGATTTAGAATCTAAATTGAAGATCAATGAGTTAATTTGATGAGTGAATGAGTTTTAACAAAGTTTGATATGTTTTCACAAATTAAAAATTGAAGTTGAATGCTTGAAAAATAGTTTATGTTTATGATACCATGAGTATGAGAAAACCATTCGATTATTAAGTTGTGTAATAATATTATTTAAACTTAATGTTTTGATAATATAATAATGTGATTAGATGATTAGGTAAAACTAATTCAATAATATAGTGTAAATTGTTTTGATTGGCTCGTGATAACCAAGTCTTGATGAATGAAATATTTGTATCCGATCAAGGGAATAAAAATGTTTTGAGTGTATAATTCGAATCAATAGATCTTGATTCAAAAGTGATTTTAGTAAGCAAGTAGTTGATTAATTAAATAACTGAGTACTAGGAAAATTGAATAATTAATTCATAAATTGTTTCGTATAAAATCAAATACACAAACAAGTAAACAAATAACGAATGTTCTTCGATGTGTTGGGTTTCCCATGATCTTTCCATGACATTTTGTTTCCCCAACTGATTAGCATACCTAAACCAAAAAAAAATGTGTGAGTTGGCCTCCCATGAGCATTACATGGCAATTTGAATGACCCAACTTAATTAACGAATCAACGAATCAGTTGAGTTTTTCGGCCCATGAGCGTTACATGGCGATTTGACCGACCAAACTAAATAACGAATGAACGAACTCAAGCATAAGTAGTTGAAACATCTCGTGTATCACCACGGATGATAATGTTCCAATAAAATATCGCAATTATAACGAATTGTGCAAATGTACAGCTGGCGTGTTCCTGGCGTCCCATGGGTTTTACACCCGACTAGACATTTAAAAACAATAAAACACAATAAAGGGTGTAACCGTTTAGCCGGTTACGTTAAACGCTTAAAGTTTCGGTCGCATGACAATTCCCACAATGGCGGAGAATCTTGTCACAATCCCTAGTTTTAAGTGAAAAAGAGCATAAACAAAGCTAGGAAATTCTCAAGAAAATTTCCGACAATAAAAAGCAATCTAATAAAATTCAATAGAAATATTTTAAGTTTGAGGCATAGCCTTGAAATTATAAAAATATTTTTAGGATGAGACATAGTCTCGGAGCAATAAAATATTTTGAGAGGGAAGATAGCTTCGGAGTTGTGTGTGTGTGCATGACAATATAAATAAACAATTAATTAAACAGTTAAATAAGTGCTTAATCTAGCAAGTAATTACGTAAGTTGTAAACAATCAAATAGAACACATTAGGTAAACAAATAAGCACGTATGGGTTCCTAAGCATGTTACTAAGGCACCACTAACGACCTATCTTAAACCTTCGTCTCTGATACCAATCTGTCACACCCCAACCTACGACGGAAATGTCGGGGCATGAGCTGATTGTCACAGCTCTCAAGGTACTATCATGAAATTATAAAGCGACAATATCTAATTAATTTATTTATTATCAACAACATTTCAATACAACAAAAATAAAGAAAATTACAAATACAAAACCAACTATTCTTGTATATGTTTCTTATCCTAAAATCATCTCTACGTGAGCTTCAGTTCGATAAGCAATCCAAATCTATAACCTGCAAATGCGTACAAAATATATATTTGTCAACAACACATGTTGAGTGAGTAAATCACCAGTTTTGACACAACCAAAGATGGTAATATATAATGATATAAATGAATGAATAAAAATAGGAAAAACTGCTATCTGTGAGTATAAACAATGAAATCGTTAAGCAAGTAATAAGTGCCGGTGAAACCATTGCTAATGCAATCGGGCTCCAGCCACTACGACGGTCGTATGATCATACAATAATGAGATTATGTTGGACCTCTCCGAATGCGATTCAAGTAAGCAAGTAATCAAATAACAAGTAACAGACAATCATTCGATTAATAAACAACACAAATATCACAGTTTGCGTTTGAAAAATAATAAGATAAATAATTTGATAAATGGTACACAAGTGTCCCCAAAATGTTTAAATGTTGTAAAATAGGGGAATGATTACTCACCTGATTAGCAGAACAAAACAAAAGTGCGGATGTGAGAATAATGAACCCTTCGGGATTTACCGTCAAGGATCCCTAATTAAATATAACAATATTATGAGTCCAATTATAAACGATATAACATGTATAATGAATTTAGGATTTCGATAAGATTTGAGTTAGGTTTTGGGATTAGAACATTTATCGATTTAACGATTGATCTCTACGTATTATTTATTATTGTGATAACAATATTATTATTCACCATACATATACTTGATACAAAAATCATATAATTAAACTTATAAATACATAATCTAAATAAATTATTTTCAACATAAACTATACCTATAATTAATTGAGTAAATAAAATACTAATGTGTAAATATATAGATAATCATAATAATATTGTGTATAAATACTTTGTTTAAATCTTTTAATAAAATCCGTTGTTAATATGTTCATTATAAATAATATATATATATATATATATATATATATAAAATAGATATAAGCAAAATTTACAAAAGAAACATTCAACGATGAGGAAACATGTATTAAAGTGTCGGGTTTTAAATAAAATAATGCTTATTTGATAACTAATACTAATTATATTTAATTTATAAAACATTAAAACTAATAAAACAATTAAAAATCAAGAAAACAAAATAACCCAAAAAGAGGTGCGCTGGCCGATGCTTGAACTCGCGCCTTGGCCGGCTCACAAAGGTTAACACAACACAAGCAACCAGTTGGACTAGCTTGTCGTCGGATGTAAGAATATAAACATAAATTTAATGCAGAAACTATTAAATCCTCAATTATATTAAGAACCCTAATTCAACAATTTGTTAATCCCTTAAGATTTGATTTAATTAACCATAGGGTTTTCGTAGAATGATGGCCGAAGAACACAACTATGTAATTAGTTACTTCGTTAGATGATCGAACGATGCTTAAATGGTCATGACAGTTGACGGCAGCCGCATCTCAATAACAGCATCAAGACAACGCGACTAATAAAATTAAGGATATGGTTATGGTTGGCGACGAGGATATGAAGATGTTTACAAATCTAATTGAGTTATTATGATTGTTAGCTGGGTTAATCATAAACAGGCTGCGTCGGCTCGTTATAAAATGTTAATACGTATCAATATCGAACTAAATTCCTAATTAAATAAGTCGGTGGAGATCGATATGGCATGTAGAATAATAATCACGATTAAATTCCAATATAGACGCGATGATTTAGGCTCAAGAAATATAAACGGGTCTTGGTTACATGGATACGGGTTTGAATTGGATCCGGGTTTGGGTTAAATATTATAATAAATTCTTTTTTTTTGTATTTGCAGATTGGTCCCTTTACTTTAAGAGTTGATACACATTTGGGTAATAGTCTAGTGTAGGGTAAATTTTGTAATATCTTCTATGTTATTTTATATGTAATAAATAAATAATTTAACAATAATACAATAATATTATAATAATTAAATAATTTTGGTAAAAACGGGTTGGGCAAATGATTTGAATATAATTTTGAAAACCCGAGTTGTTACACAGCATGCTGATTTAAAACGATACCTTGACAATCATAGCAATACTCTTCAAAAAAATGTTGGGTTTGTCGATGATCTTGTAGTTAAACACCATAAACTGATAAAGAGAAGTTTTGAAGACAACCTTAGAAAAATAATGAACCACCACAAGGTGATGCCTATGCTTGACAACCTATGTCTTAAAGAGAAGTTTTGAAGACAACCTTAGAAAAAGAATGAACCACCACAAGGTGATGCCTATGCTTGACAACCTACGTCGTAAAGTTTCCCACCATGCTCTTGACCTGCTAGAGCTTGAGCTACATCGGAGGCTATTCGTTATCCGAACTTATGGTACATGTGGTTGCCAACTTTTCACGAGTTGTGGGTTGCCTTGTGCTTGTCGTCGGGAAAAGTTAGAAAATGCAGGTAATAAATACTAGACATATATCCTTTTTACGATTTACCACCTTGTTTTCGTATGGTTGCAAGACTTTGACTATTTATTTGTTACAGGTCGCAAAATTCCAATCGATGAGATAGACATATTCTGGAAGAAGCTTCACTTCAAATCGTCAATGATTAAAGAGCGATTGCGAGAAACAGCTCATACGAAGCATCGGTTGAACCGTCTAAACAAAGCAAGTACGTCCCTCCTCGGCACAGCTCGTATATATACCATTACAAGACTCCCAAAGACTGAGTTGCGTCAAAAAGCCCGTAATTTGACGCAACTGCTCAACAGCTTCTAGAAAAGGAGAGCCACATGATAACCCCGAGTTTCCCTTAATCCAGGGAAACACATCAATATCGGTCATCAACCGTTATAAGGATCAAATTCCAAAATTGTTTCACTCATGCATATCCCTATAAAGGATGTCAAGTCAGATGGTCATTGTGGGGTTCGCAGCCGCAAGATTTACCACCGCCAACTCAGCCGCAGCCGCAACAACCTCAGTATACGTTTATTTGGATTTGCCTCCGGCTGCACGGGCACTCGCTCAGGACTATGGTCGCCAGATCGACCGCAATAAATACTTGTTGGGGTGGGAGGTTCATACATTGAAGGATTTGAGGCAGGCCCACAAATTGTAGGAACCACCATTACCATTGCCACGATAGTATCCGACGGCCAGTCAGGACCCGCCCGCTAGGGCTGTTCAAAACTGGATATTCGAACTTTTCGGATAGTGTAAATCACTATCCGAATCCGAATCTGAAACTTCGGATATCCGAATATCCGAAAAAGAAATTAAAAAAACAAAAAAAACCTTGTTTTAATAATCAAACTAGCAGATCTAGTATTACTAAGTAGCAATCTAACAATCTAGTATTACATAGTAACAATCTGTAACAAATTTAATGGAAGTTTAATAGTTTTGAACAATCCTAACTACAACAAAGTAACAATTAACTAACAATCTAACAATGAATGGATGGCGACGGTGGATCTGTGATGGTAGATGGCGATGGGTGGATGGCGACGGGTTATGATTGACCGGTGGTGCCGGACCTATGACGGCTGGTGACGAGTGGATGGCGACGGGTGGAGGGCGATGGGTAATGACTGGTGGTGCTGGACGCTGCTGACTCTGCGGCGGCGTTATGACCGGCGACTGGAAGTGACGATGATGACCGATGGGTTAGCGAGAGAACTGAAGGAGGCAGCAGATGCAGATCTTGTGTTATGACTCATGTGATATTGTGATTACAATTTGGTTTAAATATCATAAAATAAAATTTAAAATTATTAAAATTAAAATACCGGATATTTCGGATAATTCGGATATCCGGAAAATCTGAAAACTGCTATCCGAATCCGAATCCGAATTTTCGGATATCCAAATTTTTGGATAGTTCGGATACGGATAGTCGGATAATTAGGATTCGGATTCAGATAGTTTTGAACACCCCTACCGCCCGCCACTCAAGACTAGCATGTCGCTTAGGATTCGTCGCCCGCTCAGGATCTACAGCCATAAGTTAGGTTGTTGACTATATTAAATTTCAAATATCAGTTGTAATTTTTTATGTATGTACAAATTGATTATATATTTATGCAAATTTTACTTGTTCATGCCTTTAATGTATGATTAACGTGCTCTGAATATTTGGTTAGCCACATATGTTTCGAGAACTTAGTTTCAATTACTTATATTTTTTGTGTAAAATTAAATTAACATAATCACTCAAATAAAATCTATTTTTATAAATAAAACAACTTAAAAAAATTAATAGTTTTTTTTACTACAAAATGACCGATACTTCTCACCAAAAATTATCACATTGTGGTTCATATTGTCCATATCTACCCATATGATACATATCGGTACATATAATCTTATAAGCAACTTCAACATTGATAAAAAATTATCACACTGTGGTTCATATGGTCCATATTGATCATTATGGTACATATTGGCATAACAATTAGATCAAAACTGACAATGACCAGCTTTTTGTCTGTTAGATGGACTAATATGCCTCATATTCATCAATATGACCCATATCAGGTGTCAAATAGAAAAATGGAGTGTCTCAATAGACGAAGCCTTCTTATAACTCCTTTTTTTCTAGATAACACCAACACCTTACCATAAGGGTTGGGGCTTAATAAATAATTTAGTAATGAAACATAGATATGTATTTTTTCTTTAACGAAAAATTTCTTTTAATTATTATCTTATATAAGACTTGAACTTAAGACCATTTAAACACTTCTAAAGATGTTTAAAGGCTCCGTCTTTACATATGGACCACCAACCTTATTGGTAAAATATAAACTGTATTTTTTTAAATGAGAATTCAACAAATGGTCTCCATGGTTAGAGTTAAATTTTATGCATGATCCCTAGAACTTACATGCAATGTCCCTAACCACCAACTTTGGTTTAATTATTTGTCTAAAAAGATAACTCAGTTAACTTTTGGTGTTAAATATTGCATGTAAGGGAGTAGATTCCCATTTTTAGTCCAATCGTTGTTTGTTCAACCTGTAAACGCTAAGTTCTTTCTCCGACCAATTGTTGCAGCAACGATGACCATCTTCTCCATTTTTTACATCCGTCTAACTTCCGTCTGTCTTCAATCTGTCATATATCAAAACATATATTTACCCATTTATCAATTTCTATCCTTATCTATATCTCATTTTATCCATTTGTCTTCAATCTATTATTTAATTTGTCTCTATCTTCAGTTTGGCCATCTCTCTATCAAATATGTGTTGGTAGGTATGTTAATTTTAGAGTTTTCAATTTACTGTTTTTAATTCCGTGTTGGTTACAATTTTTCATATCAAGTTGTAAATTCTTTATTTCATAATAAGTTATTGTAACATCGTGAAAATTTCGAGTTCAAAATAACAACTTTCCAAAGTATAGGGACCAATTCTGCTAAATTCCAAACTCCAGGTTTAAATTGTAAAATCTGTTTTCCTGACCCATCGCGGTACACGATGGATCAGAAAGGACACCCATCGCGGTACGCGATGGGATGTATGACAAGTTGTGACACGTGTGCCACGTGGCACACGGTGGCACTACTTGCTGCCACGTGTCACCACGTGGCAACACTGCCGCCACGTGGCGCGGTGCCTGCCACGTGTCGCGATACACGACGAGCCAGCTTAAGGACCCATCGCGGTACGCGATGGGATCCAAATTTTTGCCTATAAATATCGGCCAAGGACAGTTCATTTCTGCACACCAAATCTACTCTCACATCTCTCTAACGTCTCTCTAGCCATCCCTCGATAAACGTGCCATAATATCTCGTTAAGCGTGTCCCAAACCTTCATTTGTGTACCAACGTTTCCTTGGTGTTCGTGCCACCCTCCACCCACATATCAAGAAGGTGTTTGTCATAATGGCGATAAGTCTCGATAAGCGTGCCATCATATGTTGAAGATTGGCGTTCGTTGATTTGTTTGAAAAAAGAAGCGGCGTTGGAGTGCTGCTCGAGTCCCTAGGGTTTCTAAACGCCAACGAGGTTAGGCGTAACGATAATTCAATATAATATAACATTATATTCAAGGCTTACGCCTTAAGTCGAGGTTATGCTCGATACCTCGATAAAAGAAATACGAACATAACAAAGAAAAGAATAAAGAAAAGTTGTGATAGATAAAATATATATTTGTGGGCAAGTATATATATATTATTTGTTATGAAAATATTATTTAATGAATAATGAGTATTCTTAAATAATAAAAGAAAATGATTACGTTTCTTAGAGAAGAAGAAACGTTGGGTTTTCAATATAAACTAAAGGTTTATAATTTACTTTTAAAACTAAAGGTTTTAAAGTAAAAAGAATTGAACTAAAGGTTCAATCGAGGATTGAGATATAAAATAAGACTAAAGGTCTTAAGCCGGATCGTGTATCCGACTAACAAATGTTTATACTTGTACTATAGGTGCAAGATAAAAGAAAGGGAAAGACCCTTGGACGGTGAGTCAAGCCGATCCTAAAGCGATAAGGTGAATACGCCCCTAAACTTTTAAACTTGTTTTCAAAATAAGTCAACATGTTATATGAAATTGTTTACAAGGAACTATGTGTTCCTAAAACCGTTATAGATAAGAGTATAAACCTAGCCCTCTGGCTGTGGTATACGTATGCCTGGATCCTTACTATGCGATGTATGGGCATGATCGCACCAGCCTTGGTCGTAGGACGCTCTCATGCGGGGAGTACGACCGTTGTGTATATTTACGGGTACTTAACTAAGTCGAACGCTGCGGTGTTTGCCGAGGTGACCTAGAGTAGAGGCTCATGTTTATAATGTGTTGTTTGACTTTGTTATTCCTAAGCCACGTTGGGTCGTGGCAGGCGTAGTTTCGAGGGGTAATAAAGTAAAAGAGTTATTTTTGCGTCAGCTTGTTCACCAGCATTCGTTGCTGACGTATTTTCTTACATTTTGCAGGTGAACAAGATTAGCGCTTGGAAGTGTCGAAGTGCTATTTTAAATCCGATGGCTCGGATATATTTTGTAGTAACTTAAAGTGGTAGTTTGTAAACATAAACAAGTAATCTTTTGTTAACAACTCTAAACGGGTATTTTATGATCCCGTCTTTTTGAATATATGTAAATATTATATTTCGACCCTTAAAGTTTCATAACTCTTCCGAAAACTAACGCAACTCTGATTTATTTACAATTGCGATACCAACTTATGGGTCACGTTCCTAGGCCTAATATGGGGGTGTGACAGGTTGGTATCAGAGCCATCAATCTTAGCGAATTGGGTATCATAAAACAATACCCAAGCGACGATCCAAGTATAGGAAATAATTGTTTATGTGTTTTAGGGATAAGATAGGCTGGTAACCTTTCTTTCTCTCTTTACATTCTAAACCACCCATAATATTAGATGTCACTCAAAGCTCATATAGAAGACTTTGTGCGCAAGGCAAAGGAGGCCGGAATTGTTGAACCTTACCCTGAGGACAACATGAGCAATGGATACTATGAAGCATACTTCGATCAAGATGTGGAACATGACTTGACCAAACCCGTATACTACCCCGGAAGCAGACATTACTCAATAGATGTTCCCGATAGTCCACCAAAACAACAAATTGAGCCACATAAGCACTGAAGTTACCATCCACCAACCATACCGATGTATCAACCCTCTGAAGTACCGACGTACCACCCATCGGAGATACCACAAAACTATCCAACCGGGTATTTACCACCAAAACCACATCCATCATATGCCTTCCTTTCCAACATACCAATCAAGGAGGAACCAAGATCCCCATCTTCCGACTGGATGAAATGCCACTCCTACCCATGTCGATGGTATACCGGAAGCTCTACTTTTAATGAAGTCAGTTCTCAACCAAACAATAATGAAGGGCCGTCCCGAAAGCCCAAAATGAGGATTATGATGCCTTTCAAAAGTTTACAGACTCCCCCAATAAACATGGAGACTACACAACCCATGGAAGAGTTTGAGGAAGAACCAGAAGAGGAGGAACCCGAAGAAGAAGAGGAACCCAAAGAAGAGGAGGATCCTGAAGAAGAGGAGGACCCTGAGGAAGAGTTTGAGGAAGAACCAGAAGAAGAGCATCCTGAGAATCCCAACGACATGGCAAGCCCAATGGAAGGATCACTCACTTCCCAAAACGCAAGCTATGGTTCTATGGATCCGTATGTCCAATACCTTGTGTAGGTTCCCAGCCGGATCTACACAGGAGTATCTCGTAACACGAGGGTGCGGAATCCCCTCGTATACGATACGAGTGTCGAGACGATTAACACGTTGAATCTAAACTAACACACGAGGATATACGATAATACTTGTTATATTGCAAGGTGTAATAACCAAAGAAACAAACACGTGATTCAGAGAATCACCCCAAGCCCAGCTGTTCAAAAGTTATATTAAAGTGCTGAAGTTAAGAGTATATATAACTCGAAAACTTCGCCTAACATACTAGGCGAAGTTGTCTTAACTTCGCTCAACTTCAAGTTCGCTAAAACAAAGGCGAACATATAAAAACAAGTTCAACACAAAACAAACAATTTAAACGATTACATACACAAATAAACACGAGATACTGAACTACTGGCATCATGCACCAACAGACTCCCCCTTGGCAGTTGCTTCATATCTCTATCTTCTTTCTCGTGTCTTGTAATCCGAAAATCTCGTACCCATCGTATTTAAGCATGAATGCCCTGTCTCACACAGACGGAGACCACCCTCTGGTACTTCTTTGCTTCATCCTTCCTCGCAGGAATATAGAAAATCTTCTTATCATTAAGGACCTGCAAATCAGCTGGAGACATATTAACCAAGTGCATGGGATCATACACTCTCAGGATCTCCTGTTCATCCTCATCTTCCATCACGGCTTCAGCAGTCTGGCAGTCAACGTACCACAACTTGAGATCCTTCAACACATCCTTGGGTATCATCTTCATCGGAACCTATTTCAAACATCGAATCGGCTTGTATTTCATCACCATCCAGGGCTTACCATCAGCCCTCATGCCTCGTTCCTTGTCTTCGACCAACCTCCCTTTCTGAGGCTTCAACAACCCAAACCTTTTCTCTTTCACACTCTCCTTCTACACAATCTTTACAACCCATCTAGCAAAGTTGTCGTCACTTCGATTAATCAATCTCAAATGTGCCAAATCTTTCACCTCACACTCAGGAAAGGTGTTGAGCGATCTCAAAGCCTTCTTAAAGTACTGAACCACATCATATCGTTTTATCACAAACAATTTTAGCTGCTTATCATACAACCAACAGATAATAACTTTCTTTGATTCAGCATAGCCCTTGATATTGTAACTTTTCTTGAACATTGTTGGTACCGCAGGCTTCTTAGTCTTGAAGAACCACTGAGCACAACCTTCTTTCCATCTTGGCTATTCTTCCCACTCAGACTCATCCAATACACTTTCATCTTGACCCAGCTTTACCTCATCATCACTTGGAATATCATGCTCTACACCATCATCAACTATCTCTCCTTCTTCTAACTCACTATCAATTTCTATCTGTTCCCCAATCTTTTCAATCTCACCAGCCGTTAACACATCATCAACTAACTCATCATCATCATTTCCCAACACCCTCTCATCGTCTACAACCACCACTCTGTCACCACCTGTACTGCCTGACTGACCAGCAAACTCCCCCCCTGAGATGTGGAAGTCCCAAGATTTTGTTAAGTTCTTGGCAACTCACCACCTGCATCTTTCGATGCATTGGGATCATCGTCTCTATCTTGCCTCTTCTTTGCCTCAATTCATCACCCTTGCAACTCGTCTCCCCCTGAGATGCTAAGAACTGTTTAAGAGAATCAAAGAGTTTACCGTGTTCAATGAGAAGTGAAGATTGTATCTGATTCTCTGCCACAAGCCGCTGAATAGATTAATTCGCGACTGTTCAGCAACAACCCGTTCAAGTGCAACAATCCTCTCAGAGTCAGATATAGTAGCATCAAAGTCAAACCGCATATGGGAAATATCTTGAGCATACGACGGTGGAATTCCCAAACTCGCTGGAATATCAGAGGTAGGCTGAATAGTAACTGTGGATGGTATAGAGACAGGTAACCTAGCATTCGCTACCAGCGTGGATTCAACAAACCTAGCAACCACCTATGATACAGTAAGTGTCGGAGGTGGTAAAGAAACAATCTCTGGTGCTGTAAACTAGAACGTAGTTGGAGGAATACCAAAAGATGACGACACGTTCACCAAAGGTACACTCGAGGTTACCGCCAATGTGACAGTCGAAGAAGCAGGTAACATAGTCATATCTAATAACGATGGTTTGGAAAAATGAACAACCCTCAAACTTTCACCAACCCTTGCCTTCTTTGATCTTCATACCAGACGATATAAATCCTCTTCATAATCTGATTCACTATCATCTGAGTCTTTCTTTCGCTTTCCATGAATCCTTTCTTGTCTGGCAAGAATTTGCTGTGCTTCAACTATATCGTCAGTGGAGGAATCAGAGTTAGTTCCTTCAGAATCCGCCACAGATGTAGCGATCATAGAAACATGTACACCAGACACATCAACTACTGAGGCTTGAACTTCAGCAACTGGCTCAAGCCTTTCCATATCAAAGAAACCTTGTCCTCCAAAGGCAGCTTCAAGATCAACCTGTTCTTCTGGAGCTGCAACAGGATCAGCATGCTGTGCTTGCTGTACCATGGGTGGTGGTTGAACCACAGGAGGTGGTTGAGGGATATCAGCCTGTTGCGGTGCCAGATCCATAAACTCATCTTCCGGAGGAGCTACATATGCAGGATTCACTAGGTAACCAAACAAGACAGTGTGCCTCGGACGAAGCTCAGGCTTGCTACGAGCACTCGATGACTTACATTGTGCAAAGATTCTTTTAGAAACACTCTCCACATACGAAATAGGACGTCGTTGTGGCAGATTGAGAGCTACATGATTTAGAATCATCTGTAAGAATCTCGGGTACATCAAAAATCTTTCCCGTGCCACTGCACGTCTCTGACGATCAATCTCATAAAATATCATCTGGCTGAAACTATAGGGCTTGTTGTAGGTTAAAGCTGTCATAGCCGATTGCATCGTCGCACCCATACCATCTGTACCAGCCTTGCGACCAGACATGCATACAATCAGAACATGCATTAAAAACCTCCACTGATCCAACAAAAACCCCTTACGCCTCTGAGAATCCTCCAAAGGTCCTGAATATCCCATACGAACAAAAGCACCATTCCTGAAAGTAGCTGAAAAGTCTGTGGGATCCTCAGTCGTCTCACCCCCAAACTGTAAGGCTTCCCTTATCTGATTAGCCGAGAACTGTACCACCTGATTATTGACAGTGGCACGCATAACTGGAGGTTCAACCCTACAGTCATATTCAACGGTTCTCCAAAAGTCTTCAATATTTGGTAGTGAAATAGGAAGAGTAGTAGTGATGACATGAAAAATACGTGAGCGAACAAGAAATGAAAGGATCTTACGATAGTCCTCAATTCCATGAGCATCCGGATCCAAGGTGATATACATGTTATGACCCGTAAAGAACTGTCTCTTATCATCTCCACCTTCATCACCACCAGTGCCACCAGCACCTGCCACAACAGCCATATCTGCAAAAACAAACGAGCTTTATCAGATTTCTGAATCAATCAGGGAATAACTTCGCTGATTACCAGAAGTGAAGTTATGCTGCAGCGAAGTTGTTAACTTTGCAGGGTAAGGAACCTTGTTGGATTAGTAGAGTTCAATCACAGATTGTAGCAGGGTGACGACTACCCAAGCGAAGTTACAATTTATTGAACACACGATATTAAAGTCAAGTTTTAAAGTGGGCGAAGTTAAGTTCAACTTCGCCCAAACCTAACTTCGCCCCTGTTCAACAAAGAAATCAACCATTTGATTTATCAAAACACGGTGCAATCAGAGGGTAGACGAAGGAAGGTAAGTAGGCGATTAAGGTAATGGATGACTCGTTAAAACAAAAACGGCCTTTAATCGATCAAACTATGTTTTTATAGGGTTTGATAAAAGACGAATTCAAAAACATACATTGTGGACCAGATTAGCAACCGAAAAATAAGAATTATTTGACACAATGATGCAACGAACCTTTGATACTGACGAAAATTAGAATATAATGAGGTTTGATTCAAGTGACTAAGTTCGTCGAGGGTTTTAGACGTTGAAAAGTTTGACTAATTTTGACCACCGTTCCCTCTTATATAGTTTTGAGAACCCAGCGGCGAAGTTAGGTTAACTTCGCCCTGTTTACAACTTCACCCAAGGTCAACCGATGGTCAACTTCGCTTAAAGTTGATCGAGGTCAACTTCGCTGTTTAGATAACTTCGCCCAAAGAGATTAAAAGAAACGTTCAAAGAACCAAGTAACCAAGTGTTTAAGAAGGCAAACCATAAGGCAAAACAACATATCAAAAGTTAAATAACTAAAAAAACGGGATCAACTTTCAGTCTTGACGAAAACCTGCATGTTTTTGAAAAGATCCGAATAGGAATCATACTAATTAAGAGGCTGTTACACAGATCCATGTTCAGCGGTATTATGACATAGAGAGACATGTTGTAGGCAGGTATAAAAACTTTGTATGGTTTTCATCGCTTCTGTGATACAGATTAGGTTCAATTAAGCTCAAAATTTAGATGGATATCACATGAGAGATTGTGATGCCTCCTATCTATTCTCAAGACGTATTTGGCTTTCCCTAAGTCACCCCGAGTTGACTTCGACCCGTGGTGTCTGATTAATCAATGTTCACATGTCGACCTTCCGATTCGTCTTCCCGAAATATTCTTTCTTATACTTTGATTTATTCTCTCTTGCCCTTTCTTGATATATGTAATCAGATAATCTTCATAAGGCTCAATGATAATAAGAATTTTTTTTATGATAATATACGCTGCAAGTCCCGAATCTGGATCACTGCAGAAACATAACACTATCTTCGCGAGAATCAGAACACTCACGGGCTCGTGTATGACTGGGTAATCACTTTTCTGCCTATCATTCGGAAAGATGTATGTGGAGACATGCACAACTCAAAATGATTCTCCACAGTAAATCGAGAAGATTTAGTTTGTATCACTTTCACTTTACGCACCATAGAAAGCTACCATAACATACAATGACTGTTCTAGAGTCTTTTAGGCTTAATAACTTCACCGGTTAAGCACACAAAATTAGTTTATCTATCACTTTCCAAGGTTGGATCAATTTTCATTTTAACACCAATAAAGAAACTTCTTGCGAAGTTATAGACTGAAAAATTATATCATTTCCCCCAAAAAAAAAAAATTAAAATTCAGACGCCCCGATCAAGTCAAAGTATTTAGGTAAATGGCTATCCTGAAGATCCAGTGGATCAGCCGAACCGACCACATACGAATATGTGTCCCTCTGACTAAGTATGAACGACTAATTTTAAGCGAAAGAATAAAAACCCATCATAAACCGCCCCGGTCGCTTTCAGTCATCTGGCTAATGGCAATCCTTATAGTCTACACGTAGATGTAAGGACCAAACATATTCATGGAATATGTCCTTCAAACTTGAGCAACCGACAAAATTTTAAGCGGTAGTGATGTTTTTTTTATGATTACAAATTGGAAAACCAGGTTACTCGGGATTGATCATCCCGTTAAGCTCAACAAGATTTTGAAAACGGGATCGGTCAAATGCTTTAGTAAAAAGATTGGCAAAATTATCCAGTGAATCAACCTTTTCAAGCATAATTAATTTCTTCTCAGCACAATCCCATATAAAATGATGACGAATGTCAATATGTTTAGTTTTATTGTGTTTAACGGGATTGTTAGTTACTGAGATAGCAACAGTGTTATCAATGCAAATAGGAGTTTGAGTGAAATTCAGACCATAATCGCGCATTTGTTGTTGTATCCATAAAACTTGGGAGCAGCAGTTCGATGCTGCCATGTATTCTGCTTCGCAGGTGGAAATGGCTACAGAGGTCTGCTTCTTGCACTGCCACGACACCAATCTTCCTCCGAGAAACTGACATCCACCGGTTGTTGACTTCCTGTTCTTATTGCAACCTCCAAAGTTAGAATCGGTGTATGCTACCAAATCTAGTTCTCCCCCTTTTGAGTACCATCGTCCCAACTTCGGCTTTCCTTTGAGATACCGCAAGATTATCTTCACTCCCTTCATGTGTGATTCATTCGGGTTTGCCTGAAAACGAGCACAAAGACAAACTGCAAACATAATGTCAGGTCTAGACGCAGTTAAGTACATTAAAGAACCTATGATTGCCCGATATTGAGTGGGATCCACATCTTCATCACTGTCGGAATCAGCACCCAGTTTGTGGTTGACGCAGATTGGAGTGTCAAATGGGGTACTATCATTCATCTTGAAGCATTTAAGCACATCATGGACATACTTCGTTTGATGAATAAACATGCCATCTTTCTTCTGATGTACCTGCACTCCCAAAAAGAAAGTTAATTCGCCCATGGCGCTCATCTCAAGCCTTTTCTTCATGACTGCTTCAAACTCCTGACACATAGTAACTCTTGAGGCAGCAAAGATGATATCGTCCACATAAACCTGAATGAGTAGAAAATCTCCCCCTTTCCTTTTGACAAATAAAGTACTATCAATCTTCCCTCTCTCAAACCCATTCTCTAGCAAGTAGTCTGACAAAGTTGCATACCAGGCTCGAGGTGCCTGATGTAGCCCATATAGTGCTTTTCTCAATTTGTACACATGATCAGGAAAATCTAGGTCAGGAAAACCCGAGGGTTGTTCGACATATACCACCTCATCAATTTTTCCATTCAGAAACGCACTCTTCACATCCAACTGGAAAACTTTCATCTCTTTGTGTGCAACAAAGGCCAGAAACAGTCGAATTGCCTCCAATACTGCCACAGGAGCAAACACCTCATTGTAATCAATCCCTTCCTGAACAAACACCTCATTGTAATCAATCCCTTCCTGTTGATTAAACCCTTTGACTACCAATCTTGCCTTGTTGCGAATGATTACCCCCTTCTCATCTCTCTTACACTTGAATACCCACTTTGTACCGATAATGTTCACTTCTTGTGGTTTTTCAACTAACTGCCATACTTCCATCTTTTCAAACTGTGCCGGTTCTTCCTGCATGGCTTCAACCCACGAGCTATCCTTCAGTGCCATTTGATAATTCTTTAGTTCTATCTGACTGATGAAGCAGGCATACAAGCATTCATTTATAATACCCATGTCTTTAATGCTTGCATACACACATGTGTTTTCATCCAAACTTCTTCTAGTATGTACACCATCAGAAGGATTACCGATCACATTTTCCAAAGGGTGATTATTGTGAATTTTGGTGGTCTGTACTGGACCGACTTACAGATCATTTTCTAGATTTGAAGAGAGTTCATCAGAGTGAGGCTGAGTGTGAAATGGATTGTAGAATTCATCTTCATTCGAGACAGCTGGAGTTTCAACCGCACTTGACGAGGTTGATTGATTTTCATTATATTACGGACGTTGTACAATGGCCTTTTCTTCGTCATACAGCATCTGTGAGGCCGTTTTCTCATCAATGTCTGCAAAATCCAAGTAAGTCACATTAAAAGATTTGAATAGCTTATCATAGTCGAAAGCCTCTACTGGTCCCATGCTAGGTCTTGATGATTTGTAACTAGTAATGTCAGTGTTACAGACCACCTCAACCTTGCTGTTTGATAGATTAAAGACTCTTCTGTTGGGTGTCCCAACAACGTAGCCAACCAAGATACTGTTGGTGCATTTTGTGACCGTCGCTATGCAATTCAGACCAGCAGAACGCCACAGGCGAAGTTAACACAACTTCGCCTTAGGCGAAGTTAGAACAACTTCGCCAACGGCGAAGTTGTAACAACTTCTGCCTTAGGCGAAGTTATCACAACTTCGCCATAGGCGAAGTTATGAACAACTTCGCCTACTGGCCCAAGCCCAAGCCCGAGAAGATGTTTTGTCTATATATATGTGTGTCTTGTTTAGGTTTTGTAACCAGAAAATAAGAGTAATTGTGTTATAGTTCATTTGTCTAGAGAGTAAAAGAGAGGAAGTGTCGTGAGGGACGACCCGAGGTAGAGCTCACCTCGGGTCGGACGTGTTTCTGTTTATGTTACGGTATGTAACGTGTTTGATTATTATATTATAAGAATCTGCAGATTTGTTTATCCCGTTCTTGTATTTGTTCGTGTATTTGTTCGTGTACGTGTTTGTGTTCTTTATCTTTACACCAATAAACGAGTCTAGGAGGATTCCGCACTCCTAGACCTCGTGCGGATCTCGTATCGATCGGCGACGTCCCCGGGGGGACCTACAGATACCTTCGTCAGCTTTACCAAATTTAGAGTTAGTCTTTAATATCGAAAATGGGGACCCGAAAGGTTCAAGACCTTTCAAGTTTGGCTTTCTACCATGCATAAGTTCATAACAGGTTTTATTTAATCTTTTAACAGTTAAAACACGATTAAGGATATAATAGGCTGTAGCAACAGCCTCAACCCAGAACACCACAGGAAGTTTAGCATCTGCCAGCATGGTCCTGGCTCCTTCGATTAGAGTTCTATTCTTCCTTTTAGCTACCCCATTTTGTTGCGGAGTATATGGGGCGCTGTACTGATTTTCTATCCCTTTCTGCAAACAAAACATCTCCATCTGATAGTTCTTGAACTCTGTACCATTATCACTCTTGATGTACTTAACCTTTCTCCCAACAATATTTTCCACCTTTAATCAAGTTAATTACCAACTGAACTGTCTCATCTTTTGCCTTCAGAAAATAGACCCAAGAGTATCGTGAGTAATCATCGGTTACCACCAAACAGAATGAAGTTCCTCCTAGACTTTTTACATTCACAGAACCAAAGAGATCCATGTGAAGCAGGTCCAAGGTGCTGACAATTGAGTTAACCTTCTTGGAGTGATGAGGCTTTTTGTGTTGTTTTCCTTTCTTGCATGAAACACATTGGTCTTCAAAATTGAAATTCTTTAAGGGAACCCCAAGTACCAGCCCATTCTTGAAAATGTAATTCATCTTGCGAAGATGAATATGACCCATTCTTCGGTTCCACAATTCTGACTCAGATTCTGTTGCTTTTGATAGAAGACATGACTCTTTTTTTGCCATCTCGGTTGATCTCATATCCATTACGTACGTGTTCTTTTCTTTTGGAGCCTTCATCACAACCCAGGTCTCTGGTATCTTGAAACCAGGATAAAGTATGAGTGCCTCATCTTTAGTAAAATGAACGGTGTATTCTTTGTCACAAATCTGAGAGACACTCAACAGGTTGTGTTTCAACTTTTCCACAAAATTCACTTTTTCCAACTTTATTCTTCCATTCGTCACAGTCCCAATACCAGTAATTTTTCCTCCACTTTCTCCTGCGAAACTAACCCTACCTCCTTGAACAGACTTCCAATCACGTAACATGTCACACCCGGCCCTGAGCGGCGGAAACAGCCGGGCGCGCGCGAGTGGGAATTGATACTTAAGCACGGGCCATTGCAAACATTCAAAGTAAGATTTTCATTGCGCATGAAAAGTTTAATACAAATACATTACATTGTTTAAAAATTACATAAAAACATCCAAGTATAAAAATTGTTGAAGATTTCCACGCCATATCCCCATGCGCGGCGGGAACAACCACGCGCATAGAAGGGATAGAACTAATATCTTCCAAAAAGCTAGTTTAGATGTTCAGCGTGAGGTGCTCTAAGTGTGACTCCATGCGCTACCTAGTTATCTCCTGAAAGACACGTAAAAACATTTGAATCAGTATAAACTGAGTGAGTTCACAAGTCTTAGTAACTTGATAAATCGTATTGCATCATTAAAACACATGCTTGGTAAAACATAGTTATATCAACATATTCTGATAATCGTTCCGCGGGTTACGCGCGAACATTTCTGGGAACTGTGCTCGTCTATGCAAAGTGGCGCTGCCACTACGAGCTAAAATAAGTAATACCGTCCCGCGGGTTACGCGCGAACGTTTCAGGAACATGTGCTCGTCCATGCAAAGTGGCGCTGCCACTACGAGCTAAAATAATAATTCCGTCCCGCGGGTTACGCGCGGACGTTGTGCCGGAAAACAAGGCGCTCGTCCATGCAAAGAGGCGCGACCCCTACGAGCGGGTTCAAACCCATAGTACTGCCCCATGACCATACTAGGCACTCGTCCATGCAAAGAGGTGCGACCCCTACGAGTGGGTGGATCAAACCAGCAGTCCCTACCCTTAGAGTTCTAATGGTAAAGTGATCACTTACTCGAGTTCTAGCGCACATACATCGAAAACCTTAGATAACCGTTTGCATTACTCATCATGAAACATAACTTAAACACATAATCGCTTGCATAGCTTGTAAGTATACCATGATAAAACATTATTTAAGTACGTGTCCCTCGCCCCGAAAACAGTTTAAAAATAGTGAAAACAGTGAAAATAGGGGCTGTGAGACTCACCTGTGGTTCTTGTTAAGGGATTAATCGAGATTCGGGTTTTCTTGGTGTTGGCCTCGGAATCGAAGGTCTAGTAACAGGATCGGAGCTGGAAACAACGGATGCTTGGGAGAGGATTAGTGCAAGTTTGTAGTTCTTTGAAGTGTGTTTTGGGTGATAATTTAGGTTACAAATTTATAGGCAAACTCAAGGGAACACAATCCCTTGCTTTAGGGGATTGAAATCTTTTCATATCTAGGTGTAATGATGATAAAGTATGGAAATTATTATTGTTTATTGTTTACTTAAAAGTGGAGGAGTGGACAAAAGATCTTGATTTGATTTGGACAGGACATGCAGGTCTGGGGTTGGTGAGAATAGGGTGGCTGACAGTTGACTTTTCATGTTACAGTGTGCTTTTTCAGGTACTTTTGTCAGTGTACAGTAAAAAAAATGGAAAATCTCTGAAACACGCTACTGTTTCCTTTTGGGCGGGAGTAATCTCCTTATGTCTGGAGAATAGACTAAGTGTTCTGTGCGCATCACTTTGTGCGCATAGCTTTCTGCGTGAAGGACATTTCTTTGCTGCGGGTAGGTGCGTAACCTTCTCGCAGTTAGGGACATTGAGTTTCATTTGTAGATTCTCCAGGTGGTCTTGGTATTTCAACATAGTGATCAGTCATGTTGAAGTCAATTCCATCTTGGAGCTTCAGACAAACTAGCTCTCAATGTTCCCGCCATGCGGGGAGGTTAGTTCCCTTCCGCACGCGCATAAACGATGTAGGATGCACCCGCCTTAGCATCATGCGGGATGGTCAACCCATAGACAACATAACATAAAGCCAAAACATTCACGCATGGCGCATATAACATATGCTCACGCTGGTTCTTAACATGGTGCGCTCGCGCAGGGCGCACAACAAATGCACGCGCTGACTAACATGGCGCGCTCGCGCAGGGCGCACATAACAAATGCACGCGCTGACTAACATGGCGCGCTCGCGCAGGGCGCACATAACAAATGCACGCGCTGACTGACATGGCGCGCATCATATTTACAATCACCTAATTATTAGGTTGATTACTTAGTTTAAGGGATTGGGAATTTACCGGGTGTCACATTCTCCCCTCGTTAAACGAATTTCGTCCCGAAATTTAGGAGACGTTGCTGGCAGAAGCCATGTTCTGAAAGAGGTGTGGGTATTTCTTGCGCATTTGGTCTTCTCTTTCCCAAGTGAATTCAGGCCCACGCCTCGAGTTCCATTGGACCTTTACTAACTTGATTTTGCTCCTGCGTAACTTTTGTTCTTTCCAATCGGTTACTGCTATAGGTTCTTCTATGAAGTGCAGCTGTTTGTCGATGTGAATCTCTTCCATCGGCAAAATCAACGTTTCGTCAGATAAGCACTTTTTGAGGTTGGACACATGAAACGTATCATGAACTCCACTGAGTTCGGCGGGTAAACGGAGTTTATAAGCAACCGGACCGATCCTTTCCAGGATCTCAAATGGTCCAATGTAGCGCGGATTCAACTTTCCTCGCTTGCCGAAACGGGGGACTCCTTTCCATGGAGAGACTTTCAAAAGTACTTTATCCCCTACTTGAAACTCCAATGGTTTCCTTCGCACATCTGCGTAGCTCTTCTGTCTGTCGCGCGCTGTCTTAAGGCGATCCCTTATCTGAAAAATCTTGTCTGTTGTTTCTTGGATCAATTCTGGACCAGTCATTTGCTTGTCACCTACTTCAGCCCAGCACAGTGGGGATCTACACTTGCGCCCATACAAAGCTTCGAACGGCGCAGCCTTAATGCTTGTGTGATAGCTGTTGTTGTAAGAAAATTCAACCAATGGGAGATGAGTATCCCAGCTACCTTCGAAATCGATTGCGCACGCGCGTAGCATATCTTCCAATGTCTGGATTGTTCGCTCGCTTTGCCCATCCGTTTGAGGATGATATGCCGTACTCATGTCAAGACGAGTACCTAAAGCTCCTTGTAACGATCTCCAAAACCTTGATGTGAACCGACTATCTCTATCAGAAATGATGGACACTGGGACTCCATGTTTTGAAACTACTTCTCGAATATACAGTCGGGCTAACTTTTCCATCTTATCGGTTTCCTTGATAGGCAGGAAGTGCGCTGACTTAGTTAGCCGATCCACAATAACCCATATTGTGTCATAACCCCCAGGTGTCCTTGGCAGTTTGGTGATGAAGTCCATAGAGATTTGTTCCCACTTCCACATGGGAATTTCTGGCTGTTGAAGCAACCCTGATGGTTTCTGGTATTCAGCCTTTACCTTCGAACACGTCAGGCACTTACTGACATACGTCGCGATGGCGCCTTTAAGATTGGGCCACCAATACAGCGTTTTAACATCTTGGTACATCTTGTCTGCGCCAGGATGTACGGAATACCGCGTCTTGTGAGCTTCGTTCAAGACCTGCTCGCGCAATCCTCCCTTGAGAGGGACCCATATGCGGTTAGCGAAATATAGATTGCCGTTCTCTTTAAGTTCCAAATTCTTAACCATACCCCCAAGGCATTCGTTTTTAACAAACTCTGGTTTCAAGGCTTCTTGCTGAGCGTCTCGGATGCGGGTAGAGAGATCTGCGCGAATGGTCAACCTTAGAGCCTTGACTCGTAGCGTTTTTATTCGCTCCTTCCTACTTAGCGCGTCTGCTACCACATTCGCCTTTCCAGGGTGGTACTTAATCTCGCAATCATAATCGTTCAACAACTCCACCCATCTTCGTTGCCTCATGTTTAAATCCTTTTGATCAAATATATGCTGAAGGCTCTTGTGATCCGTAAAGATTATACACTTTGTACCATAGAGGTAATGGCGCCAAATCTTTAGCGCGAAGACAACCGCTCCAAGTTCTAAATCATGCGTTGTGTAGTTCTTTTCATTGGTCTTGAGTTGGCGTGAGGCATACGCTATGACTTTGTCTCGTTGCATAAGGACACATCCAAGTCCCTGATGTGAAGCGTCGCAGTAAACAACAATGTCATCCATCCCCTCGGGCAAAGACAAAATTGGCGCACTACATAACTTCTGTTTCAACATTTGAAATGCTGTTTCCTGATTTTCGCCCCAAACAAACTTCTTGTCTTTCTGAGTTAGCGCGGTCAGAGGTAGAGCTATTTTGGAGAAGTTCTCAATGAAGCGTCGATAGTAGCCAGCTAGTCCTAGGAATTGCCTCACCTCAGTTGGGGTTTTTGGCGCTTCCCAGTTTTCGATGGCCTTGACTTTGGAAGGATCAACGTGAATTCCTTTCTCGTTTACAACGTGACCGAGAAAGTGAACTTCTCTAAGCCAAAACTCGCACTTGGAAAACTTCGCATACAACTTTTCTTTCCTCAACAATTCCAAAATCAATCTCAGGTGTTGCTCATGCTCGGCCTTGGTCCGTGAGTAAATCAGAATATCATCTATAAACACAATCACAAACTTGTCCAAGTATGGTTTGCACACACGGTTCATCAGATCCATGAACACAGCCGGCGCATTAGTTAGCCCGAAAGGCATCACTAAGAACTCATAATGGCCGTATCTAGTTCGGAAGGCTGTTTTCGGCACATCTTCCTCATGGACCCTAAGTTGGTGGTATCCTGATCGTAGATCTATCTTCGAGTAATAACTGGATCCCTGCAACTGGTCAAATAAGTCGTCAATCCTCGGTAAGGGGTACCGATTCTTGACTGTTAGCTTGTTCAGCTCCCTGTAGTCAATACACATTCTGAACGAACCATCCTTCTTCTTAACAAACAGTACTGGAGCTCCCCAAGGTGAAAAGCTTGGGCGTATGAAACCCTTATCCAATAGTTCCTGTAACTGATTGGATAGCTCTTGCATCTCAGATGGAGCTAATCGATAAGGCGCTCGAGCTACTGGCGCAGCTCCTGGGACTAAATCAATACGAAACTCGACTTGTCGCGGCGGCGGTAATCCGGGCAAATCTTCAGGAAAAACTTCTGGAAATTCGCGCACTACTGGTAAGTCTTCAATTCTTCGCTCATCTCCTTTCTTCTCTACGACATGCGCCAGGAAGGCGTAGCACCCTTTCCTTAGGCACTTTCGCGCCTTTAGGCACGAAATCAGTTTCGTCGCAACTCCCCTTCTTTCCCCTTGAATTACCAAGGTTTCTCCGTTCAACAGTGGGATCCGAACCTGCTTCTCATGGCAAATAACTTCCGCGCGGTTCTCGACTAACCAATCCATACCTACCACAATGTCAAAACTTCCCAAGTCTATTGGCAACAAGTTAATATTGAACCCGTGATCTCCCATGACTATAACACATTGTTCAGTTCTTTCGTTCGCGTATAACTGCCTACCATTGGCTAGTTCTATAGTATAAGGCGTGTCTAGTCTACTGGTTGCTAGGCCTAGGGAGTCTTTAAACTCGGCGGATATAAAACTTAGGTCAGCGCCAGTATCAAATAAGACAGATGCAAAATGTCCGTTAAGCAAAAACGTACCGGTTACCACATTCGGCTCTTCTTTAGCTTCGCCTGCGCCGATCACAAAAGCTCTCCCGCGAGCTTGGTTCCCCTTTTGCGGGCAATCCCGACTAAAATGCCCTGGCTTCCCGCATGCGTAGCAGTTGTCGCTTGCTCCAGCTTCTCTGGCACGGCAATTCATCGTCTTGTGCCCTGGTCTGCCACATTTGGCACATTCGATTCTTGCGCATTCACCCTCGTGGTGATACTTGCATTTGTTGCACCATGGGCGAGGCCCGCTGTATCCTTTTCGTGGTGGCTCCGCGGCCTGAATCGCGTAAACCCTTGCGCTTTCCTGCTTCTTGAACGGTGGCTGCTTGGTGTCGGACCCTCGGTGGTGAGAGTTCCATTTCCTCTTGGGATCAGAGGTTCGCTGCTCGATTCCGCGCGTAGTCAACATACCTGCACGGATCGTATCCCTTGTAAGGGTGATGGCCCGCGCTACCGCCTCATCAAAGGTTGGAGGCGCTGCGGCGTTGAGCGGAACCCTAACAACAGGAGGTAACCCAAAAATATACCTCTCGATCTTCTTTTCCTCCGTGTTTGCCATGTCTGGCACCAACTGGCAAAGTTCGTTGAACCGGTTGTTGTAGGCGTCGATATCCGTTCCTACCATGGTGTGGTTCCAGAATTCCTGTTGTAGACTCTGGATTTCTGCGCGAGAGCAGAACTTCCTCATCATCATCTCCTTCAGTTCCTCCCAGGTCTTGTGGAGAGCAACTTCTCGCCCCAATGTTTTCGTTTGAAGCTTCCACCAAGACGAAGCTGCCTCTTGGAACATGCAGGTCGCGTAAAGGACCTTCTGGTTCTCACTACATCCGCTAATGGAGAGAACTGTCTCCATCTTGTCAATCCAGTTGTAGAGCCCAATGGCCCCTTCGGTTCCCTTGAATGGCCAAGGCTTACAGGCCATGAATGTCTTATAGGAGCATCCTTTGTCCAAGGCTCCTGATTCGGGTTCTGGGGTCTCATTCTGACGACCCTGACTTGATTCGGCCTTGCTGGCCTCATGTGTTGCGATCGCTTGCGCGATTATTTCCGCGAGTTCCTCGGGTGTCATGGTAATTCCCTTGGCTTTAGTTGGAGGCATTCTCGCTTTAAAAGAGTGAAAATATCAGACTTAGCGCATGTACTCTGAGCACATAATGTTATCATTATTTACTAGACAGTGTGACCCGTGTTCCTAAGTGTGTGTATAGTTTCTTTTGAAAATATTCTTTGAAAAATATTTCATGCGATTCCCCAACGGTTATAGTCTAGGTTAAAACTTCTTTTCCTAGTTCGCTATAACCAGTGCTCTGATACCAATCTGTCACACCCGGCCCTGAGCGGCGGAAACAGCCGGGCGCGCGCGAGTGGGAATTGATACTTAAGCACGGGCCATTGCAAACATTCAAAGTAAGATTTTCATTGCGCATGAAAAGTTTAATACAAATACATTACATTGTTTAAAAATTACATAAAAACATCCAAGTATAAAAATTGTTGAAGATTTCCACGCCATATCCCCATGCGCGGCGGGAACAACCACGCGCATAGAAGGGATAGAACTAAAATCTTCCAAAAAGCTAGTTTAGATGTTCAGCGTGAGGTGCTCTAAGTGTGACTCCATGCGCTACCTAGTTATCTCCTGAAAGACACGTAAAAACATTTGAATCAGTATAAACTGAGTGAGTTCACAAGTCTTAGTAACTTGATAAATCGTATTGCATCATTAAAACACATGCTTGGTAAAACATAGTTATATCAACATATTCTGATAATCGTTCCGCGGGTTACGCGCGAACATTTCTGGGAACTGTGCTCGTCTATGCAAAGTGGCGCTGCCACTACGAGCTAAAATAAGTAATACCGTCCCGCGGGTTACGCGCGAACGTTTCAGGAACATGTGCTCGTCCATGCAAAGTGGCGCTGCCACTACGAGCTAAAATAATAATTCCGTCCCGCGGGTTACGCGCGGACGTTGTGCCGGAAAACAAGGCGCTCGTCCATGCAAAGAGGCGCGACCCCTACGAGCGGGTTCAAACCCATAGTACTGCCCCATGACCATACTAGGCACTCGTCCATGCAAAGAGGTGCGACCCCTACGAGTGGGTGGATCAAACCAGCAGTCCCTACCCTTAGAGTTCTAATGGTAAAGTGATCACTTACTCGAGTTCTAGCGCACATACATCGAAAACCTTAGATAACCGTTTGCATTACTCATCATGAAACATAACTTAAACACATAATCGCTTGCATAGCTTGTAAGTATACCATGATAAAACATTATTTAAGTACGTGTCCCTCGCCCCGAAAACAGTTTAAAAATAGTGAAAACAGTGAAAATAGGGGCTGTGAGACTCACCTGTGGTTCTTGTTAAGGGATTAATCGAGATTCGGGTTTTCTTGGTGTTGGCCTCGGAATCGAAGGTCTAGTAACAGGATCGGAGCTGGAAACAACGGATGCTTGGGAGAGGATTAGTGCAAGTTTGTAGTTCTTTGAAGTGTGTTTTGGGTGATAATTTAGGTTACAAATTTATAGGCAAACTCAAGGGAACACAATCCCTTGCTTTAGGGGATTGAAATCTTTTCATATCTAGGTGTAATGATGATAAAGTATGGAAATTATTATTGTTTATTGTTTACTTAAAAGTGGAGGAGTGGACAAAAGATCTTGATTTGATTTGGACAGGACATGCAGGTCTGGGGTTGGTGAGAATAGGGTGGCTGACAGTTGACTTTTCATGTTACAGTGTGCTTTTTCAGGTACTTTTGTCAGTGTACAGTAAAAAAAATGGAAAATCTCTGAAACACGCTACTGTTTCCTTTTGGGCGGGAGTAATCTCCTTATGTCTGGAGAATAGACTAAGTGTTCTGTGCGCATCACTTTGTGCGCATAGCTTTCTGCGTGAAGGACATTTCTTTGCTGCGGGTAGGTGCGTAACCTTCTCGCAGTTAGGGACATTGAGTTTCATTTGTAGATTCTCCAGGTGGTCTTGGTATTTCAACATAGTGATCAGTCATGTTGAAGTCAATTCCATCTTGGAGCTTCAGACAAACTAGCTCTCAATGTTCCCGCCATGCGGGGAGGTTAGTTCCCTTCCGCACGCGCATAAACGATGTAGGATGCACCCGCCTTAGCATCATGCGGGATGGTCAACCCATAGACAACATAACATAAAGCCAAAACATTCACGCATGGCGCATATAACATATGCTCACGCTGGTTCTTAACATGGTGCGCTCGCGCAGGGCGCACAACAAATGCACGCGCTGACTAACATGGCGCGCTCGCGCAGGGCGCACATAACAAATGCACGCGCTGACTAACATGGCGCGCTCGCGCAGGGCGCACATAACAAATGCACGCGCTGACTGACATGGCGCGCATCATATTTACAATCACCTAATTATTAGGTTGATTACTTAGTTTAAGGGATTGGGAATTTACCGGGTGTCACATAACAATTTCTTGTTACCAGTCATGTGCCGGGAACAGCCACTGTCAACAACCCACATATTGTTTACAGCCCTGTTCGACTGTTCCTACACAATTAAAGAAATAGATTAAAATCTGGGGACCCAAGACTTTCTGGTCTTGGGTTGATTAAACCTGTTATCCGACATCCAGTACCTTGGTTGCCCAAAGTTAGTTTGAGGAGCGTTTCTATAAGTTCTGAAAGGAAAATTTCTAAATGACTGGCTATGAGGCCATCCAAACCTTCGTGAATTTCTAGCATTAATGGAATTATAATTGTTGGTTTGGTTATTCACTGGGAAAAAACGAGACTGGTTTCTTTGAAATCTTGGATTAGTCCAATGATTGTGATTTAATGTGTTAGCATTCTTACCAGCATCATATTTAGTATTCGTTTTATTCTCAGTTTTAGTAGGCCTCATATTTCTAGATTTCCTCTGTTTCAGAGGACAATCAGTGATAAGGTGTCCTATCCTGTTGCATCTAAAACAACTTCTGTTTGAACTATTCTGGTTGTTTTGAATTTTCGTCTCAAAAGTTGTTGCAGATGTCGAGGTTGCGTTACTATCAGTTTGTCTCACATATGGTGGGACAAACGGATTTAGGGGAGATTTCTTTTCATCAAACTTATAGTCCTCCCCTCGTTTTAGTAACATAACCTCTTCTTTTATCTCACCCTATTCGGAAGACTTGTCCGAGTTTGACGAGATAGAACTTGAGACAGAACTTGTGACATTAGAACTTGTCTTACTCGTTTCACTCTCATTAACTTCAGTTTCTTTAGCAGAGACCTTTATTGGAACTGTCTGACTAACTTCAACATTCACAGATTGCTGATTACTAGGATTATATGTATAGTTATTATTGTATGGTGGTGGGACTTCTGAGAATCCAATTCCCCCTTTGTTAACCAGGGAACGTTGAACACTTATGATGTGATCTAACATCGCAGAAGAATTTCTAAATTGTTCAATTTTTTTGTTCAGTTCCACCACCTTTACCTGGTAATCAGCTATCTGTTTATCTTTTTCAGCGATTAGTGTGGTCTTTTCTTCTAAAACTTTATAACTAATATCAATCACTTGTATTTTTTCAGCTAGGGTGGCTTTAAGACTTCTGATATCCTTTTCACTGGATTTTATTTTTACCTAGTAGCTGTTTTATTTAGTTTTAGAATAGTGATGTTCTTCTTTTAAATTTTTAAATTGAGTGTCCAAACTAACAAACTGATCAGTTAATGCTTTCAATGATCAGACAGATTTTCACATTGTTCACAATGAGATTCAGAACATACATCTGAGAGTTGATCGTTCACTTCTGCCATGTATGCTTGATCTTCCCCCGTCTATTTGTCACTTCCTCCAGTTTCGATATTTACCAGATTTGCCTGTTCGAATACCTCCTCAACTTGTATATTCCAGTTGTATCCACCGTTTTGCTGAGATACCATAGCCTTGTTTTCACTTCCACCCCCATTCTGTTGAGCATGCCTGTTTTGACTTTGCTCGACTCTCTCATTTGTACACTATTTAGCAAAGTGACCATTTTGTTGACAGTTATAACAACGAACTTTTGACTTGTCAAACCCCGGTCTTTCTCCAACAAACTTTCTACCAGTTTTCTTCATAAATCTCTTTACCCTTCTAACTATCATAGCCATCTGCCATTGCAGATCCATTTCTTCCAGATCATCAACGTCGATCTGATCATAGTCCTCATCCAAAGTTGCAGGGTCGACTATTTTTCCTTTGATGTACTTCTCATAAGAGGCAATGAAAGAGGCATAGAGAACAAACTGTTGTTCAGCTGATTTTACACTCATAGGCATCTGTGAGTAGTTCTTGCTAGAAGCATTGGTTGAGAAATTACCAGCTGAGGTTTGAGGTTTTGAGGAACTACTACCTCCTGCTATAAAACATACGTCACCATCCATATTGAGAACCACATGACCATCTTGAGTGGCGTTTGATTCCCCCTTTGAGTAGTAGACAGTGGATTCTGTTTTTAAACTTGAGTTTGAGTTTGGAGTGACTTTAGCACCATACATTCCCGAATCCTGAACCTGATCAGTAGGTGTCTCCTTTCGAGCCATATTAAGTTCAAAATTACGTAACTTATTTACCACAGTCTCCAAGTCAATATTCTCAAAGTCTTTATCTTCTCTCATCAGAACTGTGTACATCTCCCATTTTGGTAGGAGGGCATCAAGATGCTTTTCCACTATCTCTTCTTCCTTGTATTCAATGGAGTAGTTACTTAGCTCGGTCATCAGATGATAATATCGAGTGATGATGTCATCAAGTGATTCATTTTTCAGATACTTGAATACAGAGAATTGAGTTTTCAGCAGCTTTGTCTTGGAGGTACATATCCCAACATTTCCTTCATATCGATTCTCTAGTGCTTCCCATAGTTCTCTAGCAGTTTTGTATTTTTTGAAAGTATGAAGAATCTCTTGTAGAAGTGCCATTGTTATAGCTGCATGCGCTTTACTTTCTGCCTCATACATTTTCTTTTCATCATCTTCCATCTTACTTTACTTCTTAATCTGTTCACGACCTTCAAACATGGATGCTGGTGGAATGTACCCGTCTTGAATGCAGACCCACATCTTTGCGTCTTGATACTTCACATACTGTTCAAATCTATCTTTCCATGCAACGGAATCAGTACCTTTAAGCAGTTTTGGAGCTTTAGTTGCTGAACCAGCTTTAACCTCCATCTTTATCAGTTCAATGATGTTTATCGAAGTCATACTTGAACGAAACGAGACTTAGAACTTAAAAACAAAATTCTGTGTGCAGTAAGCAGCGAAGTTACTACAACTTCACTTGTAACTTCGCTTAAGGACAACTTCGCCGATTATAAACTTCGCTACTTAACAACTTCGCTTGCTATACAACTTCGCTGGCTATACAACTTCGCTGGCTATACAATTTCGCTAGTCACACAACTTCGCTAGTCACAACTTCGCTGAAACCCTATATCTTCGCTAAAACCCTAGTTTGGGTGACAGCAACTTCGCCAGAAGAACAAGGGAGTTTTGCAGGGGATGAGGAGTGATGAGGAGCGACTGACAAAAACGAGGTATTTCAACGTAAAATAGTTCCGCGAATTGTCTAACGGAATGATCTTAACACCCATGTGATAATACCGAACCACACAATCACGAGCAAAATGCTCTGATACCAATTGTAGGTTCCCAGCCGGATCTACACAGGAGTATCTCATAACACGAGAGTGCGGAATCCCCTCGTATATGATACGAGTGTCGGGACGATTAACACGTTGAATCTAAACAAACACACGAGGATATACGATAATACTTGTTATATTGCAAGGTGTAATAACCAAAGAAACAAACACGTGATTCAGAGAATCACCCCAAGCCAGCCATTCAAAAGTTATATTAAAGAGCCGAAGTTAAGAGTATATATAAGTTGACAACTTCGCCTAACATACTAGGCGAAGTTGTCTTAACTTCGCTCAACTTCAAGTTCGCTAAAACAAAGGCGAACATATAAAAACAAGTTCAACACAAAACAAACAATTTAAACGATTACAGACACAAATAAACACGAGATACTGAATTACTGGCATCATGCACCAACACCTTGAGAAACTTAGGAATCAAGCTTCGTCAAGCTTCCCACCATTCCAAGGAGAAATTCCCTCGATTCAAGAACAAGCAGATGAAATTCGAGAACAGAACCAAGCTGCCAAGACATACCTTTACCTTTCATCCGATATGGATTATGTTCCGTATCCAGAACCGAGGAATCACTACAAGATGGTGACATTGGGTTACTGCGACCCACCTCCACAATATGGATACCCCAACGTAGTCCCGCAGTCGTATGAAGAGCATTTGGATTGTGCTCTGCACGAAACTGACGATTGGAGGAAGAATGTAGACGAGGAAGGAAAGAAAAAGAAGAAGGTGGGAGAAACACTCATTCGTAAGTGCAGCAAACTAACGAAGGTTGTGAAGGAGTTCTTAAAAGACTAAAGATGGTGGCCATGTGAAGTTATGTGTATAATGTAGATTATCTGTGTTATGTGATGAATAAAAGAACGTATGAAACGTTCTTATGTAATGATAGGGCAAATTATATATATCGTTAAAACGATAAATATACTTATGTGTAATATAAAACAAATATATATGTCTCATGTGATATATATATATATATATATATGTTTAATAAAATGTGTGTTTAATAAAAGAAAATGTTGTTAAAATTTCAGACTTAATTGAAAAAGAAAAAGAAAATATGTCTGAACAAAGTAACAACAACGAGAATGCTCGTAAAGAGAAAGAAATGAAAGACAAGGGGAAAGACCCCGAGAATGAGAACGAGCGAGAGGAAGAAATTCCAGAAAAATACTTGAATAAAATTCAAATGATGATTAAGAAAGCCGTTAGGGAAGAGTCTGAGTTTAGATCTCAATCTAGACAATCCAAACATTCCCGATATGTTAATCCTTCCGTTCATCTCTCTCTAAAATCCCCGATAAACGAACGATTCGAATTGAAGGGGACAAAGACGCTGGCCAAGTTAGCATAATCTCTATGATTAGGGCTAAAAAATGTTTAAATCAAGGATGCCTCGCATTCATGGCCTACATCACTGAAGAATCCAAGCCAAAAGAAATCAAAGACGTTCCTATTGTTTCCAACTTTTCCAACGTCTTTCCTGATGAACTTCCCGGTATCCCTCCCGATCGTGAAGTAGAGTTTAGGATCGATCTTATTCCTCGTACTGCTCCAATCACCAAAGCTCATCGCATAGCGCTAACCGAAATGAAGGAGTTGAAGAAACAACTCGATGAGCTACTAGAAAAAGGATTCATTCGACCAAGTTCGTCACCATGAGGAGCGCCAATTCTATTCGTCAAAAAGAAGGATGGTTTCATGCGAATGTGTATCGATTATAGTGCGTTAAACAAGGTTACAATCAAAAACCGTTATCCACTCCATCGTATTGATGACCTTTTCGATCAACTTCAAGGTGCTAGCTTCTTTTCAAAAATCAATCTTCGTTCCGGCTATCACCAACTTAAAGTCCAATCTGAAGATATTCCAAAGACCGCGTTTCGAACAAGGTACGGCCATTATTAGTTCATGGTTATGCCGTTTGGACTTACTAATGCACCAGCTGCGTTCATGGATATGATGAATCGTATTTGCAAGCCTTACTTGGATAAATTTGTTATCGTATTCATCGACGACATACTTATTTATTCTAAGTCAAAGGCTGATCATGAAATTCATCTTCAAACTTTACTTGAGATTCTTAGAACCGAGAAATTGTACGCCAAATTTTTGAAATGCGAGTTCTGGTTGCACGAGGTACAATTTCTTGGCTATATCATTAACGTCAACGGTATTCAAGTGGACCCCGCTAAGATTGAAGCTATCTCTAGTGAGAGGTTCCGAAGTCGCCAACCGAGATCCGAAGTTTCTTAGGATTGGCTGGCTACTACCGTAGATTCATCGAGAACTTTTCTCGAATCGCTGTTACCCTAACTTCCTTAACTCGTTAGAATATCAAGTATGAATGGGGAACGAAGCAACAAGAGGCGTTCTATATACTTAAACAAAAGCTTATTCAAGCACCTATCTTGGCTTTGCCAGAAGGTACCGAGGATTTTGTTGTCTTTAGTGACACATTTCATTCCGGTTTGGGATGTGTACTAATGCAACGCAAGAAAGTAATCGCTTACGCCTCTCGTCAACTCAAAGTACATGAAAATAATTACACGACTCACGATCTAGAGTTAGGTGCCATAATCTTTGCACTTAAAATATGGAGGCACTATCTCTATGGAGTAAAATTTACCGTGTACAATGATCATAAGAGTTTGAAACATATTTTCGACCAAAAAGAGGTCAATATGTGCCAACGACGCTGGATGGAAATGCTCAATGACTATGATTGCGAGATTGTTTACCATGAAAGCAAAGCCAACGTCGTTGTCGATGCCTTAAGTCGCAAAGAACATGAAAATCCTAAAAGAGTTCGAGCATTGCGACTAGAACTCCAAGTTGATCTCTTTGAACAAATCAAGTTAGCTCAAACGCAAGCGATTAATGAAAATCAAATCTCCGATGAAAAACGTAACGGCACCATTGACTCGTTAGTCAAAGGTGACGATGGTATCCTTAGACTCGGTAATAGGATTTGGGTACCAATCGTTGGAGTGTTACGTGAGAAAATTTTGAACGAAGCTCATAAGTCGAAATACATGATGCATCCCGGAAGTGATAAGATGTACCACAACCTCAAAGCCAACTATTGGGGGAACGGGATGAAAAGGGATGTCGCTTCGCATGTTGCGAAATGTTTGACGTGTTTAAAAGTCAAGGCTGAACATCAAAAGCCTTCGGGATTGCTTCAGCAACCCGAACTTCCCGTATGGAAGTGGGAGTTAATAACCATAAATTTCATAACCAAACTCCCAAAGACAACTCGACAACACAATGCTATATGGGTAATTTTGGATCGTTTAATGAAATCCGCACATTTCATACCCATTAATGAGTCTTACTCAATGGATAGATTAGCACGTATCTATGTAAACACCATTGCTGCTTTGCATGGAGTATCGCTGTCTATAATATCTGATCGAGACAGTCGTTTTACGTCTCATTTCTGGAAAAGCTTCCAACATGCTCTTGGTACAAAGTTGAACCTTAGCACCGCCTATCATCCACAAACCGATGGGCAAAGCGAAAGGACTATTCAAACGTTGGAAGACATGCTCCGAGCTTGTGTGATCGATCTAGGTGGAAGTTGGGATGACCACTTACCCCTAATGGAATTTTCGTATAATAATAGCTATCACACGAGTATTCAAGCCGCACCATTCGAGGCGTTATATGGTTGAAAGTGTAGAACGCCCATGTGTTGGTTTGAGATCGGAGATAATCAATTATCTGGACCTGAGATAGTCCAAGAAACCACCGACAAAATACTCCAAATCCGAGAACGACTTAAGACGGCGCGTGACCGTCAAAAGAGTTACGCTGATGTTCGCCGTAAGCCGTTAGAATTTAATGTCGGTGACAAGGTTCTGTTGAAAGTCTCGCCTTGGAAGGTGTAGTTCGCTTCGGTAATAAAGGAAAATTAAGTCCTCGATTCGTTGGACCTTTTGAGGTACTCAAACGAATCGGCACTATTGCATACCGTTTGCGTCTACCTGAGGAAATGCAAGGGATATACGATTTATTCCATATTTTGAATCTGCGTAAGTGTTTGACCGACGAATCTTTGGCTATGCCATTAAAAGACGTAGAAATAAATGAGAATTTAAAATTCGTTGAACGTCCAATTAAAATTGAAGATTCGAAAACAAAGAAATTAAAAAGACAAACTTTGAAAATAGTGAAAGTTAAACGGCACTCGCGTAGAGGGCCCGAATGTACATGGGAACTCGACTCGGAAATGAGAAAGAAATACCCCCACTTGTTCGAGTAAAGCAATCTCGAGGACGAGATTTGTTTCAAGGTGGGGAGGATGTAACATCGTGAAAATTTTGAGTTCAAAATGACAACTTTCCAAAGTATAGGGACCAATTCTACCAAATTCCAAACTCCAGGGCTTAAATTGTAAAATCTGTTTTCCTGACCCATCGCGGTACGCGATGGATCAGAAAGGACACCCATCGCAGTACGCGATGGGATGTCTGACAAGTTGTGACACGTGTGCCACGTGGCATGCGGTGGCACTGCTTGCTGCCACGTGTCACCACATGGCAACACTGCCGCCACGTGGGCGGTGCCTGCCACGTGGCAAGCCTATGTTGAGACTCAGCCGAGCTACGTCGCGGTACACGACGAGCCAGGTTAAGGACCCATCGCGGTACGCGATGGGATCCAAATTTTTGCCTATAAATATCGGTCAAGGACAGTTCATTTCTGCACACCAAATCTAATCTCACATCTCTCTAACATCACTCTAGCCATCCCTCGATAAACGTGCCATAATATCTCGTTAAGCGCGTCCCAAACCTTCATTTGTGTTCCAACGTTTCCTTGGAGTTCGTGCCACCCTCCACCCATATATCAAGAAGGTGTTTGTCATAATGGCCATAAGTCTCGATAAGCGTGCCACCATATGTTGAAGATTGGCGTTCGTTGATTTGTTTGAAAAAAGAAGCGGCGTTGGAGTGCTGCTCGAGTCCCTAGGATTTCTAAACACCAACGAGGTTAGGCGTAACGATAATTCAATATAATATAACATTATATTCAAGGCTTAGGCCTTAAGTCGAGGTTATGCTCGATACCTCGATAAAAGAAATACGAACATAACAAAGAAAAGAATAAAGAAAACTTGTGATAGATAAAATATATATTTGTGTGCAAGTATATATATATTCGTTGTTATGAAAATATTATTTAATGAATAATGAGTATTCTTAAATAATAAAAGAAAAATGATTACATTTCTTAGAGAAGAAGAAACGTCGGGTTTTGAATATAAACTAAAGGTTTATAATTTACTTTTAAAACTAAGGGTTTTAAAGTAAAAAGAATTGAACTAAAGGTTCAATCGAGGATTGAGATATAAAATAAGACTAAAGGTCTTAAGCCGGATCGTGTATCCGACTAACAAATGTTTATACTCGTACTATAGGTGCGAGATAAAAGAAAGGGAAAGACCCTTGGACGGTGAGTGAAGCCGATCCTAAAGCGATAAGGTGAATACGCCCCTAAACTTTTAAACTTGTTTTCAAAATAAGTCAACATGTTATATGAAATTGGTTACAAGGAACTATGTGTTCCTAAAACCGTTATAGATAAGAGTATAAACCTAGCCCACAGGCTGTGGTATACGTATATCTGGATCCTTACATAGGTGGTACTATGCGATGTATGGGCATGATCGCACCACCCTTGGTCGTAGGACGCTCTCCTGCAGGGAGTACGACCGTTGTGTATATTTATGGGTACTTAATTAAGTCGAACGCTGTGGTGTTTGCAGAGGTGACCTAGAGTAGAGGCTCATGTTTATAATGTGTTATTTGACTTTGTTATTCCTAAGCCACGTTGGGCCGAGGTAGGCGTAGTCTCGAGGGGTAAAAGAGTTATTTTTACGTCAGCTTGTTCACCAGCATTTGTTGCTGACGTATTTTCTTACATTTTGCAGGTGAACAAGATTAGCGCTTGGAAGTGTCGAAGTGCTATTTTAAATCCGATGGCTCGGATATATTTTTGTAGTAACTTAAAGTGGTAGTTTGTAAACATAAACAAGTAATCTTTTGTTAACAACTCTAAACGGGTATTTTATAATCCCGTCTTTTTGAATATATGTAAATATTATATTTAGATCCTTAAATTTTTATAAGTCTTCCGCAAACTAACGCAACTCTGATTTATTTACAACTGCGATACCAACTTATGGGTCACGCTCTAGGCCTAAGATGGGGGTGTGACAGTTATTTCATATAGTTGATTCAATACATTCTTTTTTTCATCTATAATGATTTTGAAAATTTTAAGTTATCGAAATTCAAATCTATTGTTTAACTGGAATGTTTTAAAAACCGGTATTTTATTTGTACCGGATTAGGCTAAAAAATGGTACAACGGGTTGAACCGAGTTATACCGGGATGTTCAACTGGTTGAATAGTTTACCTTATAATTTCCTAAAAATGTAACTTCAATCCAAAAATAATCCAAATCTAAATGATTCCTATAACAAAAAATATTCCAAAAGTTAATGCATATTAAAAAAATTAATGCAAAAGCACTCAATTTAAAAAAAAATAGTCATAAAGTTTACACGTTTGAATGTTAATTGTTGGGCTAAAAGTAATTTTGAAAAATATGAGCCGTAAATATCAAAAATTTATCGGGCTTAAAACCAGTTTGCCGGTAAAAACCGGTATTTTAGATAAAAACCGCCGGTACGATGTTCTAACAAACCGGACAAAAATACCGGACTTAAAATACCGTCCTACTGTGCGAAATTCGGTTTAACCGGTTCAACCGGCCGGTTTGAACCGGTTTTTAAAACACTGTATTTAGAATTGAAGTATATTAGGAATTGTCTATAACTATGAAATTCAAATCTATTGTAATTTTTGGTATTTTCATAAATTAAGCTCTAGATTCTAAATTGTTGAAAAAAAATTAAAGTTGTTAGTTATTTGGTATAACATGATTCTGATTTGTTAACTATGATTAATTATATTAGATTTAATTCTAATTGATTTATAGATATTAAATTTTACTCCTACGACAATAACAACACAATAACAACAGTGAAACTCAATTTGATTTGAAAATTTTTTAATATCCAACCTATAGTTTAAATGTAGTTGAATTTATATATAATTTTTTTAAAACACTATTTTAGCAACTCATAATCAATAAATATATGATTAGCTATATTCATTTTCATAATTTGTAATGAAATATTCAAGTTTATGAATTTAAAATCTATAGTTTGACTATAATTGAATTATATTTGGAATTGTCTATAATTAGGTTCTTTGATTTCTAAAACAATATTTTATAAACGAAATATTAACCTTTAATATCTTTCCCCACGTGAAATTTTTGATAGTTTCAAAACATAAGCTCCGGATTATGATTTGAATTTTATAGGTTGTGTATTGAAATATTGAGATTGATTATTCTATTTATGATTTGATTAAACTTTATCTAAACTTATGAGGTTTAACAAAAATAACCATCCTCTTATGTACTATATAACATTCATTCGTAGATGCATTCTTCACATTTATAACGATCTTTTGACTTTGAAACTTGTTACTTGTACAATGTAAGGTGTTCATCCTTTATTTATAAATTCTATATTCAAACGTAGTTATGTCACTAAAGTCTTTTATCATTTTATTTAAAACAACTTACAATGGAGGTTCAAAGCTTAAAAATATTGAATGAAATTGATGTTCTCAAAACCTCTCCACCCACTGTTAAGGTTAGAGTTTTGAGGTTTGGACCATCAAGGATAATAAACACGTTAACGAGGACTCTTAGATTGAGACGGTGCTCATGGATCAATCTGTAAGTTAATATTTATTTTTCTTTCTCTATTATAATAACTACTCTTATCATTAATATTTACACATGTTTCTTATCATTATATTCTTATTTCATGACAGGAGAATTGAATGTAAGCTACAACTTTTAAACAAGAAGTTTTTCGTTTCAAAAGGTTTTTGAAAGATAACGTGACTCTGACCACTATGAATCCTAGCGTTGGTTTGAATGGTTCCAATTACAAAATCATTGATGGTCCAAACACACATGTCAAGACTTTGATGGTCGTTTGTTTGGTTTCAAGTAAAGTTCACTTTGATTAATTTGACAAAGAGATTAGTTTGAAGTCCACTATAGTTAGGTTCATTTTGATTAATATTTTATTTTTTTGATTAATTCTACAACATTTTTTTTCAAGTAACATTTTCATTTGCTTCTTGTAGATGTCATTGGTCATGTGGTTCACATATTCAAGAGCAACGACTCAAACTTGAAAGAAAAAAACACACGTACTATGAAGATCTATGATTTAAGGTAATAATATTGATAACAACTTTATTTAACATATCTTATATACAATATGTTATTTCACATCTACTTTGTTTATTTTGGTGGAAATTGTGTTTATCTCACACTTTAGGATGATTACGCCTCGCAATTGTCCAAATATGTAATTGATCATTTTGAGGAAGGTCGTGCGATTATTCTGCTTCAATTTGGTAGAGCTAAGTTTTATACCGGTTCTGATGATAAAGGTATTCACGACTACGTTGTTCACACACATTTTTAATGGAATTTATGTTAAAATCTAGGATCTTGAATATATTAAGTCATTCTTTAACCTTTTAATTTTAGTAGAGAAAACCGGCATATGACAATTAGTCTTTTGCTTTTTTTGTTGTGTGTGTGTATTTCCGATAGGTTACTTATATGTAATAACAATATTCGTCATCTCTTTTTTGTTTGGATTGTTAAATGGCAATGATGTCCACATTCGCTCACCAATCCCAGTAAAGTTGTTGTCATCTCTTGATAGGTTTTCGAAAGCAACGGCTTACTTTAATATTTGCGAGATTTGCACAATTATCTTGGTAAGTTCGTGATTCTATATTTTTAACTTACCTAATTATCTCTAATATCCTGTAGTATGTAGATTAATTAGTTGTTACTTTTTTCCAGCAAAAAGGTATCATCTTACTCGGAACAATAAAAGCTATATGTCCGGGTACATATTGGTATTACATTGGGTTTAGTAGTTGTAGCCGTAAACTAATAGTTAATGTTGTTGAAGGTGGCAACGTTTATCAATGAAAAAAAAATCCAAGATGCAACGCATTAGGTGTTGCCTCTGCACCTAGTATACAATTACTTGTAGTTTATAAATTCTTATTATATTGTCATGATGAATATCTTTGGTTTATATTGTTACTTTTTTTTAACTTTTAATTAAGGGACATGTAACACCTATTGTAGGTATAAGATAAATATAAGTGTCATACATCGACTTAGGGCTTAGACGTGTGACCAATAGTCGGTATCTGTTTTGTAAATATATCAAAGTTGCAGGTTATTTAACGGAAGTCTTTGTTTATAATAAAATATTAATTTATTTTGAAACCTTCTCGGATATTATATATCCGAGTAGTTGCTTTATAAATCGTGTTTAAATATTGTTTAAAATATTTTAATAATAAAAATTTGAGTCATCTCTAACTTGCGAACATCTAACTCCATGAGTGACTCTAATTCCTTGCTACATGTGTTAAATCTGTTCCCTTGAAATGTGGGGAGAATACTTCAGCGATATGCTGGTGAATCGTTGACTTTAAACGCATTTAATAAATCTTTCTTTGATTGGAAATGTAGTTTTCTTGAACAATCTCAGTAGAAACGCCTCTTATATCTGGGTTTTGTAGCACTTGCCATACACACACAATTTCGGTTCTCCGGGAACTAATGCCCATTGTAGAACTTTTATTATGATTTCTAGTCTGCGGCCACGTAGTCTTGATTGATAGACTAGACGAATTATGTTTGGATACAGACAATGTGTACTCGATCTGAGTTGGTGTGTGAGTGAGTTTGGTTAAAGGAAAAAAAAATTAAACCGCATATTCAAAGAACCGCCTGACTCAAAGTGTCTTTATTTTTTAATGAACTAAAATAAAATATTAAAGTTGATTTTGTTAAATGTACTAACTCGAATTCCTTTATGTACGCGAAAGTTGATACTAGGGGCGCAAACGAGACGAGTTGAGACCAAGCTTGACTAGGCTTGAGCTCGGCTCGTTTTAAGTTCTATCTTTAAAGCTCGAGCGCTCAGGCTCAACTTGTTTCCTATTTATCATTTGTTTTTTTTATATAATTATAATCATTTTTATATATTTTTTCTATTATAACTTTATGTATATAATAATATATATTATCAGTTTTAGTGCCCATGTAAAACACGGGGTTATTCAAAATATAAAATTACAAGTAAAGAAAATAATTACATAACGTATATGAATAAATATATTACATCTATGCTTGTATCTATACTATGTGTATATAAAATTGATTTTATTTATATCACAAAATTATTTTATTTAAATAAATTTAATAAAAAAAATGCACGTGCAAAGACTTACCTGAGAACGCTACTTTTATTGAATCTTGATTGCCAGTATCTATAATTGAAAGAATTCATGAAGAAAACTTCTCATACAATAGTAGTTTTGACCATTCAGCCTAAATACTGAATGAGCGTTACTTTTATTGATATATTATCAGTTTACAACCCATAGAAGGAAACGAGAACATTAAATTATAACGACGGATATTCTTCAATAATTATGTATTTATAAGCTAAACTATGAAAGATTTTGATAAGTTTGACAACATAAAAAACAACATTTTAACCCATTCAATTTTGTGAATATTTTTCTTCATTTGAGCATAGTCACTAAAACTTGATTTGAAGATTTCAAATCAAGTTTACAACAGAAAAATAAAATGCTTCTCACACAACGCTTTGATAACAATTGAAAGAAAAGTTAATGCTGACACAAATGTTTCAAATTTGATACAAGTAATAAGCATTGATAGGCCTAGGGGTGGCATGTCGTAAGTGTTCACCATCTATACTTAAATTTAATAGTCAAAGGAAAAATAGTAAGTTTACCAAATCCCAAACCTTTTGATTTTTGTTTTCCAAAAATGTCCATGAAAATAAATTTGAAACAAAAAACAAGTTTATCCATTGGCATTTTCAAGTCAACACTTTGAACCCGTAACAAATTTGACAATAAATCTATTTGAATTCTGAAACTTTTAAAAATACTTAGATTTCTCATTTTTGACCAATAACAAATTTTGACCAAAATGTAGTTAACTTTATTTACCAATTTTTTACTGTAAAAAATTTAAGTTCCATAAAACCCAAAACAATCCTTGATATAAAAACCAAGAAATTAAATATGATAAACTATGTTATATATGAAAGTGATTGATATATATTTACGAAATTAACCGAAAAATATATAGTTTCCTAAATTAACCGAAAAAATAAATTGATAGATTGAAAGCATATATTTATAATTTATAAATTTATATGACAATTCTCAATTATAATAATAATAATAATGGATAAATGAACTGATTTTAAAAAAATGGATCAACTCTTAAGCATAAATTTATGATTTAATAAGTAAAAAAATTACTTTGTAAAATGAAAGCATATTCAAGTTTTGTTTTTCTTTATAATCTTCAATAATATAAATAGTAAAATATGCTAATGATAACATTTGAAATTATATATTCTTTTCAATTTTAACGAACATGGTTTGCCGTTAATTTTTGGATTTCACCAAGTGTTTTGATATATATAGTAGAATAATATGTTAATATTTTTTTACATAAAAATATATAAATATAATATAAATAAAATGTAAAAGGAAAGCGAATATGGACATATATTATGATCAATTAAGATATTAGCTTTGGAGAGAAAAAAAGTTGTGATGTTTAATCATAAACTGACACGTGTCACAGTTATTTTACTTTATTAGAATAAGTAGATAGATTTTGTTATTTTTATTTATTTTTCCTAACATTATTTATATTTATTAATAATTATTAAACATATATTCTATAAAAACATATAAATGACGTGCTTGTTTAGTCTCGTGAGTCGGCTCGAGCTTGATAAGTGAAGCTCAGGCTCCGGCTCGTTTTTTAAACGAGCTTACTTTTAGGCTCGAGCTTAGGCTCGGGGTCGACTAAGCTCGGCTTGAACGAGCATTTTAACGAGCCGATCTCGAGTAGTTTGCAAACAACTTAGCTCATTTGCATCCCTAGTTGAAACCTTGTTTTCTGATATATAAATATTTTTAATAGTATATTTATACAAAAGTTTGAACAAATGTACAAGAAAATTAATATTATTTATTTTTAACTTAAATGTTTTTCAGACCGAATGTTTTATCAATACTTTTATATATATATATTTTTTCATGTATGTGTAAATTTATTCGTTTATCTATTAAACGAATCAACTAATAATAAAATGTGTTTGTTTAGTTGTTTTCATTCAGAAAATTTACAACTTATAACATATATTAACATATTAGTAATTAGTAATGGTGACAGTTTCATTATGAATGTCTTTTCAAGCTATATAAATTAATGTTGATTATGACTCCCACTTATCCTTGGTGGTAATTCTACTACTCTGTCTCGTACAGTCGTACCTTTGTATCTTTGTGAGCCAATTGTAGTGTCATACTTCGTACCTCACCTTTAGTGGCATTGCTTTAGTCAACCTTTGTTTACACTTGCACCTCATCCTCATGTTGTTCTTTCATTCTACCTTGCACCCTATCCTAATGTTGTGTTGGATTTAATGGTCGGTTCGGGTCAAGTCAACGCGGCCGACCCGAATGTGACCCGGTATGAGTTACACCGGGGTTAACGAATTACAAACCCACTAAAATGTTTATTGGGCCTGACACAATCTATTAGATGGACCGGATGATGGTTAAAGGATTTGTTTAGTTAATTGGGCTCAAGCCCAATTGGTTTAACTTGCTTAAACCTTAATACTATTACTATATATAGTATATGGTTTAACTTGCTTAAACCTTAATACTATTACTATATATAGTATATGTTAATATTATCAAAGACACCTTACAAAAACAAAACCCTAATCATCATCACCTCACCAGCCGCCGACTCCGGCGCCGATTTCCGGCAAATCGGTTTTCCGGCGAGGACATTTCCGGCCATCTGAAGCTTTCCTGCATCCACCACTGTTGTACCTTCATTACTTTGCTGTTCCACACTACCACCGCAGCCCACCATCACTTACACAGCCACCACCTGAGCGCCGTTGCCACCGTCAGTGCACCGCCGCCGCCGCTCCAGCTGTGTCGCTCGTTGCTGCTGTGTTGTACTGCTACTATTGAGCTGCTGCTGTTCACCGGAGCTCCACAGTTGCTGCTGCCGTGTCGCCGGATCTGCTGCTGCAGCCCCGCCGTCCGCTACCAGCAGCCACCAGATCAATTGGTTATTGTTGTGTCGTATCTTCTAGTTCATTCGTTAAACCCTCGGTGTCTTCCCGGTTTCGATAACCGAGGTATATCGACAAACTAGATCTATGGTTGTTTATTATTTATTATTCATGCTCGTACTTAGTTGTAATCGGATCCGGGTTTTGGGTTTCGGTTTTGGTTCGTTTAATCGTTTATCTTTCCGCTGCGTTTTATTGTTCGTTTTAAACATATATATTAATATTGATTAATATTTATTGAAACGAAAATTATTAACTAAAACGGGTTAAAATAACTTGACCATTTTCGTTCCGAACCATCGTTGAAACCCAACAGTGGTATCAGAGTCGCGGTTACAACGTACGGGTTGATTCCGGTTTGTTTAAAACCGGATCTACATCTTAAACTTTAAATCGTTTAAAGTTTATAGATTTAGATTTATTTTCGGGTGATTTTGATTTGGTCAAAATTTTGTTTATTTTATTTGACCAAGTCAAAACGACCCGAAATTTTATTTATTGAATATGTAAATCCGGCCCCGACCTATGTTTATTTGGTTGTGTTTGGTTGCTGAGCTTGATTTGGCCATATGGTTGGTTCAAAAGTTGTAAACGGTTATTATTTATTTTTTCGGTTTTCTTTTGGCCATAAAGATGGTTCAAATTTGTAATAGGGCAAATTGTTGTTAGTTTATAAATTTGTAATAAAGAAGACGCGAAGATAACCGAGGACGAGCTCAAGGATTTCTTGGAGTTAGTGGGAGTTCGGGCAAGATGATGGGATGCACGAAGAAGTCCATCATTGTGGTTGTTTTGTGTTGTGAACCCCTTGACCCGATCGATCTCCCTAATTGGCTCTAGCGGGACCGATCACCTTTTGGTCATATGGATTTACATATTATTATTTGCTATTGTGGTTGCTTGGATTGTTTATAATAGGATTATAATATCACCGACCTAATACCAAATAAATTGGAAAATAAACATTTTTTAATTAACATTTATGTTTTGCAAATTAAAAGTGTTTTGATTTCCAAAACTAATAACTTAATTGATTTTCTATTAACTTAAAATTGGTTAGTCATATCGCGACAAACTTAGTTTTTAATAGGTTATTTAAAACTAAGTGTCCTGAGAGATGAAAGGATTTATCAATTCGTCCCGATAATAAATACAGTAAAATTTGACTTTTACTATATGTGGTAATTTTAAAATTAATCCCAATTTAAAAACAAATAGTTTTTGCCAACCCTACTACAAGTCACACTTGAGGCATAATGCGAAATTTCGAGTGTTTGGAGCTACAGCACCGCACTAGTTTTCTAGCCTATCCCATCAAGGTGAAAGCGTTTCTTTGACACATACGGCCCTTTCACACGTCACGGTACTAGGACAACTATTACTTTACTCTCTTGTTACGTGCTAAAGCTGTCTAGAGACTTAAAGTGGGCAAAGATGAGGCTAAACGTATCTATACATACAATCGTTGTCTCTATAGGCCTCATAACCGAGAGTTGTGCTCTATTCACAATTGGCAATCGTTGTCAGCCTGCCTAACCACTTATTAATGTTGTGTGCTACTGCTGCCTTTAATAACTGGAAGCAAGATTCTCATACTCCTAATTAATTAATGTTATTGGGTCATTAATAATAGGACTACAACGTCGAAAATACTAATTAAATTCACTTTTGCTTAATTAATCAGATGTCGTCAAATGAAAACTCACCCTACGCCCTTAAGACTATCCTTGAGAAGGATAAACTGAACGGTACCAACTTCATCGTATGGCACCGCAACTTGAGACTTTTTCTCACCATGGCAAAGCGCCTGTATGTTCTCGATGGACCTGTTCCAATCGAGCCTGAAAACAACTCAGCCGCTGCTCGAAAAGTTCTTGAGAAGCATAAGGATGACTCGGCTGATGTCTCCTGCATTATGCTAGCCACCATGACTTCTGAGCTTGCTAAAGGCTTAGAAGACTTTGGTGCCTATGAGATGCTTGAGCAACTCAAGGGCATGTTCCAGAAACAAGCCCGTCAAGAACGTTTCGACACCATGAAACAACTCATAAGTTGCAAGATGGCAGAAGGGTCTCCTGTTAGTGCGCATGTTCTTAAGATGAAGGGGCACATCGATCAGCTCAAGAAACTTGATTATCCCATGCCCGATGAGATGGCATCTGATTTCATCCTCAACTCTCTCCCCAACTCATACGACCAGTTCGTAATGAATTTCAATATGAATGGTTGGGTGAAGACAGTGCCGGAGCTTCATAACATGCTCAAGACGGCTGAGATGAACAGTCCTTCTAGGACCAATCAAGTTCTGATGATTTGATTTGCTGGTGTCAAGAAACCAAAACCAAAGAATTGGGGTTTTAAGGGAAAAGGCAAGAAGAAAGTTACTGTTGCTGCCAAGGTTGCCACCAACACTAACAAGAAGGTTGCAAAGCCACCACCGCCGCCCTTTGAGGAGCGCCAGTGCTACAAATGCAACCAGATGGGGCACTGGATGCGTAACTGCGCCGAATACCTAGCTGATATCAAGAAGAAGAGAGCCAATGGTAAGGCTCTTCTCGAGGTAATTCCATATACTTTATTGAACTTTTCACTGTCTCTAGCAACACATGGGTATTTGATACCGGGTGTGGTTACCAAATCGTTAATGTCTTGCAGGAGCCTGAGAAGTGGAGGAAAATGAATAAAGGCAGCATGGAACTCATCGTTGGAGATGGGAAGAGAGTACCAGTTCTGGCAACTGGAGTATTTCATTTTACTTGTCCATCTGGCCTAGTTTTTCCTTTGAATAATTGTCTGTATGCTCCTGGCTTGACCAGAAACATCATTTCAGTTTCGTTGTTGTTTGAACAACGATTTAAGTATGTTCTTAATGGCATGACTATTTCTGCTTACTTGAATGATATCTTTTATTTTGAGGCTAAACCTCGAAATGGTATTTATGAGATTGATGTTCAACCTGACAATAACGTATATCATCTTTCAAAACGTATCAAAACTAGCATCAATGATACTTTTCTATGGCATTGCCGACTTGGCCACATAAGCAAGGCAAGAGTTAAAAGACTCCAATCCGAATGGATTATTGAATCCACAGGACCGGACTCTTTTGACGATGGTGAATCTTGCTTAGCTGGCAAACTCGCCAAAGACTCCTTCACTAATAAAAGTGAACGAGCAAGTGATCTGTTAGGACTCATACATACTGATGTATGTGGACCTTTCAGAACCATGACTAGAAACCATGAAAGATACTTCGTTTCTTTTATCGACGATTATAGTCGATACGCTTATGTGTATCTTATGAAACACAAGCACGAAACTTTTCAAAAGTTCAAAGAGTTTCAAAGCGAAGTGGAAAAACAACTTGATAAAACCATTAAGATACTTCGATCAGATCGAGGTGGAGAGTATCTCAGCTCAGAGTTCATCACTCATCTAAAAGAGCATGGAATTGTTTCACAACTCACTCCACCTGGCACACCCCAACTTAATGGCGTGAGCGAGAGGAGAAATCGAACTTTGCTAAACATGGTTCGATCAATGATGTGTAGAACTAACTTGCCTCACTCCTTTTGGGGTTACGCCCTTATGACCGCCGCCCGCATTGTCAATCTAGCTCCAACTAAGAAGATAGACAAAACCCATATGAGATATGGCATAAGGGAAAGAAGCCCAAATTGTCTTATCTTAGAGTATGGGGATGTGATGCTTATATCACAAGTGAGTCTGATGACAAACTTGATCCCCGCGGCGAAAAAGTTATTTTCGTCGGATACTATTACAAAAGCGGTTATTACTTCTTTCATCCTGATACAAATACGATTTCTGTCAGGAGGAAAGGCCACTTCCTTGAGAAGAAATTTCTCAATCGAGGAACTGGAGATAATATTGTCAATCTTGAAGAAATTCAAGAACCACAACCAACCGCTGAGGAAGTTGGAGAGTCTGATCAACAAGTTGTTGTTGCTGATACATCAGACGTGAACACAAGCGTTCGCAGAAGTAATAGGACTCCCGTACCAAATTCTAGATACTTATGGCATCAAGATGGTCCCAAAGTCTTATTAGTAGCCGAGTCTGGTGACGAGCCTGCTAACTACAAATCTGCTATCTTGGATCCGGAATCCAAGAAATGGCAAGATGCCATGAACGCCGAGATGCAATCCATGCATGATAACCAAGTTTGGAACTTGGTTGAAGTACCCACCGATAGTCGGGCAGTAGGGAGCAAATGGATTTTCAAGAGAAAAACCGACATGCATGGAAATGTGCAAACCTATAAGGCACGGCTAGTCGCGAAAGGTTTCACTCAATCTCAAGGTGTTGACTATGATGAAACCTCTTCGCCCGTTGCTATGACCAAGTCAATTAGGATATTGCTTGCCATTGCTGCATACTATGACTATGAGATATGGCAAATGGATGTCAAAACCGCTTTCCTTAATGGACATCTTTCTGAAGATGTCTATATGGTTCAGCCTGAAGGTTTTGTCGATCTAAAATATCCTAATAGGGTTTGCCAATTGAACAAGTCAATTTATGGACTTAAGCAGGCATCTCGAAGCTGGAATCTTCACTTTGACGAGAAAATCAAAGAGTTTGGTTTCGTCAAAAATGAAGATGAGCCTTGTGTTTACAGAAAGGCTAGTGGGAGCACTATATCATTCCTCATCCTGTATATGGATGATATACTGATCATTGGGAACAACATTCCTATGCTTAAGGAAGTTAAGCACTGGTTGGAATCTTGTTTTGCAATGAAAGATCTTGGAGAAGCCGCATATATTCTGGGAATAAAGATCTATAGAGATAGATCTAGGCGGATTCTAGTGTTAAGTCAAAGTACTTACATAGACAAAGTAATGACACGCTTCTCAATGGAAAACTCCAAGAAAGGAGCTGTTTCAATGACTAAGGGAACCGTGTTGAGCAAATCGCAATCTCCGGCAACGGACATTGAATCTAAACATATGCAAGCAATTCCATATGCTTCTACAGTTGGCTCTATCATGTATGCTATGTTGTGTACTAGACCTGACGTCTCGTATGCCTTGAGCATGACCAGTCGTTTTCAACAGAGTCCTGGCATTGCCCATTGGACTGCTGTGAAGAACATTCTAAGGTACTTGAATAGGACCAAAGACATGTTCTTGGTGTTTGGGGGAGTGGAAGAGGAGCTCTCTGTAACGTGTTACACTGATGCTAGCTTCCAGACTGACCGAGATGATTCTCGCTCATAGTCAGGTTTCGTTTTCACTCTCAATGGAGGAGCTATTTATTGGAAGAGCTCCAAGCAGAGTGTAGTGGCGGATTCTACCACCGAATCCGAATATATAGCTGCATCGGATGCTGCTAAAGAGGCTGCTTGGATGAAGAAGTTCATCACCGATCTCGATGTGGTTCCGAGTATTCACAAACCAATAGAGATATTATGTGATAACACAGGTGCTATTGCTCAAGCGAAAGAGCCAAGGTCTCATCACAGAACCAAGCATATTCTAAGGAAGTTCCATCTTATTCAGGAAATATTGGAACGAGGTGACATCGTGATAAGCAAAGTAGACACAGATCAAAATCTAGCTGACCCGTTCACTAAGCCGATAACTCAGGACAAGCATGATCAACATAAAGATGCTATCGGGCTTAGACTTTCTAGTGACTTATTTTGATTTAGTATTTGGATGTATGTACGTTTAATCAGTTGTACTTCTCTTTTCACTTTTGATTTAATGGTTAAATACAAACGTTGAATAATACAACTATGTTCATTTTATTACGTTTAATCCATGAATATTGTATTCAAAATTATCCGTAGTTGGTCAAACTCGTGGGAACGATTCTGAATTGAGACTACTCTGACTTTGGACTCAAGCAGTTGACTTACAAACTCACAGACCTCATCATGAATGACGTTGGATGTAACTCGCATCAAATCATCTTCATGGATCTTGATCATAAGATGTTTTGATAATAGTATACTCATTTAGTATCCTTAGACCTGAGATACATATTAGAACTTTCGTTTACTAAGGAATATTCTTTGATCATGTCAACCGCTGTTGCGTAACTGCCAGCCATAAAGTCATTGATTGGGAATGTTCTAGAGTTCAGTGGGAGCTGTATGTAGTCAAGATGGGATTCTGTACTCTTACATTAAAATGTAACAGTTAGACATATTGGCGCCCTCGTTGATTCAAACTGGTAAAGTGTGAGGCCTCACCCAAACTTACTGTGTGTTTGATTGGATCACTTTGACTCTATATCGAGAACTACAATAATTGAACATTATATGAGATTGATTTGATCCATGTCTCATTGTTCAATTAATGTCTTATACAGAAAGGATAGATGACAACGATTACTATAAATTCATTATCTTGCAATAAGGTATTCCAAGATACTTTGGTTATGGATTTAAAAATGTCATATTTGGTTGGGGACAACTATGTGTAGCTAGAACGCCTCTGGTTGTTAGCCTTGTGATACTTGACCCAAATCCGTCAAAGTGGGAGACTGTTGGATTTAATGGTCGGTTCGGGTCAAGTCAACGCGACCGACCCGAATGTGACCCGGTATGAGTTACACCGGGGGTTAACGAATTATAAACCCACTAAAATGTTTATTGGGCCCGACACAATCTATTAGATGGACCGGATGATGGTTAAAGGATTTGTTTAGTTAATTGGGCTCAAGCCCAATTGGTTTAACTTGCTTAAACCTAATAATATTACTATATATTGTATATGTTAATATTATCAAAGATACCTTACAAAAACAAAACCCTAATCATCATCACCTCACCAGCCGCCGCCTCCGGCGCTGATTTTCGGCAAATCGGTTTTTCGGCGAGGACATTTCCGGCCATCTGAAGCTTTCCGGCATCCACCACTGTTGTACCTTCATTACTTTGCTACTACAGTTGTTCCACACTACCACCGCAGCCCACCATCACTTACACAACCACCACCTGAGCGCCGTCGCCACAATCAGTGCACCGCCGCCGCCGCTCCAGCTGTGTCGCTCGTTGCTGCTGTGTTGTACTGCTACTGTTGAGCTGCTGCTGTTCACCGGAGCTCCACAGTTGCTACTGCCGTGTCGCCGGATCTGCTACTGCAGCCCCGCCGTCCGCCACCAACAGCCACCGGATCAATTGGTTATTGTCATTAAACCCTCGGTGTCTTCCCGGTTTCGATAACCGAGGTATATCGACAAACTAGATCTATGGTTGTTTATTATTTATTATTCATGCTCGTACTTAGTTGTAATCGGATCCGGGTTTTGGGTTTCGGTTTTGGTTCGTTTAATCGTTTATCTTTCCGCTGTGTTTTATTGTTCGTTTTAAACATATATATTAATATTGATTAATATTTATTGAAACGAAAATTATTAACTAAAACGGGTTAAAATAACTTGACCGTTTTCGTTCCGAACCACCGTTGAACCCAACATGTTGTTTTTTCATCCTACCGTGTACCCAAGTTATATCAGAGTATGCATGTTTTTTCAGAAAGTTTTTTTTTTATTATTTTTATCTGCGTCGTTGAGACACTTAGGTCTGCAAAATGTTTATTTTATGGAAGACCTTTCATTAAAAAAGGTTATCGTGTCCTCTTCTCACTACAGACCAGGACCAAGTGCTTCTAACATCTTCTAGCATCTTCCCCATCTCATATCTGGCTTCTATTTCCTTAAACCCTTGCAACTTCAAACACCCCTCTCCTCCACCATCACACCTACCCCCTCCATCGGCCACCCTCGCACCTTCGTTGCCGCACTGCACCTCCAGGTTTTTGTCATTGTTATTGATGTTTTTATTTACGTATCGAATCTAATTTATTTTGATTTCAAGTAAGCATATATTATTATTTTGTTTTATGATATTTTATTTGACGCAAGTTAACCAACATTTCTCAAATCTATAGTGTGTTTGATGTTTATCTAGAAAAATACGGTTCAACATCAAACACAACGATTAGAAGAGAAATATGGAATCTTCTGGAAGTTTAAGTAGCCGTGATCCAATGTTTAACCTATACGAAAAAAATATTAAATTAAAACGGGGTAATCCTCCAAGTTGCGAACTCGGAAGGTACTGTGGCCAAATGCACACACGATTATCACATTGTGAGCAGAAAATAATAAATGATAAACATGACACAAGAACTTTATGTGGTTAGGTGCAAGTGGGGGAACCTATATCCACGAGTTACAACTATATTATTTCATTATTGAGGTTTGAAGATTACAAATATGTAGTGTGACATTCGTCAATTTCGGGTCTTGTTTGTTTTCGTTTATGCATTGTTTTATGTTGTAAACTGACCCGTTTGTAAACCGAAACTCATGATATATAAAATATTGGATTTTTATGTTACCAAATAATTCCCATTTGCTTAATTTGAAAAACCCCTTTTACGGATTCGAAAACGAACTTAAAACGAGTAAATTACATCAAAAACAAACTTCCAGACGCGAAACGAACCACAAAAAACGAGCTGGGCAAACCCCCCTAGGCACGCCGCGCCGTGTAACATTTGTTACTTTTCAAATCCGAAATTCGGCCGGTTTTAAATTTTCGGTTTTGTTCATGAATATATGTATAAATATAAATATATATTTCAAGTTTCATCTTATGTATTTCTATTATGTTCGTCAACCGACAAGTTTTGATGTATTCGTAGTTTTTTTGTTTATTATCTATACAACATTTTTCGATAACTCAACTTATAATTCAATCGTTTCCTATACGTTTCGTTTAAACTATAAAACTCCGGAAATTAAAGTTTTACATAAACGAATCTCGAGCTATCAAAGTATAATATGCAAATAATCCAAAACATACTAACTTGTAATCCATTTATTAAATATATTCTAAAGTTCAAGGTTCAAATGGTAAAGATAGTTTAATTATGATTTAAAAGAAATATGAAAGTATAGGGGCTGAATGTGTAAAATCTGAATTTAAATTAATATTAAATAATAACCAGCCCTCTTCCCCCACCCAGCCACGTTTTTCCAGTGAGGCTCATCGCCGGCGACCCAAAAAATATTTCGGCGACCTTTTTAACACCATAAAAACTCGTTCTTTGACCCATATATCCCGTTTAAAACGTTTCTTCACTAATTAGGACGCATAATCAAGTTCAATAATGTGTTATAACAACCTTAACTCGCGGATTAAAAACCGGGTAACCGCCAGATTTCCATCAACACCATTAACGACGCATTTAACCCCTAAACGCTCCAATTATTAGTATAAATAGGACCTAAACCTTCATCTAAACTCGCTCACACCTTCATCTCTACACTAATATACTCTCCATGATCTCGTCTTGTTCATCAAAGTGCGATTCCGGCCAACCATCTTTCATACTCTTTACGGCACCATACCATGTAATGTTTATATGGATTTGAATCACCTTGAGCCGTCTAACAAAATCCCTAACTCAATTATAACAAACAAGAATCATATTAACAGTTTTGAATTTCTAGGGTTTGTGTGATGATGATGAACTTTAAAAATATTCTATATAATTAACTGTTTTCAATTGTTAATCAAATATCCATCTGGCATAGTGGTTAAAACAATTGAGTACAGACAGAAGGACCCGGGTTCGAACCCGGGTCAGAGCATATTTTTGGTATTTTATTTTTAAACATTTCTTTTAATTTCTTATAAATCAAATAAATATATTAAAAATCATTATAAATTAAATAATATCATTTTATGTTAAATAAAATAAGTTGTAATTATATACACCACTTTTCATCTAAAAAACGACTTTTGTTTTCATTAAAGTTTTGTGAAGATCCGATTAAAAACTATATTATTAAATATCATTTCGTTAACTTTATAACACGCTAATGCAATAGTTTTGAAGTTAAACTTCCCGTTAAAAACAATATTCCACAAACGTTATAATCCTCAATCTCGTGTTAAATTAATGATAATATTAAAATAAATGCAATCATTAAATTACCGTTACAACTTTAAATAATACTATAATACCAATTGCTATAAAAGATACAATAAAAATAGAATGATACATTCAACATTTCTAAAATCTATCAAACCGATTTATTTATTTAAGTCGTTAGTTAATATGTGATTTTGTACTTTTAATTATAGTTCGTGACGTTCAATTACTTCGGTTTCATTTACGCGCTTTCAGTTTTATTTCAAGTTTGTCTTCAACTTCAAGGTGAGTTTCTCACACCCCATTTTTTTAACTTTTTACTATTTTGGGGTTAGCATATATATCTTATAAAAATTCAATTTTGTTTATTTATTATTTACAAACTACAATTTGTATCATTGACTTGTGTGTTTACTTGCTACTTGCTCAAATATTACGTGCATGGATTTCTTCGATAAGTATGATCATACGCCCCCCTTTGCACTCAGGACCATTGTTTCTAGTGGAAAAGGGACTCCGATCTTAGTACATTGTTGCACAATCCCAACTGAAAAAGACCTTCATTTATTCTTTACACTCATGGACCATTGATTCTAGTGTAAAGAACCCTTATGTGTTTTTCACTTGTTCATGGAATTGTAGATTTTTATTTACTTATATCAGAACTTGTGTGAACTCACCAATTATTCATATAGTTTACCTTTATTTTATATATATGCTACAGGTACCTTATGTAGAGTATGCTGTCGTGACGAAGACACCAGAACTTAGGTTATATTAATAAATGAACAAGTATTAATTGTTCTTGTATATTCCCTTGTATTTCTTGCTGCAAATTTTTGTACTTGATGCTTAAATTAATTAATGATAATATTGTCATTTAATAGTGTCACATGTGTTTTGAGCAATCTGTACGTCACACTCAGGCGTTTCCGCTTTAGCCAGGGTGTTACAGATTGGTATTAGAGCCAGGTTATAAGATAGGACAATAGACGTAGTGTTCTAGTTGGTTATAGTTTATTTGTTTAATTGTTTAGGTTGCTTGATTAGAAATTATGTGAGCCTAATTTGATTGTTCAATGCATATTATTTGGTTATTATTGATTTGTTTATGCCTCATGTATGCAAATACTATTATAATGATGTTTCAAGTACTTCAATTACACAACCACACACAAGTCCAAGGCTTATGCCTAAAAACAAAGAGTTTTCCAACATTTTCAATTATTGATTTTTATTGTGGTGTTCCGATATTTATTCTTCTTAAAGATGGTTCTATATGGCGGGTATGTAGTAAACTGTAAGGGGGACGTGCTTGTTTTCCGAAACTCTTGACACCAAGGTTATTGAAACCTAAGGATAAGCAATGCGTATAAATCCCAATAAGACGCGGGACCCGGTTGCTTACCTGGAGAGTTAGGAAAGAGCATGAACTCTATTAAGTCAAAGCATACCACTTTCAATGCCATATGAATCACAACTTTAAGTTTTCAAACGCGACGATGTTCTCTTTGTGAAAAGAATATGGTTCACTCCTCTATGTTTTACAATGTGTTTTAACTGGAAGTTTGTACACGAATACCCAGCTTTCGGTTTGATTTAATTTCGCATTTTGATACGAGAATAGTTAAGTTTTAAAATTTTGTGACTCATTTTCTTTATTTATGCATTCATTTATGGTTTAAAGTTTTAAAAGTTCGAAAAGTAATAACCGAATTTCAAACGATTACCTTATTATTTTACTATTATGTTTTTGAAGTGAAAATTTAAAAAGTCATGATGGTTCATGAACATTCGATCCTCAATTCGATTTCACTATTTATTTTAAATTTAATATTTTCTTTTCCCATATGATTATTCAATAGTTTATGAGGTTTTCGTTTATTAAAAGGAGAAACTCATGACGTTTCATGTGAATTCCAATTTTGATTTCAAATTTGTTTCATGCGATTTCTTTTCCTTACTTGTTTCTATTAATGTACATGTTAATCGTTTCCATACTTACGTCCCAAGTCACGCAAATTCTTCACGTTTCGTATCACGCCTTTTCGTTTTCCAAGTTGTCGCACTCAACCGGCGAAATGACAATCCAAGTTATCAAGTGAATGGCCTTTGCGATGCCGATCACCCCACGTTTGACCGCACCTACATTCATCGCTATAGTAATTCCCAATTCAAATCCAGCACAATTCTTGGAAACTCAAACCAAACCCAACCGAAAACCCTCACACGGAAAAATACCCTTTTGTATAGTATGTGTAATTCCCACCACTTTTGTAACATTCGTTACTTTTCAAACCCGAAAACCTGACCCATTTTAAATTTCGGTTTTGTTATATATATATATATATATATATATATATATATATATATATATATATATATATATATATATATATATATTTCAGATTCGTCTTATGAATTTTTATTATGTTTGTTAACCGACACATTTTGATGCTTCAACGTATTCGTCATTATCTTTCGTTGGTTAAATAATAATTACGACGTTTCATTATCATTATTTATTCAAGTTCTATCTTGTGTGATTCACTAACAGAAATTCCAAGTTCTAACATGTTATTTAATCAAATCCCGAAATATTCAAGTTTAATAAGAAAAGAATCCAAGTTATAAACTTTTATTTCTAAAGCATTATAAAGTGCAAGGTTCATTTTGTAATTTATAGTTTATATTAAGTTTTAAAATAACTGGAAACATTGAGGGCCAAAATGTAAGTATTTCAAATTATTATATTAAAATAATATATTAATATTAAATAATAACCCAACCCCAGCCTATCCCTGCCCCGCGTTTTCTGACCGAAAAGTCCGGCCGCCGGAATCCAGCGCCGACAACCCATAAGAGCTACGATTAACCTTCTTTTGATACGTTAAATAATCCAACGACCTCTCCATCACTGATAGACATTATTATGAGCTTTAATTCATCATTTATCAATCCATTAACTCGTATTTAATCTCTAGCCGGCCGGATTATAATCAAATCGCAATAACTCGTATTAAACACCAAATCATCCAATTGATGCTATAAGTAGAACGCGAATCTTCGTTTAAACCTTTTACAAACAGAAAATATCACAAACAAACTCTCCCTAACCTCTAATCCGTTCACGTAAGTCTGTTTTACTGGCAAGGTTCGTTCTCCGTCAGTCCGAAACCATATGAGGCAATTAATACATGTATTATCATTGTTTTTACTCGACTAATGAAACCCCTAACTCAATTTTAACCAACAATGAAAGGATTAGCAGATTGAAATCTAGGGTTTTCTAAAGGAGAAGATGAACTCCATGTATTATATTTATTTGTCTTTTCTGGCTAAATTAACAAACAAACAGGCAGCTCAGTTGGTTTGTCACATTTGTTTGGCCACCAAGACCCGGGTTCGAAGCTGGGTGAGGATCATTTTCTTTGTTTTTATTTTAAATCATTTTCTTTTATATAATAACCAAACTAAAATCTATAAAAATTATTTAAATCAAATAAAATTATATTAAATTAGTTTTAAACCATATTTATCAATTGTCACCTAAAAACCAATCTTTCAAACTCGTCAATGCTCGTTTAAACTCATAAAACATTTGTATATCAATTTATTGTTCGTTAAATTTAAAAATTCGTTAACATATTCTTTTCAAAATAAAATATACTAATAACACCCAAAATTTCGTAATGTTATAATATTCAAACTTGATATTAATCTAGAAACTTAAAGTAATATTAAAATAATAGATCGTTAAAATCCCGTTAAAGCTTAAAATAATATTATCATGTCCAATGCCACAAAATGATAAAATATACATTCAACATTTCTAAAATCCCGACAACCCGATTTATCTACTTTTTATAAGTTGTTTGTTAATATTTATTTTGTACTTTTAATTCTAGTTCGTGAAGTTCAATTGCTTCGGTTTCATTTACGCACTTTCGGTTTTATTTCAAGTTTGTCTTCAACTTCAAGGTGAGTTTCTCACACCCCCTTTTTTACTCTTTTACTAATTTTGGGGGTAGCATTTATATCCTATCCAAATTACAATTTCGTTTATTCATTATTTGCAAACTAAAATTCGCTACATGAACTTGTGTGTTTACTTGTTACTTACTCAAAATTACTTGCACATGGATTACTTCAATATAGTATGATCATACGCCTCCCTTTGCGCTCAATACATTTGTTTTTATGAGTGGAAAAGGGCCTCATTATCCGAGTACGTTGGTGCACAATCCCAACTGGAAAGGACCTTACTTGCGCTTATCTGAGTACGCTGGTGCAAAATCCCAGTTGGAAAGGACCTTACTTGCTCATTTACACCTGTTCATGAAATTGTAGATTTTTATGTACTTATATCAAAACTTGTGTGAACTCACAAACTATTCATTTATTTGACATTGTTTTATATATATGATACAGGTACATTTATTCGAAGTTAAAACAAGAAGAAGACATTAGAACTTAGGGTATTTCAATAAATTGACAAGTTGTTAAATTGTTCTTATATTTTTTTCATGTATTTCATGTTACAAACTTGTGTACTTGATGTTTAAATTAATTAATGATAATATTGTCACTTAATAGTGTCACATGTGTTTTGAGCAATCTGTACGTCACAATCAGGCGTTTCCGCTTTAGCCGGGGTGTTACAGATTGGTATCAGAGCCGTGACTATAAGATAGGACATTAGACGTAATGTTCTAGTTGGTTATAGTTTATTTGCTTAATTTTTTAGGTTGCATGATTATAAATTATGTGAGCCTTATTTGATTGTACAATGCACATTATTTGGTTATTATTGAATAGTTTATACCTCATGTACGCAAATACTATTATACTGATGATTCAATTACTTCAATTACACAAAAGTCCAAGGCTTATACCTAAAAAGCAAAGATTTTTCCAACATTTTCAATTATTGATTTTCATTGTGGTGTTCCGATATTTATTCTTCTTAAAGATGGTTCTTTATGGCGGGTAAATAGTAACTGTAAGGGGGACGTGCCTGTTTTCCGAAACTCTTGACACCAAGGTTATTGAAACCTAAGGATAAGCAATGCGTATAAATCCCAATCAGACGCGGGACCCGGTTGCTTACATGGAGAGTTAGGAAAGAGCATGAACTCTATTAAGCCAAAGCATACCACTTTCAACGCCATATGAATCACAACTTTAAGTTTTCAAACGCGACGATGTTCTCTTTGTGAAAAGAATATGGTTGCACTCCCCTATGTTTTACAATGTGTTTTAACTGGAAGTCTGTACACAAATACCCAGGTTCGATTTAATTACGATTTTTATTAGTTAAGTTTTAAAAAGAATTCCGTGGCACGTTTTCTTTATTTATACGCTCATTTACGGCTTAAAATTTTAAAAGTTTACAAAGTAATAACCGAAATTCAAACGATTCCTTTGTTATTTTACTACTATGTTTTAGAATTTAAAATTCAAAAAGTTATGGTGATACATAAATGGTTAATTTTCGATTTGATTGCTATATTATTTAATTCATTTACGACTACGTTTCAGAATTTAAAATTCGAAAGGTCATGGTGATACATGAATGGTCGATTTTCAATTCGATTACCTTATTTCTATATTCATTTACCCTTATGTTTTAGAAGTGAAAATTTAAAAAGTTATAGTGGTTCATGAACACTTGATTTTCAATCGATTTCACTATTTATTGTTAAGTTTAATACTTTTTCCATATGATTATTCAATAATTTATGAGGTTTTCGTTTATTGAAATGTGAAAACTCATGACGATTCATGGGAATTCCAATTTCGATTTCAAATTTGTTTCATGCGATTTCTTTTCTTTACTTGTATCTATTAGTCGTTTTTATACTTACGTCTCAAGTCACGCAAATTCTTCATGTTTCGTATCGTGCCTTCTCGTTTTCCAAGCTGACACGCTCAAACCGCAAATGATAATCCAAGTTCTCAAGAAATTGGCCTCCGCGATTCCGATCACCCCACGTTTAACCGCACCCACCTTCACCGCTATAGTAAATTCAAATTCGAACCCATCACCATTCTTGGGAACACAAACTAAACCCAACCGAAAAGCCTCGTGCTGAAGCACACCCTTTGTATAGTATGTGCAAATCCCACCACTTTATTTCCTGAAACGTTGATATACATTAATCTATGGTATATTCAATTACCACTTATTATTAAAACCTACCCGAAGTCAACGCCACTCACCTATCTGCGAGACTATACCTAACCATTTGTCTTAATCATATGCTTGATCTCATGCTTCAAGCCTACTATCGTTGTGGTGACCCTAGCACACCCGCCATACTTTGGAAGGCCTAACTTGTTTCCGCCATGCAATATCTCAACCCCGCATTCTTTGTCGACCTTACACGATTTTCTGGTTTCAATACTTAGATCTTTACAAAACTCATCAAACTCGTCTATATTTTCTTTTGCATACTTTCCTACATTTTATTTCTTTTACTAACACCTCTGTCTGGTCCCTCTCTTTGTTATTTCATTTTGTTTCTTCATTCTTGATGTGACAGGTTGATACTTTGGAAGTTTGTCAATGGATTCTGGTTTCTTGAATCTTCTTCCTCTTTCAGCAGCTTTAATTTCCTCCTCAGTAATTTGATCACTTAAATCACTCAAGTCATCTTGATTCAAATCAATTGACTCAAGGTCATCTTCAGAGACTTGAACTCCAATTGACTTTTCTTCTTTCAGCTCTTTCCTCACAACAAATTCTCCTTCACTCACCTCAACATTCTTATACAAATCCACAAGTTCTTCTTTGTCTTGAAAGACATCTTTGAATTATTGTAGATATGCATTTCTTTTCTCTTTATCAACTTTTGGCATAAAGTTGTTGTTGAATGGTGGTGGCACTGCTTTGTATTTGTCTTCTTTCTTGACTTGATTCAAAATTCCACAGATATTTCCAGTGGATACCAAGTTCTTCAAGAATTCATTTTCAGATTGCAGTTTTGTGTTCAGTACCTTTTCTTCTATAATCATTTTCTTCAACCCATCAATCTCAGTTGTAAATCTTTTCTGAGCTCTGTAACTGTTCATGCAGTCATCTTCCAAACTTTTCATCCTTTCTTCACTTATCAGTTCACTAGCTTCATATGCATTGATGATACTTTGTTTCTTAAAACACTCACATTCCAGCTTGCTTACCTTCATTTTCAAATCATTTATTACTTCAGTTAAATCAATAGTAGGAGCAGAATGTACCTGAGAAGTTGATCCAGTTTCTTTCTCTATTATGGCCATATGCTACATTTTCTCTCTTGATATCATCTGCAATGTCTTCTTCATGATTGCTCCAATCAAAGTTACCGTCATGTTGTGTTGTTACAGCAACATTTCCTTGATTTCTGACTTGGTTCTGGTTGGCTGGAACAGTGTTGTTTGGAATATTTTGAAGATTTTGATTGTTGTTTCTCTAAAAGGCTTGATTGTTCATCTGAGGTTGGAAGTTGTTGAAGTTTGGATTATAGTTATTGTTGTGATTGTTGTTAAAGTTGTTGTTGAAGTTGTTGGTGTTGGGTCTCTGCTGATATTGAGGCTGTTGTTGATACTGATGCTGCTGATTTCTTGGTTGGTTCTGAAATTGGTTCATTTGGAAATTTCTTGGCAGATTACACTCTCTTGCAAAATGACCAGCCTGTTGGCAATTGTAGCAAATGGCTTTTGACTTGTCAAAACCAATTCTTTCATTTGGTCCTGATAGGAGTGACCTACCAGTCCTGTTGTAAAGCCTCTTGCTTCTGAGAGCCAACATAGCTGCTTGCCACTTCAAATCCATGTCCTCCAAATCATCAGCATCTATCTGCTCAAGATCATCTTGTACTACACTTGTGTGAATTAAGTTCTTTGCAAAAAATGCATTATATGATTCAGTGAACATTGACAGCAATGCCTGTGTATCACTGCTTTGACTATGTCTACCACTAGTGTGAGGAACATTCCCACTTTCCATAGAGGCATAATCAGGGTCATCAATCAGCTGCACATTGAATCTTTGATGGTTTCCTTGATTGCTTGTGCTACCACAAACAAATGATTTTGGAGTATCAGAATTAAGTTCAACAGGTTCTTCAATGATAGGAATCTGCTTTTGATTCTTGGTAGTCAAATTATCCATAGGTGCAATCAATGAATTTGAAACATTGAAGTAGGGTCTTTCCTCCTTAATCATTTCATTCTCTATCATCTCTATTTCAGCATCTTGAAGAAAGCACACTACATCATCCACTTTTAGCTCATTAAAGTTGTGCTTTGTAAGGAGGAACTTGCAAGAAGTGTACCATTCCTTTGGCATAGAGTTGAGCAGCTTTGTATTCAGATCAAAGTTTGTGGTCCTGAGATCATTCACTATTCCCAAAAACCTTTCAAGGATAGACTTCAACCTTTCTCTATCTTTGTACTTAAATCTTTCTAGCTGCTGCTTCAGTCTCTGCTTCTTAATGTTTTTGAGCTCAACATTTCCTTCAAGCATTTCAAGTATTGCATCATACATTGCCTTGGCATTGGGATGATGTGCAACCTTGGTGAGTATTTCCCAAGACAGACCTAGCTTCAACATTGCTAAAGCCTTGTCATCAACCTTTCTCATTCTTTCTCTTACAGCAGCAGTTGCAGCTGCATTTTCCCCTTCTACAACTTCTCCTTGTGTACCATTCTTGATGGAGTTCCACATATCAATATCATTATAGCAAATGGCTGCTTCAAACAAGACCTTCCATTTTGTGAAATTTTCATGTCCATACAACCTAGGAATCTTGTTAGTAGACACCTCTTGTTCCTCATAACCAGACATTTTTGTAAAAAAAAATAATTTCTTTATAAAAACAGAGTTTCAAAAATATTAAGATCTGAAAATCGATTGTACAGATCTGAGGTGTCTAATTTGATAACAACAAGATTTAGATACAAAGATTAAAACTTTAAATAGAACAAGGAAGAGAAAACACCAAAAGATTGTAGATCTGGAAGAAAAATGAAGACCAGAGCTGTTGACGTCACTTTTCAATGTAACAGTGGTCTTTCTTCTTCAAATCTTCAATCAGCAACAATCTTTCCAAAATAGTAGAAATCAGCTCTGATACCACTTGTCTGGTCCCTCGATTTCAGCTAGATCTTACTTAATCATGTCATAACTCACACAAATAGATGTGTCGACAAGGGAGTTAATGACGGGTTGCTAAATTTAGAAAGATGACCGTTTGTTAAAGGCGGAATCAATAACAAACATATGGTTGCTTAATCAATATTCAAGGTAACCAACACAAACAAGATTCACTCAAAAGATTTCCATTCATATAATATTCATCATACAAATTGGATAATCGATTTAGGGTTTCTTGAAGGAAGGTTTATCCGTACGTATCCTTGGACAGCCGTCACACACACAATATTCTTTTCTTAATTAATGTGTCTGTCTGCCTTGTCCTTATCCGTCTTCCGTCTTAGGCGGCGTGCCCTAAAACATTCTATTTATAGGCCTGCCACCCTAGGACAACTGTCATTCCTTCTAGAAACCCCAAACGTAAATACATATTCAGATAATATTCTAAGTGTAAAACAAGTCTTCCGGGTAGGCTTTGCATTAATCTTCATTCTCCGAGTACGCTGTGTACTCTGCCATCCTTCAGCACTTGGTAACATAGAAGTGTGCTCGGATCAGTTTCCGGGTAGACTTTACTTGAAGAGTATTTTAACAAGTAAAATACTCTCCGAGTGGACTTCAATCTTCTTGACTTTGCCAGACTTTGCCCGACAAACTCTTACGAGCAACCTTGTTCTTCAGTGGTCCATTTCAACTCCTTGCTATAACATAACTTATTAGCAAAGTGTACTCGGGAGTACTGTTCCTTTGCTTGAGTTGAACCTTGCTCGATATTACTTAAAGACATTCATTTCAATCATCAAGCATGTTCGGACCACTATTATTAATGAATACCTTGCCCGATCTTCCAATCACTTGGCTTCTTGAGCTTGGTTAGCCAAAGGCTTACTCGGGAGTGAACTTTACTTGGCTTTGAAGAACAGACTTGCTTGACAAAGTGAACCTTGCCCGGATTTACATAAACTAGTGAACCTTGCCCGGCAATGCATTAATTTGCAAACCCTGCTCGGATATCCACTAAAGAAGACTACTTGAAGATAACCTTGCCCGATAGACAAAATATCGTACCCGGCTAAGTAAAAGCTTGCTCGGATGTCTAAGGTGTGCCTGGATCCATATTTAGAACATTCTGAGGAGGTTGAGAAGATTCCAATCTTCCATGTACTTCATTTTGGTCAAATCTTATACTCAACAATCTCCCCCTTTGGTCAATTGTTTGACTCAACAATCTCCCCCTAGATTGGAACACCTCAGCTGACCCAAAACATTTCTAAGATTACTTACACTTAGTCAAAATACACATCAAATCCAAAGTCAAATTACATATTCAAATAACATAAAAAAATTACATATTCAAAAGCTGTCCGAAGACATTACAAAACAAAGCCTTCTAGGAGTTTTGTCTTTTCCATTCATTGTAGGCAGCTTGTCTTCTCATTGCTATTACAGATGCAGCTCTTTCCCTAAAGATATTGAGAATTTGGTAGTGAATGTGCCCTTCTGGAATCACCAAATCTCTTATATCCATCAAGTCTTCATTATGTAAGTAGGTTAAATCTGCATCTTTCTTGATTATAGCCAGAACTTTTCCATCAGAATTTTTCAGTACATAGTGACCAGCATTTTCTTTGTATTCAATTTCAGCAATGATACCATTCCTTTGCACTGTGTAGTTGGGCCGTGTCATTCTTCTTTCAAGACTTATGCATGTGTTCATATTTGACAGTGGATTCCTATCTCTGACATTCATCACAAAATCTCTCTCAGCAATGTCCATCCTTTTCAATTTTTCTGACCTCTTTGACTTGTGAAGCTGAATCAACTTCCAACTTCACTTTTGACTTAAGAATGGGAATCCCTTCTCAGCTTCATCCAGTAAGAACTTTGGCAGATTATTCATTTGTCTTCCAGCCATCCTACTTCTGTTTCGGTAATCATACAGGTTGAGTCTGGCCATTCTTTCTAGTTGTTCTTGAGTGTATTCATAGAAATCACTCCTCACAACTATATCCCTCAACAATAGGCTTTCCATAATTACTTTCAAAGACTCAGTAACAAAATCAAAGTAGAGGTCTATTGGAAGATCCACATTAGATTGTGGTCTTGTTATCCTCTCTTGCATAGATCTACTAGATTCACTTCTTCCCCCATGTGGATGCCTTCTTGAAATTGGTGGCCTAAAAGGGATAGACTTCTTTGGTTTACTAGGCCCCAAATTAAAAGTTTTGATATAAATGGCCTCTACCATTTCGGTTGGAAGGTTGGCTAATTCAACAACATTCTGTCCTGTTAGTCTTTTCAGATCCAGCAACATTCTTGCCATACCAGGAGTGTTTTCCAATCCAGCCGGCACAAAGCTTCCATCCACAAAGGTTCTTGGGTTATCACTTTCCCTCAAAGCTTTCTCCCAATCAGCCTTTTGTATGTAGAAAAGTTCTTTTAAATGTTGTTTCTCCAAGGCATTGAAATATGCTTCACTCATTCCCCTTTGATCAATCATAACATTTCTCAAAATGTTTATCATTTCTTCATTTTCCCAAGGAATTATTCTTTCATCTTCAGGTTCAGAATTTGATTCCTCTGGGATGGATGTTTCAACAATAGGCACTTCTTTTGATTTCTCCTTTTCCACCTGTTTCTTTTGTTTCTCCTTCAAAGTTTGGATTTTTCTCTTTTTTTGCTTGAGGTTCATCAGTTGGTTCAGTCTGTCTGGTAGACCTTTCAGTTTGAGCTCTTTTCAGCGTTTCTTTTCTCTTCAATTTATTATATTGTTCTACCACTGATTCTCTTGACAGATGCTTAACAATTTCAGGCTTCATACCTCTCTCAAGCAGGTATCCACACATACCTCCAAACTTTTTCTTCAAAGATTCAATCTTCTCAAGTTTTTCATTTTCTTTAACACACTTCTCAATTACCTTTTCTCTCTCACTGTTATACAGATCTTGAAGTTTGTCAAAGTTGAAGTGAGACAGATCTTTCTCTGAATAGTTGCGCCTTCTGAGATATTCCCTGAATTTCTGACTTTCTTTGTTTTTCTCTTCCATCTTTTTCTTCAAAACATCTATCCCTTTATCAAGTCTCCTTTGCAACTGATCATCATCAAGATCAACCAAAGATTCAAAACTTATGACATATCTTCTCAATTTTACAACCAGTGGATTATTCTTTTTAGCTTCTCATACTCAACTCAATGTTTGCCCTCTAGTCATCAGTCATTACAACTTGTGGGGACACAACATTGGTATCTTTGACACTCTTCCCTTGATCATTCTCAGGATCATCATTATCATCATCAGAATCCTCAGACTCATCCTCTCCTTCAGTTAAGTCATTCATAGCATCAATCTTTGGTTCATCAGAGGGTGGATGATCTGGTTCACTTCTAACTAGCACATTAGGAACACCTGGAATTTGTTGTCCCGGTTGTAGTGTCTGCAATGGGATTGCCCTGATAGGGCTAGCTTCGTTATGACCTTCATCATTAGAAGTCTCAATATAACATTTGTTCTTTTCGTCCCATTTCCCTCTCTTTGTTTTTCTCTCATCATCCCTTTTCTGTTCATCAAATTTTTTTTTCTTGTATATACTTTCTCAAACATTTTGGCTCTTTCCATCCTGATTCTGGTGATATTTGCCATCATTTCTTCTACTGATTCACCAGTTGGCCTCTCAGGTTCCTTTTGAGGCATTTCTTCAGATTCATTCTCAGGTAGGCTCTGTGGTTGAAACATGCTAACCACCAAAGCCAAAGAGTTGTCAGCTTCCTCAACTCTGCTCAAATTAATCAATGTTTCAATTGCTTCTTGATCAGCCACATCATCAATAATTTCTTTTGCAAGTTTGGCTTGTTTGATCAAGATCTCCTGTTCTGCCATTTCTTCAGGAGTCATGGATTGAGCCAGTATCTCCCTATCCCTTGTTTCTCTCAAGATATTCTCTTGTTCTCTTAAGGCATCAGCAGCAGCAATAGCATCATCTTTAAATAGTACATCCTTTTCAGGATATGCCTTTACAGGCTCTTCTTCAGTGACTTTTGCTTTTCCCTTATCAATTCTTCTCCTTACATCCTCTTCATCTTCAGACTGTACATAGTCATCAATCTCTTTTTCTAGTGCCTCTAACTCAAGGTCATACTCTACTCTCTTGGAGCTTTCAGGTTGTTCAGTATGAGTGATGGGCTCCTCACCAGCAGTATTCCCTTCATTCAACACTTCAGTCTCAACTCCAGTTTGAATGTCAATTAAGACATCAGTTGCTATATCAGTAGCAGCTACATTTTCCTCAACATTTGTCTTTTCAATCTCATCCACTTTCTCAACATTTTCTTCATCACTTCTTTCTTCATTGTAATCATAGTCCTGTTATCCCACATCTGATCTATCACCATCATACTCATCATCCTCAATCCTCTTCTCCTCACTGCTTTCCTCTCCATCATCATAATCAATCATAATCAATTTTAAACTGTCTGCAGTTTCCACAACTGTTACAGTTTCTTCAACATTCACACCAGAGACAGTTGGCATATAGTCATTCTCCCCCTGTTTTGGGGCAGTTGAGGTCTTCTCAACCTCCTACACCAGGGCTTGAATTCTTAAGTTTGCTTGTACCAACTTCTCTAATAGCATCACATTTTCATTAGTCACCTCCTCAATTCTTCTTCTCAACTCAGCATTTTCTATCATTAAGTCCATATTTCTTTGAAATGTGTCTGTATGTGAGGTTGTAGGTGGTGATGTAGAAAAAGGTTCAAACTCAGGTTGTTTTGTGGTGTGAGTTTTGAAAATGGATGGTGGTGGTGATTGTGTATGAGGTGGGCTTGAAATGAATGGATCAGTATGAATTGGGCTTGTTGTTGGTGGTGTTTGTGGTGGTGGAGATGTATGTGTTGATGATGGTATAATTGGTTGGTCAATGTGTGGTGGTGACTGCGGTGGTGTTGGAATAGGTTGTTCTATTTGCTCAAATTTCTCCCCCTGATCAGGTGCAACAATATGCATAGCTACTCCAGCTCCTCCTTCATCTCCATCTACATCATCATCTCCATTATCAGAATCATCATCATCACTCTCATCATCATCTCCTCCTTCCTCCTCTGAGCTTAACTCAGGCACTGGCATTATTTCCAAATTATGATCCAACAACCATGGCAGAATTTCAAATGGAGCTTCAGAATTGAATCTGTTAGCATCACCTGGATTCTTAATTCTCTTATAAGTGTTTGCATTTTGCAGCAGGTGGGTTATACCAATAGTGGGTAGATCTTGCAATTCTCTGTTGAAGATTATCTATAAGAACCTTGGGTATTGCAAAAACCTATCCTTCTCTGCCTTCTTCAAGTTTGAAACTAATCCCTCAAAGATCATCTTTGAGAAATTAAATGGCAAATCATAAACGATTCCAACAGTGGCATTTGCTAGATCACGACTCATCAAGGTCCATGATCCTTTCCTTGGAGCAAACCCCTGTATCACATGGTGAATGAGAAATCTATATAGCATTGGAAACATCCCTTTTTGAAACTGCCCATCATGTACAGTTCCCTAATAACCCATTGTCTCTTCAAAGATTCTCATCAGGTGACCAGTGTTGAAATTAATATGATTATGATCATTATCATTCAACCGTAAACATCTTCTGATTACTATAATATTAATATTAATATTACTATTACCATTATTATTAGTACCATTACCATCATCATTATTTTTATTACCATCATTATCTATATTATTATAAATAAAATTTATTAATATTATTTATTATTATTAGTAATATGATTATTATTAGTATTATCGTCACCACTAATAATAATGTAATTATTTATTCAAAACATATTTAAAGTAAACTTTTTATTCCAAACAAGTCTTAAGCTCTTTAAGGCTATTTTTTTCATTCAACAAGTCAGATACCTTGACAATCATTTCTTTCCTTTCTACCTAGGCTGCGGGCCAAAAGAAAACATTTGTTTTTATGTGAAAGTTTCATAAAATTTGCAATTCTTTGCGATAGCTAAAAACTTTTTGTCTAAATAAATGTTATTTCACCATTAAGGCTATTTAAGGCTATTTTTTTCATTCAACAAGTCAGATACCTTGACAATCATTTCTTTCCTTTCTACCTAGGCTGCGGGCCAAAAGAAAACATTTGTTTTTATGTGAAAGTTTCATAAAATTTGCAATTCTTTGCGATAGCTAAAAACTTTTTGTCTAAATAAATGTTATTTCACCATTAGATTTAAAAGCATCACGATTTACAACCGATTTTCGTAGATTAAAATGATCCCTTCTTTTATCCCCCATTAGTTAACGCCAATGAGTTTCGGCTAAGAAATCATGGCACCAGCTCCCACGTCAACTTTCATACCACAAAACAACACTCAAGAAGACAAACGTCACAAGCTACATTTTTCTTTAACTTCTCTTTCACGTATTTTTTCGGACATACCCCAAGTGATTTTTATATCCACTTCTTTGGATTATTGTTTACGAAGTTTATTAGGATTGTTCATTGATCTTTGATCCATATTTGTTTGTATTTTACGAAACATAAATTCGTACATCATTCTTATTCGCTTTATTACATCGATTTACGTCTGTTATTTCAAATCCCGTGATCTATGACAAATTTCCCATCAATGTAACCGTTAAGTGGAAATTGGGACTATGAACATGTATGTGTACATAGTTACCTAATAGAAACCGTATTTTCATTTTATTTCTACATTTTACTACCGGTGACCGGTTCTCTCCAAACGAATTCGTTTACTTAGAACCAGGACTGTGGCCCATGTACATGCCTAGTTTATGTTATGTTATATTTTTACACCAATTGTTTTGATTATTCGTGTACTTCTCTTTCACTCGATGTTTTATTTAAACCATTCTGTTGTTCTTGATTTCATTAATCTGGAACAAATGCTTTATTTTGATTTCGAAATTTCAATTGTTTACTTTGATAAACTCAAGGTTACTACTGGAATGTTTATTTTCACAAACTTAATCGGTTTTAATATTTTAATTTCGTTTATCCATTTCATTTCAAGTTATTATCAATTTACATGTTGGTAAGATAAAATTGTTAATTCATCTCAACGTTGCCATTGGTTACGTCGATGTTTAATTGGAGATTTTCATTTGTAAACATCATGATATTTTGATACTTAAAAGTGTCGTTATCTAAGATATTCTCGAATCCAATGCGTTATCGATTTACATGTTCATATTTCATTGGTTAAATGTTACGTTTACATATCACGTTATTCTAGACCCCATTATTTCAATTACATGTTACGATGTTCATAATCAAATGTTTTCATTCTTTAATTTCATTACCTCTTTTATTTTGTTTTTAATATTGATTACTTGGTTCAGACTACGATGATTTTATTTACTTGACTTAGTGTTTTCGCGTTGTCCTTGGCCTGAATGGTCAATCAGTGGGTTCTGTAATGTTTTTACCCTTGTAACTCATTATTTTATTTATTTATTTGTTAATTTATTTATTTTTTTTTCAACGTTCTATGTGAAAGTTTTATTTATTTATCTAAGGTTTATGTACCAAAACCACACAATAGAACAAGTTATATAGACCATCCGACGATAGAGGTAATTATGGGTCGACACATAATTATCAAAGTCCTCGCATGGAAAATATAGTAAGTCCGGTTGTGTGAAATAACTCGGAACTTGGAATGGTTTTTGGGGAACGTGACAAATACAATATGATAAGAGCATGGTGGATAGGCCGCTGATACATCCTATATATAAGTGTCCTTGTCATATTTCCTATTTGTGGCGTTCTTTCGGGTCATTCAAAGATCGATGTTATTTTATTTTAATTATGCATGTATAGATGTGTTAAAACTCCAAACAACTCCGTATATTAGTTGTTCTCTTTTAAAATTTTATTTTTATTTATATTTTAATTTCGGAACGAAATTTCTAAAAGTTGTAAATCCTGTAACATTCGTTACTTTTCAAACCCGAAAACCCGACCCATTTTAAATTTTCGGTTTTGTTCTATATATATATATATAAATATTTCAGATTCGTCTTATGCAATTTTATTATGTTTGTTAACCGACACATTTTGATGCTTCAACGTATTCGTCATTATCTTTCATTGGTTTAATAATAATTACGACGTTTTATTATCATTATTTATTAAAGTTCTATCTTGTGTGATTCACTAACGAAATTCCAAGTTCTAACATGTTATTTAATCGAATCCCAAAATATTCAAGTTTAATACGAAAAGAATCCAAGTTATAAACTTTTATTTCTAAAGCATTATAAAGTGCAACGTTCATTTTGTAATTTATAGTTTATATTAAGTTTTAAAATAACTGGAAACATTGAGGGCCAAAATGTAAGTATTTCAAATTATTATATTAAAATAATATATTATTATTATTATTAAATAATAACCCAACCCCAGCCCATCCCTGCCCCTTGTTTTTCCGACCGAAAAGTCCGGCCGCCGGAATCCGGCGGCAGCAACCCATAAGAGCTACGAAACCTTCTTTTGATACGTTAAATAATCCCAAACGACCTCTCCATCATTGATAGACATTACTATGAGCTTTAATTCATCATTTATCAATCCATTAAATCGTATTTAATCTCTAGCCGGACGGATTATAATCAAATCGCAATAACTCGTATTAAACACCAAATCATCCAATTGAGGCTATAAGTAGAACGCGAATCTTCGTTTAAACCTTTTACAAACAGAAAATATCACAAACAAACTCTCCCTAACCTCTAATCCGTTCACGTAAGTCTGTTTTACTGGCGAGGTTCGTTCTCCGTCAGTCCGAAACCATATGAGGTAATTAATACATGTATTATCATTGTTTTTACCCGACTAATGAAACCCCTAACTCAGTTTTAACCAACAATGAAAGGATTAGCAGATTGAAATCTAGGATTTTCTAAAGGAGAAGATGAACTCCATGTATTATATTTATTTGTCTTTTCTGGCTAAATTAACAAACAAACAGGCAGCTCAGTTGGTTTATCACATTTGTTTGGCCACCAAGACCCGGGTTCGAAGCTGGGTGAGGATCATTTTCTTTGTTTTTATTTTAAATCATTTTCTTTTATATAATAACCAACCTGTAACATCCTACTTTTGGTTATAATAATAAAATAAATTTCGTCTATATTATAGTGGGTCGTTATCGGTTTAGATAAATAGAATACGAGTTAGGCTAGTGTTGGGTTAAATGGATATGGGTTATGGACTTGGGTTATAGTAGAAAGAAGGAAAGACCATGGGCTTAAGCCCATGATCCATAATTATATAAGCCTTAATTACCCATTTAATCATTCATTTCTCACATATTCCATACACCACCCAAAACACACACTTAAGCTTTCTCTCTAATTATTCATTTCTCTAAGCTGAAACCAAGAAGGAAACCGAGCACCGACCCGAGGTAATGATAGTATGATGTTGTATGAACTTAAACCCGTTAGATATGGTCACGAAACGACGAGCCGACACCGTTAAACCATTTAAATCACGAGATCCGGATGGAATCGGGTATAAACCGAACCTAAGATGAGCTTAGGGACAACCCTAGCTCAGATCCGGATCAAACGGGACGAAAAACGATGAAAAACGGTGTAAAACGGGGTAAACCGCGTTTTCCCGGCCACCGCCCGGTTTTCCTGCACGGCGGCACCGGAAAGGCGGTGCATGTATTTAAGGATGTCAGGGAATGTTCCTGACATTCTCTGACAAACCCTAACCCTAATTCGTTAACAAATTAGGGGCGATTCGCCAAGTAATTCGTTAAAGAAAGCATAGCGAACTAGCTTCAGTTCGTGTTCAATTCGTTAAGGGAAAAGATAACGAATCACCCTTGATTCGTTATAGTCATTCGTTAAAAGAGATGACGAATTGGAAGGTCCTGTTCGTTACATGAACTGATTCGCTACATGAACTGATTCGTCAAGGACCAGTTCGTTATAAGGTCCAGTTCGCTTAATAACCAGTTCGTTAAAGGGTTCAATTCGCTACATGGACCAGTTCGCTAAGATAAGCCAATTCGTTAATATAACGAATTAGAAGTTTAACAAATGGGCAGAATGGTCCCTGAACTTAGAAAATAATTAATTAATTACAAAGAAGCCATCGAACTTTCAAGTTAGCGAATTAAATAATGATTTAAAATCCTAATGGAAAATGTGTTACGGGGCTGCCGCCCCTAGACCCCGCTGCCAGGGGCGCTGCCCCCGGACCCCCGTTCGTTGAGGGTAATAAGTAAGACTAGAAAGACGAAACGAGTAGTCATAGTTAATTGATACGTGTAATTGTTATACAGTTAGTCGTGCACAGCTCAAGAAAGGAATAACCATAAACGGTGAACGTAACCGCATTCAGGTGAGTTTCTAGCCCCATTCCTTGTTATGTTTTCGGGGCTGTGTGCATACTCGATGTGATTAGTTAATATACTTATCCTAAGTGATAAGTGTATGCCATATATGTATTATGTGAAATGTATGAATGATTTCTTGTCGGTAAATGAACGATCTTCGGAATTGCATGTACTGCCAGGAAATGGTTTGATGTTATATGTATGTTGTAAGATGAAGAATGAATGATGTATGTACATACGAAACTTTACGGATATGTATATAGAAAGTATGCTATGGATGTATGGAAGAAAGGGTACCGGACCCTAATAATATCCGAGGATGGAGGGTACCGGACCCTAATAATATCCAAGGATGAAGGGTGACCGGACCCTAATAGTATCCGAGGATGAAGGATGACCGGACCCTAATAGTATCCGAGGATGAAGGGTGACCAGACCCTAATAATATCCAAGGATGGAGGGTACCAGACCCTAATAATATCCGAGGTATGTAGGGCGAATGCTCTTTATAACATAAGGTTAGTTATGTATGTGTATGAAAGATTAATGGACAGGTTAAATATGTAATGCGTACCTTCGGGCACGTATATGTGTATGTAAAGTAAGTTAAGTGATTAACTAGAACTCACTCAGCATATCTGACTTTTAGTATGCACGCAGGCAAATAGATTGAGGCAGCTCGCGTGATTGAAGACACATGGCATGGAATCGAAGATACTGGCATCTCGAAGAAATGTTGTAATGTTTTAAAGACTATGTTTTGTTTTAATTGACTATGAATGTTTTATAAGACAAGATTTGGAAGTTAGGTAAGATATTATGGTTGAAGTTTATATTCCGCATAAAGTTTTAATTAACTCTGATTTAGAACTGTGTTCATCTATTAATCCAACACCAAAGTAGGGCAACCGGTAACGGGCCTTACACAAACTAAAATATATAAAAATTATTTAAATCAAATAAAATTATATTAAATTAGTTTTAAACCATATTTATCAATTGTCACCTAAAAACCAATCTTTCAAACTTGTCAAGGCTCGTTTAAACTCATAAAACATTTGTATATCAATTTATAGTTCGTTAAATTTAAAAATTCGTTAACATATTCTTTTCAAAATAAAATATACTAATAACACCCAAAATTTCGTAATGTTATAATATTCAAACTTGATATTAATCTAGTAACTTAAAGTAATATTAAAATAATAGATTGTTAAAATCCCGTTAAAGCTTAAAATAATATTATCATGTCCAATGCCATAAAATGATAAAATATACATTCAACATTTCTAAAATCCCGACAACCCGATTTATCTACTTTTTATAAGTTGTTTGTTAATATTTATTTTGTACTTTTAATTCTAGTTCGTGAAGTTCAATTGCTTCGGTTTCATTTACGCACTTTCGGTTTTATTTTAAGTTTGTCTTCAACTTCAAGGTGAGTTTCTCACACCCACTTTTTTACTCTACTAATTTTGGGGGTAGCATTTATATCCTATACAAATTACAATTTCGTTTATTCATTATTTGCAAACTACAATTCGCTACATGGAATTGTGTGTTTACTTGTTACTTGCTCAAAATTACTTACACATGGATTACTTCAATATAGTATGATCATGCGCCCCCTTTGCGCTCAATACATTTGTTGTTATGAGTGGAAAATGACCTCATTATCCGAGTACGTTGGTGCACAATCCCAACTGGAAAGGACCTTACTTGCGCTTATCTGAGTACGCTGGTGCACAATCCCAGTTGGAAAGGACCTTACTTGCTCATTTACACATGTTCATGGAATTGTAGATTTTTATGTACTTATATCAAAATTTGTGTGAACTCACCAACTATTCATTTAGTTGACATTATTTTATATATATGATACAGGTACATTTATTCGAAGTTGAAACAAGAAGAAGACATTAGAACTTAGGGTATTTCAATAAATGGACAAGTTGTTAAATTGTTCTTATATTTTTTTCATGTATTTCATGTTACAAACTTGTGTACTTGGTGTTTAAATTAATTAATGATAATATTGTCACTTAATAGTGTCACATGTGTTTTGAGCAATCTGTACGTCACACTCAGGCGTTTCCGCTTTAGCCGGGGTGTTACAACTTTACTTCCCTGAAACGTTGATATACTTCAATCTGTGGTAAATTCGATATCCACTATTGCTAAAGTCTACCCAAACTCAACGCCACCCATTTATCTACAAGACCTGTACTTAACCATTTGTCTCAATCACATGTTTGACCCCATGCTTCAAGCCTACTATCATTGTGGTGACCCTAGCACATCCGTCATACTTTTAAAGGCCTAATTTGTTCCCGTTATGCAATACCTTACCCCGCATCGCTCGTTTATTCTATTCGATTTTACAGTTTCAACATTTAGATTTTACAAAACTCGTCAAACTCGTCTATATTTTCTTTTGCATATTTTCCTACATTTTATTTCTTTTACTAACACCTCGCGCCTAATCCCAAATCCTCAGTTATTTTTAACATTCAGTTAAAATGAATTTTATTTAAAAAAAGAATTTATTATCTTCATTATTATTATTATTATTATTAAAGTTACTAATAGTATCATCACTACTAATATTACTACTACTATTGTTATTAGTACCATCACCGTCACCATCATTATTATTATTACGGTAATTATCAATATTATTATTATTATTATTAATGTTAATGTTTTTATTATTATTGTTATTATTAATATTATTATTTCTAGTATCATCGTCATCACTAGTAATATAACAATATTTAAAGTAAAATATTTGCTTCAAACAAGTTTTGAGTCATTTTGAAACTATTTTTCATTTAATAATATTTTTATTATTATGATTAGTAATATTATTATTACTAGTATTATCGTCACCACTAATAATAGTTTCAAACCATATTTAAAGTAAACCTTTTTGTCTCATTCAACGAGTCGGATACCTTAACAATCATTTCTTTCCTTTCTACCTAGGCCGCGGGCCAAAAGAAAACTTTTGTTTTTATGTGAAAGTTTCATAAAATTTGCAAAGTCCTTGCGATAGCTAAAAACTTTTTGTCTAAATAAATTTTATTTCACCATTAGATTTAAAAGCATCACGATTTACAACCGATTTTCGTATATTAAAGTTCTCCTTTCTTTCCCCTTCGTTAACGCCAATGAGTTTCGGGTAAGAAATCATGGCACCATCTCCCACGTCAACCTCTCCTACCCCAAATAAATCGACATTCGAGAAGACAAGCATCGCAAGCTATATTTTCTTTTCTTTAACTTCTTCTTCACGTATTTTTTTCGAACGTACCCAAAGTGATTTTTTTTAATATTGGTTACGAAGTTTATTTTGATTGTTTATTGACCTTTGATCCATATTCGTTTGTATTTTTTTTACGAAATGTGAATTCGTACATCATTCTTATTCGCTTTATTAAATCGGTTTACGTTGTTATTGCAAATCTCGTGGTCTATGACCCATTTGCTTTTCTCTTAAAAATACCCGTTAAGTGAAAATTGAGACTATGAACATTTATGTGTACATAGCTACCTAATAGAAACCGTGTTTTCATGATATTTTTACATTTGAATATCTATGGCCGACTCTCTCTTAATAAATTCGTTTACTTTGAACCGGAATTGGATCCCATGTACATGCTAAGTTTATGTATTGTTGTCTTTTACACAAATTTTTTTGTTCTTATATTTCTTTTTTACTTGATGTTTTATTTAAAATCATTATGTTGTTCTTAACTTCATCAATCTGGAATCAATGCTTTATTTTGATTTTGAAATGTCAATTGTTTACTTTGATAAACTCAAGGTTGCTATTGGAACTTTTCTTTCACAAACTTTGATGAATTTTAATAATGTAGAATTTCGTTTATCCGTTTTATTTCAAATTATTAATTTATATGTTGTAATGTTCACTTCATTTCACCTCCATGTTACCGTTAATTGTGATGTATTCTTTCGGAGATTTCCATTTGTTAAACATCATGGTATTTTGATACTTAAAAGTTTCGTTTATCTAAGCTATTCTTGAACCCAATGCGTTATCAATTTACATGTTCATACTTCGTTGGTTAAATTCTACGTTTACTTACCACGTTATTCTCGACCCCATTATTTCAACTACATGTTACGATGTTCATAATTCAAAATGCTTCATTCTTTAACTTCATTACCTCGTTTATTTCGTTTTTAACATCGTTTACTTGGTTTAGACTAGATGATTTTACCTACTTGACTTGGCATTTTCGCGTTGTCCGTGGCCTGAATAGTCTACCAATGTGTTTTGTAATGTTTTACCCCTTTAATTCATTATTCTTGATTTTCAACGTTCTAGATGAGAATTTTATTTATTTATCTAAAGTCTATGTCTTAAAACCACACAATAGAGCAAGTTATATGGAGCATCCGACGATAGAGGTAATTATGGGTCGACACGTAATTATCAAAGTCCTCGCAATAAGTCCGGTTGTGTGAAATAACTCGGAACTTGAAATGATTTGGGGAACGGGACAAATACAATATGATAAGGGCATGGTAGATACGCCGCTGGTACATCCTATATATAAGTATCCTTGTCATATTTATATTTGTGGTGTTCTCTTGGGTAATTAAAAGATCGGCGGTATTATATTTTTTTTATTTTGTATGTATAAAATTATTTAAACTTATAACAACTCCGTATATTAGTTGTTCTATTTTAAAATTTTATTTTTATTTTAATTTCGGGACGAAATTTCCAAAAGTTGTAAGTCCTGTAACATTCGTTACTTTTCAAATCCGAAAACCCGGCCCGTTTTAAATTTTCGGTTTTATTTATGAATATATGTATAAATATAAATATATATTTCAAGTTTCATCTTATGTATTTCTATTATGTTCGTCAACCGACAAGTTTTGATGTATTCGTAGTTTTTTGTTTATTATCTATACAATATTTTTCGATAACTCAACTTATAATTCAATCGTTTCCTATACGTTTCGTTTAAACTACAAAACTCCGGAAATTAAAGTTTTACATAAACGAATCTCGAGCTATCAAAGTATAATATGCAAATAATCCAAAACATACTAACTTGTAATCCATTTATTAAATATATTCTAAAGTTCAAGGTTCAAATGGTAAAGATAGTTTAATTATGATTTAAAAGAAATATGAAAGTATAGGGGCTGAATGTGTAAAATCTGAATTTAAATTAATATTAAATAATAACCAGCCCTCTTCCCCCACCCAGCCACGTTTTTCCGGCGAGGCTCGCCGCAGGCGACCCAAAAAATATTTCGGCGACCTTTTTAACACCATAAAAACTCGTTCTTTGACCCATATATCCCGTTTAAAAACGTTTCTTCACTAATTAGGACGCGTAATCAAGTTCAATAATGTGTTATAACAACCTTAACTCGCGGATTAAAAACCGGGTAACCGCCGGATTTCCGTCAACACCATTAACGATGCATTTAACCCCTAAACGCTCCAATTATTAGTATAAATAGGACCTAAACCTTCATCTAAACTCGCTCACACCTTCATCTCTACACTAATATACTCTCCATGATCTCGTCTTGTTCATCAAAGTACGATTCCGGCCAACCATCGTTAATACCCTTTCCGGCACCATACCAGGTAATGTTTATATGGATTTGAATCACCTTGAGCCGTCTAACAAAATCCCTAACTCAATTATAGCAAACAAGAATCATATTAACACTTTTGAATTTCTAGGGTTTGTGTGATGATGATGAACTTTAAACATATTCTATATAATTAACTGTTTTCAATAGTTAATCAAATATCCATTTGGCCTAGTGGTTAAAACAATTGAGTACAGACAGAAGGACCCGGGTTCGAACCCGGGTCAGAGCATATTTTTGGTATTTTATTTTTAAACATTTCTTTTATTTTCTTATAAATCAAATAAATATATTAAAAATCATTATAAATTAAATAATATCATTTTATGTTAAATAAAATAAGTTGTAATTATATGCACCACTTTTCACCTAAAAAACCGACTTTTTTTTTCATTAAAGTTTTGTGAATATCCTATTAAAAACTATATTATTAACTATCATTTCGTTAACTTTATAACACGCTAATGCAATAGTTTTGAAGTTATAGTTCCCACTAAAAACAATATTCCACAAACTTTATAATCCTCAATCTCGTGTTAAATTAATATTTAGATAATATTAAAATAAATGCAATCGTTAAATTACTGTTACAACTTTAAATAATACTATAATACCAATTGCTATAAAAGATACAATAAAAATAGAATGATACATTCAACATTTCTAAAATCTGTCAAACCGATTTATTTATTTAAGTCGTTAGTTAATATGTGATTTTGTACTTTTAATTCTAGTTCGTGAAGTTCAATTGCTTCGGTTTCATTTACGCGCTTTCAGTTTTATTTCAAGTTTGTCTTCAACTTCAAGGTGAGTTTCTCACACCCCCTTTTTACGTTTTTACTATTTTGGGGGTAGCATATATATCCTATCAAAATTCAATTTTGTTTATTTATTATTTACAAACTACAATTCGCATCATTGACTTGTGTGTTTACTTTCTACTTGCTCAAATATTACGTGCATGGATTTCTTTGATAAGTATGATCATACGCCCCCCTTTGCACTCAGGACCATTGTTTCTAGTGGAAAAGGGACTCCGATCTTAGTACGTTGGTGCACAATCCCAACTGGAAAAGACCTTCATTTATTCCTTACACTCATGGACCATTGATTCTAGTGTAAAGAACCCTTCTGTGTTTTTCACTTGTTCATGGAATTGTAGATTTTTATGTACTTATATCAGAACTTGTGTGAACTCACCAACTATTCATATGGTTGACCTTTATTTTATATATATGCTACAGGTACCATATGTAGAGTATGCTGCCGTGACGAAGACACCAGAACTTAGGTTATATTATTAAATGGACAAGTATTAATTGTTTTTGTATATTCCCTTGTATTTCTTGCTGCAAATTTGTGTACTTGATGCTTAAATTAATTAATGATAATATTGTCACTTAATAGTGTCACATGTGTTTTGAGCAATCTTTACGTCACACTCAGGCGTTTCTGCTTTAGCCAGGGTGTTACACGCCGCGCGACCAAGGGCCAAGGAGAGCTCGCGGCACCTCCTGGCATCTACACACTATTTCGTTTTTTGTTTGTTGTTTTGTGCTTTGCTTGTTTGTTTAACCAACCTATTCTCATGCAAACATAAAAGAGAACCTTGTAAAAAATCCTTGACCTACCTATATATACACACCCATCTCCTTCATTTTTACACTTGCTCTTACTTCAATTCTCTCTTAAAACTCCATAGATTCAAGGTTGTTATTTCTTTGTGTTCTTGAAGGTTTGACTTCCAAATGTCAAACCAAGTTTAATCTTTCATTCTATTTAGCTTATGTAGTATTATTAATACTTGTTTATGGTGGTTCAACATATATATAATACACACCCCTTGTTACCTTTGGTAGTTGCTTCACCGACTCCGGTTGGTTAAGCTTCGGACTTCGTAAGGCAAGGCTTCATGTAGGACTTTCGTGGTCCTTGATATATATACACTTATATAACTTGTTGCACATATTAATCTTGTTTAACTTATGCTCTTTTTTAGTTTGTTTGTCATATTTATGAAGTTCCATGGTGGGGGTTTGTAGAGACTAACCTCGGTTTAACCGTAAATTGTCCAAACCGTGAACCGAACTTGTTTACTAGTTTTTGTTAAATAATTGTTTTAAACATGCTTTATGTTAGATTTGAGTTTCAAAAATCATTTTTACAAGTTGTTTAATATTTGGGCATGTGGAACCCATCAAGGAACATATTTTGAGATGGAATCCGAACCAAACAGAACTTTCGTTTAAAAGACTTGTTTGTTAAATTTTTAGTTCTAAAACTTAAGAATTTTTGTCACACCCCGACCAAAGGCGGCGGAACATGCCGGGGTGCAACGGATTGCCCAAAAACACAAGACACTATTTAAAATGACAATATTTAATCAGCTCATTAATTTTATAAATCAATAATCAACACATCTCGTTCACGCAAACAAATTGAATACAAGTAACATTTATATTATTTGTTTTACTAATACCCTAATGGTCTTGGTAACGTTTTTCGTCAAGTCCTCGAATCAACAAAAGTCAAACCTGTAACATTTCATAAAATTCAGTTTGTCAACACAAAGGTTGGTGAGCAATTCATAAGTTTGAGCAATAATAGTATATAGTAAGAAAAGCCACAAAACTTCTATACAAAACAATAGATAAAAGCACTAGATTTGGATAAATAGACAATCGCTAAACACATTAGCGCCACCTAGCTACAAGGGGTTTCCAAGTAGTCTAGGATTTTATAGTTATCGTTAATTGCATTATGTTAACGACACTGTGCTATAAGAGAATACCAGATAGTTCACGGATTTATAGACTTCCACCAACCAAAAGCGATAAACACGTAAGCATATAATCATAGAACACCAAATCGAGCAAGTATTTAAGTAATCTATACAATCACGTTTGTGGATTTAAGATTCAAGTAAATAAAGCATTTAGTTTGATAAGTATGAAATGTCACCCCAAAACGAAAGATGGAAAACGGGGTTGAAAGTACTCACCTCGATTGACGAATTGAGAACTAAAAACTGATCGACATATAGAAAGCTTGTGAACGAAACGAACGAATCGACTTGAAAGTTAATTGAAATCGAATAAATAAAATATATTAGTGAACTTGAACTTTAGTTGAAACTACATTTGAAACATTGAATGAGAAGGTTCAGTTGTTAGTCATGTTACCGATTAATTTTCTAACGATTAGGGACTCATACCTAATTGATAATTTAAAATAAAATAATATTATTTTATTGGACTTTTAAATAACTAAACCAATATTAAATAGAAACAAGACGGTTTAATTCAAGAGTTCGGTTTTATAAAAATGAATATATAATAATGATAATAATAACAATTATTATTTTTAATAATACTAATATAGTATAATAATTATAACAATAATTATTATTAATAATACTAATATTCATAGTTATAGAATAAAAATCTTGGTATTAATTAAAGTGTTGTTGATAAAAATGATAATAATAGTAAATAATATTGGTAGTAATAATGATATCATACTCGATGTGGGTTTGATTTCTAAACGAGTTCACAAAATAAATATAATAATATTATTGCTAATAATAAATGATAAAAATATAACTTTAATAAATAATCATAATATGTTCTTTAATAACAATATTAACAACTTTAATATTTATAATAATAATAATGATAATAATAATAACATTAATAATAATAATAATAACACTAATGAGTTTTATAATGATTTATGTTATTAATAATAATGATACCAAAAATACACTCCAAAGTCGGTTTATGGGGGAATCGGACTTGTGACTCGATTACCGGTTAATTGTTAGATATAAAGACGATTAAAACTCTAAATCTCCTTGCCATATGATGCTTGGCCGAGAACAATTGTCGGAGCCGAACAAAGGTCGTCGGAGAAACTGTTCCCACCAGAGAGATAGAGAGAGAGAGACCGTGAGAGAGAGAGTGAGACGGTGAGAGATAGAGAGAGAGGCAAAGAGAGATGGTTTTCCGGTCGCCGGAAGAGCGACCGGAGAAGGAAAGAGACTAGGCTGAGGGTGAGGGGTTCGCCGGAAAAAATGCAGGGGAGTGGAGAGGGGGAATCGGGGGTCGGTGGTGGTGCGTCAGGGCTCGCCGGACCGTCGAAGAAACCGAGAGAGAGGAGGGCAATGGTGGTGGTGCGTCGGAGGTGGCGCCGACAGGGGTGGCGGCGGCGGCCGGAAAAAGAGAGGAAGAAGATGGGGCGGCTAGTATGTTTATGTTAGGGTTAGGGTTAGGGTGGGTTTTTGGCCTATATATACATGTTACATATTTTGAAAACACCCCCTCTAAGTTTCAATCAAAGTTTAAAAGGAGTTTAAAGGTTCCTAAAACTTATAACGTATTTACGAAAATCAGTTTGAACCCTTTATATTTTTCCTAACGACAATATAATATGACAAACATCGATTTATTGAAGATCTAGGTCTATAATAATATTATATAATAATTAAATAAGGTTATAAAAAAGTGTTGAGTCGGTTTTACAAAATAAAAGTTTATAAAACTAATACAACTCGATACCCGATTTGACAAATGTCACAATTTTCATTTGTACATTATTATACAAGCTCTTGGTTATTTGGGTATATGGAAACCATCAAGGAACGTATTGTGAGATGGAAACCGAACCAATCCGATTTTTACTCGCTTAAGACACACAAGTGTGTTTTTAGTTATCAAGATTTGTATATTTCCTTAAAAATAGTTTACAAACTATTTTAATTATTTTCTTAAGTACTTGGAAATGTTGGATCCAACTTGAAATCATGACATAGTTTGGACCTACAAAACCGAACACTCGCTTAACGTACGTTGTTAGTTCTAAAACAATAGATCTACATACTTGGTTATGTTTTATATAGTTTTATTGAGATATCTCATACATTCATTATTTTTGAAAGTTGACTTTGGGTTTGACCAATTATCAAGACCCGAACCAACAACCCGAACACTCATTAAAGACCCGTTTAAGTATCTTTGACCCAAATGAACTTTCATTTAGCATTTTCTCACCTTATTACTTAACATTGGTTAAGTATATATTAAGGTTCGATACTTTAACCCGGTTTTGAGCAAACTTACATTTTTAAAGAGTTATTGTTATAAATTCTCAAATAGTTACATTTTAAACCTTGAACTTTAATTGTTTACTTTTTGCAACAATTATTTTATTTAAAGATCTTCAAGACAACCTTTCTAAATCCAAGACTTTCCCTTATTTAGGCTTCATACGTTAAACCCGTCGTTCCGGCAAATCTTCAAATTACCAACCTTTCAAGTTTATTACTTGAACGTGAGTACATTCCCATCTTCTGTTTTGGGGGTGACATTTCATATTTATTCAAATTAAATGCTTTATAGTTGAGTCTTAAACCACAAACGTTATTGTATACTATACTTAAATAAATGTTCGATTTGATGTTCTATGCTTACATGATTATATGCTTATGTGTTTACCGCTTTTGGAGGGTTGAAATCTTAAATTCGTGAACTATATGGTATTCTCTTATAGCACGGTGCCATTATTGTATTCTTATTAACGACCTCATGAAATCCGAATCTATTTGGTATTCTCTTATAGACGGTGCCGCTAATGTATTCTTATTAGCGACCTCATATTATCCAAATTATTGTTATTTATTTGTTGTTTTGTATACAAGATTGTGGCTTTTCTTATTGTATACATATTATTCAAAACCTATGAATTGCTCGCCAACCTTTGTGTTGATAAACTTTATTTTATGAAATGTTACAGGTTTGCATCTAGGTTGATTATGGAGTTACGAGAAGAAAACGTCCCAAATACCTCTAGGATATTACCAAAACGAACAATATTTGATTTGCTATATTTTGTTATATGTTGTTGTATATGACTTATGAATATTTGGTTATGTGACATTTTCGATGTTGTGAAATGAAATGAGTTTGTTAAATATTGTCGCTTTAAATAGTGTCATGCGCATATGGGCAATCGTTGCACCCCGGCATGTTCCGCCGCCTTTGGTCAGGGTGTGACAGATTGGTATCAGAGCCTTCTCAATAGGATAGGTGGTTAGACGTAACGACCTAGTATTGTTATGCTTAGGGTCCCATACGTGTGCTTATACGTGTTTACTCTATAATTGATTGTTCATATCGCATGTTATTTATAAACTTGTTTAAAATTCACCAATATCCTAATTGTTCACATACACACACTTTTATAGTATACTCGAGGTATCCTTACCTCAAAACGCAAAAAGTAGATTTTCATTGTATTTTATGGATTACAAGATTAACTTGGATCCCGTTATTTCAAATCCCTTAAAGGTTGCGTTTATATCGGGTTTGTAGTCATCATAGGAAACGAGACATTATAAAATGACCTTTTGACAAAAAGATTCCAAGAATCGAAGGTGATATACTTACCTGGGATGGTTGGATTATAGTGTGATATGGTGTAAAATATACATATTTTTATATTAATATTTCCTACATTTTTTTGATTAGTTTGGGATACTTTTTATTGAATTATACACCTAGTTGGCTCGTACTTAATATTTAAAATTGATATTGAAGCTTATTTGAATTAATAGTTATAATGTAGTATAATTATTACTATGTAATATTAATTATAAACAGGTGTTTAAATGAATTCTAACAATTATTAATTTGGCTTGTTCAAGATGTTGGAGTTAGAAAGATTGGTGGGGCCCATTATTCTAAAAGAAAATGGAGAAAAACGAGAGGAGGCAGGGGCTACTAAACTAATTTGTTGGACTTAGGCTAAGGGGTGTGGGGGGCTCTAATGGGGGCTCCAGTGGGGGCTCCAGCCAATAATATTATGACGTGTGGCAGAGAGAGAAACTGGATAAGGGGTGTGTTGGAGCCCCCGTTGGAGCCCCTGGCCCTGGTGTGGAGGGGCTCCAGCAGGGGCTCCAGCGAATTTTTTTTTATTTTTTTATAAATATATTCAAACAACGTATTATTAAAAAAACCTATAAATTATTAAAAAAACACACATTTTTTTAAAATTCAAATTACAAAAAAAAACATACTAAAAATTAAACAAACAATAATACTTAATAATAACACTAATCTAATACAAGATCATCGAGTACGACGACATTTTTTTTAAAAAAAAAGTTGGGAAGATGGGTTGATTTTGGGTTTTATTTTGAAGTTGTGGTGATTGATATGGGTGAAATGAGGTATTTTATAGATGAAATGGGGTATTATTTAGGGAAAAAATATTTTTTTTTTAATTTAATCCCTTCCCAACGGCTCTTTTTACCTTCCCAACGTCCATTTTCTCTCTCTTCTCCCGCGACCAGCCTCACGCCTGCCTGGATTTCTGCGCTCGCGCCCCGCTCGCGCCCCTGCTCGCGCCCCGGTGGTGTGGGGTTAGCGCCCCGGGGTGCGAGCGGAGGGGCTCTAGCGCCCCGGTTAGCGGCCCACACCCCTCAGCCTTATATTATTGTTATTTTTTGAAGCCCACATGATAATGGTCTGGGAGTTTGAACCGACATTCACCAAACAAATACAAAGGACAAGAACCCTAGGAGAAAATTGGGTGGAGCACAGCAGCACAATAAAAGAACAACATATATATTATCTTATTAGTGCATAGTGGCGGCGGATTTTTGTGGCGGAGGGCAGAACTAATTACAAGGTAGCAGCCGCACAGAATCAAGAAACAAAGTAACAAGCGGCTCGTATCATTATTATTGTTTCAGGTTTTTCTTAATTTCGAAGATTAAAAAAACATGATTTGCATATTATTATTTTATTGTTTTCCATTGAATATGAGTAGCTAAATTTATTAGAACTAGCTAGGTTTGGTTGATTAACGATGTTTTGACGATTGTTTTGGGTTCATTAACGAACATATAATTGATTTTCTATTGTCAAGTTCATATTATTATGATTTTATTCTATGATTGCTAGTGAGTTGTTCAATTTTATATTAATTAAACCCAGTGATTTTATCTTTACATGAATTAGTTTCGTGTATTGTTTAGGATTGCATGTTAGACTAATTACTTGGTGTTTTTGGTTATTTGTGGTAGACGTCACCATAGGGTTTGATTGGTTAAAGTTGTTCATCTCGATGGTTCATCTCCTTTTAGTTGGACCAAGACATTAGGAGTTGGTTTGTCTCTTTGGTCTATTCAATTTAGTTTGCCGTTGCGTGACCACGTGCGGTTTTCTAGCTGTTGATTAGGTTAATTTGTAAGCCGAATTATTTAATCTTTAATATTGAATTACCCCTTATTCCCGAGGTTTGTTACGATTATGATCTTTAGAGGAATTTGTGATTTTGATACGGACCAAGTAATAAATCAATTGGGTACTTAGAAAATCAACCGTGCTTTATTATTCTTTCTAAACGTTTTTGGGGATCTTTAGTAAAACTGACCGTGGGGACCTATTTTCCCTTATTATTGTCTAGTTAGATTATCTTTTGAACCCGGTTTTATGTGTTCGTTGTCACCCGAGCGTCGTTGATATTCGTCAAGATACTTTCCCTAGGTGGTTCACCTTCATCATATTTGAGAGCTCCGTTAGTGCCGTTAAATTTTTCTTGTCAGTTTTGTTAATTTAAGTAAGTTAGTAAAGTAATTAAAATAAAATATAAAAAAAATAATAATAAAATCAATTAAATATTTTAAGGTAGGACTTGTATTGGGGTTTATAATCTGAGCCGTTCTCACGTGTCTTCGAGTTCGATATCCGGGCTTTCCTCATCTTTGCTATACGCGACCGGTACACTTGCCGTTTGTGTGAACTAGGATAGATTGTTTGGTTTTTTTAAAGCTTAGTTGCGATTCGTGTTTTATTTATATATATTTTTTCGCACATCAAGTTTTTGGCGCCGCTGCCGGGGACACGGTTTGAGGCGATTAGAGAACGACCCGAGTTTGGGAACTTACCCTGTTTCTTTCTTTTTACTTGTTTATTTATTTTTATTTCTTTTTAGTTTAATTTTAGCCTAGTTAATTTTAGTTTTTCTGTTTAGTCGTATGCGTCATACCCGCTCACAAGGACCGCCGAAGCTTGAAACGTCTGACGATATCGAGAAAGTCCAGCCCGAGAGAGAGCGTTCTGTTTCACCGACAGGTTCTGATTCCTCTTCTTCTGTTTCTTCCACTTCTTCTAGGGATAGGAACATGGGTGACCAACCGCCTAGGAGAGTAGTAGCTGACTATGGTAGGCCGACAACGAATCCTCATTCAAGCATCACTTTACCGAACGGTGCCGCCGCTGTCAACTGGTCCATTCCTGCCCACGTCATGCAACTCATCAAAACCGCACTCCAATTCGAAGGGCTAGAGAGTGAAGATCCTTCAAACCACATCGACATGTTTGTACAAATCTGCGAAACTTTCAATATTGGCAACATGAACGATGAAGCCATCTATCTCCGTCTTTTTCCCTTCTCACTCACTGGCAAAGCCTACAAATGGCTGAAGTCACTACCTGCTGGATCCATCACCACTTGGGCGGGCCTTCAAGAGAAATTCATGACCAAATTCTTTCCGCCATCTAAATCCGTTCGACTCCGTGAGGAGATTTGTTCCTTCTGCATGAGGTCCGACGAGTCTTTCGGAGAAGTTTGGGAAAGATTCAAGGATCTCCTTCTTAGTTGTCCTCACCACGGTTTAGACAAGTGGATGCTCATCGAGAAATTCTACAATGGAGCCACACAACACGTGAGAGATATGTTAAACCAGACTGCTAATGGGAACCTCCTTAAGAATGAAGATCCCGATGTGTGTGTCGTCCTTTTTGATGATCTAGCAGCGAGCTACGAGGGCCACGGGGGCAGAAATTCTTCCACGTCATCGAGAGGAGTACTTCAGGTCGATTCAAACACTAGCATGCAGGCGCAGATTGATTCTTTGAACAAACACGTTATAGATCTTACTGTTAAGAGCGTCGCGAAGTGTGAGGTTTTCCGAGGGGGTCACGACACCATTGACTGTCCTGTTAAGCCGGGTAGCAATCAGGAGGAAGTTGACTTCGTCAACAACCCCTTGAGATATCAAAACCCCGCCTTTGGCGGGAATACTGGCTGGAGAAATCAGAATAACTATCGAGGGGGACAAGCGAGTGGCTACCAAGCCCAATACCAAAACCAGCGTCGAGAGAATTTATTTGGGCAGGGGAGTTCAGGTCAGGAAAGTTTGGAACAAGTGGGGCGTGAGGAGAAGAAAGCCTCACTGGAGGAGATGATGGCTGAGCTGTTGAAGCGAGATGAGAGGAACCGAGAGACAAATGAGGCAAAATTTGCGGAACACGATGCTATGCTGAAGAACCAAGCCACATCTCTAGCTAATCTTGAGCGTCACGTCGGAGAGATTGCCAGCCAGTTATCCGAGAGAGCTCCAGGTTCACTACCAAGTAATACTAAGAAAAAACCAAGAGGGTTCGCCAAAGCAGTGACTACTAGGAGCGTTGCTAGAAGAGAAAGAGAGGCTGGTCCTTCAAGAGTTGTCACACCTGCGGTTGATGAAGAAGAGCAGGTGGACGAGGAGATCCAGATGGAGCCTCCTCCGACCGAGGCACACCAGCAGACTATTTCAGCGAGTACGAAGCCGTCCAATAAACCTTCATCATCATCAAACCCATCTCTGAGAGTCTATAAACCCAAACTGCCTTACCCTGGGAGACTCCGACCGGACAGAGACGAGGAGCAAAACTCCAAGTTCCTTGAACTTCTCAAACAGCTTCACCTGAACATTCCTTTCCTTAAGGCTTACTCAAATGCCTAAATATGCCAAATTCCTTAAGGACATTCTTTCCAATAAGGAGAAGCTAGCTGAGGTCTCTTCTATTCCGTTAAGTGTTGGGTGCTCTGCAGTTTTGCAGAGCAAGTTGCCTGAAAAGATGGCCGATCCTGGGAGTTTCACAATTCCCTGCATCTTAGGTGACGATACGGTTCGACATGCTTTGGCCGACCTTGGGGCCAGCATCAATCTCATGCCGTATTCTGTGTTCAGTAAGTTGGGTCTTGGCAACCCGAGGCCAACCCGAATGAGTATCCAGCTTGCTGATCGTTCCGTGAAATACCCGCGAGGGGTGGTCAAGAACATGCTTGTTCTTATCGACAAGTTCATCTTCCCGGTGGACTTTGTCATTCTAGATATGAATGAGGATGATAGTGTCCCACTCATTTTAGGCCGACCATTCCTTGCCACCGCACAGGCGTTGATCGACGTCCGTGAGGGCAAATTGATTCTAAAAGTTGGGGATGATAACGCCACCTTTGACGTAAGACAATCACTTAAGCACCCCAAGTCGGCGAACAACTCCCTGTATTTTGTTAACACCATCGTATCGCATGTGCGGGAGTTTTTCACTGACATCTGTGGAGGACCTACCTTGGACCCACAGATTCTCGATAAGGAGATTTCAGAGGTAGAGATGGTTGCTATGACCACTCCACCATTGATGGATGACACCGTGTCACCACCCCTAGATTCAGAGTTAGCTGTTGAGATCGTGCGAGACGATCCGAGAGACCGACTTTCCGTTGAGAGCCCTCCTCCTTCCTTAGAACTTAAGGATCTACCCGATCATCTGGAGTATGCATTTCTAGACGAAGAGAGGAAGCTACCCGTCATCATCGCGTCTGCCTTAACGGAGGTCGAGAAGTTGAAGTTGTTGAAGGTGCTGAAAGCGCATAAGGAGGCAATAGCATGGAAGATTATCGACATAAAAGGGATTAATCCCTCGTTCGGTACTTATAAAATCCTCATGGAGGATAATTTCAAATCCGTCGTTCAGCCTCAATGGAGGCTTAATCCGAAAATGCTAGAGGTTGTTAAGAAAGAAATCATTAAACTCCTTGATGCGGGAATCATTTTTCCCATTTCTGATAGCGCCTGGGTGAGTCCGGTCCAAGTGGTTCCCAAGAAGGGTGGCATGACTGTCGTCACCAATGAAAGGAACGAGCTTATTCCCACTAGGACCGTGACCGGTTGGAGAGTCTGCATCGACTACCGCAGACTGAATGATTCCACTAGGAAAGATCACTTTCCTTTACCCTTCATTGATCAGATGCTTTAGCATTTGGCAGGTCAGCAGTACTAATGTTTTCTGGATGGTTTCTCCGGGTATTTCCAAATCCTGATCTCTCCCGATAATCAGGAGAAAACCACTTTCACCTGCCCCTACGGCACGTTTTCCTATAAACGCATGCCCTTTGGACTCTGTAACGCTCCAGCTACTTTCCAGCGATGTATGGTTGCGATCTTTCATGACATGATCGAGGATTCCATGGAGGTCTTCATGGACGATTTTTCTGTCTTCGGGAATTCTGTCGATCATTGTCTCTCCAACCTTGATAGGATGATGGCTCGTTGCGTCGACACCAACCTTGTCCTAAACTGGGAGAAGTGTCACTTCATGGTACGCGAGGGCATTGTTTTAGGACATAGGATCTCGAGTGCGGGGATCGAGGTAGATCGAGCTAAAATTGAAACCATTTCTAATCTTCCCCCGCCCACTTCTGTGAGATCCATACGTAGCTTTTTAGGTCATGCTGGTTTCTATCGCCGGTTCATCAAAGATTTCTCAAAAATTGCGAGACCGATGACGAAGCTACTAGAGAAAGACACTCCATTCGTCTTCTCTGAACAGTGTATCGAGGCGTTTGATCTTTTAAAAGACAAACTCGTTAATGCCCCGATCATGATTGCTCCCGACTGGTCTGTGCCATTCGAATTGATGTGCGACGCGAGCGACTATGTCGTTGGAGCCGTGCTTGGACAGCGTAAGGAGAAGCATTTCCACCCAATATACTATGCGAGCCGGACCCTATACAGTGCTCAGGAGAATTACACTACCACAGAGAAAGAATTGTTAGCTGTAGTGTTTGAATTCGATAAGTTTAGGTCCTATCTTTTTCTGTCCAAAGCAGTCGTCTACACGGATCATGCTGCCATTCGTTATCTTTTCAGCAAGCAGGATGCTAAACCACGTCTCATCCAATGGATTCTTCTGCTTCAGGGGTTTGACATTGAAATCCGTGATAAAAAGGGGGCCAAGAATGTAGCGGCCGATCACTTGTCACGTCTTGAGAGAGCCGAGATTGGAGATGTTGGGGTCATCATCAATGACCATTTCCCGATAGAGAATCTTACGTTTGTTAAAGCCCAGGATGACGGCTACCCGTGGTTTGCCGATTTCACTAACTTTCTCGTCGATGGTTCCCTCCCTAGGAGGATGTCTCACCAGCAAAAGAAGAAATTCTTTGCTGACGTAAAGTTCTACATCTGGGACGACCCGTTTATTTTTCGTATAGGTGCTGATCAGCTGGTGAGGAGATGTGTGGATGTTGATGAGGGGTGGCGGATTTTGAGCCACTGTCATGAGGGACCGACAGGAGGTCACCATGGTGCTGTTCTTACTGCTAAGAAGGTCTTCGATTCAGGATTCTATTGGCCTTCGATTTTCAAAGATGCTCATGCGTTTGTTAAAAGCTATGACCGATGCCAGCGTGTCGGTAACATCTCATCCCGAAATGAGATGCCCAAAACTGCTATTCAGGTTTGCGAGGTTTTTGACATTTGGGGTATTGATTTTATGGGCCCGTTCCCGTCTTCAAGAGGGAACAAGTACATACTCGTGGCGGTTGATTACGTCTCCAAGTGGGTCGAAGCCAAGGCCTTGCCCACTAACGACGCCCGAGTTGTAGTGAGATTTCTAAAAAATCTTTTCTCTCGTTTTGGTGTACCGAAAGCCTTGAACAGCGATCGAGGTACTCACTTCTGCAACGCGCAGATGGAGAAGGAGTTGCAACGCTATGGGGTCACCCATTGGCTTGCGACTGCCTACCACCCATAGACTAGCGGACAGGTGGAGGTGAGTAATCGGGGCATTAAACGCATTCTTGAGAAGACGGTTGGGCTGAACCGAAAGGATTGGTCCGACAAATTAGATGATGCTTTGTGGGCTTTCCGTACAGCGTATAAAACTCCAACCGGTTCCACACCGTTTCGGATGATTTATGGGAAAGACTGCCATTTGCCTGTTGAGTTGGAGCATCGTTTCCATCAGATACATGAGTTAGAGGAGCTCCACGATCATGCCTATGCACATTCGTATAATTATAAGCTGAAGACCAAAGAGCTGCATGATAGGAAGTTGAGAGGTGACAAAAAGTTCAAGTGCGGGGACGTCGTACTCTTGTTTAATTCCCGACTCAAATTATTTCCGGGAAAGCTTAAGTCCCGATGGTATGGACCGTACACGATCAAGGAAGTCTTCCCGTATGGAGCGATAGAAATTGAAGACAAGAATGGGAGCTTCAAAGTTAATGGTCACCGTCTGAAGCACTACATTGGTGAGAATGTGAGCATGGAGGAAGGCGAGGTTTTGCGCCTTACAGTATATTTGGGTTAGAAGTGAGAGAGAGGTCAGGCTGAGGACCCGTTAAACCAAGCGCTCTCGAGAGGCAGCCCGAGTTTTGTTTATCTGTTTTTATTTTTGTTTTTAAGGATCCTCCCGATTGAAGCCGCTCATACTCAATCTCCAATCGAGCAGCTGATTTTGTGGGTATTCTGTTTGTCTTTTCATTTATAAATAAAAAAATAAAAAATAAAAAAATATATAAAACCAACAAAATCCAAAAAAATATAAAAAAAATACAAAAACACAAAAATATGTTTATTTCTTATGTTTTTTGTATTCTGTTGTGTACGCCGCTACATGCGAGCGAGTTTGAGTTATTCCAGGTATTATTATTCGCATGGTAGATCTGATGACGTTTTGGAACTGGTTCTCCCGGGGTTGCGGCCGCGAATGAAATGTTATACGATCGCTTGATTGATACACAGCTGATGAAGATTCTGCATATAAACCAGGGGAGTAACCCGTTCTCTGTTTTACTTTTTGCTATTTTAAGTTTTAATTCTATTTTTATTTCTTTTCCTTGTTCTCATCGAGGACTATTTCGTTCTAAGTGTGGGGATGATAATTTATTTTACTTAGTTGTAGAAAAAAAATTAAAAAATATAAAATAAATATATATAATAAAAAAATAAAAAAAGTTGTTTTGTTCTTTCGCTGAAAATTATGTCGGCTACATAAGTTCGAGGGACATATACTTGTATATGTTTGGTCCTGTTATCTACCTGTAGACATATGGGATAGCCATTAACCCGAAAACTGAAAGTGGTTGGGGCGACTGAATATGAAAAAAAAACAAGTTTTAAAGAAAAATGTCCCTTGAAAATTGTTTTTGTTCTACGTTAAACATGAAATGATATTACTACCAATGTGCTAACGAACTCTCAGAACTTTTGAAATATGTAATATAATAATAAAAGAAGGGATGGTTTGCATATCTGATTAGGGATGTGTCGGTAGGCCCAACTAGCTTTAATAGTCCAGTTTTGCAGTTTTTATATATATAATAATTTGAAAAACGGTGAAACCGAATTTCGATGCTTAGGGAGGATTACCATAATATGAAAACTTTGAGATGGTTATACTTAGATGTACTCAAAACCAGCACACACCATCACATGTCCATCTTTTTACGAGCTTAGAAATAGTTATATATTTTAGGGTGATATAAAAGATCGAAAAATAAAGAAAAAAGAGAAAAGAAAAAGAAAAGAAAAAAAAGAAAAGAAAAAGAAAAAAAGTATGTATTGAAAGTTATGTTTGTATATTCTCAAAAGTTGTTCAAGAAAAAGCAAAATGCTTGTGAAGAAAGTTATGTATTGTAAAATGCCAAAGAATCATTCTTTAAAGTTAGTAAAAGAGGCCAAAGATGCACATACTAGACGGGACTTAGAGTTTACGAGTTACCTTGGGGATGGTGACTCTGAGGATACACTATTGGGGCTCGAAGGTTCTTAGTCAATAAATATCAAATTAGGAATTTATAGGAAAAAGTCCAATAATATTTAGGAATAGCTCGTACGACCTCCACATGACCATTCATCCATCAAAATTCACCGAGTGCATCTAATTAATACCATCAACGAGTCTTTGGCTTATGGTGATTTGTCGAGCCAGCTTGCTTCGACTCTAGTTCTTTTAGCACTCTTTGTCTGAGATGGGGTAGGCGTAGCCTTGATTTTGGACTTAAAACGTTTAATGCAAAAGGGGGGCTTGATAGGTTAGTGGCTGGGTTTAAGTGGACAACAATACCGGCAATCGCTTTCAATATGTCGAGCTGTTTCTTGTACATTAATAATGATAAATAATCTGTGAGTTTTTTGTTTTCACTTGGTTATGATCCTGTGTAGATTTTCTTTTTCAGGGACGAAAAATGTTTAAGTGTGAGGATATTTGATATGGTGTAAAATATACATATTTTATATTAATATTTCCTATATTTTTTTATTAGTTTGGGATACTTTTTATTGAATTATACAACCTAGTTGGCTCGTACTTAATATTTAAAATTGATATTGAAGCTTATTTGAATTAATAGTTATAATGTAGTATAATTATTACTATGTAATATTAATTATAAACAGGTGTTTAAATGAATTCTAACAATTATTAATTTGGCTTGTTCAAGATGTTGGAGTTAGAAAGATTGGTAGGGCCCATCATTCTAAAAGAAAATGGAGAAAAACGAGAGGAGGCAGGGGCTACTAAACTAATTTGTTGGACTTATATTATTGTTATTTTTTGAAGTCCACATGATAATGGTCTGGGAGTTTGAACCGACTTTCACCAAACAAATAAAAAGGACAAGAACTCTAGGAGAAAATTGGGTGGAGCACAGCAGCACAATAAAAGAACAACATATATATTATATTATTAGTGCACAGTGGCGGCGGATTTTTGTGGCAGAGAGCAGAACTAATTGCAAGGTAGCAGCAGCACAGAATCAAGAAACAAAGTAACAGGCGACTCGTATTATTATTATTGTTTCAGGTTTTTATTATTTTCGAAGAATAAAAAAAACATGATTTGCATATTATTATTTTATTGTTTTCCATTGAATATGAGTAGCTAAATTTATTAGAACTACCTAGGTTTGGTTGATTAACGATGTTTTGACGATTGTTTTGGGTTCATTAACGAACATATAATTGATTTTCTATTGTCAAGTTCATATTATTATGATTTTATTCTATGATTGCTAGTGAGTTGTTCAATTTTATATTAATTAAACCCTGTGTGATTTTATCTTTACATGAATTAGTTTCGTGTTTTGTTTAGGATTGCATGTTAGACTAATTACTTGGTGTTTTTGGTTATTTGTGGTAGACGTCACCATAGGGTTTGATTGGTTAAAGTTGTTCATCTCGATGGTTCATCTCCTTTTAGTTGGACCAAGACATTAGGAGTTGGTTTGTCTCTTTGGTCTATTCAATTTAGTGTAAGGCCCCGAACCCGGTAGCCCTACTTTAGCGTCGGATTTACTCATAAACACAGTTCGTACAAATCAGAGTTCATTAAAACTTTCGCGGAATATAAAAACTTTCATGAAACGTTACAGCAATCCAAAACTTGCCTCAATTAAACATTCTTGTCTTTCAAAATAAACGTCAATTACATTAAAACATCTTGAGTCTTCAGATGCCAGTCTCCTATTCGCCAACCATGTGCCCGCTCAAGCTAGCTGTCTCATTCTACTCACCTGCGTGCATACTAAAAGTCAGCTACGCTGAGTGAGTTCTAGTTAATCATACACTATACAATACACATAAACTTATATTCTTTCATTCATACTTTCATACTTTCTTTTGTATTAACTTACTTTCATATCTTACGTTATAAAGAGCATTACGCCCTACATTCCTCGAGTATTATTAGGGCTCGGTACCCTCCTTCCTCGAGTATTATTAGGGCTCGGTACCCTCTTTCCTCGAGTATTATTAGGGCTCGGTACCCTCTTTCCTCGAATATTAGTAGGGTTCGGTTCCCTAGTTCTCGAATATTAGTAGGGTTCGATTCCCTCTTCGTTACCATACAACCATACATCATACCTCGAGTATTATTAGGGCTCGGTACCCTCCTTCCTCGAGTATTATTAGGGCTCAGTACCCTCTTTCCTCGAGTATTATTAAGGCTCGGTACCCTCTTTCCTCGAATATTAGTAGGGTTCGGTTCCCTAGTTCTCGAATATTAGTAGGGTTCGATTCCCTCTTCGTTACCATACAACCATACATCATACCTCGAGTATTATTAGGGCTCGGTACCCTTTTCGTAACCATACAACCATACAACCATCATTTCCTTCTTTTATTAACTTTATCACGTTCATACACATAAGCATACATATCATACTTACCTTATACATAGCGTTACAACCTGACAGTACATGCAATATCCGAAGATCGTTCACGTACCATCAAGCAATCATTCATACATATCACATCATTCACATAAGGCATACACTTATCTCTTAGGATATGCGTATTAACAAACATATCGAGTATGCACACAGCCCCGAAAACATAACACATAAATGGGGCTAGAACTCACCTGAACTCTGCTTCTTCCTCTGATAGTTGTAAATCCCTTCTTTAACTGAGCTCGGCTGACTGTATAAGTTACACGTATCAATACTCGCCTGATTTAATCTGGTGGCCTAGTATTAGCTTACTTTTACTTATCGTTTTTAATTTATTTTCTAATCGAACTTGACTTTAGGTGAAGTTAAACCTTAGGCGAACTTAGCTTTGCAGGCGAAGTTGTCATCAGGCGAACTTAGCTTTGCAGGCGAAGTTCATCAGGCGAACTTAGCTTTGCAGGCGAAGTTGTCATCAGGCGAACTTAGCTTTGCAGCGAAGTTGTCATCAGGCGAACTTAGCTTTGCAGGCGAAGTTCATCAGGCGAACTTAGCCTGCAGGCGAAGTTGTCATCAGGCGAACTTAGCTTGCAGGCGAAGTTGTCCAGCTGCAGGTATTGTTCGTCCTTAAATTCCTTAATCATCTTCGTTTCTTAACCAAATAACTCGATTTAGGTATCCACGGAATCGTCTGACCAGCGCCTACAAACCCCAACCATCAAATCGACCTAACATCGATGTTTAAAGGGTGCGATTTAGGCATATAGGTTATGGGTTCTTTTATCAATCGATTAACCCATCAAATCATATCCATTTTCAGTAAGTTTAGCTTTGTTGGATTCGTTTTTACCATACAAACACAGATCTATCATTTCTATACTAATCCAAACCTAAACGAACAAGTTCTCGATATAAACGTACCGTAAATGAGTCGAACTACGAACACGAGCTGGTCTTGTTGCTTTGGTTCGTCACGACGATCTAGCACCAACGAGCTCGGGTCCTCGCCTTTGGATCTTGGTTCGGGTTGTGTGTGTTTTGGAGTGTGTAGAGATTAGGATGGATAAATGGATGGAATGGAAAGGATTGGGGTTTAAGGGGGTATTTATACTCCCATAAGCCCATGGACCGAAGGCCCATATTTCCTTTTGGTCCATATCTAATCCCATCTAATTATCCTACTAAGTCTTCATATTTTGCTATTATTATTATCGTTCCACTAACTCGTTTATTTCACCCGACAAAATAATATAATAAATATTACTTTAGAAATTTCGGGATGTTACATTTAGTTTGCCGTTGCGTGACCACGTGCGGTTTTCTAGCCGTTGATTAGGTTAATTTGTAAGCCAAATTATTTAATCTTTAATATTGTATTACCCCTTATTCCCGAGGTTTGTTACGATTACGAGCTTTAGAGGAATTTGTGATTTTGATACAGACCAAGTAATAAATCAATTGGGTACTTAGAAAATCAACCGTGCTTTATTATTCTTTCTAAACGTTTTTGGGGGTCTTTAGTAAAACTGACCGTGAGGACCTATTTTCCCTTATTATTGTCTAGTTAGATTATCTTTTGAACCCAGTTTTGTGTGTTCGTTGTCACCCGAGCGTCGTTGATATTCGTCAAGATACCTTCCCTAGGTGGTTCACCTTCATCATATTTCAGAGCTCCGTTAGTGCCGTTAATTTTTTCTTGTCAGTTTCATTAATTTAAGTAAGTTAGTAAAGTAATTAAAATAAAATATAAAAAAAATAATAATAAAATCAATTAAATATTTTAAGGTAGGACTTGTATTTGGATTTATAATCTGAGCCGTTCTCACGTGTCTTCGAGTTCGATATCCGGGCTTTCCTCATCTTTGCTATACGCGACCGGTACACTTGCCGTTTGTGTGAACTAGGATAGATTGTTTGGTTTTTTTTAAAGCTTAGTTGCGATTCGTGTTTTATTTATATATATATTTTCGCACATCATAGTGCTTGTTTTCTAAGCTACAAACCCTGTTATACTTGTCAATACTTTAAGTAGTCGAATGCGAGCGTTCCGATCGCCATCCTTATTTTCGGTGTTAAAACAATAGAACTACGGTGGTTTGTGGACTAGGGTTTTGACATGACGTTGTATCTCGATTTATTGTGTTATTATCGTTATTTGAGTAAAAAACATGAAAAAATCGCGGTGGTTCGTGCACATGTTTAGACTCCAACGTGGTACGCTATAAAACTTTTTAGTGTCGGAATATCAAAATTATGGTGGTTCATGTACGATTTTTCCGACTCTACAAACCTCAAAATCTCAATTTTCAAGTTATAACTTCTCAAAATCATGTACGTTTTGTTTTTGGATTGTCATTTATATACAAAGTTTTATATTTTATCTAACACCAACATCTTCTCCTCACTAACTCTAGAATTCACAATCAAATCAAAAACAAAACCTTATTTTATTTTGTACACCTTTATATTCATTTCTTTTACCCAAAACTTATCCCATTTTCTTTATAAATTTTAGCATGCCTCCGCTAAGACGCCAACCGCGCAAGAACTCCACCCGACGTATGGCCTCTCTCGTCGCCAAACAAATGGCCGCTGTGATTCCCGAACTTATAACCCGAATCCAAGCCACTCAACCCGCAGCTTACTTGTACAAGCAATTTACTAGTGCCAACCCGTCCGAGTTCCATGGAACCAATTGTGCGACTACCTTGTTACAATGGTTCGAATCAACCGAGAGTGTGTTCCGACACAGCGAATGCCCCGACGCGAAAAAGACAAATTTCGCGTCAAGCATGTTTTGAGAAACCGCTCTAACATATTGGGGTAGTGTTATGAACCTCCAAGGTTCGGATACGGCTATGGCTCTTCCATGGACCGATTTCAAGGCGCTTATGATGAAGAAATTTTGTCCCAAACATGAGCTCCAAAAGCTTGAGGAAGAATTTTGGAACCTAAAACAAGAAAGTGGTGATAACGCCGCTTACTCACTCCGCTTCCATGAGTTGAGCATCCTTGTTCCTCATTTGGTTACCCCAACCGAACGTGAAATTGATAAATACATAGGGGGTTTACCGATGCAAATACGTGACTCCGTCATGAGTAGCAAACCCGTGAATCTTGAGGACGCCATCACTTTAGCCGGTGCGCTATCAGAAAATCATGTGAAGGCGGGTACTCTAACCCTCAAGAAACCGAGTGAGAAAGCCAAGCCCAAGCTCGCACCTCAAGCCAAGGTTGAACCCGCACCACAAGCCATTAACTACTCCAACTCATCCGTCACAACAACAACAACAAGAAACCCAAATCCAACTACCGAAACTTTGCCGTAACCGAACCACAACAACAAACCAAGCCCCACCTCAAATCCGAAAACCCTACACCGGTACCTTTCCACTTTGCAACAATTGCCAACGTCATCATCCATCACATTTGCCATGTCGCCAATGCACAATTTGTAACCGTTTTAGTCATCTCAATACCTCATGTCGATCCGCACAACTAACCCAAGCCAACCAACCAAGAACCGCTCCCCAAAATGCCCAAAACCGTTATTCACCCTACCCACCAAACCAACCCCAACAACCAAGAGCTTGCTTTAATTGTGGTGATCTTAATCATTTCCGCAAAAATTGTCCTCGCTTGACCTTTGGTAACCGAGCCCAAACCATGACAGTACCCTACTACCAAACCCAAGCTTACCAAGTCCAAACCTACCAACCCCAACTTCCCTAACTCAATGCACCCCTCATCCAACCCGTGCAAGCCATCCAACCTATCCAAGCAATCCAAGCACCACCTCCACATCCCCAACAAGGGCGAGCTTTCATGATGAATGCAAATCAAGCTCAAGTGGCAAACGATGTCGTCAACGGTATGTTTTTGGTGAACTATCATTTGGATTCTATTTTATTTGATACCGGTTCCGATAGAAGTTTTATTTCTTTGAAATTTGAGTCGAAACTTGCGATGCCTCGAACTAAGCTTCCCCGGCCGTTCTCCGTTGAAGTCTCCAATGGCAACTCTATTACCATCAGTTCCGTCGTCCGCGATTGTACTCTCATCCTTTCCAAGCATAAATTCTCCACCGTCTCATACAGATGCAAATGCAAAGTTTCGATGTCATAGTAGGCATGGATTGGTTATCTTTGCACCGTATCGAAGTCGTTTGTTTCGATAAATTCATTCGCATTCCGCTTGTCAACGAAAAAATCTCAAGGTCTTCGGCAACACTATTTCTCGAAGGTTAAATCTCATGTCGTGTGCACAAACGCAAAAGTACTTACGCCAAAATTACGTTCCGTTTTTAACTCTCGCGGTAATAAAAGACAAGGAAAGGAAAATCCAAGATATTTTCATTGTTCGTGACTTCCTTGATGTCTTTCCCGATGATGTCACCGGTCTTCCTCCCGTTCGTCCGATTGAATTTCGTATCAATCTGGTGCCCGACGCGATGCCCGTGGCCAAGGCTCCTTATCGTTTAGCCCCGTCGGAAATGCAAGAATTATCAAACCAACTCGAAGAACTTTCTGATAAGGGTTTCAATCATCCAAGCTCTTCTCCTTGGGGCGCTCCCGTTCTCTACGGGAAAAAGAAGGATGGTTCGTTTTGTATGTGCACTGATTATCGAGAACTTAACAAACTAACTATTAAAATCGACGATTTATTCGAACAACTTCAAGGAGCAACTTGTTTCTCCAAAATCGATTTTCGATCGGGTTACCATCAATTGCGTGTTCACGAAGAAGACATTCCGAAAACCGCTTTCCGTACTCGATATAGACATTTCGAATTGTTGGTTATGCCGTTCGGGTTAACAAATACACCCGCGGTATTTATGGACCTCATGAACCACGTTTGCAAACCATTCTTGACAAATTCGTTATTGTCTTTATTGATGACATCCTTATCTTTTCCAAAACCAAAGGCGAACATGAACATCATTTGCGTTCCATTCTCGAACTCCTTAAAAACAAACGACTCTAAGCCAAATTCTCCAAATGTGAATTTTGGCTCGAGGAAGTTCAATTTTTAGGACACATCGTAAACGACAAAGGTATTCATGTTGATCCCGCTAAAATTGAGGCCCTTAAGGATTGGAAAACTCTAACGACTCCCATGGAAATTCGATCCTTCCTCTGTTTGGCAGAATTACGGTGAGAATTAATTTTTCAAGGTGAGAATACCTGACCTCTGCATTTAACAGGCTTTTACTTACATAATATACCGGGTGTTGTTGTCCTTCATGGTCCTTGGCCAGAACAGCACTGATTGCATTCCCTGACACAGCTAAGTACAGGGACAGCGGCTCACCATCTATTGGCTTCATCAAAGCAGGCGCTGAGGATAGATAATCCTTAAGAGCCTTTAGTGCATCTTCGTGCCTTTGAGTCCATTCAAACTTTTTATTTTTTCTCAAGATATCATAGAAGTCTTTGCACTTTTCTGAGGATCTTGAAATGAATCTGTTGAGAGCAGCTATTCTTCCTGTTAGTCTTTGGACATCTTTAGCATTCACAGAAGACTTTAAGTTGATAATGGCTTCTATCTGCTCGGGGCTTGCTTCTATCCCTCTTTTGGTCACCATATATCCTAGAAACTTTCCAGCCTTAACACCAAAATGGCATTTTGACGGATTCAGTTTCATGTTATATTGGTCAAGGATATTGAATGCTTCTTCAAGATCTCTGAGGTGATCCTCAGCTCTCTTTGACTTCACCACCATATCATCTATGTAGACTTCCATGGTTTTGCCTAACTGATCCTTGAACATCATGTTGACCAATCTTTGATATGTTGCCCCTGCATTTCTTAGTCCGAACGACATAGCAATATAACAATATATGCCGGTAGGAGTCATGAATGCAGTATCCTCTTGATCAGATGGTTCCATATGAATTTGTTGAAATCCAGATGAAGCATCCATAAAGGTAAGCATTTCATGTCCTGCCGTTGCATCCACCATGGAGTCTATATGTGGTAACGAGAAAGGATCCTTGGGGCATGCCTTGTTGAAATTAGTAAAATCGACACACACCCTCCACTTTCCATTCTTTTTAGAAACAACAACCATATTAGCTAACCATCGAGGATACTTAACCTCTCTGATCATACCGGCCTTAAGAAGTTTTTCAACTTCTTCTTGTATGATCGCGTTCCTTTCAGGAGCGAATTTCCTTCGCTTCTGATGTACGAGTTTAATAAAATGATCAAGGCCCAATTTATGAGTAATTACCTCCTTAGAAATACTTGTCATGTCTGAATGTCTGAAGCAAATGTGGATTTTTGTCGCTTTAGGAAGGATACCATATCCTCCTTGATCTCGTCAGGGATACAGGATCCTAGGAACACCTTCATATCTGGATCTTCAGGATCAAAAGACACTTCTTTTACACCTCGCTCCCGAGCTTCCAGCACGTCCCTAGGATGTTGCTGTAATTGCTATGCTACCGTTTGTTTAGCTGTCGGCTTCATTGATGAAGAATAATAATTCTTGGCTTCCACTTGGTCACCATCTATCCTTACTACTCCGAAGGAGTTGGTAGTTTGATGCACTGATGGTATGTAGAGGCTACAGCCTTCATTCCATGTATCCAAGGCCTGCCAAGAATAACATTGCAACAAGAAAGACTGTCAATAACACAAAACTTTTGGTAAGAGTTTAACCCTTCGATGTATATTGGGAGTTTGATGTCCCCCAATGTTTTCTTAGTTTCACCGCTGAAACCCACTATCACCGACGTTCTCGGGATGATTTCCTAGTTCGGGATGTTCATTTTCTGTAGTACGTCATGCTGGATGATATTGACCGAGCTTCCACCATCGACTAGGATCTTACGCACATAATGGTTAGCAATAAATAAAGTTATAATCAAACCGTCGTGGTGAGGATCCTGGATGCTTGTCTTATCTTCTTCGTCAAAGAAGATTCTTTTGTCAGTCGTCAAAGTAGTGGATATGACTGGTCGTTCTCCGTTCTCCAACTTTGTTTCTTTGGCGTGTCTTTTGCTGAGGAGAAAAAAGTACCGCATATATCTGAGCCACCGAAGATGAAGTTGATTACTTGTGCGTCTGGTGCGGGCGGAGTTGCTTTCTGTGGTATATCTTCAGGATCTTGGATCCTAGACTTTTTTCTTCCCAAGAGCTCTTTGAAATGACCCTTGCTTAGGAGGTATCCAATTTCCCTCCTTAAACCAATACAACCTTCTGTCTGATGGCCAAAGTCTTCATGGAATGCACACCACTTGGACTTGTCTTTGAAGGATGTTGTTTTCTCATTTTTTCGAGGCCACCTTGCTTTCTCTCCAAGATCCTTCATGGCACAAATCAAACCATGGGTATCAACAGAGAAGCAATACTCGGAAATACTTGGGTAGTCCTCATCATCTTCTCCTTCTTCAACTGCCTGAACATTTTGATTGTTGAATTTGGAGTACGGCTTTGATTCGTTGTTCCTGAATGAGGATCCTTGTTTCTGGTTAGGTGACTCTTGTTTCGTTGGAGCTCCTAACCATTCTTGGATCTTCTTGTCATCTTCTAGCCTTATAAATCTGAGTGCCCTGTTTCTGACTTCATCTAAAGTCCTGCATGGGGTCATCACAAGATCGTCATAAAATGGGGAGCCCATTTGAAGTCCCATCTTGAATGCTTCAACAGCCGTAGCCATATCAAGAATAGGGATCTTTAGGTCCTCCCTGCCAAACCTTGTAACAAAATCCCTAAGGGATTCATTATAAGGTTGGACAACTCTATACAAATCACTAGTTAACTTCTCAAATTTCCTACTACAAGAAAATTGGCTGTTGAACAAGTTAACTAAATGTGAAAAAGAAGTAACAGAAAAGGGAGGAAGACTTAGCAGCCATTTCAATGCAGATCCTGTTAGTGTGGATCCAAAACCCTTGCATAGACAAGCCTCCTTGAGTTTTTCGGGAAATGGATTGATTTTCATTCTCTCCCTGTATTGAGCCACATGCTCTTCAGGATCAGTTGTTCCATCATACACCTTCATATTGAGGGTCTGAAATCGTTTTGGGACTTCAGCATCACAAATAGGTGGAGCAAATCTGGACAACTTGTGGTTTCCTTCTGGTATTTCAGGAATCGGACGGACCACTCCTGGCACGCTGGATATCATATCCTTAAGCTTCTGAAGTTCCTTAGCCATAGCCTGGTTGATACCTGTATCCTGCATAGAGCCAAGGTTAGTGTCTAAGGATATATGATTATACATGTTACCTCTCGGTTGATTGAACGTTGGCATCCCAGAAGTGTAGCCAATGTAAGAAGCATCTACATGGTAGCTGGTCCACCAGAGGCAATGGTTTGCATGGGGATTATATCTTCTTCATAAACCTCTGAGGATCTTTAATGTTGCACCCCTGAGGATCCTTGATTTTGCCATAAGGATCCTTGAGGTTGGGAGCTGAAGAATCCTTGGTGATACATCCCAAAGGATCCTTGTTGAAGGAACGAGGATCCTTGAGTTTGCTGACCCATGGATCCCTGTTGAAGGATAGATGATCCTTGTTGAAGGAACGAGGATCCTTGAGTTTTCTGACCCATAGATCCTAGTTGAAGGATAGATGATCCTTGCTGGTAGATGGAGGATCCTTGAGTCTGTTGAGCCACAGATCATGTAGTAGTGAAATCCAGAATCCTTTGCATCAAAGGAGTCTCATCCTCCTGTGGCCTCTTTCTTTTCTTGAGATCTTCAATTTCACGAAGGATCTTCTGATTAGTCTTGTTCTGCTGCTCCATGTATGCTTTAACCTGTGAAAACATAGCAGAAACATCATTGTTAGAGTTAACCACCGATGTGGCAGTAGTGGTCTTTGAGCTCTGGAAGACTGGAATTTGGGTCTTGTTACCAGCAGCAGCAGCCCGTGATGCTCCCGTGATTGGAGGAGGCATCGGCGACAAAGTCTTTGATGAGAGAGAAACCGAAGATGGCATGGTTGATGAAGCAGAAGTTGATTGAGAGGCCATTGATAGTAATATGGGTAAGAAAGGTTGAATATTGATAAGGTATTTTCTGGATTATAGAACCAATTGCCCCACGGTGGGCGCCAAATTGTTTTGGATAAAAATCAGCTAAGGATCAAGTATCCAAATATGTAAAAGTGAGGTATAGTGCTATGTTGATAATAACGAATATGTAATCGAAATCTTGATGTACACAATGATTTGATCACGAGGGAAAAAGCCCTTAAACAAAATAGTCTTACTTCGGTCAAAACTTATCAAGGTAATCTTTGGTAAAATAACTTCGGTCAAGGATTAATAAGATAATCTTTGGTCGAATTACTTTAGTCAATGATCAACAAGGTAACATTTGGTCGATAAGTATATGATTATCGTGGTCTCCGGCACAAAAAACCCCCGGACGGTGAAAACTATCACCGTCCCATTATATTGATAATAAAAGGTGATTACAAGTGTTGTGGAGTATATGATCGAGATTACAAAGTAAACTAGTGTGTAGAGAGATATATGGTTCTGCATTAGTGTGTGTGAGAATACATGTTTTTTACCTAGCTGATCATATCTTCATTATATACAAAAAAATAATAACAAATATCCCTAATTTAAGCCGCCAATCAAGCCATTCCTTAATTGTAATTGTTTCCTTAATTATCCACGCGGTTTGTTGACTTGATTGTGAGATTATGGGTTAGACTTAGTAACTAGCCTTTATACCTACCAAAATATCAAGATAACAAAGGAAAATCGTTAATAAATAATAAGTGCTGAGGATCATTGATCCTGAATGGGTCTGCAACATATTCTAAGGATAATCGATCAATATTATTTGCCAGGATAACATATCCACAGTGTCAAATTTCTGTACACTAACAGGTAGTAATAATGATATCATACTCGACGTGGGTTCGATTTCTAAACGAGTTCACAAAATAAATATAATAATATTATTGCTAATAATAAATGATAAAAATATCAATAAATCAACCAATCAATCATATCCAGTGAAGTCCCACCAAAAGCAAAGCTATATGTAGGGTTTGGGGAGGGTGGGATGTAGGCACACCGTACCTCTATCTAAAGGGATAAAGAGGTGGCTTTCAGAGAGACCCTCAGCTCTAAAATACATATGTATGAAGTAATACAAAGAAAATCAAAGTTCAACTGTATAATAATAATAATAATAACAACAACAACAACAACAACAACAATAATAACAACAACAACAACAATAATAATAATAATAATAATATATGGAAACAATATACTATTATGGTGTGTGACCAAAATACAGTCAATAGAAGCCCTAAGGTATTCTTTTCTCTTAAAAATCCTTAACTTTAATTCTACTTCTCCACGAATTCCTATCCTCAACCATGTCCTCGAAGAGGTTCAGGTCTATCAAATCATGCTTAATCCTCTCATCCCACGTCAATTTAGGTCGTCCTCGGAGAGGTTTAGGTCTACTTCTCCACGTCAATGATAAAAATATAATTTTAATAAATAATCATAATATGATCTTTAATAATAATATTAACAACTTTAATATTTATAATAATAATTATAATAATAATAACATAATAATAATAATAACACTAATAAGTTTTATAATGATTTATGCTATTGATAATAATGATACCAAAAATACACTCTAAAGTCGGCTTAAGGGGGAATCAGACTTGTGACTCGATTACCGGTTAATTGTTAGATATAAATACGATTAAAACTCTAAATCTCCTTACCATATGATGCTTGGCCGGGAACAATTGTCGGAGCCGAACAAAGGTCATCGGAGAAACTGTTCCCACCAGAGAGAGACCGTGGGAGAGAGTGAGTGAGACGGTGAGAGAGAGAGAGGGGAAGACTATGAGAGAGAGAGAGACCGTGAGAGAGAGAGGCAGAGAGAGATGGTTTTTCGGTCGCTGAAAAGCGACTGTGGAGGGAAAGAGAGGTGGCTGAGGGTGAGGGGTTCGCCAGAAAAACGCAGGGGAGAGGAGAGGGGGAATCGGGGGTCGGTGGTGGGTGGTGGTGCGTCAAGGCTCGCGGACCGCCCAGAAACCGAGAGAGAGGAGGGAAGTGGTGGTGGTGCGTCGGAGGTGGTGGCCGGACCCCTGCCGGCGCCCGGAAAAAGATAGGAAGAAGATGGGGTGGCTAGTATGTTTATGTTAGGGTTAGGGCTTTAAATAGTGTCATGCGCTTATAGACAATCGTTGTACCCCGGCATGTTCCACCGCCTTTGATCGGGGTGTGACACATAGTAAGGGTGTTGGATGTACAACCCTTACACCATGTTCTTGAGTTTTTTTAATGAAAGGAAAAGAAAGGGAAACTAAGGATAGTTAAAAAATGGGTGTTCTTGAGTTTTTTTAGGATGGAAAGGAAAGGAGTAGGAGGAGTTAGGAGAGATTAAATTGATGTTTCTTTCCAATAAATTATCCTCTATAAAATGGGCTGATTACTAAGGATAACATAGTTATCATTTCCTTTCCTCTAATTTCCTTTCCTCTAATTTCCTTCCAACTCAAGAGCATACCTAATTAAAAAAAAATTTCTTCTCTTCCCTTTCTTATCATTCCCTCTCATTTCATTTTCTTCCCTTAGTTAAAAAGCTCAAAAACAAGGCGTAAACCTCGACCAATACTGTACTGCCATTTAATTGTTACACTGACTACCTTAAGGGCTTATGGCACATTCCGAACTACCCAAAAAAATTTGATTTTAATTTTAAAATTAATTATATAATTAAACATAAATAAATATTTACAAAATATAAACTGAAAAACATAAATTAAAAAATTATTATTATTATTTTTCTTAACTGAACTTAAGTTATACATTTACTTAGTTTAGTTAGTTAGTAATACTAAATTATAAAATATTTATTTAATAAATTACATATTTAAAGAAAAAAATACTGTAGAAGTAGAAAAAAGATAAATATCAACAAACAAACAAACAAACAAAATCCACCTTTTCTATTCTACCTATCTTCTTCATCTCAACCCACTCTTCTCTTCTTTTTAATTAAATGAGAAGGAAAATAAAAACAAAAACGAAGGGTAATTATCACAAAATAGAAGAGGGAGCGAGAATAGGTGACTACTACCCGTCTCAACTACCCTCCGGGTATTTCATGGGGCTGGCGCCGGTGTTCCCTGTGAACCTACCATACACGTCATCACTACTCGAGCTCCACACGCTCCACCCTAATGGTGTATAAAGATATAAAATTAGGGTTAACATCTTAATTTATAAGAAACAATTATGGGCCCGGGCCCATGTTCTCCTTGTCACCAATTTAAACCTAAACCCGCCTGAAAGCCTTCACAAACCTAACAATATAAATCGCCAAGTGACAAAAATGAGTGTCATTTCTTTAATATTATCGCTTTATCCCATAAACCATTTGATTTTTTTTAACAACTAAATTTCATTAACAAAAACAAAGTAGCAAGTAGCTATCCTTTCAAATTACAAACGTCAAGTCAAATATAACACGCCAACATAAATACACACTAAGTTACATACACTCGGAACAAGAACGTGCACCATGTATCCCAATCCAAACCTTCTATTAACATACCAATAGAAATGAGAGCCGCTTAATGTATTTTATAATTATATTCATCGATTCTTTCGTCTCTAAACCATAAACTATTAGATAGTTGGGTTTATAAAAGCTTGCGTCAATTATAGTAAGGTGTATAACTAATTAAATGTATTGAATATGCTTTTCCACAAAGAAAATACTATAGAATTTCCTTGTAATTTATAAGTATTTCTTTTTCGTTTGTAGTTGGAACTCTTGACGGTGACCGTCGATTATAATATATTAATAATTTTATGAAACAAATAATGAAGATGCATGCAAATTGCAAGGAATCAGCCTCCGCCTGTTGGTTGTACTTGTACCCTCGAACAAAACAAAATAAAGGCTGTTTGATCTCATTTGTGGTGTTACAGTATTGTTCTTTTTAGATTTAATTTTATCCGGTATTCAGAGAAATAAAGATGATCAAGAGAGCAAATGAACCATTAGCAATCCAAATTAACCATTCAAAAAAAAAAAAGAAAGAAAACTAATTATATTAATCTATATTTAATTAGAATGTTAGATATTTTAATCTAACAATAATAGTCAACCATTGTACTCCTCTTATCCTCCACTAGGTTCTTGCGATACTGAAATAAAGATGACCTCACAAAATTAGCATTTTTATTTACTTCAAATTTAATTTTACAATCATACGGAGATAGATATCATGTTTTCAATTGTAAAGCTTGTAGTACAAATTGATTTTATACCACAAACTATACGATCAGTAAAACTGATTTTATATCACAAGCTATATGATTAAACATGTTTTAAATCATGTTTTCTCTATTAACAATAACTTTACGCATTCATAACCGGGTTTACATTACCTTTTTAAACAAAACAAAGCATAACCCTATCATAATACCAATATTTACGAGTTATGAACAAGTAAAATAGATAAAACCAGATAAACTAACAACACTAGAGGTGCACAAGCTAACCAGTTAACCAATTTCTAACCAGTTTCTAACCGAAAGCCTAACTGGTTAGTAACTGGTCCACCACTAACCGGTTTATATTATTGAATTTCGAAACCGGTTATAAACCGGTTAACCGATTTTTTTCCATAAAAACCGGCTTTTTTCTGGTTAATCGATTTGGTTATATTTGAAACCGGTTATACTGGGGAGGGGTTTTTTTGTCTCAAAACCGGTTAGTACCCGACCCAATATTATTTCCCGCCAAATAACTAACTGGTTAGAAAATTAACCGCTTATCGGTTAACTGGAATGTACACATCTAACAACATTGTGGTATTTATTGGGCCAAAATTTGTTACACATAATGGGCCGGAGGGACTCAATTCAGTGTTTGCATGAGGCAAAAACTACCTGGAGCCGGTGAACCCAAACTAACTAGTTTTGACTTTTGAGCATTATATTTATTTAATTATATTTTTTTTTTAAATTTGTATATTAGTTTTCTAGAAAACTGGCTTCAGAAATCATGTTTTAATATTTTTGTAATTTAATAAGAAAGAAGATAGATCGGGTGTGCCAGTAATCCGTTAATGATCCAAACTGTCATTATAAAAAGAGGGGCATAGCATTTAATTTTTAAAAATGGTTAGTTCTTGTAACATGGTCAAACAAGTCACGCTAAAATTGTCATTTTCTTTAAAAACGTCTAGTTCTTTTAATGGCTCTCTAATGAAGAGAATCCGTTTTCTACCATTAATTCCCTTTTATTTGTTTTACGTTTTCAGTAAGAAAATGCACTCTCCCATATAATCTAATCGCCTTCCACACATATTCAAAACCACCAACCATATTCTAACATGGTACCTTTCACTCACCTCTCATATCATCGTGGATGTTACGACCCACTGCAACTTAAATTAAATTCCTTGAGTTTGTTATGCGTTCAACAATCGAAAGTCATTGAGAGCCGCACTAGGCATCCACAATCGACTGTAGTGTTACAATCACTACTTCAATCTAAATAGATAGTCTCAACTTCACAACTGGAATCACTTTTACGACGTTAACAATATTTTCATATAAAAATAAACAAACCTTTTTTAAAACCATTTTTTATTTTTAAAAGTATTAAACAACGCTTCTTAATTTATTTCTACATTATGCATGGCATTTTTAGGTATTAAACTATTAATGGTTAATAAATTTATTCATTTAAATATATGTTTTTCAGCCCTTCATTTATTACTAGCAAAAGTGTCCGCGCATTGCCCGCGCATTGCTGCGGGTTATTATATCCCTTCTTATTGGCTTGTAGTGTTTGGTGTGGTGTGTAATGAGTTATCAGTGAGAGCGTGCTGCAACATATGCATATGGTTTGTTGAGTAGTTTTTTTAGGGGTTCTTACTAAAATATTGTGCATATATATTGGACACATCGTGTTTTGTGAAATATTTATTAATTAAGTAGATTTATGAGTTTTGTATTTTTTTTAATTAACATAAAGGAATAAATGTATGCTAACAAGTGAGTAATTAGAGATGAAATTCAATTAGGAGATGAAAAAAAATACTCAAATGCACAAAGTTGTCGGTCAACGAATTGTAAAAAGGGAAAAGTAATTGGTACACGTGATTTGATTGTCCACATGTGTAAGGCCCCGTTACCGGTGCCCTATATTTGGTGTTGGATTTACTCATAAATGCAGTTCTAAATATCAGAGTTAATTAAAACTTTCGCGGAATAATATAAAACATTAACCATTCATTACAATTATCCATAATTTGTCTTTTAAAACATAACATAAATTATATTGTTCAAAACATCATGACAATATTCAGATGCCAGCCTCTTCAATCCTGCCATGTGTCCATCTCAAACCAGTTATCTCAATCTGTTAACCTGCGTGCATACTAAAAGTCAGCTACGCTGAGTGAGTTCTAGTTAATCACACATTATACCATGCATTCACTTGCCTTCAGTTATGCATCCGAAGACACATAGTCATTACTTTACTAATTTACTTACGTTGCAAGTTCATACATACGTTCATACTTTATTACTTTCATACTATATAAATTACTGTCCTTTTCTATCTCGGGTATTATTAGGGTCCGATCCCTTCCTTTTCTATCTCAGATATTATTAGGGTCTGATCCCTCTTTCCTTTGTCTATCTCAGAGATTATTAGGGTCTGATCCCTTTCTTGTCTATCTCATATATTATTAGGGTCTGATCCCTTTTTACTTCTCTATCTCAGATATTATTAGGGTCTGATCCATTTCTTCTCTATCTCAGGTATTATTAGGGTTTGATCCCTCTTTCTTCATCTTCGTGCATATTGTCTTTACATACCCATAACATAAATACTTTCTTTAATCATTCATACATATTCATATATTGTACATATATCTATCATACACATTCATCTATCATATAACTACCTCCCTTGACAGCACGTGCAATATCCGAAGATCGTTCACGTACCGACAAGCTTTCATTCACATTTAAGATATGCATACATAACATATAAACCATGCAAGGCATACACTTACCAGTTAAGGTAAGTGTATTAACTATCACATCGAGTATGCACACAGCCCTGAAAGCATAACAAGGAAATGGGGCTAGAAACTCACCTGAATGCGGTAACGTTCACCGTTAATAGTTATTCCCTTTTTAAGATGTGCACGGCTAACTGTGTAATATTTACATGTATCAATTAACTATACTATTCATATCGCATTTCTATCTTATATGTAACCCACAACGAACGGGGGTCCGGGGGCAGCGCCTCTGGCAGCGAGGTCTAGGGGCGGCAGCCCCTAGCAGGGTCCAAGGGGCAGAGCCCCTGGCTTGGGTCGAGCTGCCAGGTCAGCTTGGAAAAAATTTATTTACATTAACTGTCTTATCACATTTTCCACTACGATTTTAAATTATTATTTAATTCGCCCACTTGTTTGCTATAACGAATTAAGCCTAATTCGTTATCACAACACTGTCTAATTTGTTATATAATCTTCCTTGGTTTGTTATCCAGATTCGTCATCTCATCCTCTAATTCGTTATTCCAATTCGCTATCTGGACATGAATTGATTCGTGGTCTAATTCGTTATTGGAGCTTAGCGAACTGGTGAGTAATGAATCACCTGATTCGTTACCTGGTTCGCTATCCTAGTTCGTTAGTCTACTTCGTTAACTTGAGGTAACGAACTGGGTGAGCTAATTCGCTACCTGGACATGACGAATTGCATCAATCTTAACGAATCATCCCTGTTCTTATCAAGGCTTTGACGTAGAGTCAAAGTCAAAATTTCCAAGAACACGAATTGGTCAACAGTTACCCAATCTGCAATTAAACCTTCGTTTCTTAACCAAATAACCCGATTTAGGTATCAACGGATTCGGAATTGCAGCGCCTACAAACCCTAACCATCAAACCGGCCAAACATCAATGTTTAAGGGGTGCGATTTAGTTCTATAGGTTACGGGTTCTTTTAGGTTATCAATTAACCTATCAAATGCTAATCCATTTCAGCAATGTTTGTTTGGTTAGATTCGTTTTCAACATACTAACACAGATATGTGATTATCTAAATGAATCCGAACCTAAATGAACAATTTCTAGTTATAAATGTACCTTAAACGAGTCGAACTACGAACACGAGCTGGTCTTTGATGTTGTTTTCGTTCTTCACAACGATCTAGCACCAACAAGCTCGGGTTTCGCATTCGGATCTTGGTTCGGGTTAAACGATAGTGTTTGTGTGTGTTTTCCAATGTGTAGGCTATGGTGTAGAGATGGATAAAATGGAAATGATTAGGGTTTAAGGGGTATTTATACTCCCTTAAGCCCATGGACCTAAGGCCCATTCCATCTTTTATTCTATCTTCTAAAGTCCAAGCCCAACCGTGTACAGTTTATTATCTAAACCGATAAACGACACAATATAAAATAAACGAAATTTATTTTATTATTATAACCAAAAGTAGGATGTTACAAGTCTTCCCTCCTTAAAGAGATTTCGTCCCCGAAACCTAACTATTACATAAACAAATTCGGGTAAAATTTGCGCATCTCATCCTCAGCTTCCCAAGTAGCATCTGAACCCTTGTGATGCTTCCATATCACTTTCACTAAAGGTATAACCTTGTGACGGAGTTGCTTTTCCATGTGGTTAACTATCTCAATCGGTTGCTCAATGTAGTTCAACTGTTCATCAACCTCAATATCCATTAATGGCACGTGAGACGTGTCTTCGGCTAGACATTTTCTGAGATGAGAAACATGGAAGGTTGAATGAAATCTAACTCTTCTGGCAAATCCAGCTTATAAGCCACTTCACCTACACGATCTATAATCTTAAATGGTCCAATGAACCTTGGACTCAACTTTCCTCTTTTCCTAAAACGGATAATTCCCTTCCAAGGCGAGACCTTGAGCATCACATTGTCACCAACGTTAAACTCAATCGGTCGTCGCCGCTATCAGCATACGACTTCTGTCTGTCTTGAGCAGCTTTCATCCTAGCCTTAATCTGATCGAACTTTGAAGACGTTTCTTGAACCACTTCTAGGCTTCCCATTTCTTTCTGACCAATCTCCCCCCAACACACCGGGGTTCTACATCGTCTACCATAAAGCATTTCAAATGGTGGCATACCAATACTTGAATGGTAATTGTTGTTATATGAGAACTCTGCTAGATGCAGGTGATCATCCCAACTTCCACCAAAGTCTAAAACACAAGCACGTAGCATATCCTCAAGGGTTTGGATCGTCCTTTCAGATTGTCCATCGGTTTGAGGATGATACGCCGTACTGATGTTCAATCTCGTTCCCATAGCTTCATGAAACTGCTTCCAAAACCTCGAAGTGAATCGAGTATCTCTATCAGACACGATCGATAACGACACTCCATGCTTGGCCACAACCTCTTTTATGAACAAATTCGCTAACGTTTCTGACGAGATGGCCTCTCGTATGGGCAGAAAGTGAGCACTTTTGGTAAAACGGTCCACTATCACCCAGATGGTATCATGATGCTTAGCTGTACGAGGTAGCTTAGTTATGAAATCCATGGTGATGTGTTCCCATTTCCATTCTGGTATCTCTAGAGGCTGCATCTTTCCATAAAGTTTCTGGTGCTCTGCCTTGACTTGCAAGCAAGTTAGGCACTTACTGACATAATCTACTACATCATTCTTCATGCCTGGCCACCGGTAATCTCTTTTCAAATCTTGGTACATCTTCGTAGCTCCTGGATGAATCGAATACCTTGACTTATGAGCTTCATCTAAGATTCGACCTCTGAAATCTCCATGGCGTGGGATCCACATACGGTCAAACCTAGTCTTAACACCATGAGTGTTTTCCATAAACTCGTCTTTCTGACCGAAAATCCTTTCTTTCTTCACTAGCCCTTCATCTACCAACACTTCCGACTGTACTTTGATGATTTCATCAAACAGACTTGAATTCATAATCAACTGCTATGACTTCACTGTTGCAATGACTTCCTCGTTCTTACGACTTAGCGCGTCGGTGACCACATTAGCTTTACCAGGATAGTACTTAATGTCGCAGTCGTAATCCTTAATCAACTCCAACCATCTCCTCTGTCTCATGTTCAATTCCTTCTGCTCGAAGAAGTACTTTAAACTCTTATGATCCGTGTAAATGGTACACTTAGTACCATACAGATAATGTCTCCATATCTTGAGAGCATGCACTACTGCTGCTAGCTCTAAATCATGCGTCGGATAAGTACTCTCATGGACTTTCAACTGTCTAGACTCGTAAGCTATCACCCTTCCTCGTTGCATCAAAACGCAACCTAACCCACGATGCGAAGCATCAGTACAAACGACCAAATCCTCGTCACCATCGGGTAAAGCAAGGATTGGAGCTTGCGTGAGTCTCTTCTTTAACTCCTGGAAAGCCTCTTCTTGAAACTTACCCCAACTGAATACTATCGACTTTCGGGTCATACCGGTTAACGGTGCGGCTATCTTGGAGAAACCTTCGATTAATCTCCTATAGTAGCCAGCTAACCCTAGGAAGCTTCGTATATCAGTCGGATTCTGTGGAGTCTTCCAATTTGTTATCGCTTCAATCTTAGCTGGGTCAACGGTAATCCCTTCAGGATTAATCACGTGACCTAGAAATTGCACTTCTCGTAACCAGAACGCGCATTTCGAAAACTTAGCATACAAATTCTCTTTCTTAAGAGTCTGCAATACCTCTTTCAGGTGCTCAACATGATCAAACTCGCTCTTTGAATAAATCAATATATCGTCGATGAAGACAATAACCGATTAATCCAACATTGGACGACACACCCTATTCATCATGTCCATAAATGCTGCAGGAGCATTTGTTAGACCGAATGACATCACGAGGAACTCGTAGTGTCCATACCGCGTTCGGAACGCTGTCTTAGGGTTTTCTGCCTCCTTCACCTTCAATTGATGATAGCCTGATCAAAGATCTATTCGTGAGAACCAACTTGAACCTTGCAGTTGGTCGAACAGATCATCAATCCTTGGCAAAGGATATTTATTCTTTATCGTAAGCTTATTCAACTCGCGATAGTCTATGCACATTCTCATGCTTCCATCCTTCTTCTTCACGAATAACATTGGTGCGCCCCACGGGGAAACACTTGGTCTAATAAAACCCTTATCGAGGACTTCTTGCTGGTGGGACATCAATTCTTTCATCTCAGACGGTGCTAGACGGTAAGGCGCTTTCGCGACGGGATGGGCTCCTGGTACTAAATCTATCTAGAATTCTATCTCTCGCTCCGGTGGCAACCCCGGAAGATCCTCTGGGAATACTTCTGGGTAGTCGCGCACAATAGGAACATCTTTCATTTCTTTTGTTTCAGCCATAGCGTTGACAACATACGCCAGGTAGGCACCCCACCCTCGCCTTAACAAACCCTCGGCTTTTATCATCGAAATGACGTTAAGCCTAGAACTCTCCTTATCACCATAAACCGTCACTGCACTACCATCCAAGGAATTTAACCTTATTATCCAACTCTTACACACTATCTGAGCTTCATACTCAGACAACCAATCCATTCCCAAAACTACATCGAACCCTCCTAAGGTTATAACATACAATGTAACAGGGAACTCATGTCCCTCTAACTCTACCTTACAGTCCTTAACCATTCTCATTATTTTAACCGGGGCGTCACTAGCGGTTTCTACTATAAAAGTTTCTGACACTCGGCAACATTTCATTTTAGCTAGCTTACTAAATGACGTGGCTACGAAAATTTTGTTCGCACCTGAATCGAATAATACTGAAGCGGATATACAGTTTACTAGAAACGTACCTGTGACAACATCTGGAATCTGCTTGGCTTGTTCCTGGGTTAACATGTAAGCTGTGGTCCTCGGCCTAGTCTGATCGGCATCATTCTTTCCACTCCCTCCAGCTCCACCATCGGTGCATTCCTTGGCAAAATGGCTAGGCTTTCCGCACTTGTAGCATGCAGGTTTTGTAGTACAATCGGGAGCATAATGTCCCACTTTTCCACACTTCTAACAGGCATTCGATCCTAGCCTGCATTCCCCACCATGAGCCTTACCACACTTATGACAAACATCAGATCCTTTACCCCACTTGCACTCACCACTGTGCATCTTTCCGTAGATCTTACACGACCTCTTTTCCCACACCTTCTGTTTCTTGTCTTTGGAGTTCCATAACTGAGTACCGGGTCGCTTAGCATGATTGACCCACTTCTTATCTTTCTTCTCTTCTTCCACCACAACATCATCCGCAGCCAGGTCTGCATAAACCATCTCTGCGAGCTCGACAGCAGAGTCAAAGGTAGCAGGTTTACTCGTCCTGAATAGCGTGCGGACTCTCTGTGACAATCCTCTCACATAGCACTTGATCCTTTTAGCCTCAGTGTTAACCATATCGGGTACCAACCTAGACATTCAGTTAAACTCAGTGGTATACTCACGATGTGTCATCATTCCAGCTTTCAAGTTCAGAAACTTCATCTCCGCCCTCTCAACCTCGGCATCAGCACAGAACCTCTTCATCACTAACTCCTTCCGATCCTCCTACTTCATGGCCTTAATCTCGTCCCGAGTCTTCCTCTGCTCCACACTTTCCCACCAATACATCGCCTCCTCTTCAAACGATTGGGTGGCATAACCGACAGCTTGATCGGGACGACACACGCTAATGCGGATAATTTTATCCATGGCGGTTATCCATTGAAGGGTAGCGATTGCGTCTCCCAAACCAGTCAGCTTCGGCAGGTCACAACCCTTAAAGGACTTATAGTTGCAGCCACCTCGGCCCCTCTTCCTCTCATCAACTTTAACAGACCTTACCACACTAGAAGCCTCCCTTTCTCCTTCATCATCCTTCCTACCGCCTCCTCCCGCTCCTTCAGCAGTTCTTTCACGGCCTCCAGCAGATCCCTCTGGGTTCATGTTCTTCACTGCAGTGGCTACAGCTTGTACAATAGCTGCTTGGATTAAGGGATCTAGCTGAACCCCTTCATTGTTGTTAAGGTTTCCTCCAACTGCACTTCCTTCTTCTTCGGTGTTGGAAGCTGTTTCTACCGAAGGTCGTTGGACGCGACGAGGCCTGCCACGACGTCCAGTGCGGCCTCCTGCTCCAACAACTACCCTAGATCCAGCCATCGTATTATGGAAAGGAAAACAAAAGCGTCATAACTTAAGGAACTATTTAGTACAAGGATAGTAATGCTAACAGGTCATAACAGTGGCCAGTTGTGATTAGCTGATCACGTTACTTTCCGTATCCTACACACTTCCCCTTATGAGTCTATTTGTGCTGGTTCTACCTTAAACAGTTAATCAATCAAGCAATCAATTAATCCTATCCCTAACAATCACGTATCCTTTATTTAGCAATTAAGCTAACGTTAACATACATATTTAACCATACACTTTACCTTTGCTATGCTTGCTTGAGTGACACATGGCTATCTTGAACTGGCATCTTCTTTATTTTCTTACTTAAATCCCATTCGCTGTTCGAGTCTAAGCATGTAGGGTGCTTAAATCTCTCGAACTTTTCTCTGATACCAACTTGTAAGGCCCCGTTACCGGTGCCCTACATTTGGTGTTGGATTTACTCATAAACGCAGTTCTAAATATCAGAGTTAATTAAAACTTTCGCGGAATAATATAAAACATCAACCATTCATTACAATTATCCATAATTTGTCTTTTAAAACATAACATAAATTATATCGTTCAAAACATCATGACAATCTTCAGATGCCAGCCTCTTCAATCCTGCCATGTGTCCATCTCAAACCAGTTGTCTCAATCTGTTAACCTGCGTGTATACAAAAAGTCAGCTACGCTGAGTGAGTTCTAGTTAATCACACATTATACCATACATTCACTTGCCTTCAATTATGAATCCGAAGACACATAATCATTACTTTACTAATTTACTTACATTGAAAGTTCATACATACGTTCATACTTTATTACTTTCATACTATATAAATTACTGTCCTTTTCTATCTCAGATATTATTAAGATCTGATCCCTTCTTTTTCTATCTCATATATTATTAGGGTCTGATCCCTCTTTCCTTTGTCTATCTCAGAGATTATTAGGGTCTGATCCCTTTCTTGTCTATCTCAGATATTATAGGGTCTGATCCCTTTTTACTTTTCTATCTCAGATATTATTAGGGTCTGATCTCTTTCTTCTCTGTCTGAGATATTGTCACACCCTCAAAATCTACTAACGGAGTTTTACCGTCAGAAGGTGTGAACTAACAGGATCGGAATCATTAGTTATAATCAAACATCATAAGTAAAGTTTTCAAACCACGAAACATTTAAGTGTAAATAAGTGCGGAAGCGTAAAATCATAAACCAAGTGTTGCGTCACGCAGAACGACTTAAAACCCAATTAATAACAGTTTAAAAACGAGTTTGCAAAAACGATAGAGTTCAATGTAATGCATGTTCCTATACCGCGCGCCCGCCTCGGCTACCTGAGAATAACATACTAAAAGTGTCAACACGGGGTTGGTGAGTTCACATATATAAATAAAGAAAATGTTTGCGTTATGCGTTATGCGTTTGTGTTTTGCGTTTGCGTTTAGCATTACCAGATAATGTTATGTCAATTATATATCGATAGGTAGCTAGCCTATACAACAAGTATTACTAAGTGTTCGACACCGAAGCTGACTGTTTATCAATTGCCTTGCCACCATGTCTACCACGGCTATGGAAAATGTGTTAGCCAAAATTACACCCACTCGACCTCCAGTCGAGTTTAGCGTTGGGTGGGGTTTGTCAAACCCAGTAGTACTACTCAACAATGACTCGCTATTATACAAATACTAAACGGTGCGATGTTATAAAGGACTTTAGTTGTTTCGTTTGCCACTTAGCCTTTACAAGTGATATATAACTACTAACAAAATCTAAGGCGTTTTGGAGTATGTTATCTCCCCCAAGTAAAAAGCGTTTAAAAGAGTAAAAGGGGAACATGAAACTCACTGTTTGCGAAGAATTCAAAAACAAGTCAACCAAGAGATGCGCGTCACTGAAAATCCTCACTAGCGTTCTAAAACAAGAATGAGATTTTCTAAGTGTTGGAACTATTATTGAGTCTCTAGACTCGGCACATAATACCTATGCGTGAGATACGTTTCGTGTTTCGTTTGTGAATTGTGTGTGACTCAACAAACACATTGGTGATACGTTACATGTGTGAACAACTACTTACGTGTCAAGTATTAATATTGTATATTACTAGCAATTATTCCCCACAAGGGCAATTTAGTCAAAATCATGGCAATTATCTAACAACAAGTACGTTTCATGTATTTTCGCATAATTCAGCAGCTAGTTTTATCAATACAGATTTCTACTTGAAAGATTACTCTATTCAACAGATCACAACATATCTATTAATTCACCAAAAATCGTCACAAAAGCACACATGAGTTATGTTTCCAGAACTATTTTTATTGTATTTTTATTCCACATAGTTTACTCACAAATACCAAAACATTACAGTAAACTCACAGCAGTCAAAATCATGCGCAACATAATGATATTTGTTATTCCCGTTAAATGGTAATTCTAATTAATTCAAGACCAATTGGGTTAGGTTCTTATCTCAACATTTTAACTTCCAGAAGTGGAACCAACCCATTTGGTCTTGTAGTTCATGAGATATGATAATTACAAAACAGCCTAACAGCAGGTCTCACAATTCAGACTTGCACTTCAGTTTTATAAAATAATAAAAGTTAACTTTTACCCGTCCAAAAGTTACAAACTTGGACTTTATAGAAACTAGACTCAACCTAGTACACTTTAGTGTTAACAATATCGACCAATTACCACATTAACATTCAGTTACAGTTGTCTAAACATAACTTACAATCTGTCCAGTACCAGTTTTGACCTTTGATCACATTTAAATCGTTTGAGCAACCAAAACACCTCCAAATCAAGAGTGGTTGGGTTTTCTGAAAACTAGACTCAGAGCACTACCTTTTAGACTCATAAATATTCCAGTTTGGTTTTATATTTAACAAGTTACGCCTCGTTCAAGTTTAACTATCACTGCTGTCAAAAATCAGCAAGCACACACAATCGTCTAGCATGCATCCTAAGCATACGACATATCTCCAATCATGCAATAAACATAATTATCCATAAAAATCAGTAGTAAACCCTCTAGGGTTTACGAACAATCAATGATCTAACAATCTTTCACCGTTCAAAATCACACATGATCATCTAAATCAATAACCAAAGCATAATCAAGCATCATCTAATCAAAACAAAGCATATGAACACTTAACACATGATTTACAAAATTAGGGTTTTATGTTTATACCTTAAAAACGCATAAACGAGCAAGAGGAAAGTGAGAGATGCCTAGAAACAAGTGCGGGATGCTCCGATTATGAAAAACAAGGCCAAAACGGAAGTAATATGGTGTTGGTGGTGGCTGCCGTCGCAAGGGGGGGTGAGGGCCGATCGGGTTTGAGGAGCGAGGGGTGGGGATTAGGGTTTTTATTATTATTAATAATAATTTGTTACACAAAGGCCCCTCAACTTTTAGTTATTACTTTTCTAGCATAAAGTAGCTTTTTGCATCTTGAGTTAATGTTCTACACAATATTATCACATAACACATAAGCCTAACACATAATTATCAAATAATTATTGTTTGGATGTTTGTCGTTTATTCACCAATGGTTCGCGTCAACTCGTTTGCGTTTCGGTGCAATCCCGAAAGACTACATGTGTAGTGATTGTCAAGCCTAATTTAAAACCCTAGTTTAAATGTAATGAGATGCGCGTTATAGATCAAGTGATCTTAAGTTTGAATTAACGGAGTTTGGATTAACGGAGTTAACCTGAAATTGACGAGTGTCACATCATTCCCATGTTGGAAGAATTTTCGTCCCGAAAATTTGAGTTAAGTCGCGATGGGTGTCTGAAAAAGCAAGAAAATTTTTTTTTCAGTTTGTCATATCATCCCCTAGTAGAAAGAAATTTCGTCCCGAAATTTAATTCATACCTCTGGTGATTTCTGACGGTTTGACTGCTTTCACGGTTTTCGGTTTTTGGTCAACCCTTTAAAAAGGTGAGGATACTTTTTCATCATTTGATCCTCGCGTTCCCACGTTAACTCCGGTCCACGTTTCGAGTTCCAATGAACCTTAACAATTGGAATTTTGTTGTGCTTGAGTGTTTTGGTTTCCCAATCCAAAACTTCGACTGGTTCTTCTATGAAGCGTAGCTGTTCATCAACCTGCAACTCGTCCAAAGGAACTGCTTGGGTTTCATCGGAAAGGCATTTCTTCAAATTGGATCCATGGAATACATTGTGTACGCTACTGAGTTCCGTTGGTAGATCCAGTCGGTACGCCATCGGACCAATGCGCTCAGTTATCCGGTAGGGGCCAACGTATCGTGGATTGAGTTTGTTTTGCTTTCCGAAGCGAACCACACCTTTCCAAGATGAGACTTTGAGTAATACTTGGTCGTTCATTGAAATTCAAGAGGCTTTTGGCGCTTGTCGGCGTAACTCTTTTGGCGATCTCGTGCTGCTGCCATGCGGTTTCGGATTTGGACAATCTTTTCAGAGGTTTCAAGTACTAGTTCTGGACCGGTGATTTGGCTATCACCCACCTCTGCCCAGCAAAGAGGTGATCGACACTTCCGTCCGTACAACGCTTCAAACGGCGCTGCTTTAATGCTTGCGTGGTAGCTATTATTATACGAAAACTCTACCAAAGGTAAGTGAGGTTCCCAACCTTTTCTGAAATCCAACACGCATGCACGCAACATGTCCTCCAAGGTCTGAATGGTGCGCTCACTTTGCCCATCCGTCTGAGGATGGTATGCTGTGCTCATATCAAGGCGGGTTCCTAGTGCGCTCTGTAGTGACTTCCAGAAGTGCGAAGTGAAACGGGAATCTCGATCAGATATGATTGAGACAGGCACTTCGTGTCTAGACACTACTTCTTTCATGTAGATGCGAGTCAGTCTTTCCATCTTGTCCGATTCCTTGATTGCTAAGAAGTGTGCAGACTTAGTCAACCGGTCAACGATCACCCAGATGGTATCGCATCCCGTCGGTGTTTTGGGTAATTCCGTGATGAAATCCATGGAAATGTGTTCCCATTTTCACGTTGGGAGTTCCGGTTGCTGTAGCAGACCAGATGGTTTCTGATATTCCACTTTGACTCTTTCACAAGTCAAGCATTTGCTCACGTAGGTGGCAATGTCGGCTTTTATGTTTGGCCACCAGTAAAGTGCTTTGAGGTCATGGTACATTTTATCTGAGCCAGGGTGGATGGAATATCGGGACTTGTGTGCTTCGTCCATCACTAGAGTTCTCAACTCTTCGTATCGAGAGACCCAAATCCGGTTTTCGAAATATCGGACCCCGTCCGATTTGGTTTCAAGTTGCTTGTTCATGCCTCGCATGAGTTCTGATGGGAGATTATCGTCTTTCAAGGCTTCGATTTGCGCATCGCGAATCTGATCGGGTAAGTTGGCGTGAATCGTGAGTTGTAATGCTCGCACTCGCCTAGGTTTATCGGTTTCTTTCCTGCTGAGAGCATTGGCCACTACATTGGCCTTGCCAGGGTGGTACTTGATGGCACAATCATAATCCTTAAGCAGCTCGACCCAACGACGCTGTCGCATGTTCAGCTCCTTCTGATCGTAGATATGTTGGAGACTTTTGTGGTCGGTGTAAATGGTAAACTTGGTACCGTACAAGTAATGCCTCCATATCTTAAGAGCAAACACCACAACTCCGAGTTCCAAGTCATGGGTCGTGTAATTCTTCTCGTGAATCCGTAGTTGTCGAGAGGCATAGGCTATAACTTTCTCGAGTTGCATCAGCACGCAACCGAGACCTTGTATCGATGCGTCACAATGTACCTAAAAATTTTCTGTTCCCTCGGGAAGGGCTAGGATAGGGGCGCTATAGAGTTTGGTTTTCAACAGTTGGAAAGCGGATTCTTGCGCGTCACCCCAATTGTACTTAGTACCCTTGTGAGTCAAAGCGGTGAGGGGTTGAGCAATCTTTGATAATCCCTCCATAAAACGCCGGTAGTAGCCGGCCAGTCCTAGGAATTGTCACACCTCAGTCGGAGTCTTAGGTGCTTCCCAGTTTTTTATGCCCTCAACTTTACCGGGATCGACAAGGATACCATTCTCATTGATCACATGTCCTAAGAAGTGAACCTCGCGAAGCCAAAATTCGCATTTCGAGAGTTTAGCGTACATTTGTTCCTTCTTTAGCAATTCTAAGATCAATCTCAGGTGTTCTTCGTGGTCGGTCTTGTTCTTGGAGTAGACGAGGATATCATCAATGAAAACAATCACAAACTTGTCGAGGTAAACCTTGCATACTCTGTTCATGAGATCCATAAATACGGCTGGTGTGTTGGTTAAGCCAAAAGGCATAACCGAAAACTCATAGTGACCGACTGAGTTCTGAATGCCGTCTTTGAAATATCTTCTTCGCGCACTCTTAATTGATGGTAACCAGATCTCAGATCGATCTTCGAGTAGTAACTCGATCCTTGGAGTTGGTCGAACAGATCATCAATTCGGGGTAAGGGATAACGGTTCTTGATCGTCACCTTGTTCAGCTCACGGTAGTCGATGCACATGCGGAAAGTCCCGTCCTTCTTTCAGACAAATAAGACAGGGGCTCCCCATGGTGATGAGCTAGGTCGGATAAAACCTTTATCCAACAAATCTTGCAATTGAGTGGACAACTCCTAAAGCTCTGCCGGTGCGAGCCGATACGGGGCTCGTGCTATGGGTGCTGCACCGGGGGTCAATTCGATTTGGAACTCGACTTGTTGAATAGGTGGGAGTCCAGGCAAATCCTCCGGGAAGACTTCCGGAAAATCTCGCACAATCGGTATGTCTTCGATTCGCTTCTCCTCCGCGGGTTTCTCGACAATATGGGCTAAAATTGCCGGATGACCCTTTCGTAAATATTTTTGCGCCTTAATGAGGGTGATGACGCTGGTGGTCATGCCGCTCTTCTCGCCCTGGATCGAAATGATCTCGCCGGAAGGGGTAGTGATGTGGACTATCTTGTCGTGACATATAATCTCCGCCCGGTTCTCGGATAGCCAGTCCATGCCGACAACGACATCAAAACTACCAAGTGTAAAAGGTATGAGGTCGATATCAAAAGTATGACCCGACAGTTTCAACTTACATCCCGCAAGTACATGAGTTGTTTCTATAGACTTACCGTCAGCTAATTCGACAGGAAACTTAGCATCTAACGGGGTTGGAGTTAAGTCTAAGAGTTTACTAAAGGCTTTTGATACAAAACTCCTATCAGCTCCAGTGTCAAACAAAACAGAAGCAAAACAGTCGTTCACAGGAAACTTACCAGTAACCACATTCGGATCGTTGCGGGCCTGGCCCGACGCAATGACGAAAGCTCTACCTTTACCATTGTTTCCGCCACCGCTGCTGCCTCCATTGTTCTCATTCTGCTTTAGTTTGGGGAAATCCTTCTTGAAATGACCCTCTTGACCACACTCGAAACACCCTTTAGTCGTCGTAGGTTGTTTAGGAGCACCCCTTGCCGCTAGGTCTCCCCTACATTCCTTAGTCCGATGACCCATTTTTCCGCATCTCAGACATTTGATACGGTTGCATGGCCCAGCATGGTGATAGTTGCACTTGTTGCATTTCGGGTACTTCCCAGCATAGCCACTCGAAACCTTGCCCGCCACCATTTTTGTTATTGTTGGAACCTATATTATTGAAGTTCCGAGCGAGTTCGGGTTTACGGTGGTGTTGTTGATGTTGGGGGTTCGATGATGAGGACCTGGTGTTGTCGAATTTCCTTTTTCCATTGCTCGGGTTGTTGTTGTTGTTGTTGTCAGTGCTCGGGTTGTCACGGGTTTTAGAGGTTGAACCTCTAGGTGGTAACGCACCTTGTGTCACTGCCTGGTCCGTCAGTTTGTAAGCTAACCGGATCGCTTTTTGAATTGTAGCCGGTTTGGAAGACGTCACCAAACCCTGAATTTGTGGTACCAGCCCATCGATATACATCTCGATTCTCTTACTCGGCCGGTCTACCATCCGTGGACACATTACTGCTAGCTCGTAGGAACGGGTGGTGTAGGCTTCAATCTCGGAACCCACCATTTTCAACAACCAAAACTCAGATTCCAACTTCGCGATTTCCTCTCTATGACAATACTCTTCCCGCATCATATTCTTGAACTCTTCCCAGTTCATAGCGTTCGCCAATTCCAACCCAATAATTTGCACATTGGAGTTCCACCAAGTGAGAGCAGAATCTTCCAGTGTTCCAGCAGCAAATTTGATCCTACTGGCGGGTGGACAGTTACACACCTCGAAAGCTGACTCTGCCTTCTCAGCCCAACGCAGGAAACCTATGGCTCCCTCAGTTCCCTTAAACGAATTGGGCTTGCAATCCAGGTAGTTCTTGAAGGTACAGGCTCCGGCTTGACCTCTGGCTTGATTCTGAACGTGCGCAGCTAGAGCTGCCGCCGCATGGTCATTCAGTAGGGTTTGGAGTTCTGCTGCGGTTAGGTTAATGTTACCGCAACCATGACCAGCGTTTCTTCCAGACATCTAGGTGTTATCATCCTGAGATGTCGTCGCCTGAGAACACGTCCGAGTGTGCATTCTCCTAAGTATCTTCCTCGGGTTCTTCCTCAGGTTCTTCTGCATCCGGGGCAATCTGCACCCCTAGTGTGTCGCAGCGGGCTAGAGCTGTCGCTGCAAGGGCTCTTGCACTAAAAATTTGGTCACGCAAATCTATCATCTCTGCTTGCATTTTATTCATTATCTCCATTTGCTGAACATGAGATCCTGAACTTCCTTCATGGCTTCGGTCAGGAAGGAAATTCTCTCTCGGACATCGATTAGATTCTCTTTCAATTCTCTCACGTTTGCTCTAGTCGAGTGCATAATGTCAACCTCACGCTCTAAACAAGAAACGAGGGCTGCGAAAGCGCGCTCCATCAGGAGTGTCAGGGGTGGTAGCGTTTTGAAGGATGTAAGACAACCTGGGAGAGGTAGTGGTGGAACTTGCACACAGTAAACGATCCGCTTGACTAGACTCGAGGTACCAACTCCAGTGACCATTGTCCTCGTACACGTCTCCAGATGGGCGATACCTCTTCGGTGCGGGGGCTGCTAGTGCCGGGACTACTCGGGGTGGCGATGAGGTAGGTAGTTGCGGTTCCTTTCCATGAGCATGAGTCATCTGGTCGGATGATGATGATGTTGGCGTCGACATCCCTACAGGATAAGTCGTGTATGCGCGCGTATGAGTGGATAAGGTAAAGAGATAAGATAACGAAAGACTAAACAAAATATATATGCAGTGCGTATAATTATAACTAATGGGTCGTTGCGGTTATAGTCTAGTATGCATGCAGTTCTAGTTCGCTATAACCAATGGCTCTGATACCAATCTGTTACACCCTCAAAATCCACTAACGGAGTTTTACCGTCAGAAGGTGTGAACTAACAGGATCGGAATCATTAGTTATAATCAAACATCATAAGTAAAGTTTTCAAACCACGAAACATTTAAGTGTAAATAAGTGCGAAAGCGTAAAATCATAAACCAAGTGTTGCGTCACGCAGGACGACTTAAAACCCAATTAATAATAGTTTAAAAACGAGTTTGCAAAAACAATAGAGTTCAATGTAATGCATGTTCCTATACCGCGCGCCCGCCTCGGCTACCTGAGAATAACATACTAAAAGTGTCAACACAGGGTTGGTGAGTTCACATATATAAATAAAGAAAATGTTTGCGTTTAAGTGTTTGCGTTATGCGTTTGCGTTTTGCGTTTGCGTTTGCGTTTTGCGTTACCAGATAATGTTATGTCAATTATATATCGGTAGGTAGCTATCCTATACAAAAAGTATTACTAAGTGTTCGACACCGAAGCTGACTGTTTATCAATTGCCTTGCCACCATGTCTACCATGGCCATGGAAAATGTGTTAGCCAAAAATACACCCACTCGACCTCCAGTCGAGTTTAGCGTTGGGTGGGGTTTGTCAAACCCAGTAATACTACTCAACAATGACTCGCTATTATACAAATACTAAACGGTGCGATGTTATAAAGGACTTTAGTTGTTTCGTTTGCCACTTTGCCTTTACAAGTGATATATAACTAATAACAAAATCTAAAGCGTTTTGGAGTATGTTATCTCCTCCAAGTAAAAAGCGTTTAAAAGAGTAAAAGGGGAACATGAAACTCACTGTTTGCGAAGAATTCAAAAACAAGTCAACCAAGAGATGCGCTTCACAGAAAATCCTCACTAGCGTTCTATAACAAGAATGAGATTTTCTAAGTGTTGGAACTATTATTGAGTCTCTAGACTCGGCACATAATACCTATGCGTGAGATACGTTTCGTGTTTCGTTTGTGAATTGTGTGTGACTCAACAAACACATTGGTGATACGTTACATGTGTGAACAACTACTTACGTGTCAAGTATTAATATTGTATATTACTAGCAATTATTCCCCACAAGGGAAATTTAGTCAAAATCATGGCAATTATCTAACAACAAGTACGTTTCATGTATTTTCGCATAATTCAACAGCTAGTTTTATCAAGACAGATTTCTACTTGAAAGATTACTCTATTCAACAGATCACAACATATCTATTAATTCACCAAAAATCGTTACAAAAGCACACATGAGTTAGGTTTCCAGAACTATTTTTATTGTATTTTTATTCCACATAGTTTACTCACAAATACCAAAACATTACAGTAAACTCACGGCAGTCAAAATCATGCGCAACAGAATGATATTTGTTATTCCCGTTAAATGGTAATTCTAATTAATTCAAGACCAATTAGGTTAGGTTCTTAACTCAACATGTTAACTTCCAGAAGTGGAACCAACCCATTTGGTCTTGTAGTTCATGAGATATGATAATTACAAAACAGCCTAACAGCAGGTCTCACAATTCAGACTTGCACTTCAGTTTTGTAAAATAATAAAAGTTAACTTTTACCCGTCCAAAAGTTACAAACTTGGACTTTATAGAAACTAGACTCTACCTAGTACACTTTAGTGTTAACAATATCTACCAATTACCACATTAACATTCAGTTACAGTTGTCTAAACATAACTTACAATCTGTCCAGTACCAGTTTTGACCTTTGATCACATTTAAATCGTTTGAGCAACCAAAACACCTCCAAATCAGGCGTGGTTGGGTTTTCTGAAAACTAGACTCAGAGCACTACCTTTTAGACTCATAAATATTCCAGTTTGGTTTTATATTTAACAAGTTACGCCTCGTTCAAGTTTAACTATCACTGCTGTCAAAAATCAGCAAGCACACACAATCGTTTAGCATGCATCCTAAGCATACGACATATCTCCAATCATGCAATAAACATAATTATCCATAAAAATCAGTAGTAAACCCTCTAGGGTTTACGAACAATCAATGATCTAACAATCTTTCACCGTTCAAAATCACACATGATCATCTAAATCAATAACCGAAGCATAATCAAGCATCATCTAATCAAAACAAAGCATATGAACACTTAACACATGATTTACAAAATTAGGGTTTTATGTTTATACCTTAAAAACGCATAAACGAGCAAGAGGAAAGTGAGAGATGCCTAGAAACAAGTGCGGGATGCTCCGATTATGAAAAACAAGGCCAAAACGGAAGTAATATGGTGTTGGTGGTGGCTGCCGTCGCAAGGGGGGGTGAGGGCCGATCGGGTTTGAGGAGCGAGGGGTGGGGATTAGGGTTTTTATTATTATTAATAATAATATGTTACACAAAGGCCCCTCAACTTTTAGTTATTACTTTTCTAGCATAAAGTAGCTTTTTGCATCTTGAGTTAATGTTCTACACAATATTATCACATAACACATAAGCCTAACACATAATTATCAAATAATTATTGTTTGGATGTTTTTCGTTTATTCACCAATGGTTGGCGTCAACTCGTTTGCGTTTCGGTGCAATCCCGAAAGACTACATGTGTAGTGATTGTCAAGCGTCATTTAAAACCCTAGTTTAAATGTAATGAGATGCGCGTTATAGATCAAGTGATCTTAAGTTTGAATTGACGGAGTTTGGATTAACGGAGTTAACCTGAAATTGACGAGTGTCACAGATATTATTAGGGTCTGATCCCTCTTTCTTCATCTTCGTGCATACTGTCTTTACATACCCATAAAATAAATACTTTCTTTAATCATTCATACATATTCATATATTGTACATATATCTATCATACACATTCATCTATCATATAACTACCTCCCTTGATAGCACGAGCAATATCCGAAGATCGTTCACGTACCGACAAGCTTTCATTCACATTTAAGATATGCATACATAACATATAAACCACGCAAGTCATACACTTACCAGTTAAGGTAAGTGTATTAACTATCACATCGAGTATGCACACAGCCCTGAAAACATAAAAAGGAAATGGGGCTAGAAACACACCTGAATGCGGTCACGTTCACCGTTAATAGTTATTCCCTTCTTAAGATGTGCACGGCTAACTGTATAATATTTACATGTATCAATTAACTATACTATTCATATCACATTTCTATCTTATATGTAACCCACAACGAACGGGGGTCCGGGGGCAGCGCCTCTGGCAGCGAGGTCTAGGGGCGGCAGCCCCTAGCAAGGTCCAAGCAGCAGAGCCCCTGGCTTGGGTCGAGCTGCCAGGTCAGCTTGGAAAAATTTTATTTCCATTCACTGTCTTATCACATTTTCCACAACGATTTTATTTTATTATTTAATTCGCCCACTTGTTTGCTATAACGAATTAAGCCTAATTCGTTATCACAACACTGTCTAATTCGTTATATAATCTTCCTTGGTTCGTTATCCAGATTCGTCATCTCATCCTCTGATTCGTTATTCCAATTCGCTATCTGGACATGACTTGATTCGTGGTCTAATTCGTTATTGGAGCTTAGCGAACTGGTGAGTAACGAATCATCTGATTCGTTACCTGGTTCGCTATCCTAGTTCGTTAGTCTACTTCGTTAACTTGAGGTAACGAACTGGGTGAGCTAATTCGCTACCTGGACATGACGAACTGCATCAATCTTAACGAATCATCCCTGTTCTTATCAAGGCTTTGACGTAGAGTCAAAGTCAAAATTTTCAAGAACACGAATTGGTCAACAGTTACCCAATCTGCAATTAAACCTTCGTTTCTTAACCAAATAACCCGATTTAGGTATCAACGGATTCGGAATTGCAGCGCCTACAAACCCTAACCATCAAACCTGCCAAACATCAATGTTTAAGGGGTGCGATTTAGGTCTATAGATTACGGGTTCTTTTAGGTTATCAATTAACCTATCAAATGTTAATCCATTTCAGTAATGTTTGTTTGGTTAGATTCATTTTCAACATACTAACACAGATCTGTGATTATCTAAATGAATCCGAACCTAAATGAACGATTTCTAGTTATAAACGTACCTTAAACGAGTTGAACTACGAACACGAGCTGGTCTTTGATGTTGTTTTGGTTCTTCACAACGATCTAGCACCAACAAGCTCGGGTTTTCTCCTTCAGATCTTGGTTCGGGTTAAACGATAGTGTTTGTGTGTGTTTTCCAAGGTGTAGGCTATGGTGTAGAGATGGATAAAATGGAAAGGATTAGGGTTTAAGGGGTATTTATACTCCCTTAAGCCCATGGACCTAAGGCTCATTACATCTTTTATTCTATCTTCTAAAGTCCAAGCCCAACCATGTACAGTTTATTATCTAAACCAATAAACGACACAATATAAAATAAACGAAATTTATTTTATTATTATAACCAAAAGTAGGATGTTAAAACATGCATATTAGTGGGGTTTTAAAGTGATTGGTACTGAACTTGCAGAAAAAAAATATTGGGGGCATTACAAACTGACAAGTAGGAATGTGATGGGAATTCAGAAAACCATACGACATTGTTAAACTAATATAGTAGGAGAGACAAGGGTCTTAGGGAAGATTGCCCCATTTTCATTGGTAAACTAATACATTAGGTAGGCACATCCCAACTGATTGGTGATGATTGTAATCTCATATAGTTTTGTTGGGTCAGCTATAGCAAACAGTTTTCCGTTTGTAGCGTAATGGGTAATGGAAATCCAAGAGTGCAAGGATACCGGTGGATTGTGATATCCTTGATATCACCGAAATCATCATCGTTTAAGTCGAAGTTTTGAGCATCGGATTTCAGTGTTTCTGGATCAATCGAGGACGAGGTTTTGAACCTTTTGGTCGCCGTTACTTCCAGACCCGATGGGGAATACGACTCCCCACTTAGGGTGATCACGAAGATGTTGCCAACATTTCATGTAAATAAAGAGCCTAAATTACTCTGGTACTCTACCAACGTCGTCGCAATAATGTCTGCATCATTCATACCACTAACCCACCCACTAAAAATTCGTTGGTAAACCTGTTGAAGGAGTTGGAATTTGGCGTTTATATCGGACCATTTTCCCGATATAGAATCATTCTTTCAGTATTCATCCCCTTTGCCCATTAGTTGGAAAAATATTTCCCGAACTTTGGCCCAAATTTATACTTAATTCTTGAAAGTTGGCTGTAATAAAAGGTTAGAAAACATATTAGTAACGATCAATATTATTTTTAAAGGAAAAACTAATAAGATAAAAAAATTAATTTTAAACACCTAGCACATTCGGGATCTTCTGAGATCGCGGTCCACGACAGGCAAGCGTGTAATACTCGTCTTGTATCCACGACAAAGTTATTTTTTAGTCCGAGTTTTGCCCACGTCTTTCTTTTTATGTGAGCACGCTTGCCCAACTATTTTAGTTTGCTCGAACCGGGCTGTGTCACCTTCTCGGGTTACGTCTCTTGCATCGTCTCGTCTTGTGGCACCACATGCGTGCATACTAAAAGTCAGCTACGCTGAGTGAGTTCTAGTTAATCACATATCATACAATACATACGCTTACCTTCAATTATGCATCCGAAGACGCATAATAATCACTTTACTAATTTACTTTCAGTACATAATTTCATACGTACATTCATACTTTATTACTTTCATACTGTATAACTACTGTCCTTTCTATCTCAGATATTATTAGGGTCTGATCCCTTACTTTTCTATCTCAGATATTATTAAGGTCTGACCCCTCTTTCCTTGTCTATCTCAGATATTATTAGGGTCTGATCCCTTTCTTGTCTATCTCAGATCTTATTATGGTCTGATCCCTTTCTTGTCTATCTCATATATTATTAGGGTTCGATCCCTTTTTACTTCTCTATCTTAGATATTATTAGGGTCTGATCCCTTTCTTCTCTATCTTAGATATTATTAGGGTCTGATCCCTCTTCCTTCATCTTCGAGCATACTATCTTTACATACCCATATCATTCATATACTTTCTTTAATCATTCATACATATTCATACGTTGTACATATACCTATCATTCATATTCAACCATCATATACCTACCTCCCTTGCTAATACGTGCAATATCCGAAGATCGTTCACGTACCGACAAGCTTTCATTAATATTAAAAATATACATAAATAACATATAAATCATACATGGCATACACTTACCATTTAAGGTAAGTGTATTAACTATCACATCGAGTAGCACACAACCCCGAAAACATAACAAGGAAATGGGGCTAGAAACTCACCTAAATGCGGTTACATTCACCGTTTATGGTTATTCCTTTCTTGAGTTGTGCATGACTAACTGTATAACAATTACACGTATCAATTAACTATCACTACTCATATCGACTTTCTAGTCTTAATTATTACCCTCAACGAACGGGGGTCCGGGGGCAGCGCCCCTAACAGCAGGGTTCTAGGGGCAGCAGCCCCTAGCGGGGTCCAAGGGGTAGAGCCCCTGGCTGGGGTTAAGCTGCCGGGTCAGCTTGGAAAAATTTTATTTTCATTAACTGTCTTAACACATTTTCCATTAGGATTTTAAATTATTTCTAATTCGTTAACTCATTCGTTATAGCGAATTGCCTCAGATTCGTTATGTAGTCTTCCTTAATTTGTTATTATGATCTGTCACCTTATCATCATCTGATTCGTCATTCTAATTCGTTATCTGAACATGACTTGATTCGTTATCTTATTCGTAATGAATTGGCGAGTAACGAATCACCTGATTCGTTATTTGGTTCGCTACCCTAGTTCCTTAGCCTAATTCGTTATCTTGACATGACCTAATTCGTTATCTTAATATAACGAATGGGTAGATGACGAATTAAAGGTTCATTCGTTATCAAGTCACACGAATGAGTCCCATTCGTTAAGATCACGTAACGAATTGGTCAATCTTAACGAATTACCAACAATGCTTATCCAGACTTTGACTCAGGGGTCAAAGTTAAAATCGCCAGGAACAATAACAGTCAACATAAGTCAGATTTGCAATTAAACCTTCTATACTTAACGAAAACACACGAATCTGGTATCGTTGGATTCGACATACCAGCGCCAACAAACCCCAAGCATCCATTCATTCAAACATCGTGTTTTAGAGGGTGTGATTTAGGCATCTATATTATGGGTTCTTTAGGTTAGAAATTAACCTATCAATCGTTAATGGTTTTCAGCAAGAATCATCATGTTTGATTCGTTTCTACCATATGTATACAGATCTAAGATTATCTAAATGAATCCGGACCTAAATGAACGATTTCTAGTTATAAATGTAACTTAAATGAGTCGAACTACGAACACGAGCTGGTCTTGATGTATTTTTGGCTCGTCACGACGTTCCAGCACCAATGGGTTTGGGTTTTCACCTTCGGATCTTGTCTCGGGATATGTGATGGTTTTAGTGTGTGTTTTTGATGGTGTAGGCTATGGTGTAAAGATAAAAATGGAAAGGTTTAGGGTTTAAGGGGTATTTATACTCCCTTAAGCCCATGGACCTAAGGCTCATTCCATCTTTTAAAGTCTAAGCCCATCCTCATGTAGTTTATTTATCTAAACCGACACACGACACTTTATAGAATAAATGAAATTTCATTTATTTATTATAATCAAAAGTAGGATGTTACAATTAAAACCTTTAACAAATTTTAAATAACTAATATATATATATATATATATATACACATATTAATATATGCCTATATATGGTTTAACCATGATTCGGAAAACGACTAGTTAATGTGTCGGTTTTGTAAAAATGTTGATTTATTATTATGTTTATAATATATAAAATGTGTTTTAAAGGTTTTAAATAGCTAAAATAGTAATTAATGAAATATGCCAAAAATACAATACCCAAAAACGGGATGTCGGGACTCAAATCCACGCAGCGTGGTTGCCACTAATTTAACACACACACCAGCCAAACCATCTATCTAGGATGGTCAGTTGGTGAAACTCAAGAACAAAAATATATAACCAGAAGCCACAGAATCCTCTAATTAGCATATGAACCTTAGATCATCAATTGGCCAAATCGTTAAGTGGTTGCCCGACTGGTATTAGGGCTATTGTACAGCAAATTACGACGAGCAAGACCATATATCAAGTTACCTATAACGATTATTAAACGATGGTCAATTAGATCATCACAACGCCGGCTAGAACAAGCTTAAAAACACCAATCAGATGATGAAGATAATATACTTAGATATGGGGGTTCGATAGGCGATGTTGGTATGATGGTCTTTGCAAGTTCAATTGTATTTTGGTGATCGATGCATTGTATATTGATGAACGATATATGTTGACTTAGTATAATCAGTGATAAAAAGTAAATGTGTTGATCTTGTTTCCTAATTCACTATGTCGGTAGGCCGATTATAGTATGAAGAATAATATCCCTTGATCAATTCCAAGTTAAAAGCGATAATTAAGGGCCAATATATCTAAACGGGTCATGGGTTTGGGTATATGGGTCTGATATATGGGTTTGGGTTAAAGGGTTTCTGAATAATAGTAAAATAATATAACATATTTACATAGTGTTCCCTCATGTTTAGGTGTGAAAAAAATAGTAGGTTAAAGTATATTTTAGGGTAAAAAATGTATATGTTTGAAAGCTGTTTTAATATATTAAATAATTATAATAACAAATATTAATAAACTAATATTAACTCGATAGACGCGATATTTTATGGATAAAAATTTCCCGATCATAAAAGCGGGACGGGTAAACGGATAAAAATATTTAATGTAAAAACCGAGTTGTTACATTGGCTAGTTGGTTGGTATGGTGTAATTGAGGTAGCATGTGGTGGAAAAGAAAAATGTGATGGTATGGGGCCTACAATCTAACTTCTAATATTAAAAAAGCCATGTCAGCAAGAAAACTAACAAAGTTAGGGTCTGTTAAGTTCGAGAGTGACAAAAGAAAAAAAAACTTACAAGTTGGGAGTGGTGAGAGACAGATCGTTAGTTGGGAGTGTTATCGTCCAATGAGTAAAATTTGAGAGTATTAAAAACAAATAACCCTTTATCATATAATTCCTTTGTGCGTAATTAAAACCAAAAACACCAAACTTCATGGGAGTGGATTGTATCATCTCACGTCAGTTAGGGAAGAGAACAAAACTTTCTTTATAAGGAAGTGGGTACTTTCGCCGTCAGGACCCGTTTTGGGCGCTTAATGCTAGTAAATGATAGGAGAATTCCACAGTTAAGTGTACTCAAGAGGGAGCAGTATCAGGATTGGTGACCTTGAAGTCTCCACCTGAGCAACTGATATACATCTATTTATACATCTCGAATCCCTTGTAAAGTTGTGTATATCTAATGTTTTGAGTTCAGTTTAGTTCGTGTTTCGTTTATCTTTTATTAATTTAGGTTTTGAGTCAAATATTATATGTTTATCGTGTTTTATATATTTTGGTGTCTTGAATGTTAAATCTAATTCTTTATGATCATTTCATAAGAAGTTTTAAGTTCGTTTTGCTCGTTAATGATTACATGATTATTCCACTTAGTGTTTTGATTTATTTGCATGTAGATGGTGGCTTGAAAGTTAAGGGAAAGAAGGTCTAGAAGATTCTTATTGTTACTTGGAGTTCAAGGAGTAAATTACACAATATTTAACAAAGATGGGCAACAATTAACAAGAAAAATTCGTAGCCCCTCCTAACAAAAGCCGCGCCGCGCGACGGGGAAGCCAAAGGAGGGCCACGCGGCGCCTAGGCCTACTGGTCAGCCGATTTTTGCAAGCCCAAGCCCGGTTCTCGTTTATATAAACATCTCTTATAAAACCTAGATGAATCAACAAGTGGGCAGCCGATTTTGAGAAGGATAACCAAGGTTTTCAAGGTGTTTTTGAGGCTAGGAATCAAGGAGGATCATAGATCTTTCGTACAAGTGTTCAAGGGTAGATTAAGAAGGGTTCTTTCGTTCTTTTTCATTATCCTTGTTCATTATCTTTCATGATGTTTCACTTTGTTCTTTGTTCTAGTTATTTGTCTTTAATTATGACTGTAACAACTCGGTTTTTACAAGTTTAGTTCCCCGACCCGTCTTATATTCGGAAAATTTTATCGTAAAACATTTCGTTTATGAGTTAATAATATTTTAATTTTATTATTTATTATATTTAATTATTTATCCAAAATAACTTTGATTCATATTCTTTTTCCGCCCTAACTCGTAGTTTTAACTAATATTGCATCCACACTTAAACTGTAGGGACCAAAGTGCAAAATATTTATATTATAAACCCATCTTTCTTAACCTGACCCGTTAACCTGTGACCAGACCCGAATCCGCAATCCATTGGTGTAGCCTGCATCTTAATCCTAGTCTATAATTGAAATTGATCTGTGTGAATCGTATCTTGCCTAATCACGACTCCACCGACTTGATTAATTAGGAAATAAAGATCAAAAGGATATGTATTAGTATAATTAACGAACCATTCTATAATCGTCTCTTAAATTGCTATGTAAGAATCATAATAATACAATTAAACAATAAGACACCTTCTCCTTGATATCGCGAATCAAACCCTAAAGAGAATTGAAGTATAACATGCTGCTCATATGGATTTTGTTCGACTTCTGAACGGCGGCTCTTGTGGTCATTACTCATCCATTGATCCTCGTAGCTGGTAATTTATACATGTAACTACTTCGTTTTTGATCCACTGTCATTAACCCTAACATTAATTGGATTATCGATTATCAGATTGGAATGATTGAAGGGTTAGGGTTTATAGTTATTTGGGGTTTTCTTTTGGCAGTCTTGTTATTTTAAATTTTCGTTTCTGAACCTTAATCATTTTGCACACCAGCCTAGTTGGCTGGTGTGGATGTGTTAAACATTTGTTGTCGGCTGCCACCTGGGTTCGAGTCCCAGTGGCTTCATTTTTGGTTAATTTTATCTTTCAAGTGTTTTTTTATAATTGATATTAGTTATTATTATATAAACATTATTTTTATTAAAACCGACATCTTAGAGTTTATTGTTTCTTGTCAAACCTTGTTAAAGCTTTGTTTACGTGTGTGTGTGTGTGTGTGTGTGTATAGGTATTATAAGTATATTTCAATAATAATAAATCATCATTATTTCCTTAAAACCCGACACCATTATTGGTGATTTCTCGTCGTCAAACGTCTCTATAAATTTGCTAATATTATGGTTTTCATAATAACCCTTTCCGATGGAATCAATCGTCTAATCAATAACAATTCTCATCACAACTAACCCAAATAACATCGAAATCTCAAATCTATTATACGCATTTTCTCATTTGTTAATAACTCATAATATTAAATTATGTAAATCATTTATAATTAATTTATATTATCGTATTTACCTAGGAATCCTTGACGGTATATCCCGAAGGGTTCATCTCTCTCACATCATCACTTTTATTTCGTGCATCCAATCAGGTGAGTATCTCACTCCCATTTTTAACTCATTTTTAACCGTTTTGGGGACATATGCATTTTATTTATTTTATTACTATATATTACTCAACTTGCAACTGTTGTCACTTGTATTTAACAATTCATACCTTACTTGTTTATGTGCTTACTTGCTTTATATGCTTCCACATTCGGAGAGGTCCAACATAATCTCAGTCTAGTATGATCATTCGACCGTCGTAGTGGCCGGCGTCCGATGGATTGACAATGGTTTCACCGACACCTCATTTATGTTAATCAATGCCCATTCGTATGGCAGCGGTTTAGTGACGGGTGCATCGGAGTATGATCCGTTAGTGAGCTTAAATGATATAAAAATATATGTATTAAGTTTTAATTTCATTGGAACAAGATAACTATTGTTGTGTGGTTATTTGCAGGTATGAGGAGATAGAAGATGAAATCACGAGAACGTGGGCGAAAACGGCAAAGAAAACGGAGTTGAAATGAGAAAGATATGAAGAAAACAAGAAAATGAGAAAGAGCTCCACCGTGGGCCACGGTCCAACTAACCAAAAATGGCAGTTTACACCGTACCGTGAGCTTTGGAAGACCGTGGATACCACCGTGGCCCACGATGGTCACCGTGGGCCACGGTCCGAGAGCTGTAACTTCCGTTTTTCTTTGTTTTTAATTCGTTTTTCATTGTCTTTTCACATATCTATCACTTGGAGACGACCTAAAGGCGATTTTTGGGTCCAAGAACATTATTGTGAGTGTAGTAATCATTAGAGACTTGATTTTGATTCTTATTCATGATTTAATTGAAGGAATGATGAACCGAATTAAGCTCGGCTAAATCCCTTTGTGTTTTCCCTCGGATTGTAAGGTTTATTTATGAATGTTTGATTGAATGCTTATGCAATTTCTGAGATAATAGTTTGATCTTATTGATTTCATTGTTATGGTGTTTATGAATTGATTGAAATATTGTTAGTTTGTTGAGTTCGTGTTCTAAACCGTCAGTTCTTGGTGCTATAAGCAATCGAGATTAATCGGGAGGGATTCGGGGTTGGATAAACTAATTGATATTTGAGTGATTACCTTGCGTTTATAATCCAAGTACTTAGTCTTCAGTTATCACAATCGTTCGTATAAGCACAAACTATATCTTTATAGTTCATCTCAGATTAAACAGTTACTTTAACAGTCATAGAAACCTGAAACCGTGGGAATGCATATTTTCTCATATTGTTTAAAACTCGTTAAAGTGTTTTTAGTTTTTTTGTTAATTAAACAAATCTTTGAAGTTATTTTCTGCATTTAGTTTATTATAGTTAAATTACAAAGCTACTCAGTAACACATTTTCCACAAACTCCTTGTGTTCGATACCCACTTACTGCTATCCAATTAGTTGTATTTGGTTTATTTTTGAGTGAGTCTTCGACTTCACGTCATTTAGCCCTTTCTTTAGGGTTTGATTGATTTGTTTATATGCTATGGTTAAATTGCTTATCTCACTTAACACAGTTTGTTATCTTATTTATTATTATATAAAATCATGAAAATCTGGTGTTTTACTCATTCAACCTTGTGTTGACAAAACTATTTTATTTTCAACGCATATGCAGGTCATCGTATAATGTAGTTGAAGCTAGAAGATCGTTTAATGACTTATGCTAGAAGAAATTCAATGAGATAAATAAATTTTATGATTTTGGTTTGTGTTTGTTTTGAGATATTGTAATGAATAATTGTTTTATTTGAAATTATTAAATGGATATTGAAACTTATAATGTTGCATGATAGTAAACTTGTGAGCTGTGACAATCACCTCACGTCCCGAAATTTTCGCCGTAGGTTGGGGTGTGACAGATTGGTATCAGAGCCAGGTTTAAGATAGGTCGTTAGTGATGCCTTAGTAACATGCTTAGGAACCCCATACGTTCTTATTTGTTTACCTGATGTGTCCTATTTGATTGTTTACAACTTACGTTATTGCCTTGCTAGACTAGGTACTAATTTAACTGCTAAATTGTTTATTTTATTGTCATGCGCACACACACAACTCCGAAGCTACGCTTCACTCTCAAAATATTTTATTAATCCAAGACTATGTCTCATCCTCAAAATATATTTATAACCTCGAGGCTATGTCTCAAACTTAAATATTTCTATTGAATTTTATTAGATTGCCTTTTATTGTCGAAAATTTTCTTGAAAATTTCCTAGCTTTGTTTTTGCCCTTTTTCACTTATAACTAGGGAGTGTGACAAGATTCCCCGCCATTGTGGAAATTTTCATGCGACCGACATTTTAAGCGTTTAACGTAATCGGCTAAACGGTTACACCATTTATTGTGTTTTATAGTTTTTAAAATATCGAGTCGGGTGAAAAACCCATGGGACTCCATGGACACGCCAACTGTACATTTGCACCATTTATTATATTTGCGATATTTTGTTGGACCATTATCATCCGTGGTGATACACTAGATGTTCAACTACTTACGCTTGAGTTCGTTTATTCGTTATTTAGTTTGGTCGGTCAAATCGCCATCTAACGCTCATGGGCCGACAAACTCAATTGATTCATTGATTCGTTAATTAAGTTGGGCCATTCAAATTGCCATGTAACGCTCATGGGAGGCCAACTAACACATTTTTTTTGGTTTTGGTATGCTAATAAGTTGGGGAAACAAAATGCCATGGAAAGCTCATGGGAAACCAAACACCTCGAAGAACATTCGTTAATTGTTTTATTTGTTTGATTTTATATGAAATAATTTATTATTTGATTTACCTATTCAATTATTCTATTATTAAATTATTCAATTCCTTATTTACTAAATCATTTTTGAATCAAGATCTATTGATTCGATCTACTCATACACTCAAAACATTTTTATTCTCCTGATCGGATACAAATTCTTCGTTTATCTAGATTCGGTTATCACGAGTCAAACAAAACAATTTACACTCATTGAAATCAGTTTTCACCTATTCATCATATCACATTATTATAATATCAATACCTCAATTAATTTAAATATTATCACACAATTTAAGAATCAAATGGCTTTCTTATACTTATGGTATCATATATATAACTTATTAAGCATATTTCAAGTATTCAACCTCAAATTTTAATTTGTTAAAACATATTAAACTTTGATAAAACTCATTCACTCATCAAATTAACTCACTGATTTTCAATTTGAATTCTAACTTATCCTTAAGTTATGAATAAGCATCAGTATAACACATTTAAGATTCGTCTTACGCAATAACTCATATGAAATCTACACTATTATCCAATTTTCTCATTAAATCACATCTTTACTAATCATAGAATGTTATCTCAACATCAAACAACATCAATAATTTATTTTCTATAACCACTTCATGGCCACATGTTTAGTCGAGAAGATAGCTCCTGCGATCCCTAAAATATAAACTCAATTTCCAAAACATAAATGCAATCAATTCAATCTTGTTCATTAACTTCTTCGCTAATAAATTCAATTCATCTACCCCTACTCATTCTCATAACAACAACATTAACATAAGCGAGTCTAAAACACCAACTATATGTTGTCAAGCAAATTAACAATCAATCTCAACAAAATCATAGCACCTCAAACAAGGAACTTTACGTCAAAATTCACTCATTACGCTCCACTTGCCACTATCATCATTCAATATATCCTCATATTGCTTTATACCCAATGTAATTTTTTGCCTCGTACCACAAGACGTCCCGCAACGGTCTATGCCGTCTAATTCTAAAACCCTACTTTGCAACTTAATCAAAATATTTCAATTCAATCAACTTCAATAATTAAAATTTTTATAGATCTAATTTATTAAGTTATTTTAAATCAGATAAATCAGTCAATCATAACTAAGTTGATCAAAGAAAATGTGTTTGTCATTTTTATCTAAACATATTTTATCTTTCTCAATCGTACATTATAGCAAATCTTTATTCAATTTTTGGATTTAAACAATTTCAATTCTAATAATATATTCATTTTAAGTGATTATGCTCATACAATAAAACATATCTTTTCAAAGACAAATGTTTGCAATACTATACTTTCAAATGATGTTTTAAAAATTTTAATATTTATTTTAAAAAAATCAGTTCATTTTAACAATATTTTACACAATGACTATATTTTATTTATAACCAAAATGTATTCAGATCCTTGTATTCTTTAAAAATCATGTCTTTCAAATGTTTTGTAACCCACATGATAGGACGAGTTATGTGGACCATCCGACGATCTAAGTAATTATGGAGGCCTACATAATTATCGAAGTCCTCGCATGGAAATCATAATGCGTGCAATTGTGTGTCATAATATAGAATCGAAAGTAGTTGGGATAATGGAAAAATGTAGAGATGATAAGAACATGGTAGATACGCCGCTGGTACATCCTATATATAAGTGTGCTTATCGGATTTTCATTTGAAGCATTGTTTCAGCTATTCAAAGTTTTGTATTATGATTAATTTTAAAGTTTACTTTTATTTAAAAATTTCATTTCCTTAAAATTTAATGGTTTTGTTGTAGTATCCTCTAATTTCGGGACGAAATTCCCTAAAGTAGGGGAGAGTGTAACAACTCGGTTTTTACAAGTTTAGTTCCCCGACCCGTCTTATATTCGGAAAATTTTATCGAAAAACATTTCGTTTATGAGTTTATAATATTTTATTATTATTATTTATTATATTTAATTATTTATCCAAAATAACTTTGATTCATATTCTTTTTCTGCCCTAACTCCTAGTTTTAACTAATATTGCTTCCACACTTAAACTGTAGGGACAAAAGTGCAAAATCTTTATATTATAAACCCATCTTCCTTAACCTGACCCGTTAACCCGTGACCAGACTCGAACCCGCAACCCATTGGTGTAGCATGCACCTTAATCCTCGTCTATAATTGAAATTGATCTGTGTGAATCGTATCTTGCCTAATCATGACTCCACCGACTTGATTAATTAGGAAATAAAGATCAAAAGGATATGCATTATTATATTTAACGAACCATTCTATAATCGTCTCTTAAATTGCTATGTAAGAATCATAATAATACAATTAAACAATAAGACACCTTCTCCTTGATATCGCGAATCAAACCCTAAAGAGAATTGAAGTATAACACGCTGCTCATATGGATTTTTGTTCGACTTCTGGACGGCGGCTCTTGGGGTCATTACTCATCCATTGATCGTCGTAGCTGGTAATTTATACATGTAACTACTTCATTTTTGATCCACTGTCATTAACCCTAACATTAATTGGATTATCGATTATCAGATTGGTGGGGTTTTCTTTTGGCAGTCTTGTTATTTTAAATTTTCGTTTCTGGACCTTAATCATTTTGCACACCAGCCTAGTTGGCTGGTGTGGATGTGTTAAACATTTGTTGTCGGCTGCCACCTGGGTTCGAGTCCCAGTGGCTTCATTTTTGGTTAATTTTATCTTTCAAGTGTTTTTTTATAATCGATATTAGTTATTATTATATAAACATTATTTTTATTAAAACCGACATCTTAGAGTTTATTGTTTCTTGTCAAACCTTGTTAAAAGCTTTGTTTACGTGTGTGTGTGTGTGTACGTATTATAAGTATATTTCAACAATAATAAATCATCATTATTTCCTTAAAACCCGACACCATTATTGGTGATTTCTCGTCGTCAAACGTCTCTATAAATTTGCTTTTATTAATGTTATATATATGTATCATTATGTAAAATTGTAACAATCGTATTTTGAACGTATTAATTATATTTACAAAAATTAGATTTTGATAAATATCCCAAGATACATATTGTATTATAAATATATATTTTAACGTTAGTATTAAATTATTTACAGATTATATTTTTAATGTTGGGTTTTCGCTAAAGATTCTAAAATATCGAACTTATTGTAATTAAATATTTAAACGTTTATAATTATAGTGTATCGTAACTGATATTTATTTAAATTAATTGTTCATAACTTAAATTATATAATAAGCAAACAATTATTTTAATTTAAATAATGACTAATATTATGGTTTTCATAATAACCCTTTCCGATGGAATTAATTGTCTAATCAATAACAATTCTCATCACAACATAACCCAAATAACATCGAAATCTCAAATCTATTATACGCATTATCTCATTTGTTAATAACTCATAATATTAAATTATGTTAAATCATTTATAATTAATTTATATTATCATATTTAACTAGGAATCCTTGATGGTATATCCCGAAGGGTTCATCTCTCTCAAATCATCACTTGTATTTCGTGCATCCAATCAGGTGAGTATCTCACTCCCCTTTTAACTCATTTTTAACCGTTTTGGGGACATATGCGTTCTATTTATTTTATTACTATATATTACTCAGCTTGCAACTGTTGTCACTTGTATTTAACAATTCATACCTTACTTGTTTATGTGCTTACTTGTTTTATATGCTTTCCGCATTCGGAGAGGTCCAACATAATCTCGGTCTAGTATGATCATACGACCGTCGTAGTGGCCGGCGTCCGACGCATTGACAATGGTTTTACCGACACCTCTTTTTTAGTAACCAATGCCCATTCGCATGGCAGCGGTTTAGCCCTCTCTTTATGGTTTGATTTATTTATTTATATGCTATGGTTAAATTGCTTATCTCACTTGACACAGTTTGCTATCTTATTTATTATTATATAAAATCATGAAAATCTGGTGTTTTACTCACTCTACCTTGTGTTGACAAAACTATTTTATTTTCAACGCATATGCAGGTCATCGTATAATGTATTTGAAGCTAGAAGATCGTTTAATGACTTATGCTAGAAGAAATTCAATGAGATAAATAAATTTTATGATTTTGGTTTGTGTTTGTTTTGAGATATTGTAATGAATAATTGTTTTATTTGAAATTATTAAATAGATATTGAAACTTATAATGTTGCATGATAGTAACCTTGTGAGCTGTGACAATCAGCTCACGTCCCGACATTTCCGCCGTAGGTTGGGGTGTGACAATGACTATGCTAGGCTAGACTTCATGTCTACCTAGTTTTGATGAACATGTTTTTGATTTGATTCTTGCTTTGGATAATGTTTTGATTATGGATTCGTTTTATTAATAGTAAAAGACTTGATTTTGCTTTCATGATGCATATGAATGTTTGTTATCTTGATTGATTATTAACTATTGCTTCACATAGATCTTTTATCTCTTGATTGTGTTCTTTAGATTTAAGGTTCATGTTTAATCATTACTTGGTGTTTTGATTATTATGGTTGAATAGGCCTATTAGATCATAGAAGCTTGTTGATTGTTGATTAGGATTTTGAATGTTTTGCTAAATTCCAATAGCTGTAAAGTGAGGAGTTATTCATGTGTCTTGGTCAATAGCATGTTAGGATAGATTATTGACAATATTCTTGCATATTGTGTTGATCCTTGTTCATGATGTCGTGTTTAGCTTATCAAGTTATCTAGGGTTTAGTGTTTCGTGAGATTGTTTGCCTATGATACTATTAATTAACCCTATTTGATAACTGTAAGGAAATCAATATAACTGATTGCTTAATAATCTAATAATTGTTCTTTGGGATTTCGTTTGATTCGGTCAAGGGTCCTTTAGGGTTTGTTAGGTGAATATATTTAGAAATCAGTTTCCATATCATGTTATTTGTCCATTGCTTGATGATTGTTGATTCATGGGTTCTTACCTAGGTAGATTCCTTCTCTTATTGGTTTCGATCTTGGTTTTGGTTGCTTGTTTTTAGTTTACTTGTTTATTTAATTTCTTAGTTTAATATTAGTTTAAAAGCCCCCTTAAAACATTAATTATAAATAGTCGTGTCGTAAGTCGAGTCTAATTAGTTAATTTACGTAATTTATAGAGTCCTGTGGGTTCGATATTCCGAACTTACTTAGCTTTAGTACAACTGATCACTTCACTTGTTGGTGTTTTTCGTAGTTGAGTCTTAAGTCTTGTTTTATTACTTGTTTAATTTAGTTGATATTTAATTGACTGTTTTTATCACATTAGCAACCAAAAGCAAATCCGTGAGGCGATGGTGATACGTCCCGGCCAAAGTAGACAATATTATGGTGCGACGATAGCTGGGCTGTTACAGATGGTATCATAGCTAGGGCCAGACCGGTGATGCTAGGTCCCGCAAGGACGCTGGACCCCGAAGGGGTGGATTATGTGACATCCCACATCGGTTTGGTAAGCGAACGAAACCTTATATATAAGTAGGTAGGTACCCTCCCTATCATAACGCGTTTTAGACGCCTAATGATAGTGGATGAGATGAGAATTTCATAGTTAAGCGTGCTTAGAAGGGAGTAGTATTAGGAGGTGTGACATCCGGGGAAGTCTCCACCTGGGCAACCGAAAGCAAATCCATGAGGCGATGGTGGTACGTCCCGGACAAAACGGACAATATTATGATGCGGCGGTAACTGGGTTATTACAGATTGTAACATCCCATATCGGCTGGGGAGGAGAACAAAACATTATTTACAAAGAGGTAGATATATTCCTCATCATAACACATTTTGGGAGCTTAATGGTAGTGGATGAGAGGAGAACTTCACAGTTAAGCGTGCTCAGGTGGAAGTAGTTTCAGGTTGGGTGACCTCCTGTGAAGTCTTCACCTGGGTAACCAAAAGCAAATCTGTGAGGCGATGGTGGTACGTACTAGCCAAAGCGGACAATATTATGGTGCGGCGATAGCTGGGATGTTACATTTTGCCATTGTTTCTCCAAAATTTTCAAGCCTAAATGTCAAAACTAAAAATTATCGAATTAGAACCCAACTAAAAACTTAAAAAAAAACGAAAACGAACGGTTTTTTAAAACTCAAAATTTGAAATTTCGGTTTTAGCCTAAAACCGAATTAGACCGACCCATTCACACGACTAGTGATCGGGGAAGACAACCGGAATTTTAGGAGACGAGACAACTAAATGATCAAGGCCAACGTGAGTGTTGGTTTAAAAGTATATCAAAAGGCTTTTTTTTCCCACCACGAGGTTTGATCATAGTTATTACTTTCAAATAAATATGTAAAAAGACATTAGTGCCGATAACCAAAAGTCGGTTTGATTATTTAGATTATTCATCAGTTTTGGTTCATTTTATATTTTTGTTCGGTTATTAACCGAAGACCAAGTGCCAAAATTTTCAACTCGTCATATAAAGGCCAATGGGCTTAATAATCAACATTCATCTACTTTAGATAACGTGCTAAATGCACAAAATAAATTACATTGTTTGCTATGGGTGCATGCTTTCTTACATAGGCTACATATTTCTTTGGTTTTCCTAAGGCTTTAAACGGACCAAATCAAACCGGGTGAGACCTTGCTCGTGTTTGTTCCTTAAGCTTTTGTTGGACAAGCGGACGGTTTATGGACACTCTACCAAACAAAAAATCGTGTATGTTTCCGTTCATTAAGGAATTAAGTTTGTTCGTGTCCGTTCGTTAATATTGTAAACAGAAACTAACGGACAAACTAACACTAACAGACCCTTACGGACTCTAATGGACAAATTAACAAGCATACACTAATGGACAAATGAACAATAGCAGACATTAATGTTAATGGTCAAGCATACATAAACGACTCTACCGAACAAAAGAGCATGAATGATTAGGGTTTTTCTTATTTCTCACTTGGTTTGTATATGAGGCCATGAGGTCTGGATAATCTGGTAGAAAACCACATAAATAAAACATATTAATTACAAAATATTATATATTACCGGATGAGCGTTATCTAACGGATGTTACCGGACAGTCATGAATACTACTGAACGAACGCGGCATATGTCCGTGTTCGTCCGTTAAGCTTACCGAACGAAAACTTTTTGTTCATTTCCAATTCGTTAATTAAACGGACGAACATAAACGTACTTCTTACCGAACGGATGTCCGGTTTATTTATAGCCCTAGGTTTTTCCTCTCCCAAGCGATGTGGGGCGGAAACTTTGTTTTAAAAAATACATTTCTCGATAGTTATCCATATAAAAACCAAGGGATACATACTATTAAGAATGGAAGGGAAATATGAAAATGAATCTATAAACATGGTTCTCATAAACAAAAAAATATATGAATATAGATTGAAAATATAAAATAATATGAATGATTCGGTTTGGTTCGGTTAATTTCGGTTAGCCAAAGGTATAAAAAATAACCGATATTCAGTTAATTTAGTTTTCGGTTAACCGGTTTTTGATTAATTTAGTTCGGTTTTATCAGTTTCCGGCTCGGTATCAGTTATTGCTCACCCCTAGATTCAAGTCCCCATAAGACAAGGATTAAAAAGAAATTCAACATTCAAAAAGAAAAGTTATTAAATGATAAAATAAGGAAAAAACTTACACCACCGACATACAAATTGGTCCCATATGGATTGTATCCAAAGATGGCGTGTCTCGCTTTTTTGGTCTCAAAAGTCATCCGACGTGAGTTAAGCACAAACGAAGCTCATCCGGCATAAATTGTGCTAAAAAGGTCGCGTATCACAATCTAGTCGGTCCACATCAAACAAGCTATGACATAAAGTTATGTGTACATATATTTTCAAATTTTGACATTGAAAGTAAGTCTAAATAACTTGTAACAAATCTATAATATATATAAACGAAAACCCAAAAATCCTAGGTGTCGTGATGTGGTCGCTCCCCTTTTTTTGGGGTCACCGTATTTGCTTTATTTTTAAATGGAGACTTCTCATGCATTTGACCCGAATTCACGGGTATGGGTCTTACCAAACCCAGATATTCTTTAAACGGGTTATAACATCTCATCAAATTAAAAAGTATTCTCAGCAAATTATTGATGTGAAAATCCTATAAAATAGGATATACTAAAAATTATTATATTATTTTTTATAAGATATTATTTATAATTAAAAAACAACTTTATAGTAAAAAAATAAGCGGGTTTTGGGTCTTACCAAACCTAAATAACTTTTAAACCGGATTATAACATCTTAGTTATTTGTGAAACCTTTTTATCATCAAACTCTAAGTATATTATAAATTTCATTACAATAAATAAAATTAAACCTAAAAATATATAAATATTGAAAACGAGTAATGTAAAACAGTCCCTGTAATACAGGGATAAAAACTAGTTTCACATAAATAAATAAAGAAGAGTAAAATCTCTTGATATTTATTATTTAAGGAGCAACTTTTATTAACATTACAAAGCCTTTATTTATGAAGACATAAAGCATAGCCTTTTGAGCATCCAATAATAAAGACAATCTGAGTGGGTCCCACATGATTCACCATCTAATATATCTTCTTCTATCAGCCGTCCGATGGAAAACGACCTCTCTCTGACACACACACACACTCAGCTCTTAGATGTCTTCCACCCCAAACTCTTTCACACCATACTTTCTACTTTCTACAAATCAACCCCAAAAGTTTTTTAACACTTTTTCTGTATTTTTTTTCTTTTGATTTCGGTGAATAACAACAAGTACAAAGGTCCAAAATTTCTTTCTGGGTTTTCTTGGAAAATGCAGGCTTCGTCGGTGTGTTGAGGTTTAACTTTGATTTCCCACTGTCCACCGACAGATTGTTCTTCATTTTAAAGTTTGTGAATTTGCGTCTGATAACTGTTCGACGAAATGCCTCAGTGAGTATTTCTTTAATCCTTACACAAATTGCTGGTCTATTCATGTTCTGTTTGTTTGTTTATGCTTTATAAAGTTTTTCTTTAGTGTAAAAATCTAAGATTGCTTGTCTGTTTTCTTATGTTATTAATAGTTTTATGGCCAAAAAAACACTTTTACATAAGGGTACTTTTTTGCTTTTGAAGATGAATCACATCTTGAATATGGGTATACTTTAGTGTGTATATGCTTGTAGATACAGGGTCTACTTTTGTGTGGATTATTATTGTTAAGATAATTTTATTTATCATGATGTAATGTAAGTGGAGCAAAAGGAAGCATGTGCACAAGCCCTTAATTTATTTTCCACTTAATTACTTTTGCTGCTTGCTTTTTGGTTATTGTTGTTGTTTCCCCTGTCAAAATCTTCTTTTGAATTATTCCTTTTCATCACCAGGGAATCTTATTCATGTGCTTCATGTGATTTTTCTGCAAACTCATGGTAATCATTTTTCAGGATCACCAGATTCAGTTTCAGTTTTTATTTCTTGTAATTCACCATCTTCAAAATCTGGAATATGATATACTCTTATAGATTCTGAATGAATATCACAATATTATCTTTATTTTTTATATTTGTTATTGTGTGTATGAGATTGTTGATTTCAATATAGACTGTTTGACTGATTTCAAATATGTATTGTTCTTTTCAGAAGAGTTTAGAGGACAGAATCTAGTCAAGAACGTAGCTCGGTTTCAATCATTTCGTATGTGAAGTTTGTTGAAAAAACATCTTAAACGCGTAATATGGCTGACCGTAGATCAACTCGCGCCACATTACGTGACAAATTCGAATTGGAAAAGTTTCGTTCCAGAGCAGTAAAGAATGTATCCGAGATGAAGCCATCACCTTCAAACTTCGACCAAAAGCAGAAGTCAACGGAGACGGAAGGAATCGTCAAACACATGAAACATCTACCGAGTTATCTCGAAAGGGGAAACCCAAATCAAGATCAAGCTTTGAGCTTTGGAGTCATGGACTGGGGCCGCTTAGAGAAATGGCAAAACCAACATTATAAACACGGGTTGGTTAAAAACATCAAAGAATCTCCATGTAGCAGTTATTCTTCATTGTTTTCGGCTGATGGATCGTCTCCTAGATTTAGTAGAGATCAAAGCCGTTCACCTGCTCGCCAAAAAGCTCATCGCGTAACTCTTCGATCTCATTTCAAAGATTCTCCTAATCAAGATTTTACATGTGTTCAAAAGTCTCAATATTTTCAAAATGATTCAAAACAATCATGTTTAAAGGGGAAGTTGAAGATCCAAGACGAGTCGGTTAATAATAATAACTCTTCAAATGTGCCCACATTTCAATATGAAGCTATAAACGTGAAAAACTCACAAAGTGAACTTGCTTTTTCAAGAAACAAGACCCCGGAAAGAAAAAGTTTAACCAATTCTCCCAAGAAGACCCCCGAAAGAAAAAGTTTAACCAGTTCTCCCAAGAGATCGGGTTTAATATCTAGAAGTGTATCCCCGCTTCGTCGTCTTAGCTTTGGTTTTAAATCTGCTACAGAAAGACCAGATTCTCCGGTTTCTCAAAGTTCAAATAAGGATAGTAACCGGTCTTCAAGCCCGTTAAGGAGGTTATTAGACCCGATATTTTCTTCAAAGGAGACGGGCCATGAAGATTTAAGAACAAAAGCAAAAGTGAAACTTGATTTTGAAAAGGAAATTAGGGTCGAAGATGGTTCGTCATCATCATCATCATCATCAAGAAAGCAAGCTCTTTTTCAGACAACTGTTAAGAACGAGCGTCTTTTGTTTACATTTGCAGTTGAAAACGACGCGGAAATACTTGCAGCTACAGTGACAAATAATAACAAAAACTCGTTATATACATTTTTCACTGTCCATGAAGTGAAGAACAAGAACATAAGTTGGTTAACTTATGGTAACAAAAGTAAAGATAACAGTTATGTACCTAACATTACAGCTCAAATGAAGGTTTCAGTTTCGGGTTCTGATCGTGACACTCAGGAATATGTTTTGTTTTCTGTGAACCCGAATGTCCATCCACAAGAAGAACTTGAAGCCATTGTTGTTAAGTTATCAAGAAAGTCGAATGGTGAAGGTAATCACACGGTTATCCTACCTGGCGGCAGTCATGGTGTGCCAGTTAAAGCTCAACCTTCACCGTTGGTTGACCGATGGCGGTCCGGTGGGGTGTGTGATTGTGGTGGTTGGGATGTGGGGTGCATATTAAGAACCCTTTCTAATCAGGTGCCGCCTAATGGTTCAAGATTTGAGCTTTACTCTCAGGTATCATCTTATTATTCAAATTAATATAATATGTTCAAATATATATATAATCAGTTATTTTTTGTATAATTTATTAGCAGGGTGAGTTTCAAAACAAGAGGCCTGTTTTTAGTCTTTCTCCTTTGAAGGAAGGTATATTTTCAATCGACTACAATTCATCGTTGTCGCCTCTGCAAACATTTTCAATATGTATATCGTATGTGGAATCCCGGAAGCTGACTCAGCATGCACAGCTAAAAACGCACAGTCCACAGCAGGTTCCTAGAATGTATACCCCGATTCCTCGTATTAAGAGAGGTGCAACGGGTAAGGTTACTTCGTTATAGCTATGAAATCTTGATTATGTAATTATGGATGAATCTAGTGTTAGGTGGAAACTGAAGGTTTGTTTGGCATGTTTAGCTGCATGTTTGAATGATTTTGTTTGGTAAACTTGTTTGGTTGTATATATCATATTAATAATATAAGAGCTAAGGTTGATTTTTCCATTTGGGTTTAAGGTTTTAAACTTTTAATATAATGTGTACATAAACGGATTGGTGTTGTGCTAAATAAGATTAGGCTGAGGTTGTAAATTTGTAATTGGATTGGACTAATTTACAAAACTAAACTAACCATTATTTGTTATTTCATTTGACTCAGATTCAGATTTTTGAAACCAGAAACCGAGTATGTAATTCAGTTCGGTTTTAAACAGTTGCGTTTCGGTTTGGTTTATTATGTTTGCAACCTAATATCAAACAGCTCTGATACATAGAATAATTTGGCAAACATGGTCCTTTATTTAGGAAATGAAAGTCCAAACCAGAGGGCGTATCTTGACGCGACTGGTTAGGTTGTTTGTTGTTTTTGTGACCTTGATGTCATGGGTTCAAGCTATTGGAAACGGCATGCGCAAAGTATAGGATAAGGTTGTGTCCATCATATTGTGAAGGGGCCGCCCTCCCCCTAACCCTGTGCAAATACACGAGCCACATGGCTCACATCAAGCAACAGAAAAGAGGGAAAGAAAAAAGGTTCAAATGAAAAAACTAATTCCCAAATATTATTGACTCATTTGTAAAGAATGCTAGTTTAGACTTGGATATTTATAAACAAGTTACTAGTTTATATATAAGTAGTTAGGTTTATTCTTAATGAAACATTTTAAAAAGAGATCAATACATTAAATTTTTTAACATAAACAAGTACGTTGGATGATTTAATTATAAAAAAAATTAATATTTTGTCAATTCATAAAATATACAAGAAATTAATATAAAAATAAAAAAAAAATTTACAAAAAATTATAATACCTTTCTAGTTAACAAAACAAAAAAAACATTGACAAGAAATGAAAATCCCATGTCTATGAAGGGTTAAAAATAAACACGAGTGATGAGAACCAGACTTAGTAGAAACCATCACCTCTAATCTAAGAAGGTGCGCGTGGTGGTTTGATCTTGTATTATGGAGTCTCTTATATTCTAATAGCATATACAACACATGACATTCAATGATCGAGATTCGAAATGAACAATATCCACACCATGCATATTGTTTGTAATAAAAATCATTAGTAATTTTTTGAGTTTTACTCCGTATTACACACCATTTTTGTAACTTATAATGGTACAATTCACCAATAACACTATCGAAGACTACCTTACACCTTCACATTGACCTCACCATGACAATACTACTATGATACCATCTCGCACTAAACAACCCTCACATGACAACACCACCTTTGGCAAGAACATCGTGCCACTAAATAGGCATTTTATCTTTCATACTCAAATTTTTCTTCCGGCTGACCACTCCTTCCCTCGCCTTCTCCATACAAGACTTGATTTCCTTATTTCTCACACCTGCTTCTCTACAAGCCATTGGAAAAGAATTCTGATCAAGTTGGTCAAATTTTGCCCCCATCAATGACTACACACGCTACCATGTGCCTAGCCATGAGAATGCTAAAGTCTGGCCATATGAATAGTCTCAATCTGATATCCAGGATGAATTTGAGCTTGCAAAAGAATAGTGCTAAATGTTAATTGTGAATCATATTATTTGGCCTGTTATTTTATTGAGACAGAGAGTAGGTGCGAGATAACATCAGATTTATTACATAAGGGATGTTCAATTAGAAATTTAGAATGAAGTTTGAGAGGCTATAGACAACATAACGGTAGTAAAGTGTTGCCTTCAGCAACTTTCTAAAAGTTGTAAACCAAGGCCACTTTCCAATCAAAACACTTTTAAGCATTCGTGCAATTTCAACAAAGATATTCACCCAAAAAGGTACAAAACAAGTAAATGATTATAATCCCAACATAAAGCAAAACACATTCACATCCAGCTAAAGTTTTCACAAACTAAACCAGCCAGCCTCCAAATTCAAACAAACAATAGCAATTTAGATTACAAACACACTCAACACAAACCAACTTCACTAGTTTCCATTCATTCACTGTTCATACTCGCCCTCGCCCTCTTCTTCCTCCTCGTACTCATCCTCGTCAGCAGTAGCATCCTGATACTGCTGATACTCCGACACCAAATCATTCATGTTGCTCTCAGCCTCGGTAAACTCCATCTCATCCATACCTTCACCAGTATACCAATGCAAGAAAGCCTTCCTCCTAAACATAGCAGTAAACTGCTCACTAACACGCCTAAACATTTCTTGAATTGAAGTCGAGTTGCCAATAAAGGTAGACGCCATCTTTAGACCAGTTGGTGGGATGTCACAAACAGTTGACTTCACATTATTAGGAATCCATTCAACAAAGTAAGACGAATTCTTGTTTTGAACATTGAGCATTTGTTCATCAACTTCCTTGGTACTCATTTTACCGCGGTAGATGGCGGATGCAGTTAAGTAACGACCGTGTCTCGGGTCAGCTGCACACATCATGTTCTTGGCATCCCACATTTGTTGTGTGAGCTCAGGTACAGTTAGAGCACGGTATTGCTGGGATCCACGTGAGGTAAGTGGAGCAAAACCGACCATGAAGAAGTGGAGACGCGGGAATGGGATAAGGTTTACTGCAAGTTTTCTTAGGTCAGAGTTGAGTTGCCCGGGAAAACGTAAACAGCATGTGACTCCCGACATGGTTGCTGATATGAGATGGTTCAGATCACCAACTGTAAAAAAAATTGTTAGGAAGTATAAAATCAACAAATGCACAATATCATATACACTCAACAGTATTAAAAACTTACAGCTTGGAGTTGTGAGCTTGAGGGTTCTAAAGCAGATGTCATATAAGGCTTCATTATCAAGAACCATACATTCATCAGCGTTTTCAACAAGCTGGTGAACAGACAACGTGGCATTGTAAGGCTCAACAACAGTGTCTGAAACCTTAGGTGAAGGGAACACAGAGAAGGTCATCATCATCCGGTCTGGATATTCTTCCCTGATCTTTGAAATTAAAAGAGTCCCCATACCAGATCCTGTACCGCCTCCTAGAGAATGGCACACCTGAAAACCTGCAAATCACAGATTATTATTATTATTAATATAAGATCTGCAACTACCATTCAAAACTATGAACAATATTCATGAGTAACATGAAATACACAGATTACTAACACTTGTGAACACAGCAAAAACATCAGGCTTAATTCTGAACAAAGAACAAATCACTAAAAGGTTTCTTAATATCTGCATTAAAAAGATCTATCATCTATATACACAAACCAATGATACAAAAAGGCCACGCATAAGAATTAGGGCACACAGAATTCATCCCATCTATATCACAAACACATAGTAGATCTATCGATTAGAACATGAAAAACTGACGAATACACTTGCAGAATATCACCAACTGATAACTTTAAGCATAAATACTCATACAAAACATGTCTAAATGTAAATAAGTTGTAGATCTATCCATAGTTGTTAAAATCGAGCGCCTTTTGCGCTTAAGCGCATTTAAAGCGCCAGGCGCATTAATTGCGACTTGCATGCCTCAGGTATTTAAAGCGCTATTAATATGATCCCAACTTCCCATGCATGTTAAATATCATTTAAACAACCTGTTCCTATTCTCTAGGAGTACCTATAAATCCACTATTAAAGCACCAAAATCTTTTCCCAAACTTCCCATGCGTATTAAATATCATTTAAATATCATTTGACTTCAGTTACTAAATGATTAAAATATTTAGAATTTGTAATTAGGTTTTAGTTTTTTAATTTTTGGAAATCTGGATATTATGATAAATGTGTTAATGGATCAAATTGTTGTTCTTGACAGATAAAATGAATGTCGTTCTTGACAGATGTGTTAATGATTAGGTTTTTCTAATTATTAAGATGTACTTCATGTTTTGGATTTTGGTTGTTCTATGAACTATTTCAAGAATGAATGTATGTTTTCTTATTAAGATGTTCTATTTTAGTTTAAAAATTTGTTTTTTTAATGTGCGCTTTTTTTTAAAATCGGGTGCTTTTTTTGCGCTTATCGCCTGGGCGCTAGGCCCAGCCTCAACGCTTTCGAGCGCTTATCACATTTGGTAACTATGGATCTATCATTTCTAACACATCATCCAACAGTATAATCAATTAGCTACCTATATCAAAAACCATAACCTAAAAATAGTAAATACACTTGCAAAATATCACCAACTAATAACTTTTAGCATAAATTTTCAAACAAACACACACACACACACACACATATCCCTAAACACATTGTAGATCTATCATTTCTAACACAGCATCCAACGATTATCAATTAGCTATCTATATCAAAAACCATAACCTAAAAATAGTAAATAAACTTGCAAAATATCACCAACTGATAACTTATAGTATAATTATTCAAACAAAAAGACGTATATTCGTATATCCAACAGTAAACATATATGTATGTATAATATAATTATATACCTTGCAAGCAATCACAATTCTCCGCTTCCTTCCTAACAACGTCCAAAACGGAGTCAATCAACTCAGCGCCTTCAGTATAGTGACCTTTGGCCCAATTATTACCAGCACCGCTCTGACCAAAGACGAAGTTATCCGGCCTGAAAATCTGACCGTAGGCGCCAGATCTGAGGCTGTCCATGGTACCTGGCTCGAGATCCATGAGGACGGCGCGTGGAACGAACCTTCCGCCGCTGGCCTCGTTGTAGTAGACGTTGATCCGCTCGAGCTGGAGGATGGAGTCGCCGGTGTACTTGCCGGTGACGTCGATGCCGTGCTCGGCGCAGATGACTTCCCAGAACTTGGCTCCGATCTGGTTGCCGCATTGGCCGCCCTGGATGTGGAGGATTTCACGCATTTTGGAATTAGGGTTTGGATATGGATCTGGAGGTATGGTATGGTATGGTATGGTATGTGTGTAGTCTTTGTAGAAGTGTGTTTTTTATATAGGGAGTGCCGTATGTGTGAGTATAATAATTTCCTGATATTATTTTTTGAATTTCAAAATTACATCAAGTTCGGTTCAAACGAACAACTGTTCGTTGCTAGCTTGAAAAATGTTTGTTTGATTTCGACTCGGTTTAGAAATGAGCCGATTGAATTAGTTCGATTTGAAAACAAGCCAGCCATAAACAGAGCTTTGCTCGACTTGTTTTGCTCGAATTATTTTAGTTTAATATTTATATATAACTAGTTTTTTACCCGGGACGTTGCGCCGAGTAAGTTAGTTAAACTCGGACAGTGGTTAAACTCAAGTGTTGTCAGCCCCAAAGCATTGACCCAGTAAGTCGACACGAATTCGGTCGTTTCGGTGATGTTTGTTATTGTACCGTAATTAAAACTAAAAATAAAACAAAAATGTATAAAAGTTGAGGTGGACCAATAGGGTGACGTCAGTCGGTAAAATTCGTGTGGTGGTAAAAGTTGATCGTTGTCGATCCCGAAACAAAAACAAAAGAAAACACACAAAAATTGATCTTCACTCGGTTTTCGTTATGATGACTGAACTAAAGAAACAAAAACAAACTTTTCGGACCAGTTCAGTGCCGCCAAGTGGCCCAATAAGGCATTTGCGGCACCAAACTTTCTATTTGTTATATATAATAATATGTATGTATACAAAATTTTAAAGATATATAAATTTATTTTTTTTTGTTGACTTCATAATAATTTAATTTAAACACGAACCACTTTGTTCAGTACTTTCAAATTCCACATGGTTCCTCTCATTCCATCGTTCGGTACGACGATTACAACTTTGAAACTCTAGCTATCGGTTCTCGTCACGCTTGATACACGAATTGTTTGTTTAGTTAGGAGAAAATATCGATCAAGTATCTTTGTCTAACTTATTGTGTATGTTTTCTTGCACACTTTGAGTTTTAAACATTTTAGTGTTGAAAGTCTAGACATTTTTTTGTTAAAAGTATTGAATTAATGACAGTTTGGAGTTTTAGTAACTTCATGTTAAAAATTCATACGAAACCAAGCAAAACAAAGCCGAACCAAGCTGCTCGATTTCAAACCAAACTAAGGCGTCGAGGGTCGAATCAACGACCAACTCTTAGGAGAAGAAATCGGGCTACAACTGAACAAGAATGCGTGTGGTGTGAAATTAAACCACATAATAAACAACATTAGTGTGACCGTCTCATGATCATATTCATGCGACCATCGGTACTATCTCTCTTGACCTTGAAATCTTATACCAGTGAAGTGACTAAACATAAAATGTGTTGTATCATACGTATTAATAAGATTTGTTCATGATGATCATATTCCATTATTCCTTTATTAAATACAAATCATGTTCAATGTCACAATGAAGTAAAGACTATAGTAGTATCTTTATTCAAATATGCACAATATATTACGTAATCGCGTCATGGCATTCAGTGTTCATTAAAATATGTTACTGATGATATTGTAATCGATAATATAACATAGAATCGATGATATAACATAGACTTGAGCAAAATATGATCAACGATATAATAGCATTTGTTACGATCAACGAGGTCAAACAAGTTATTCATGTTTTTCGAGTTTACCCGAAACCTATTAAAATGTACCCGAAACCTTACTAAATCATCATATGCGGCAACATCCCGATATACATGGTTCACTTTGGCTTAATGGCTAAAAGGAAGCGCATATATACTTATCTCATAGTGCAACGACCATTTTGCACTCACGTTGGTTCCATGGACCTAAATATGTGAGAAAATTTCCAACTTCCAAAACCATTGCAATCTTTCTAGTGTTGACAACCAACTTAAATTCAATTGAATGGTCTTTCCAATTGGATTTTAGCAACTGGTGCATGCAAAATTACTTTTGGCCAAGTAGTTTGTTATTGTGCACTTGTCTCTCTTGAGGACAATTTTGGTCTCGTGCATCGTCTCTTTGGGGTCCCCCCCCCCCCATTTTGAAACCAAACTCGAGTTGCATTGCTCACATAGTCTTAATTTGACATGCTATGTCCAATTCAATTTTGGGCAAACTCATAAAGTGTGTTCATAAACAGTAAGGGAAAATGATATTACCATCGGGAAAAAGCATATCACGAGTACAAGCCTGTAATTGTCCATTGATACCAGTAATAGGTCCATTATGTCTTTCAATTCCATGATCGTAGTCTTTACGTTAGATGTTATCCTTTTGATTGTCTTGGCATCTCCACTTGTAACTTTGATCCACCTATATTGATTCGTTGTTCCAATATGGACCTTACAGTTATCTAAAACAAACTTAAGGTTGGCCTCGTATTACCCAATGCTTTCTGGTTTATGATTTATGATTGTGCTAAGGCTGTGGGTAATGGGGCGCGGAGGAGAGGGGATGATCCAGGTGGCTGCAAACGTGGCTTGCGCACACCATTACCACCCCTCATGCGAGCGGGGGCACGAAGAGAGGGGCGAGCCAGACCACGGGGGTTGGTTGGATAAAAAGAGCCGTTGGAGAGAGAGAGAGAGATAGAAAGCTGTTGTTTGGAGAGAGAGAGAGATAGGTAGCTCCAGGTGGCTGTGCGGTACCGTGTTTGGTGGCCTTCGGTTCAGATCGACTGGCCGGAACTTGTGAGAAGGTATGGTGGTGGTTTTGGGGTTGTGAAGGTAAGTGGTGGTTTCTGGCCGGAATTTCAGTGTGATAGGGAGGAGGAAGAGATCGGGGTGGACGGTGGTGGTGGTTTGGAGAGGGAGAAAGAAGGGGTGGACGGTGGTGGTGGTTTGGAGAGGGGGGAGGAAGAGATAGGTTTTTATTTTTATTTTGTATTTTTGTGTTAAAAAAAATCCAATCAAGCCCCGGATCACCTGGACCACTACACCATGTGGAGCTTGGTTGAGGGGCTTAATCCTATGCCACGTCAATGCCTACGTGTCGGGTTTTAATTGGATCACTTGGGGCTCAACCAAGCCCCATTACCCTTAGCCTAATGATATGGTGTCAACAAGTTGCAATGACCATAAATGCGCTCCTTATTCTCCTTTCCAACATTTCTCTTTTGACCATACCTCTTGCCTAATGCCTAATGGTGTGTCATAAGTGCTAGTAATTTTGTTAATACAACTTTTTCAAAGGAAACTTCCTAAAATGTCTTATTAATTAGGGTTGTAAGCGAACCGGATGTTTGGCGGACGTCCGGTCGTCCGTTCGGCAAAAAGTTTGTTTATGTTCGTCTGTTTAATAAACGAACCGAACATGGACAAAAAAAATTTGTTCGGTAAGCTTAACGGACGAACACGGACAAGGCCCAAGTCCGTTCGATTGTGTTCGTGAACGTCCGGTAACGTTCGTCCGATTATGTCCGGTAATGTTCGTCCGGAATCGTTAGTGTTTAGATCTAACCAGTATTGTAATTTAATTGTGAAATTTCTAGTGTTATTAATCACGCTTTTGTATTACCACACATGTTTGATATTTGTTATATTATAGTGACCCACTTTATGTTAATATATTAAGTGTTAAGTGTATTTGAATGTTATATGATGTAATTCCAAATTTGTATGTGAAGTTGTTTAGATTTATGTTCGGTATTAATATGTAACCGTTTATACTCGTCTATTAGTGGTCCTCGTTCATTAATGTTCACATGTTCGTTTGTCCATTAATGTCAATTATTGTCCGTTTTGTCCATTATTGTCCGTTAACGTCCGTTTACATTATTAACGGACGGACATGGACGAACACGGACAAACTCAATTTCTTAATGGACGGACGCGGACACGAATTTTTGTTCGGTAGAGTGTTCGTGAACCTTCCGTTTGTCCGTTAAAAGCTTAACGGACGGACACGAACATGCTCTCGTCCGGTCCAGTTCGGTCCGTATACACCCTTATTATTAATGGAGAGAGATTCCATTTTTGTCCCTATAAATAAAAGTTTTCAAAAATGTCAAATACAAACACGTATTTGACGACGTGTTAGGCCACAACACGTCTTTCACGATCTGTTTGGCCACCAAACGTGTCTTCCACGATCTGTTAGCCTCCAACGCTCGTCATTCACAACCTGTTAACCCCTAACGCGTCTTTCACGACATGTTTAACCTATTAATTGTTTTTTTAATATTACATTATTATAATTAATTTTTATCCATATTTGGTTTTTCTTTTATAAATTGTAATATATAATAATGTAATATTAAAAAAACTATTAATAGTGCTAATAGGTCGTGAAAGATGTGCGTTAGTGACTAACATGTCATGAAAGACTCGTTGATGCCTAACACGTCGTCAACTACGTGTTTGTATAGAACATTCGGAAAGAAAAAACATTATGATTTTTCAATGTAGTGAGGTTTCTCTAGTGTTTGACTTTGACCAGTCTAATTGATTGACCTTGTCAATGTAGTGAGGTTTATGTTTCTCTAGGGTTAATCCTGGATCTCCTTTCTCTTTCTTTCTTCTTCCGTCTACCCCCCCTGTAAAAACCCATCAAACTCGGATCCGGATCCCCACACCCGTACCTCCACCCGAACCCGCCGTCGTTCATCCTGTCACCGTCACCCTAACGAGCCAGTCATCGGACTCTGCGCATTATGCCTCCGAGACCGTCTGTCCGGTCTAGACACGTCAGCAGATCACATCCAAACCAAAAACGAAACCATCGTCTCCATCCCGTTAAGCCGCCGGACCAGACACCACGCCGGTGGCTCTACACTACCGGAGCTTCGACGGAGCAAATCCGTAGCCGTTGAGAAATGTGAGATTTTGAATGAGTCGAGTTTAGATCTGCGACGGAATTCGTGTGATGTTAGGGCTAGTAATCGTCTCACGGATCTGTTTGGTATTGATGATGATACCAAGATTGGAGGTTATCGAGGTGTCGTTGTTGAATCAAAGAATCTCGGGTTTTTAAATGTTTCGGACCCGGTGTTGGAGATTATTGAAGATCGTGAGGATTCGAGTAGCGAAATTAGGATGTCGAATGATGAGATTACGCGGAACGAAATCGATAATTATGAGATTGAAGAAGAACAACAAGAAGAGGATTTGAGAACAATGAAGGAACATATTGAGATGGAGTTGGAGTTACAAAACCGAAAGAAGAATATTTGGGAAGCAGCTTCGGTTTTCAGTCTGAAGCTTCGAAAATGGAGGATTAAGCATAAGGAAAAGAAGCAGACTGATAATAATATTAATATTAATAATAATAATAATAATAACGATAGGTTGGGTTTTAGTCGGTTTAAGGATTCTCGAATTGAATTGGAAGTTGGAGGTTATGCATTGGGTAGAAGATCATGTGATGCGGCGCCTAGGGTTTCTGTTGAAGATTCGCAGTTTACATATGATGAGCATAGGGCTTCTTGGGATGGATACATGATTGCGAGAACGATTCCTCGGCTTACGCCGATGCTTCCCATTGTCGATGATTTGATTTTGCCGCCTGTGAATAAGATGGTTACTGTGAAGGAAGAGGGGTCTAGTTCCAAGTCTAATTCGGACTCGTGTTCGTCGAATACGGGGAGTAGTTCAAGCTCCATGAAGAGTTCGAGTTCTTGTTCGAAAACTGCGGGATTCGAGGGTAATTTGATAAGATCTGTGTCGCGGAGGAATGATATTATTGGTCAAGAAACGAAGGTGGTTATAACCGAGAGAGAATTCAATGATTGGCATTTGGAATCTGCTTCTAATGCGCGCGTTTCCAATTGTGGAACGGTTAAGAACGGGTGGAAAAAGGTGTCTAATTTATGGAGCTATAAGTCAAAACACAGTGACAAAAAGAATGACGGTTATTCAAGAAACAAGACTGAATTGTATCCAAATGGTGAAGAGGGCGGTAGGCGTTCTGTGAGTGATATTGAAAGTGGGTTGATGAGGCTGCATTTTGGGAAATCAAGGAAGAACCTGGCTCGGCCTATGGCTACAGATGGTTGAGCTAATGTTCAGGTACTGGCTCAACTTGCTAGAAGTGGTAGTGTAACCTTGTAGAGCTTGCTAGTTTGTTTTATATTTGTGTTTTATGCATAAAAGCATAGCATGATGTTGTTTTAGGTTATTAGGTCAAGTTTTACCACTGCTTTGGTACATATGTCACCACTGCATAATGAACCTTATAATATTTGGAAAAAGTTACAGATAAACACTATCATATTCATTATTATTTGAATTCCTTTTTTGTGTAAGACCTAGAAAACAGAGTGCTATTGTAGATTATCACCGAAATTATCCCTAATTACACACTTTGTCTGAGCACTAATCAATGGTAACGCCGCTACGGTCTTTTGTAATGATTACTAATTAACAACTAAGTAAAACCATACTGATATCTTGCTCGGAACACTACATTCAGATAACCTGGCAATGTAAATTACCTTTTTTTCTATGAACGAAGACTAAGCCTCACAGTGTCTTATAAACACAGTACACTACACTAGTACACTACATTCTCATACTAACCATTAATGAGCTTACCTAATCAATATCTTCACATAATCATTTTGAAGGACCGTGTGCCACTTTGCAATAATCACAAGCATCCCAAGATTTAGCACACCCAAAACAGCCAAAAGTTCTCTAGTTGCCCATAGTGTGAATAGGGGATTGTGACACGACACAAAACACAAAGTTCGCGAGTTTGGATGTAGTGTAAACCAGTGGCGGATCCAGAAAATTTTCTCACAGGGGTCGGGAATTTTTATCGTCGGTACTAATACAACTGTCGGGTCGAATCGGGTCATAAATATAAAAAAAAGATTACGAAACAAAATATTAGATAACAAATATATTAAAGTTGTCTCTACGAGTTTTCATTTTTTGAAATCTAACCATTACATCATCTACTTTAACATCGACAAGAAAGTCTTTCTCAATGTAACAAATACAGTTGTCGCTTAATTTTTCATCACTCATTCGATTACGCAAATCGGACTTCACATACTTCATCGCCGAAAAAAATCTTTCAACGGTTACGGTTACGACGGGTAATACGAGAGCTAACTTTAATAAACGATACACCAATGCAAAGGAATGGTGTTTCTTTGTTTGAACCATCAATTGAACAAGACTTGCTAAACTATTCAAGTTTTTAAATCGTTTATCTCCTTTCAAATTATCGATGTATGTCGCGAGTTCAACCAGGAGTCTTCTTTTATCACTTTCATCAAAATCATATGGGTACAACTCGACTAGTAATATTTTTGGAATAGAAAATGCTCGAAAATTATCACAAGGAGTCAAACAACTCAACGAAACAACTAATTCGGATGTTACCTCGTTAAAACGGTTCCCCAAACTCTTGGATTTGCAAATCTAGAACCGCATTGAAGCAATCATACTCATAATACTGGCGATTTTCATGTTTGTTTTTTTTCTTGGCGTTAGTATGTTAATATAGTCATCATCCATCGAAAGGACGAAGTGAGGCAACAGAGGCGGTCAAAAAAATAAATTTTAGAAGTTAGAATGGGATTTTGGGTTTTGGGCTAAAAATTGAGTAGGGTTTGAATTAGGTTTTGGGCTTAAAAGTTGAATTAGATATTGGACTAATGGACTTATTAATATTAAAGTCAAATTTAATTGGAAAAATTGTTTATATAACGTTTATATAATTATATTTTTAAAATTGTCATTGTTTTTTTTCTTAGAGTTAGTCTCAAAATCTCATGGGGGTCGTCACGAAATTATACAGGGTACGGCTTCAAAGTTTCACAGGGGTCGGTGCCAACATTTTAAAGGGGTCGGTCGGGAATTTTTCGGTATATTAACACTAAAAAAAATTTCACAGGGGACGGGGGACACCCCGCACTTGCTAGTAGCTACGCCCCTGGTGTAAACGGGTTTGGTTCAGTTTTGTTTTGTGTTGAAGCCATGAGCATGTTTAGCTAAACGGGTCGAACCAGTCTAATATGCTTATTAAAAGAAAGCTAGAAAACGTGTTGTCTGAAATACTGATTTGAGTGTATTATCCCAAAATTTATATAATAAGAGTAATGAGCGTCATGTTTTATAGTTCAAAATTGTAGTTTTAGAGTATTAAAATTAGAAAAGTAAAGTAAATCAAAATTTCAAGTTAAACGGGTGATGTTTGTGTCAACCATGTGAGAATCATGACATGCAAAACAAAATTTCATACCCGTCTCGCCAACCCCCCATTTAACACCCCCAATTCAGATTGTCTTGTATCAACCAGGAACCCTGTGATAAGCTCACTTTTATAACAATACTTATAGCAATGATGTTGTATAGTTCCCCAATGCAAATATTCATGAGCCGAAGGACTGAGCCCCCACTTTTCACCAAGCCCGACATTTGCGCATAAAGAAGCTCCATCTGACCCACAGGGTGAAAACCTTACACACCCACTAATATAAAACACTTGCCAAAATACTGAAATTAACTTGCCCGACCTAATGCCTTCCGATATCCCATCAGAAAAAATGTTGAAATGAAATGCGCAGTCTTGATTTGCTGGAGTTGGTTAACCCATTGGGTGACTCATTAGTTTTTGCCTTTTTGGGCAAGTGGGACAATGGTGTTGAGTGTCAATGAACGAATGAAAGGATTGTCCATTTGGCAAAGCACACTTCTGAATGTGATACCGCTGATCCAGATTGGTAGCAGACGTAGCACGGCTTTCAGTTCAACTTTGGTGACCGCAAAGACTCCATGGGTTCACTGATCCCTTCACATGATCTGAGTCTGCCAAAAGAAGCCGAAATTTAGTCAGATTATAACATGATTCTTAATTTCATGACAAGATCATGGGTTGAAATTTAGAAGTTGAAGAGACTATAGGCAGAAAGTTTAAAGCGTTTACTTAAGAACCATTTAATTCAATAAATTATATTTAAGTTTTGTCTGGAATAGTTTTTGATGATATCTAGCAAAGGTTGTAAACTATTAACGAGCCAAAGGAACATAGAAGAGCTATGATCGTGCACATTTGTTTAATCTAAACTGAGGATGAACACACATATTTTTTTTGAGTGTCTGATTGTTAAGAAAACAAACATGTTCATTTGTTAATATTCTAAACTAACATAAACGAATAGAAACAAATTAGTATATGATCGTAGTAATAGGTTAAAGAGGCAAATCCGCAAGCATATTCTAATTTCTAAATTAGTATTATTGTCTAGATTATTTTAATGAACATGTAAATGAATACGCATCAATAGATTTTTACAATGAACAAATGAAACAAGATTTGTTCATGTTCGTTTATTCAATAAATAAACATAAAGTTTTATTCATGCTCATTCATTTATTATATAAGCATCATAAATTAATTTCTCGCTCATCAAATGTTTGTTTATAACTCTACTAGTTTTATAAGAAAAAAATTGTTTGTTAAAAACATTTTGTTCAACCAGATAAGAAAACTACATGTTTTGACCCTTTACCAACCATCGAACATGCTCATTTTAGTATTTTGCCACCCCGAGACTTATTTGTTCATTGTATGATTAAGCTTTCGGCTTCCTACAATTGTTGAATTCGCACCAACGAGCTCTTACAAAAGAGATGCATCTGCCCTGGGCCGGGCTTAGGGTAGTGCGAGCCAAGCGCTTGATCGATGTTCATTGTCTCATAATATTAATTAAAAAGGAGCCCTTAAACATATTGAGATTATTTTTTATATAGAAAAAGTATTAAGTATGATTTCAACTTCTTTTCCGACATTTTGGCATTATCAATTTATCATAAGCACTTAAAACAATAAAATTAACATATGTTATTATGTTGTTTTTCTATATTATATAGGAGATTATTTAAAATGGTTAAACATAAAGTTTAAGGAATCTTTTTTACTTAGAAAAAAATATGCTTTGACTTTCGCAAATTAAGTAATAAAATCCATGCTAAAAGTTTGTATAATAAAAATCGAAGAATATATCAAAAATTAAAATTTGGGCTTAACTAGAATCTGAATATATAATAAACAACAATCGAATATTTGATTAGAATTGAACTTGCACAATATCTTACAATCATATATTCAACATGACAAAGTATACAAGAGTAGTTCAAATGAAATTTTTTCTTACGATCAAGAAACTCTAATAATCTAATCATATGATTTATCAATATACTATTTTGTTATCGAAACGGTATTCACGCAATACTAACACCTTCTACTCGTATAATTATATCACTTCTTTACCCATAATGAACAAATGACCTATTCTTATTCCAATTAGAATATTGTGTAAATAAAGTTAGGTGAAACCATAGTAGCTTTTCCGTTAGAGTAAAACTATAAGTAAATAACAAAAAAGATAAAAGTTTAGTTTCCATTGTGAGTATAAATTAATATCGGTCACTAATGATCATTAAATTATTATTAAATCCAATTTCCTAAACAAAATAACTAGAGCAAAATGGGTTTATGGATTTTTGAGACATGTAAACTAGTGTAGGTTGGTGGTGTTGACTGTTAGTTAAAGAATAGATTAGAAAAGCTTATAGACTTGTATAATTTCACTAAATTAAACAAATCAAATTTATTTTCAAGCAAGTCAACGAATTTCCACACGGCCAAACAAAAACCAAAAATTCACAAAACGTGCACCCCACACCCTTCATATATCCCATCCACACCACCATTAATTCACATACATCAAACACCTATAATTAACTTAACTTCATGGCGGGCCCCAAAAAGTCCCCGCCACCATCGTCTTCGCCACCGTCACCCTCCCGATCACCCGCAGTCTCCCTCCAACCCTCCTCCCCACGTAAAAACCCCTCCAAATCCACCAAAATCCTCCGCCGCGTCCGCTCCGTCTTCCGCTCATTCCCCATCATCACCCCGGCCGCATGCAAGTTCCCGGGGTCCCTCCACACCCAACACGACCACCACCACATCCACGGTGGGACCCGCATGACCGGGACCCTCTTCGGCTACCGAAAAACCCGAATCAACCTGGCTATACAAGAAAACCCGAGGTGTTTACCCGTTCTTTTGCTAGGACTATCCATTCCAACGGGAAAACTATTACAAGAAATGGGGTTGGGGCTTGTTAGAATCGCGATGGAGTGCGATAAGCGTGGTGGGAAGACGAAGCTTGTCGACGAGCCGATATGGACGATGTATTGTAACGGGAAGAAAATGGGGTACGGTGTAAAAAGAGAGCCTACGGATGATGATTTGTATGTTATGGAAATGTTGCATGCGATATCTATGGGGGCCGGGGTACTTTCAAACGCTGGTGGTGATAGTAATAGTAGTAGTAGTAATAATAATAATAATAGTGATGATGTGGTTGATATTAATTCGGGTGCTGGTACTGGTACGGATGGGGAGCTAACGTACATGCGGGCGCATTTTGAACGAGTGATCAGATCGAAGGATTCCGAGACTTATTACATGATGAATCCGGATGGGAATAGTGGTCCGGAATTAAGTATATTCTTTGTCCGAGTTTGAATTGGTTTTTGTTTTGTTACCTTTTAATGTAATTAAGGTATCATGTTTTTGTTTCTTTATGAATAGGAATTGTGTTAAGTTTGAATTAATGTTACATACTTTGGTTACATTTCTTGTTTGTATTCTGTGATATTTATTTTTTTCAATAGTTGTAAATTTGAAATAATTGTTGATGGGAAAAATATGAAATTACTTCTAAAAAGAATATATTTAGTGAATGGCTATTTTATAAATCTTTTAACAACTAAAAGCATTAAATATTAGCCGTGAAATTAGCAAACGATTGGGATCGGTTGCAAAATTTGCAACATCTATAATTATCTTGTAAATCAAATCCTTTTCGAAAATAGAACATATTATATTTCCTAAATATGAAAGTAACTAAACTTTGTTAATTCTTGGAATATTTGTTGTGACTTGTGAGATGGAGCCTCCCTTAAAATGAAGGATTTTGATTGGTAATTAACTAATTACCATAGTTAACGCGCCTATTCAATCTCTTCCTTTCTCGCTCGTTAACCACTCAGGTCTCATCCTTGACGCCCATGGCATTGTGTTTGACACAAAAAAATGTTGATATGATGGTGGGTGTTAACCAAGAATATACAACCTTAGAGCAATTACTTCACGTAGTAATTATAACTACAAATTATGTTAAAAAAAATTTAATCGAGTATTTTTAGTGCATTATCCTTTATTAATTTTGGTGGGTTGAAATAAATTAAAATTATTTCTAGAGATTAGCAATTTTGCATGTTATATTTTAATTTCTTGAACACTTTTTTTATTTGTCAAACAAAGGTGTTTTTTATACTAAAATAGATTAAAAAAATAAATAAAATATTAAAAGATTAAATAATTATAACATAAACATATAAATATTAATAGTGAAGTTAGTGTTACATCTCACTATATTGGTCATTCGATTTGTGATGAGTTTTTCATTAGACATCTCTCTAAAACAATACATATTTAAAGATTAAATAATCATAACATAAACAAAATAAGTACTGTATTAATAGCGAAGTCTTTCAATTTGACACAAAATTTTCACTAGATATCTCTCTAAAGCATTAATAGATATAATCATTGTACAAAACTTTCTCTAAACAAGTGGTGAACCTCATTATACCAACTTTCTAATTAAAAGAGGGCCAAGATCATCCCAAATTTCTGCATTATGTCATAGCTAGACAACATTAATTTCTCTCTTCTTACAGTATGAAATGAATCATAATCTTTCTGAGGTCATCATCTTTTTAACTTTCACTAGTATATGTGGTAATTAACTCAACATTTAGCACGTAGGCTATGTGTTTCATAGGTGCGTCATATTAGCTCACGTGAGCAAAACGCCGCCCATTTGGTTGTAACTTGAGCCTATTTCAATTTTGACATGATGAAAGTCAATACTTTTTTAAAACAACCTGTTATTGATACCAAAACAAATCCTTAGAAATCACCGGCAGGATTAACACCAAGTCACCAATATCACTTTATACGTATATGAGAAGAAGACAATAAAAGTGCTAATTCAAAGTCTCTTGACTTTCTATTAAACACCCTCAACTTTGCAATAAAATCGTCTAGAAACACACACAATATTGGTTCATTAAATGTTTTAAGAAAAAAAGAAAGGAAAATGTATCAAAAATAAAAATAAAAAATCTTTAGACCTAAAATATGCCATGGCCTATGGTGTTGTCAAATGTCAAGTACCTGATTTTAGCTATGGTGTCTTCTAGAAGAACCACTTTACCTAGTTTACCCCCGTGATTGCTCACCATATTCATCCTTCAGTCTCTTATTTTCTCAATAATAAAATATCAAAGATCCATTTTACCTTTAACATGGTGTATAATCTGATTCTGATATATGATTACTAGTTAACTATATTTTTAATGTTAGTTAATTAGTTAAACATGACTAGAAAAAAGCTTATGAATTCATATAAAAACAACATTCACGTTATCATCATAATACTTATATGAGTTATTATTCATATTATTGTTATAATCATTATTATTTGTAGTTTTATTGCTTTTTTAATAATCCAGAAAAAAAGCTTATGAATTCATATAAAAGATAAGTATTGGGCATGGAAAAAATATATTTTGAAATATTATTAGTTAATAAAAGGAACGAGAATTACCAAAAGTTCGGTGTGTCCTACATAGGAGGATGGTAAAACCACATAGTGTTACACTATGTCATTTAAAAGGGCGTGCAACTCACCCTTTTATATGCGCACCATAAATGCAGGCGATGAACTTAATGTGAGGTTTTGTTGGTGTACTTTGCACTTACATTTCGGATCAAAGTCAGTTGGTATCATTGATTTGCTCGTGAGTTAGTTACATCTATTGAAGAACCAACAGTCTCGATGATTCATGACTTGACATCTGGTTTAGGAAAATTTGAATTGTTGTAATGATTTGACTCGAACAAATTTTGATGATGATGTTTGAAGGGGTGTCTCAGTGTCTATATAAACAACTCTCTAGTTTCATCTTTCACATTGCAAACATACCAAAAGTTTGTCAATACTTTGTCCTTTTATAGACCAAAAGTAAACACTTTGTTGCTATAACAGCAAAGGATTACATAATCCTCTATAACACTCGCCAATGTATCCAGGTTATCACATCTACGTGTAAAGTTCTGATTAAAACACTCATCATCGTATCTTGGGAGACTCAGGCAATTAACCAGTTAATAAATTGTTGTAGATTAGAAAGTGCTGATTTACCTTATGCAGAGATAGAACTCAATTTGAAATAAGTAGCATAATATAAAAACAACATATTATAAAAAGGGGGAAATTAGTCACGTGGAGCCAAGAAATTCTCCAAAATAGGCATTAACAGAAAACAATCGATAGATTGATGGAATATGGAAGAGTATTAATAAGTTGGAATAGGATAAAATGATCCGGAATTTGGATATGTCTACAAGGTTACTGGTACAATTTAGGCATGGGTGATAAGAGTAAGACACTCGTATCAGGGAATTTACGAATAAAACAAGTATCTTGAAATTCTGAGAGTCTTGATCACACTTTCAGATCAAAAAATTTTGTGATTCACAAATGAACTCATCGGATAAATTAAATTTCTATTGCGATTTTAATAAAGCAATATATAAAAAAATTTTCTAAGCTTATCTACCATCTCGACCCCGGCCAGGGACTCTACCACTTGGACCCTGTCAAGAGTTGCCATTCATTGGACCCTACTACCAGGGGCACTGCACCCGAACCCCCATGACTTAGAGGCTTCGCCTCCAAGTACCATAGGATTATAAATTATTATAAGATCAAATAAGTGTGCACCCAGCACCCGACTTATATAGAGTCATATTACAATTAACTTGATCAATAAGTTAATCCCTAATTACACTTATAAAATCACTAATATAGAGTCATATTACAATTAACTTAATCAACAAATTAGTCCCTAATTATACTAAAATCACTAATATTTTTGCTTGATATATGGGCAGGTGATAAGCTATTGAAAATAGTGTTTCCTTCACTGTTTTCTTTGGAAGAAAAAAGATGTGTTGATTCATGATTGCGATATTTGGATAAATGGAGAAGTAATGTGGATTTGGAGATGGTCAAGGGCTATACGCTTGGCTCAACTAAAGAATGACTTGTAGGAGTGTATTAATTTGATCTCACGAGCTGGTGTTAAATATGGAACAGGCACTTGGCTTTGGAGAGGCGCAGACGGATCGGTAAGTGACTTCCAAGTTAAGTATCTTAGTTGGGAGCTTGATAATTTCGATCATTAGGTTATAGATGGGTATAACTGGTTAAAGCATGTTCCTATTTAAATAAATTGTTTTATGTGGAGACTCTTATTGGATCGAATTTAGTTATTGTGACGTTGGGTATGCTATGTGTGACATTGAGCTAGAATCCCCCGAACCTCTTATGATTCATTGTAGGGTTGCTAGATGGATTTAGTCTATCATTCACGCATGGGTTAAGCTACCATCTTCATCGCACTTTGGATAAATTAAGGAGTTATTTGATTATCTGAAGATACATAAGAGCAACAAAGAGGAATGTAATGTGTGACACTCGTCAATTTCAGGTTAACTCCGTTAATTCAAACGTAAGATCATACGAACTATGTCATTCCAGTTAACGCATTTCAAATTACATTTAATTAGAGTTAAATGACACATGACAATCATTACACAAGTAGTCTTTCGGAGTTTCATCGAAACACACACACGTCGACTCAAGCCGTTGGTGAACAAACAATAAATATTATAAACAAGTACTTGATATAATTATGTGTTACGTTTATATGTAATTTGGTGCTTACATGTATAACCCATATCATGAATGAAAAAGAAATAGTTTGTGTTAGAATTATACAAAACAGAAGTTGAGGGTGCAAGTTGTAACATGTAATTAATTAATTAATATATAAAGAGACTTATAACACAAAACCCTAACTCTCCCCTCTCTCCCTCTCCCTTGCAACGGCAGCCCCACCCCCTTCCCTCTCCATTGATCGGCCGAAAATACACACACACATACAAGATTGATTGCAAGTTGTTTGAAGATCCAAGGTTTCTAACTAGGTAAACTAAACACTATATCTAACATATTCTATCGATTTTTGGCATGATTAAACATGATGATCATAAACCCTAATTGCTAAATATATTGATTATTGATGAGCTAGGGTTGTATGCATGATTCTTGGTTCATAGATTAGTAGTTTGTTGAATTTTTGATGAAAACTGATGCTGGACAGATTCATAATTGTGTGTTAAAACGACTGTAATTTGATGTTAATGATGTATTTGGAAGTGATTATTGATTCTATGATGTGGTAGGTTGAGTCTAGTTTTTAAAGAGTCTGAGTTTACAATTTTTGGACGTGTGGAAGTTAGTTTTTATTAATTTACAAATCTGTTGCGCGAGTCTGTTTCGGGAAGCTTTCTTGTAGGCGGTTTTGTATATCTCACAAACGACAAGACCAATTGAGTTGATTCCACTTCTGGGAGTTAATAATTTGAGTGTAGAATCTAACTCAATTGGCCTTGCATTAATTGGATTAACCATGTAACGATAATAGTAAATAACGTTTTGTTGCGCATGATAATAACTGCTGTGTGCTTACTGTGTTGTTTTGAACTTTTGATCATTGTGAGAAAACCGTATGTAATAAAAATATTTTTAGAAACCTAACTAGTTGTGCTTCTGTGATGAATTTTTGGTGATTTTATCTATATGTATGGTTAGTGAAATAGAGTAATCTTGACGTGTTAAAATCTGTCTCGGTAACTTAGCTGCTGAATTCTTTGATTTAACATGAAAAGTGATTATTTGACCGATGTTTGCTATGTGTTTGACATATTTGCCCTTGTGGTAGATATTTTAGTGATGATGTATCATAGTAACACTTAACACTATACTTGTTCACACATGTAACTTATCACCAACATGTTTGTCGAGTCGCACTTGTTTCACAAACGAATACATCTCATGCATACCTTTTTTGTGTCGAGTCTAGAGACTCACTCGTAGCTCAAACACTTAGAAATCTCATTTTTGTTTTTAGAGCACTAGTGAGGATTTCTGTGACGCACGCTTTTCTCGGATTTTTGTTAACTTCGCAAACAGTGAGTTTCACGGCCCCTTTACTTTTTAACGCTTTTATTATGGGGAGATAACATACTCCAACGCTTTAGATTTTGTTTATACTTTATATATCACTTGTAAGGATAAGTGGCAACAAACCAACTAAGTTCTTCTGAACAATCGAACCAGTTAATATTGGATAATAGCGAGTCACCTTTTAGTAGTACTACCGGGTTTGACAAACCCCACCCAACTCTAAACTCGACTGTAGGTCGTTTGGATGTGATTTTGGCTAACACATTACCATGGTCGTGGTTGACATGGTGGCAAGGCAATCGTATAAACAGTCAGCTTTGGTGTCGAACACTTAGTAATACATGCTTGATAGGTTAGCTACCTATTGATATGTAATTGGCATAACACTATCTGGTAACGCTAAAACGCAACGCTTAATTTACGTAAACCTGTGAACTCACCAACCCTGTGTTGACACTTTTAGTATGTTTATCTCAGGTAGCCGAGGTGGGTCAGCGGTATAGGACATGCATTCACCGAACTCTGTTGTTTTAAACTTTCTTAAAATTTTGTCATGATAACTGTTGCTTTAAGTCGTCTTGTGTGGCGCAACTATTTGCTTTACAGTTTACGCTTCCGCATTTTTACTTAAGACTTGTATGTCTTGGTTGTTTTTGAAAACTTTAATTATGGTGTTTGATATAACTAATGATTCCGATCCTGTTAGTTCACACCCTCTGATGGTAAAACTCCGTTAGTGGATTTTAAGAGTGTGACATAATGTGATTTAAACAATTTCGGTTGTCACATGTTGGACAATTTGGAGAACAAGAAATGATGTGGTATTTAACATCATACCGGTTTCCAAAGCAAAAAACGTGAATGAAATAACATCGATGACATTTTTATGGGTTGGACATAGGAACAAAAGATCGGGCCTAGATTGGGAGAAATGGTGTAGGTTCAACTTTGTAAACTCTCCTTTGTAATTTGTTTGTTTTGTTTGTTTTTACTTGTTTTTTCTTCTATGTTTGGGCTCCTTGCGGCTTGCAAGGGGTTCCGCTTTTGGTATTTAATTAACAAAATATATAAATAAAGAGACATGTTGGACACCTCTAGGCACTATTTGAGCCAACGTTGAAATCCTTGCAAAGTATTGCGCAGAGCCATTGGCCAGTGCAATCAATGCCAACACTTACCATCATACATAGGTGACAAGAATCTCTAGATTTCATCCTCTTTTTTCCTTTTTTTTTTCTTTTGTGGGAATTGTTTCTAACGGGACATTGGTTGTTAATTAGCTGGTGAAGACAAGGTAAGACTATTTATGGGATTCTTGCTATAGCTTTTGCGCCTGCACATAATGCAAAATTTGTTAAAAGGCAACGGCCATGATCGACTTGACCTTTTTCCTATTTAGCTAGACTTTGTATTTTATATATTTTGAATAACAATATTCGTATTTGATTTGGTTTAGTTAAAGGTTTAACCGGTTTACGAGATATTTTTTTTTCAATTATTTGTACATTTTTATAATTTTGAATTACCAGAATTTTTAATTTATTTTATTCTATATGAAATTTAAAAATATTTTAACTATTGTTTATTTAATTTAAAATACTCCAGTGTCATTCCGTCGGCAATACTTAAAAGAGTCGATATGTTGATAAACTCATTTTGATAGGAGCCGACCTTGGACGACCTTTTATAAGTGGCCAATGATTAATCGGTTAGTCGGCGATTCCTAATAAATTTCGTTGGTAGTCAGGGGCGTAGCCACTAACACCCCAGGGGTGTCTCCCGTCCCCTGTGAAAAAAAAACCTTAGTGTTAATATGCCGAAAAATTCCCGACCGATCCTGTAAAATTTTGACACCGACCCCTGTGAAACTTTGAAGCCGTACCCTGTATCATTTCGAGACAACCCCATGAGATTTTGAGACTAACCCTAACAAAATATACAATGACAATTTTATAAATATTATTATATAAACAATTTTTTCTATTAAATTTGAATTTAATATTAACAAGTCCATTAGTCCAATATCCAATCCAATTTTTAAGCCCAAAACCCAATTCAAACCCTACTCAATATTTAGTCCAAAACCCAAAATCTCATTCTAACTTCTAAAATTTATTTTTTTGACCGCCTCTACTGCCTCACTTCGTCCTTTCGATGGATGATGACTACATTAACATACTAACGCTAAGAAAAAAAACAAACATGAAAAATCGCCAATATTATGAGTCTGATTGCTTCAATGCGGTTCTAGATTTGCAAATCCAAGAGTTTGGGGATCGTTTTAACGAGGTAACATCCGACTTACTTGTTTCGTTGAGTTGTTTGACTCCTTGTGATAATTTTTGGGCATTTTCTATTCCAAAAATATTACGATTAATCGAGTTGTACCCATATGATTTTGATTAAAGTGATAAAAGAAGACTCCCGGTTGAACTCGCGACGTACATCGATAATTTGAAAGGAGATAAACGATTTAAAAACTTGAATGGTTTAGCAAGTCTTGTTCAATTGATGGTTCAAACAAAGAAACACCATTCCTTTGCATTGGTATATCGTTTATTAAAGTTGGCTCTCGTATTACCCGTAGCAACCGCAACCGTTGAAAGATCATTTTCGAATGTGGGTTATGAAAATTTAAGCGACAACTGTATTTGTTACATTGAGAAAGACTTGCTTGTCAATGTTAAAGTAGATTATGTGATGGTTAGATTTCAAAAAATGAAAACTCGTAGAGAACAACTTTAATATATTTATTTTCTAATATTTTGTTTGGTAATCTTTTTTTTATATATATGACCCGACTCGATCCGATTCGACCCGACAACTGTATTAGTGCCGACCATAAAAATTCCCGACCCTGTGAGAAAATTTTCTGAATCCACCACTGTTGATTAGAGGTGCACAAATCGGGTTTTCTAAATACCCAGGTTCGGGTATAGAACCGGGTTCGGGTATGACCGGGTACGGGTATGACCGGGTATTGGTAATAATCGGGTAGGGTATTGTCTCTAAAAATCATACCCTATGCATCGGGTTCGGGTCGGGTATAGAACCAGACATTCTAAAACCGGGTATTTGAATACCCTATTATCGGGTATTGAAAAAACTCTATTTACGGGTTTTTTCGGGTTTTTTTCTGATATTTTTTTATATAGATTGGATTTTTTAAAAGTTTACACTTTTTAGGGGTATTATTCTGGTATTTTTAAGGTATTTTTCCGGTATACATCGGGTATTTGAAATACCCGGTTTCGGGTATTGGAAAACCTTGGTTCCGGGTTCGGGTATTATCGGGTACAAATCGGGTTTTCGGGTATTACCGGGTATAAATCGGGTCCGGTTCGGGTTCGGATTTTAGTGCCAAAATGCATACCCTATCCGTACCCTACGGGTAGGGTTGGGTTCGGGTTCGGGTATTAAAAACCCGGGTATTAGAAAAACTGGTTCCGGGTATTTATTTCGGTCCGGTTCCGAGTTCGGGTTTTTTGTGCACCTCTACTGTTGATAGTATGTCATAAATAAGATTACTAGTGATCATTATTCTTCCAAAGGTTTAGCACAAAATTTTCATCAGTAGCCAATAGCCATTATAACCTATGACCTACCGACAACATCATTCGTCTTGGATATTTCATTGTTTTTATAGGAAAGATCGAGATAAATATTTTGCTTAGCATAAGTTGTTTTTAAGTCAAACCTCGTAAACCCTTGGATAACAAAATGCTAACGGGAACCACGCGGTAAATCCTTAAGACGAAACATTCTTTTTAGATTCTTACACATTCCTAAAAAGTAAATATTCTAACCTTCTTTATTAGTACTAACTAAAATGCATGTATATTAGACGTAATATATAGATTTGTATATTCGACCGAGTGTTCTGGCACGGCACCTCTACCACCTCATTAGCACAAATTTCAACCAAATCATTACAACAAAGGTTGAATGGGTGTCAAAGGGCGTCACTACATTAGCAGACAAATGGCTCAAGTATGTGGGGCTAGGCGGCTAGCTACAACTTCTACTAATCAGATTCAACCCTCGCATTTTGATATAAAAAAAGATTAAACAATAATATAATTGTATTGTTAGTTAAATCGTTACACATTTTTTATAAAAAAGAAGTTAGTGAGAGCCTCATTCCTACGTGTCAATGATGTAGCGAGACATTTTTCGTTTTTAGTTGAACCATTACGCATAACATCTTAATTCATATTTGTTGAAAATAACATTTTGACACTAAATATTAATGGTTCTACTTAAATTTTTCATGAGTATACTAGTAAAACGATTAACATCCACCAAAACTACAAATTGCAATTATAAATGGAAAATTCTCAAAATAGTCATTTTGACCCACCTTTTCCAATTATAGCCCAATACCAACATAAATTCCCAAAGTATCCAAACTATTTTATCGGATCCGACAGAAACCGTTCCTGATCCACGGAATTTTTACCCTATTCCAACGCGCCACGTAGCTTGTTAATCCATCTGAACCAACGTTTTAAGTTTAGCGACCAACGGTTTAGTAGGACGAACCGACGGAGGAAAAGAAAGTCGGCTCTGGAAACAGTTTTTGAACAGTAATGTCTTTTACTCCGTCATTTCGTAAATTTTTTTATTTTTTTATAAATTATTTTTTTATAACATATGTCAAGCTTTAACTGTTGAAAAAAGATAACAGAATAATTAGACGAATAGTCACCACTATTATAAAACTCTTGGGCATTAACAGACCAATTGTTTGACACATCGTCTGGAATAGCACATTTCCTTTTTGGTTGTCGTTCGGGTACGTGAATTTCTCCAACGGGCCTTCGATCCACGGAAGATGACGATTAAGAGTTGTTTTTTGGGCGCCTCCAGTTCTGCAGGACCCACGCTAATGTCTTCGGTGGCGGCTGAGAATTGTACTTGATATACTGATATTTATATATATTTCCCTTGTATATTTTGTATAATATTTTATTAGTTTTATTCATTTTTAGTTAATATTTGTATACTACTAAAATATTTGTGTTTTTTAGGTTCCGAGAGTTGAATGTGGTTGAAAAGGCGAAAAACGAGCTAAAATGAGGAATCAGGATTGATCCGGAAGAACCAGCCGGTCGACCGGCCCTTAGGAGCAAGCCACGCTGCGCGGCTAGCTTCCTTTTACTTGGCCGCGTAGTGCCTAAAGCATCAGATTCCAGAATGTTCCGTGTTTTGTCAGGTTTAAGGCTCAGTTTCACTATATAAACACCTTTAACCTTAACTTGAAGAACACCCTACGAATACCCGCTGAATTTGGAGTACCTTGGAGCTTAGAATTGCATTATATGACGGTTTTGAAGGCATGGAATCATCCGGTGAAGTGATTTTCGATCGAGATTGAAGACTACGGGTTTTATCACCTTTAATCTTTCGTTTCTATTATTTTCACCATGTTTTCCTTCAGTATTATTTTGTTTGATTTTCTTATGCTAGGCTAAACGTTATAGACCGCCTAGGCTATCGATGAGCCGCTGTTAAAGTTTGATCTTGATTTGGATTATACTTTTCGTTATGGGTTTATTAATCAGTAAATTGTTTGGTTTATTTAATTGATGCATATGGGTACTTTGTTTTGATTGATTAGTTTTGTTATTCCACATTATCCTTGATGTTTGTTTCATATAATAGGATTTTGTTAGGTAATCTACAGTGTGTTTTTGACTAGCTTGTGATTGAATTTGAATAAGATCATAGGAATAATATTATTGGTCAAACAAATAAAAGTGTATTGCTACCTAAAAAGCTGTAAGGTGATAAGTTATTTGTTAGATCTTTGTTGATTAAGATTTCTAGATTTAGTTCTTCGTAAAGAGTCCGTCTGGATTTGATTGGTTAACATTGTCTATCGAGTAAGTTGAGTTTCTTAAATTACCTTTGATTACCGCGTTGTAAGGTAGAAGTTGACTATAAAGGTACTCGTTCATAATTATTTAAATAACCGTAAGGGAGTTTAAATATAAAACTGGTGTGTCTTAAATCTTATTAGAAACTCATAGGTGTCTTCTTGAGAATGGTCAATGGTCATGTTCGAGTTTTCTTTTGAGTGTTTATTTTATGAACTCAGTTTCATAACAATTATTTTCTAATTAATTAATAACTGCAACTTAGGAGATTTCAACCTAGGTGTTTTTTATCATCATCTGAATCAGTTGAACTAAATTGTTTTGTGTTTATCTTTTCTAAGTTAGTTATTTTATTAGTTCCCCCTTTAAACAAATATAAAAATAAATAGTCGTGTCAGTTTGTTAAGTCTAATTAGTTAATTTACGTAATTTAACGAGTCCCATGGGTTCGATATCCGGACTTATTTAGCTTTACTAGAGTCGATCGGTTCACTTGCTGGTTAATAGTTTTAAAGAGTCTAGAGTATTATTTAGTGTCTAGATTAGCAGAATTTAGTTAATAATTAATTGACTATTTTTAGCACATCAGTACTTGTCCGACATGTCTTCTTGTAGAAAGAATGATGATCACATGGATGGAGATAAATGAAAAGACGAGGAGGAAGATAAACTAAAAGGTAGATAGATAAAAAATAATGAAACCGACGAGATTTTTAAATTTCCGACGGAGTAAAAGACAGTCGGATTAGACTATTCAGATATTGTTTCCGTCGGAGCCGACTGTCTTTTCCTACGACGGTTCGTTCAACTAATTGGTCAGCCAAATCCTTAAAACGTTGGTTTAAACGGAAAAGCATGCTACGTGGCGCGTCGGGGTGAGCTAAAAATTTCATCAGATCCGACAGAATAATTTGTCTATTTAAGAATTATTTTTGGTCGTCAACTAGAACCGGAAAACCTTGATAAAAAATGGTTAGTTTGGGAATTTTCATATTATGAATGTAAAAAATTAATTAGGAACTTCTCAAGACTTCTGTTTTTTTGTTTTTTCTTTTTAATGTTTTGATGGTTTGGTGATCGTTTTCATTCCACTCTATGGTTGATGTTTGGTCTAAGAGTAGCTTTGACTTTTGCTTCAATCATTCCTCGCTTTGTTGGACCAACATCTGTCTGATCATCCCATCTCAGCAACTCTTAACCCCCTGCCTCCATAAGTCATTCAAACCAATTATTTAAATACAACTTTATAAAACAAAAATCACACAAGTTTGTTATCATGCATAGATTTTGTACGTCAAATTTTAATTTTTACCCAAAAGATAAATTTAAAATAAAAAAAAGGTATTACAAAATTGACAAAACCATAATTTAGTGATCTGAATCTGAATAGTAATAAAGCTCTATTCTCAAATGACTAAACTATAAGATCTAACACATGTTTTTCTTAAAATAGACTTACACTTGTGAAACGGTACACAGGTAACATGATGAGCTTAAATCCTTACAAGTGCAAGATTTGAAGAATTTGAAGAGGTAAAAAATTTTGTTGGTAAAACAAACTAACTAAAAAATTAAATGACTGTTGTGACTGGTTCCGCCATGATTATCTCACAATACATGTGCATTTATTTTATATAATTCGAAGCATATAAAAAAACAAAAAATATAATTACAAGCAACAGATAAAATATTGTGGTGTTCAAATATTAAAACTTAGTTGGAAGTTGATGCATGACGACTTTCGGACATTGTGTAGTTCCTAAGGAAGATATTAGCTACAAGTCATAAACTAATCCAAATTATATATCTATATATTATCAAGCAAAAGTAAATTACACCCTTTTTATTATTGGTCTACCATCTCTCCTAATTATCCACCTACCAGGTTAAAATGACATTTGAGCAGTTGTCCTTAATCTTTCGTTTATAAGGTTTGTGTTCCATTTGTCACACCACCAAAGAAAAAAAACATTGAGCACTTGCTTCTAACAGAAATGGCAGCCTCATGGTTACGACTTGTGGCGGTAATAGCGGTGTTGGGGGCTTGTGCTTTCCCTACAACAGTCGAGTGTCGTATTCGTAACTACAAATTTAATGTATGTGCTCCTTAAATAGATTATGTAACTAGTTCAACGTATATACATTATATATTTAACATGTTTTGATAATGCATGCAGGTGGTAATGACGAATACCACGCGACTATGTTCAAGTAAGCCAACAGTAACGGTTAATGGTCGTTTCCCGGGGTCCACAATAGTTGCTAGGGAGGATGACATTGTGACTATCAAAGTGGTCAACCATGTTAAATATAACGTTAGCATTCACTGGTTAGTCATCCTTATTCTAGACACAAAAATATAACAAAACTAATAAGTTTTTTTTAAGTTTAATAACATTTGGTCTATGTGTATTTAATCGACAGGCATGGAGTACGACAACTAAGGACCGGATGGGCTGATGGTCCTGCATACATTACACAATGCCCGATTCAGCCAGGAGGTACCTACTTATACAATTTCACATTAACAGGTCAAAGAGGTACACTTTGGTGGCACGCACACGTCTTGTGGTTAAGAGCCACGGTTCATGGCGCCCTTGTCATCTTGCCAAAGCGTGGAGTTCCATACCCGTTCCCAAAACCTAGTAAAGAAGTTGTGGTCGTCCTAGGTAATGCTTACCTTTCGTTTCGTCCCCTTGTGTAACGACTTTTATAAATACTACGTTTCTCTCGACAATAAAAAATACAGGAGAATGGTGGAAATCAGACACCGAAGCTGTAATTAACCAAGCACAAAGTTTAGGACGAGCCCCTAACGTTTCAGATGCTCACACCATCAACGGGAATCCTGGGCCTATCGCGGGTTGCTTAGCAAATGGTTAATACTTACACCCCTTTCCTTTTATTATTTCTTTCATTGCATGAGTACTACATATAAGTTGACATTATGTGTGAAAAACTTAAAATTTTATAAAACAGGAGGCTTCAAGTTACATGTGGATCAAGGAAAGACATACATGTTAAGAATAGTCAATGCTGCACTCAATGAAGAGCTTTTCTTCAGGATTGCAAACCACAACCTTACGGTCGTCGAAGTCGACGCAGTTTATGTCAAACCATTCACAACCAACACCATACTTATAGCACCGGGCCAGACCACAAACGCCATTTTGACCACCACTCAAAAAGCCGGGAAGTACCTAATGGCGGTCGCTCCATTCATGGATGCGCCGATAGCTGTTGACAATTTTACTGCCACCGCCTCTCTTCATTACTCGGGTACTCTAACCTCCACTGCTGTTAAACTCGTTGCTCCACCGCCTCAGAATTCAACTCCTGTGGCCAACACATTCATAACTTCTCTTAGAAGCTTGAATTCCGCAACTTATCCGGCTAAAGTCCCATTGACCGTTGACCGGTCATTGTTTTTCACAATTGGACTTGGAATCAATCCATGCAAAACATGTCTTAATGGTAGTAGGGTGGTGGCAGATATTAATAATGTCACATTTGTCATGCCAACAACAGCTCTTTTACAAGCACATTACTTTAACATAAGCGGAGTTTTTACTGACGATTTTCCTGGTAAACCATTGACGCCTTATAATTATACCGGCACACAACCAACGAATTTTGCCACAAACACGGGTACAAAGCTATATCGACTTCCTTATAACTCCACGGTGCAACTAGTTTTGCAAGACACTGGGATGATCACACCTGAAAGTCACCCGATTCATTTACATGGGTTCAACTTTTTCGTCGTGGGAAGGGGTATTGGGAACTTTGACCCAAATAAAGATCCAAAAAGCTTTAATATCGTTGACCCTGTTGAGAGAAACACTGTTGGTGTCCCGACCGGTGGTTGGACTGCTATAAGATTTCGGGCTGATAATCCAGGTATAAAATCTTTATCTTTTTGTGTTTATGTGAATTTTATGTAAAACTTATTACTACTTTGAATTTACTAGGTGTATGGTTTATGCATTGTCATCTGGAAGTGCACACAACATGGGGACTCAAAATGGCTTTTGTTGTGGACAACGGAAATGGGCCGAATGAATCTGTTATCCCACCGCCGAGTGATCTCCCCAAGTGTTGAGCCCATTTTATAACGAGTTTAGAACTCATTGTTCTTTTGGGTGGCCCAGTTTAAATGGGCTGCTGAGAGTGGAATAAATCCAGCCCAGTGCGTTGTTTACAAAAGCCCATTTTCTTTTTCCTTCTCTTGGTTTCTGATATATATGGGTTGCTATTGATTTGTTTTGATTGTAATTATTTATAAATAAGAAAGTAAATCTCATGAGGGTCTTTGAATTACTAATCCAAATACACAATTTCCTCAATAAGTTCTCCATTTTTGTTATTTTATAATTTTATACACGATTTCTAACATTTATGGTTGATATTATAACTCTCCAACTAAAAGTTGTTTGAAAACAGATAAAAAGAATTCATAAACCGCTGAAACCGATCTAATTGTTCAAACTAAAACAAGTCAGCCGGTTTGAGACTAATGGTTTGATTTCACGGTTTGACAGCTCTAACGGTTCATATCAGCTTCGATTTTGGAACCAATCATGTAAACCTACCATGTCGCTCATTATATATTTCCCCCTTCTTTAAAAAGATATACAAAATCGGCTCAAACTGTAAAACTGTCAAACCAGTATAAGTGTATAACCCGACCGTCAACCAGGCTCACTTAAGCTGGCTGTCCAGTTTTCTGTTTCCTAAAATCGTAGTAAGTGATTCGGCCAGAAATTTTCGTCATAACGGCTGAACCAGATTGTTGCCGTTCTAAAAACTATCGATACTTTGTTGAATTTCTACCAATGGCTGATTTTTCACCAAATCTTATTCCAATCTTTTACTTATCAAATTCTTCTTTATTTTTGGATTTGTGCCTTGCAATATGATGCAACATCAAAATTGTTGCAATGCTTAACAAATTGTTATATAGCGCCTTAAAGTAGTCCTCCTATACAAAACAATTGTTAGCCTAGCCACGAGGTTACTACCATGAGAGTAAGTATTGATGTGCGTTGAATGTTGGTTAAGATAACATAATGTTTTGAATGTTAGTTAAGATATAATAATGTTTTGAATCCAAGCCGACGCTTAGTTTTGATCGACTCATTCAGGATGCCTGTGCAAGAGGCAGTAACTTTGGCGGATATATCATGCACGCCTTGAAATTTGTATTATAACAAGTACAAGTTTCATATGTTGTCTACTTTACAGCAGTTGGTGTGAAGATTTTTTTGTTGTATTTTCGGACCCTCTTGGGTGTAGAATTAGCTATTGTCAATACCGAACCTGTACTCATCGCTATAAGTTTCACGCTTAAACCAATATGAAGGTAAGTAGAATGTTTTTGTCCCAACTAATTTAAGAAATATATTATTAATATGGGCTACAGCTACAATTAATTATGTACAAAGCAGAATTATTTTGTTAACATATATCAACAACTTTGGTCAACTAAAAGTTATTAATTTTACTGTTAAAAAGTCACAGAAAATTACAACCTGTGTCGCATACGTACACGACAGCCTTATCATCATCCCAAACTAATTGGGATCGGCTAAAAATCGACACAACGAAAATATAAAATTCCAAGAATTTGCAACAGAAGAACAAGAGGTGGGTGTATATGAGTTATAAACCTAATTACCTGATTCTTTGAATATACAAAAGTTGCAGATGGATGAATGATGGTGTTACAGTAGCTGCTTTACTTCAGGTGTTGCAGAGTGTAGAGGGAAAAAGCTCTCTGTGCCTTTAATAAAATCGGCAAGTTCTTCGGGCGCAACCACCAACTTCAACCATTCTTGCAACTCTTCCCCTTCAACTTTCTCTTTCTCTACAAAATATAATAAAAACTAGCTTCAAAATAAATAGTTTAAACGCATCAAAAGTTACCCCAAGAGCATGCATAAAACCTTCAACTTATTTTATTCAAAAAATTAAAGACTTGTGGAGCCATATTACATACATTAAATTTCAAGCCGACTCAGCCCGACCCGTTACCCATTTGCCAACACTAACAAGTACTAAGCTAGTAGAGTAGATACTAAGTTTGGCAAACCGAGCGGGTCATGTGACGGGTTAAAATGGGTTCTGAGCAAAATGAGCTCGGGTCAAAACCGGCCTTTTAACAAAGTACAACTTGGTTTGGGTCAAAACAAGTTATGACCAAATGAACTCAGGTTGAAATAAGTCGTTTTAGAAAAAAGTAACAAAATAAGTTCACCGCTATATCTTTTTAATGGCAGCTAACGTCAATGATGGAGATGGCAGCTGTTGCAACGCCAGTAGCAGAGACGAAAATAACGATGTCGGCAGTGTCAGCGGCGGCGCTGAAGGCGGCCATGGTGACACTGTGACAGTACTGGCAGTGGTGGGGAGACAAACAATGGTCATCGGTGGTGCTAATCCATTTGGATCTCTTCCAAACTAACATTTTATAATAGCGAGCCCGTTTTGACCGGCTTTCTTGAGTCGACCCAAATGAACACAAACAACTTTTTTCCCAAATCAATCAGAATAAAGGAAGCATTACCTTCAAGATAGGCACCAAGGCCCTCCAAAACAGTAGGATTAGCACGCATGACCGAAAGCGCCACGTCTAGTGCTGACTGAAGCATCAACTTAACTTCCCCTTGAACAAGATCCACTAGATGACCCTACATTTATATATCATAAGCAAATAAGCAACCAAACTTACTTTTAAAATGATGTAATCTTAAATTCACGGTACGAAAAATTAAAAACAAAAAGAAACCTGGTCCTTTCCAAAACCAGACCCTCCAGAATCATCCATGCCACCATTTGAAAGTGTTGCTAACGAAATCGGCCCGATAGTCCGATTAAGACCATATTCAGCAATAGCTTTGTAGGCCATGTCAGTGGCTCGACGTATGTCATCAAGCGCGCCTGTAGACACACGACCCGAGTAAATAATTTCTTCAGCAGCACGCCCTCCAAAAAGTGTAACCAAACGCCCCCGTAACTCATCCACAAAAAGCAAATATCTATCCTCGGTAGTTGGAGGAGTGTAAGTAAACCCTAATGCCCCTCCTGACCTAGGCAGTATGCTTAGTTTCTGATAAGAAGGGAAAAAAAGAATATCATCACCAATAATTATGGTATATTATTATACTTTAGGCTTGAGATATCTTACCTCAACTCGTGGTTGACCCGCAAGAAGTTTGGAAACTGCAGTGCCTACAACCGCGTGTCCCGCTTCGTGACGAGCAACCACCGCTTTCTCACTACCTTGCAGCTTGGCTGTTTTCTTTTCAATCCCCTGTAATGTTACCCATTTGACACGTTGAAGTCAAACCAAATCACCACATCGGATCAAAATAGTCAACATCGATGAAGAGAGACTTACAGCAATTGAGCGTTCCACTGCTTGAATGAAGTCAATTTTCTCCACGACGACTTTATTTTGTCTTCCCGCCAACAAAGCGGCTTCGTTTACTAGATTTGCAAGGTCCGCACTGTATGATGATATAATAATAGTAATTTTAAGTTTAGAAAGTAAAAAAACTGAAATGTGGATGTCGGCTTGTTTGATTAGTTACCCGGTGAAACCAGTGGTCATGGAAGCAATGCTAGCAAGATCCACATCATCTCCCAAAGGAAGCTCCTTTTTAGAAACATGAACATTCAAAATAGCTTGTCTTCCAACTCTATCAGGTGTTTCTACCTATAAAAGAATACCCAATTTTTATTATAAAAAACTTGAATTTGAGATTATTGAGTAAACATAAACTGTTAGAAAGGTAAATACCATTACTACACGATCAAATCTCCCTGGTCGACGAAGAGCTGGATCTAACACATCAGCACGGTTGGTTGCTCCAAGAACGATTACAGCTGAATTACTATCAAAACCATCCATTTCCTGTAAGATCAGTTTAAATTTTAAAGCACATGAAATTATAGTTATAGACTTATAAGAGTGAAAATCATTGAATGAAAAAGATGTTTTTTAAAGTTTTTAACATAATACCGTGAGCAGCTGATTTAAAGTTTGTTCCCGTTCATCATTGCTGACAATGCGGAACTTACCATCACGGCTCTTGGCTACAGCATCAATCTTGAAAGAAGAAAACAGATTATATTAACAAAACCTATAAAACTGAGCATGGCATATTTGTATATATTCACAAGACTAAATATTATAATACAAACCTCGTCTATAAATATGATTGATGGTGCCTCCTTCTTTGCCCTTGCAAAGAGGTCCCGAACACGTGATGCACCCATGCCTACATAAAGTTCTACAAACTCACTTGCAGAACAACTAATGAACGGAACTTCAGCTTCACCAGCTACCGCCTTTGCCAATAATGTCTTACCCGTCCCAGGAAGACCAACCTGTAAAATACCCAAATCCATTTCACATATAAGTTATCGTTGAAGTACAATATAACAAAATCTTAACTGTATTCCATGATCGATAAGCAATTTGAACTCACCAAAAGTACACCTCTAGGAGGGCGAGCACCAAGTCGTATGTATCGGTCGGGATTTCTGAGAAATTCCTGATTAAGTTGATTTGACATAAAACAGAATGGATAATCAGAAAGCCGTGTGAGTTGTGATGTGTAAAACTATGGACTATGAACTTACTACAATTTCTTCAAGTTCTTCTTTGGCCTCATCAACACCAGCAACATCAGAAAACGTGATGACTTCACCTTGTTCAGAAACTTTTGATCCACCAGAACCACCTGACTTGCGGATTCTTAGCTGACCAGGAGTATTCTGATGAGAAAGCAAGCATTCAACCACTAAAGAAAGAAGATATTTCGAGCATGTTAAGCATGACGTGATTGTGTTAAGCATTCTCGTACCTGAGAAAAGCTTACAGGGAAACGGTGCAGTAGCCCTGCTAATACAGCAACATAAAACAAAGCTATCTGTGAAATGAAAGTAAAACATTTAAGATTAGATACAAATGAAATCTGACCAAAAGATACATTAGGCACAAGCCATGAATGCAGCCTAATGAAATATAGTTAATAATTGCAAAAGTGGTAATGCAAGGGATAGATGTTTGCCTGTGAAATGAGAGTATCAAAGTTGGAAAAAAACGGCATTCAGAAAGATATACATAAAACCTTAGCCTAGCAGCGTATCTATAAGAGTCTGGTAAACTATTTGGAAGCTAAACCATTAGATTATCTGACATGGTATAAATGAAAATATGATAAAATCACAAAGAGAACCTTCATTACAGTCTGGAAATGAGATTTTAAGAATAAGAAATGTAACATCTAGTGATAAAGTTTAAGAGCCATGTAATCCCCTAAGAGTAGGTTACTAAAATATTGGTAAAAGTTAACGTTATAACTTATAAGTGAAAATAAACAAGGGTAAATATTGGTTAGCCGACTCATAGAATGATCCAAGGGACAACGATCAATGCCTGGTGCACTTATGGCTCTTATTGTATATACCTATACGGCTGATCAAAGGATAATTCATGAAACTTGAAACATGGTGACTAATAGAAAGTGTGGTGACTCTCTATAGTAACAATGTCTTTGATGTAAATAAGCATACATTAGAGGGCCTAAAACCCAAACCATGCCCCTTAAAATGCCAATCATAGCTAAATAAAAAAGAAGTCCAGGAAATCCTAAGGATCAGACGGTTTCATAATGAGATATAAGTTGATACTCTATGGGTGGCTCTATAGACACCTGTTTTAGATTGAATATACATATACATTAACATTGCACATCAATGCATCACTTTCAATAGAACTTGCACCCAAGGTAGGTGAACCTATCTCCAGATGCGAGAAAGGTTCAAATAGGTGCTTTGGAAACCTTGCCGTTTCTTCAGGTTTTAGATTTTAACGTTTGTTAGACCGTATATTTTAACATTAAGTCCCGATCCCCTTTCTTCCATTCTTGGAAAAAGAAACAGACTAGAGCACAAGAAGCTACAAGACCTAACATTTGTTAAAAACAACAAAACCATTCAAAATCATCATGATAAAAATGTTGTCTATGATCCTATATCTTTGAATGGCATAATAGCAATGAATGGTTGCTGAGTCAAGAAAGATGGATGAAAAACAGTTAATTTTCGATAATGACAGCTCGGCATGGCTTGACATAGCAAATGCAAGTGGGACTGGAGAAGTTAGGAGCACTAGGCAACAAACAAAGACAATGTTTTCCAAACCTTCAACTTCACTGACTTTAGAAGATGAAGGGATGATTAGCATGGAGAAGACACAGTAGAGAAACTTGAAGCATGCCACTCAAACGAATTTTAAAATGAAAGCTTATTTTGGTGATCTTAGTGATGATGAGCAATGACAACGATGTTGTTATCTTCCGTAATTGTATTAACTAGATGATTCTAATTGCCAGTTTTGCTAGGTTTTCTATTACATCTGGACTGGTATTAACTTCTTCGTTTTCTTTGCCTATTTTATACACGCATTCCATAATTGCGCTTTTTATCTCAGTGTGACCTTTTACGCCTTGTGCTAGCCACCTAGGTGACAAATTAGCCTTTTGTGCTGACTGCACCTTGCAACTTTAACAATGCATAAGTAGCATAAAACTGGAAACTTTGAGCATGCAACGACATATTGTTTAATTCCTTTCCAAGGTTCTTTTTGCTTACCATCGACATAACAGCACACAAGGCTTCATCAAAAGTTTTCACATACAAAATCCAGTGTAAAATTTATTAATTCACACCAGAAAATTGTCATAATATTAATACAGCAATACGTACATGCAATTGCAACACACGTGCATTAATTTCTTTTATCTGGCATTAATTTCTTTTCACACATAAATAATCAAACACACGCGTAAAAGCAACTGCAAGCAGAACCATATTATCAAGAAACATAAACAGGTAACTTTAAAACACCTTCCCATTAACATACTATCTTTATCTACGTAAACCAACTTGACAGAAGAACTTACCAACGCAGAGTTCAAGAACCCGCCAGACCGCTTATCCGGAGACCCAAACTCCACATCATTCTCCAGCATCTTCTCATACGGAGTCTTAATATCATTAGGCCGCGTCGTCGTGTACACAATCCTCTTTGTAGGCACCACCGTCCTCAACAACTCTGAATCCTGCATCTTATTAACACTCCCACTACTCAATTCACTTTCCGCAACCCCCGGTTCCTGCTTCAACTTAAACATGATATGCTCCCCATCCACCTCCACCTTCTGCACCTGATTACTACCAACCTTACTCAAAAACTCACTATACGGGACACTAACAAACGTGGTCGGCACCCTGGGTTCCGACCCAGGCAACGGGATACCCGGCCTGAGCAACCGCATAACAAACATAACAATCCCTAACTGCAACAACAAGACACCGATCTCCTGCGCCTGAATTATCGGTTGCCACCGCCACTGCCCGCTGCCGCCTTTCCAACCACAGCCACCCTTCCCCTTCTTCCCGCCCTTATCACTCTTCTTACTCACTTTATCCCTCTCATTTTCACTCTTCTTCTTACCTGATGACTCTGTATCATGCTCACATGAACTATTATTTACACGCAATTTATAATCATTATAACAATAATCCGCTCTTCTAGGATTCATCTTCAGAAACCCTAACCCACCGCCAAACGAATTTAACATTAAGGGAACCCTAGATTGTGTGTACGGACGAATGGATAAGGATGATTTGGTAACGAATTGATTGGGTTTATCATGAATTATTCTATGGCGGAAGCGAGTATGCGAGTGAATTGGATGGTGAATGGAATAAATTTGACCGTGGATTATCGGTCGTAGCGTTTCAACAGCTGCCATATTATATATATATTATGGATTGAAATCAACAAAACTGGGCATATGGATTGAGGTACTAATAATAATAATAATAATAATATAGGGTTAACATGAATGAAGAAGGTGTATTGTATATTTGTATGGGAATGGATCAGGATTACAATATTGAGGATTGAGGTTGATGAAGAAGATTAAAGACTTGTGGACCATGGGTTATGGGTATTTGTATTTGTATTTCTACCTTGGTTATTTTTTCACGTTTTTATTTACTATTTATAAATATTTGTATACGTATTTTATATTTATAGACGTGTTATATACGGGTTCAACGGTGTGACTGTGTTGTATTCTTATTGTTGTGATTTTTTAATGTGGTTAATTGTTTATTATCTATTGATTCTTTTCTGATATTTATTCTAGAGATTCTTCATGTTTGTTTGTTAGCATCTTTAAAATTGTATTATTTTTTTTTTGTTTTATTCTATTTATTGTAATGATAAGAGTTCGAGAAGATTAAATTGACCAATTATAATGTTCTAAGCAAATTCTATATCTGACGTGAACAAAAGAGATTTTTTGTTCATAATAAATCATCAACGTGTTTTGAGCTTAGTTGGTTACGAATCATATAAAAACTCCACAGTTAAGCGTGTTCAGATATGAGTTGTACTAAAATGAGTGACAACATGGGAAGTCACCACCATGACAACCAAAACAAATCCGTGAGTTTTTTTAAGAGCCGATCATCTGGGGCAAAATGTATAATATTGATGATATGAAGGTCCACATGTTACGTTTATTATATTTAAAAATGGATATTCTTGATAGTGTTACACGAAATGGAGTGCGAGTGTGGAATAATCATGGCACTAACTTTGAAGGAATCAAGGAGTCAATCAACATGGGGAAAAGCGATGAATATTTAAGAAAACTTAAAACTCGTTAACGCCTCACCATGTTTAGAAGCCTCTCAATGGTTATCCAACAAGATTGTCAAGTTCGTCATTTTGAGATCTGACTTCAACATTTGTCCATGAATTCGACGTTTCAAGGTTTTCATTTAAACAATCATAATTTATGTAAAAGCTAATAGTATCCGCTAACATTAGTATTGAGTTTAAGTTGATGCAATTTGCCTGTGATGGGTAACTTTATCACATATGGCACTCTCCCCTAATTAGAAATAAGTTGAGTACGAGTGCATTTGACTATCCATTAATATCTAGGGCTTACTCTTTTGTGAAGCATGTAATATGTTGGTTCTTACTCTTTTGTGAAACATGTTTCAAAACCATATATAATTGGAAACCAAAATTGCAATCAAAATCCACGTTTGTACAAATCAATACTCAAAATAACAACCTAATATTGCAGTACAACATGCCTCGATCCCATATAGTCATTGGCGAAGTATACATAGGCCCGGGATGGCCCCCGCCCCCCTGTTTTTTTGCACATGCATGTAAATTTACCCGTTTTCTTCCGAAATTATTTATACGTAGTTTAAATTTAGCCGTTTTCAATCGAAAATTTGAGCCCGGCCCCTCTCGTTTGTGATTTTTTAATACATTTTGACTCCGCCTCCCAGGTATCTTCGTTCAAGCTTCACTACTGCATATAGTTTTAGACAACGAGCCTTGGTCTAACTAGGTATACCAACTGATTGACCAAAACTGTTTCAAACACAAACTAAATGATATATACTAGTACAACCGGGGTCTATATTTTCTTTTTAGTAATCAGGTCTGGTCCAATTTCGTAATTTATCAGTCGGGTTCTTGACACTCGTGAATCGCTTTAAAATCGATAAAAGCTAGGATTTTTGTATTATATTCTTGAGTGAGCTATCAGGATTTTTTTATTTAAAATTTGTTTTGAATTTGAGCTATTGAGTTTATAATGATTTTGAATTATAAAATTTATTCTCTAACAACTTTTCGAATAAATAATTGAAGTTTCATAATGAGTGTAGGTGGGTAAGGTTACTCAAAATTAATAAATATGTATGTAAACTCATGGTTTTAATTTTGTCGGCATTTAAGATGTTTAATAAAAAAAAGGATTTTGTGCTACAAAATTGTGGACGACATCAAAGTATCTTTCTTGCAGATGAATCTTCGTTCTAAGTTTTTTGATTTAGATAGGAAATGTTGGTGTAATGTTAGTTTTTTCGACGTTTTAAGTTTCTTAATTTTAATAAAAGCTGTTGTAAAAAAATTGAACATTGACCACTTAACTACCTCCTCTTATTATGACTATAAAATGCTCTTGTGAATTATGACATTCACCCTGAATGTGAGCAAATCAGCAAATTCTACTCTTAAAGCCCACCATGTGTTCCCCTTATGTGTGGATTTGCAAGCCACTTAATGATTTGAAATAATTGATGCAATAGGACCTTTAGATAAACTTATTATTATTATTTTTTTTTGCATGAACCACCGATGTAACAATCGACATAGCGGGGCCATTTTTATCTTTTTTTATGGGGTTTGTATTTACAGTGTACAAGTTATTTAAGCAAATCTGTATAACTCCCCTGTGTCTCATCATGAAGTCACAATAGCCCTCCTCAACTATAAGCAGACTTACCATTTAACCCTATATTTCTTTTTCATTTTTTTTCTTAAATTTTATTTTTGCCCAACAAGATTTTGATACGTTGCACACTAATAAAATATGACGTTTTTTATTAAAGTTTTTCTAGCCCAACATATTTATAATTTTTATTTTGTTTTAACCTAAAAACTCATACATCAATAAAGAGCAAGCATAATCCTGAAAAACTTACTGCCACCACCTCCATTACCCACCACCCTAACCCACCACCTCCATCTCCGCCTCACAGTTCCACCGTAACCCTCCCCTTCCGTCTCCGCCTCTCACCCACCACCGCCACTGCCGTTACCCCCCCCCATCTCCACCTCACTGCTCCACCCTTATTTTGCCACCGTCATCACTCATTCTCGGTTTTTGCTTATTTGGTCTTCTAGCATTTCATTTTCTGGGCGATTTGTTTTGAATGGCATTAGTTTGGAGGTTTCGCTAGTAATGCCCGCCAGGTGTTTGATTAAATGCCAACACCAAATTTTATTTTAATTTCCCTTGTTTCCAAAAACAAAAAAAGTTTTAATTTCTTAAGTGATTTATGAGGGCATGTGGTGGAGAGCCCGGTCCTAGCTCGGGCACGGGGATTTGGCGTTGCCCCTTTAAAAATTTTCATGTTTGCAAAGATGGTATCCCGGGATACAAGGGTACTCTAGGTTACTCATGCATTTTCAGCGGGATCACTTCAATGTAAAGGAAAGGAGAGATCAGTTAAAGGAGCGTCTTGCTTCGGACTTGGAACTCTACAATGACGTTGTCGAAACCTTGCGCTTGCTTAAGAACTGGTTATGCGGGGAGTGCATGGCCCTACATGCCTTGAATAGGCCTTGTCTACACGGAAAATAAGTTGTTAAATGCACCCCACGTGCAGGAGGCGACTTTGATTTTATTGTGGGGATCCCTCAACCCCGCGATACGCAGGTGGAATTTGGGAGTGGTCAATCTGAGACGTTTGTGGTAGATGTCGCTCTCCTTGAGCGCGTCCTCGCCATTCCTATTGCCATTGTCAAGAGTATCCCGCCTGCGTGTCGCATGGCTTTTGCCCAGGCTTTGTCAGGGGGGCTCCGTAAAGTGGTGGATGCCCCGAGGTCTATTGAGGCTTGGGTTAAACTTTTGTTGTTGCCTCGTTGCACGTTAGGTGTTGTCAAACCGGCTACTAGGCAAGAACGAAGGTCCGGTAACAGGAAATCGCTTCAATGTAGCTCCATTATGCGGGCTTTGACTGTTTGGAAAGATGGGGCAGGTTTAGAAGAGTTGGTGCTACCGCTCCTTGAACTTCCAGTGATGTGGGATTGCCAACATAAAGAAGAGGGAGGGGGCAATATCAAGCAGTGCCTCCGGAAGGTAGCGGACGGCCATTACACAGCGGCGATCAAAGTCATGTGTTCATCTGGGGTCGCGTCTGCCGGGGGGATACTTTGAGAGCATTGATTGATAAACATCCTGTGGTGGACCCCCTGACCATGCCCTCCGTCGTGCCATCGGAACCAGCCTTGCAGGTGGACGGTGATTGTGTCTTGGAATGTATTAAAACCTTCCCGAAAGGTACATCTTGTGGGAGGGATGGTTTGCGGGCCCAACATATTTTAGACGCTTTCTGTGGCCAGGGGTCTCCGACCGCCTCTGGGCTCTTAAAGGCCATCACTGATGTTGTCAACTTGTGGCTTGGGGGGCTTTGTCCAAAAGTTCTAGCGGAGTTCATTGCTTCGGCACCGTTGACCCCCCTGTTGAAGCCTGACAATGGAATTAGACCCATCGCAGTGGGGGCCATTTGGAAAAGATTGGTGTCGAAAGTCGCTATGAGTAAAATAGGGAAAAAGGTTGCTGCTTATCTAGGGGATTTCCAATTCGGGGTTGGGATCCCTAATGGGGCAGAAGCGGTATTGCATAGTGCTAACAGATTTTTGAGCGCGTTTCATTCTGACGGGTCCCTGGCTATGCTCACTGTTGATTTTTATAACGCCTTCAACGAGGTGGATCGGACGACCCTTCTCAGGGAAGTTAGCTGCATATGTCCATCCATCTTCCCATGGGTCCAGTTTTTATATGCCCGCCCCGCACGTTTATATGTGGGGGATACTCATATCGGGGCTTTTACTGGGGTGCAGCAAGGGGACCCCCTTGGCCCTCTTCTTTTTGCGTTGGTCCTTCATCCGCTCATCCTTAGGGTGCAGGGGACCTGTCCCTTGCCCTTCCATGCTTGGTATTTAGACGATGACACTATTATTGATAAGGCTGAGGATGTCGCTAGAGCGTTGGGCATTATTCGCTCAGAGGGGGCGTCTCTAGGGCTTAGGCTTAGTATTCGAAAAACAAAGGTTTTTTTGGCCGTCATGTGATAATTCGAAGAAAGTGTCGGGTTTATTCCCTGGAGAGATTAGCAGGCCTGCGATGGGAGTTAAACTCTTGGGGGGAGCGGTTAGTCGGGATGCAGGGTTTATTCGGTCTTTGGCAACTAAAAGAGCTTTGAGGGCGGTTGAACTTATGAAACGCCTGCCGGACCTGAGGGACCCCCAAAGTGAGCTCCTTTTGTTACGCTCGTGCATGGGGGTTGCTAAGTTAGTGTTTGGGCGCCGGACCTGTCAACCTGAACATGTCAAAGAGGCTGTGTCCATCTTTGATGCGGGCCTGCGGGGGGCAATTGAAGATATTGTTGTGTGTGGAGGACCGCATTTTGGGGACCTCCAGTGGAGGTTGGCTTCCTTCCCTATGCGTTGCGGAGGCTTAGGAATTTTCTCGACTGAGGATGTCTCCGCATATGCATTTGTGGCTTCCAGGTCTCAGTCGTGGAAATTGCAAGACCACGTCCTGCGAAACGCTGGTGTTACGGGGGTAGATCCTGACTACTCTTTTGCACCTGGTAATATTGGAACAACTCTCCCGAACCTTGATATAGGCGGTTTTACTGATAAGGAGACCGCCCCCAAGAAACCTCAACAAACCTTGGCGAGTGCTCTTTATGGTAAACACGTACATGATTTGGAGGAGCGATTCGATATGACCCTGAGACAAAAGGCAGTTTTAGCTTGTCTCAAGGGGGCTCATGCCCAGGAATTTTTGACTGTTGTGCCCATTGAAGGTCTTGGGCAACGGATATCGGCAGTTGAATACAGAGCCATCCTTAAATACCGGCTTATGATTCCCTTTTTCCCTCCAGATGAATTATGCCTCATTTGTAAAAAAGCTTGTTTGGATAGATTCGGTGAGCATGCCCTCCACTGTAAGGAATTGCCGGGATTCAAGTATCGTCATGACTGGGTTAGAGATGTGTTATGGGATGTGCTTAGACGTGCCGGGATCTCAGCCAAGAAAAAGGCACCTGTTAACTTTTTGACTGATCCGCGTGAGGGAAGATCTACCCTGCGTCCTGCGGATGTTCTTGTGTTTGGCTGGGCAGGGGGTAAGCATGCGTGTGTTGACCTCAATGGGGTGTCCCCGTTGGTGGGGCTGAGAGACAGTGGCTTCGTACCGGGACAGGCGGTTTTGAGAGCGGAGTCTAGGAAGGTTGCTAAGCATGAGACATTGTGTTTGGAGAATCAGCACGTGTTCATTCCATTTGCCTTCGACACTTTTGGATCCCTAGCTCCCGAGGCGGTTCGCTTATTGGAGCGGGTGCAGAAGGTGGTCCACAGTGACTCGCAGAGCCCGAGGAACCAAGGATTTATATTTAATAGAATAGGCTTTGTGATTCAAAAGGGGATAGCGCCACAGCTTGTTGCTTGCTTAACCATTATCCAGATGTAGTTCGGTTTGTGTTATATATAAAAGGATCAATATTTTCTCATTATGGATTTACAGTTGTGACCTGTTTATCTTTATCAACATTTCAATTTAAATTTTTTTGGTGCGATGATCCTAATGGTAAACTCGTCCAATTTGAACCTTACAACTTTTAATGCCCCCCGTCGCATCACTTGAATATTGCACATGAGTTAAAATATGTACAAGCTTGTACAATGACCGACACATTGTTTTTTTTTTCCAATGAGGTCAGCTTTTTTCAGTATTTAAGTTTTTCATAATAAAAAATTAAAATTTTTAGATCGATCGAGAAACATAATAAAATACAATATTATCATAATAAAAAGACTCACATTTTTTCATGATCATGGCAAAATTAGCCTAGTGTTAAAATTTTGACAAAAGTAAGCCACGAAGTCTAAATTCATGAGTTTAAAACTCTGCTATCGGGAATTTAAAAAAAAACGTGCAAAAAAATAAAATAAAATTCTTGATAATATACGTGACTTGTTAGTTGGAAGACAAGGAATTTATCACCACACCATACTTAAATTTTATAGTATGGTTTTCATCTATTTATTCTTATTGGTCTATAGAAAATTTAATACACCGTCTACACCAAATTTATAAAAAAACACTGGGGTCTAGAGACCCGACTCACTTAGTGTGAGCCCGCCCCTGTGCATGCTTGCATACATTTAAGTCCGCGTTTTCCCACAATGGTGGGTTTTCTCTTTTATGGTGTTCTTGGGTGAGTCAGACTTGGAGCGTCAAAATCAGTATGGATGGTTAGCATCACGTCTCAGAAAAGCCCACTCGGGTATGAGGGTAGTTCTAAACGTTGTTAAAAAAAAGAATTCATCAAATTCTTTAAATGTCATTTTTCAGTACGTAACGATTCCTGTCGAAAGATCTTTTTCCTTAATAAAGTTAAACACTTATTTACGCGTCAAGATATGTATATCTTTCTCACGCCATGTATTCACCGTTGTGTTATATCGAGAAAAATGTGTTTTGCAAATGTAACCGATTTACACTAGTAAATTATGAATGTACAAGAATTCTATTATACAATGTACATGCGTCAACGTGCATGCATCTATATGTACATATAAACACGAGCATACGCATACATACATAGTATGATAGTAACATAGACACATACATAATACAATTTGCAATCGTGCTTTAGTTAGTGAACAACGCTCCAAAAATACGGAAGAACCAAAGTAGTTTTTCGCTGTCAGCATCCAACATGAACAAACTCTATCTCCGATAGAAGCTAACTAGCCAACCGATGTAATATGAACTAGTAAAATATCTAAGAACTCACTTATTGTATATTTTAATGAGCTCTTGGTTTTTTTTTCCTTAATCCATCTTGAAAATCATGTTTTGCAAGCATAATGTTTCTCAGACAAAGCTTATATGCAAGTGAACTGAGTGTGAACAAATTTAAAAGTTTCTTTTCTTAAAACTTAGGAAACATGAGCAAGGGATAAGCAAATGGTACTGGTACCGTACAAACGCTATAACGATCGATCGTAAGCGGTACCAGTATTTCTTTTCTTAAATTAGTATCGGTAAAAAACGGTATCGCGCGGTAAAATTCGGTACTGGTACCAAATTTATACAAGATAAATCTATATACTTTTAGGGGACATATTTCAATTTATAAAAATATCACATATTATGTTTACCTATATTATGTGAATTATATAAGCAATCAATATTGCATTCGTAATCAGTTTTAAATATCATTCAATTTTCCTTTTATTATTTTTTTCTTGAAAATCAAACCGTTATCCTCATTCAAGATTTTAGAACACCATCTTCATCAAACTATCAAAGAACCATTTGAAGTTCGCTATATAAAACTATGAATTACTTAACACCATTATTTGCTTGCAAGTCATAACCTTTTAATGTGTTATTCTTGATAGCCCATCTATAATATTGCTGTCGTGTATATCAAGAAACAAGGTTATGATTTTGTAATTATTTTATAATAAACTTGTCATTTAGTGATTTCCTTTTTACCACAATATATAGGTTTAAAAGTTCAATATACTAATGGTAATCAATGATATATAACAATTTGAAGTTATACCTAACATAAAATAAGCTAAAAATGTTTTTTATTTGTGCGGTTAAAAAAAATATAAAATGTTATGTTGGACCAGTTAAATGCTTAAACAAAAGGATAAAATGCTAAAGTGATATCGAAGTGGTAAATTACTGAATATCGGTACCATACAAATACTGAACAAATGTACTCAGTTCCTATTTCTGCCCATTGAATGACCGAAAATAAAAACATAAAACCGGCCATTTATGAATTATGATTTATCACTAGTGGAATTGAAGCCATCATTGGTCCAATTGTACCCCTTAACAAAATAAGCAAAATGATGATCTCACGTGTCAAACTTGCGACCATATTCACCTGAAGATGAGCTCCTCCACATTTCTATTTATTTATTTTTTAAAAAAGTATACGTATTTTCTTAAAACACAAAAATAAGCTTGAAGATAAGAAACATGTGGAACCCTTGTGACACACAAGTTGTATCACACAAACCAAAACTAACCACACCAACGTATCATGGCTTCCCTTAACATGTTTCTTGCTCCGGCAACCGCCATATCCTCGTCCACAACCACCACCACCACCAGCATTGCCACCTTAACAAGACCAAGAAGAGTACGTACATTTGCCACGACAAAGGGTAAGGCAGGCGAAAGCAAAGAGGAGGGGGGTTTTTTGGAATGGTTAGCGGTCGCCTTACAGAAGGACTCCTTTGTGGAGACAGACCCGCTTCTTCAGAAGGTTGAAGGAAAGACGTGTGCTACTACTACTACTACACGTACTGTCCCTGGTAAGAAGACCGTGGCACCACAGCCTAAGAAGAATGGTGGAGATAATGGTGGCTTTAGCCTTGGAGGACTCTTTTCTAAGAAATGATCTACTGATATATGTTATCAACTTATCATATTAGTCTGAAATTTTCATTAAATTCGGTAAAATATATGCCATTTGATCTCTTTGATTATATAAAAGTATAATTGTCCAAAACAATAAAGAATAATGCATTTCTTCTGAATTTTTTTCTGCATCATATTGGTGCATGCAGTTTTTGATCGTTTTTATATTATATCAATTTATGGAATATGTTGTGTAAAATTTCTACAAGAAAGACTTCATCTTCTTGCTCTTGTGATTACTTTCTCTTCCCATCAATATCTAGAGGGTTAATGAATAGACATATATGATGTAAAATCTGCCAATGATGAGCCGTGAGTTTACAAAAACACAAGTTTTGCGTTTGGTGTAGGTACTTGTATACAAAGATAAATATCATAAATCTAAGCGACTTATTGGTTTGAATCAAAATTAATATCAAGGTCTTGATTCGATTTGAGAGGCAAGATTTCAAATGTGGTTTCTAGACAATGTCAAAAGTAATTGCTGGTTAAACATTGATCTCGTTAAAGTTTAGTTAAAGATTAATTCCGTTAGTTTATTAATAAACTAGTTTGAGGCTCGTGTATTACACAGGTAATTGATGAAAATTTTCAACTGTAATCATTAAGTGAAATACATTCAATAACATGATCATATATTGTTAATACAATTACAATTTACATTATAATTACAGCAATTACATAACTAAGATTACATCAATATGTTACAAATAAGTAAAACATTCCTTGTACACTACATTTGTGATTGTATTAATTGGTCGGTATACACTGTTTATCAAAAATCAAAATATTTAGTACATGTTTGCTTATAACTCTTGATAAGGTAACATATAGGCCTGCTTATAACTCTTTCGTGTGAGAAATAAGGTTTTTCAAGTACATACCAACCCTAGATAAATAATAATGTATCCATGAAACAAAAAAAAAGATACATAAACATAAAATATCATACCTTTTAATCAATTAAAATGATGTCATTTGAGATCATCAACTCATGTTTATCATAAAATTAAAATTATCCCAAAACCCAGATTACCAAAACTTTGATGAGATAATCATCCTTAGAATATTTAGAATTTGAAATTGATTAATCATGATAAATTTGTTGTCATTAATATTCTGTGTATGCCAAATTTTTTATTGATTTAGTATTTTACAATTAACAATTGTATAATCGAGCAACATATAAAATCTGAAATTAAAATATAACAAAATGATTTGTTTCATTTCATATGAATGTAATTGCTAGAAAAATGACAAAGACATACTAACCTTAAAGCATATTCAAATAACAGTGATTATTCTGAGTTAGCAGAATATTATAAAATTTAAAGTTGCATAAAATGAAGGTAGTGATTCTTATTTATAGTAGTTGAAAGTATGTTAGGAACTTTTATATTTTAAATAATAATCCCGTGTTATTAGTTAATATTATGGGAAGTTGTTGGAGTATTTAACTAATCGATATATATTTTAAAAACTTGTAGAAAAAAAAGTAAGTTTTTCGAATTTTATTGAAGCATGGTAAATGACTTTTAACCGGATTAACTATTTTAAAAAAAATAATTTGAAAATGGAATATCCTTGAAATATAATGAGGAGCATGATTAAGTTAAAAATAATAAAACAATTTTTGAAAAACGAAAATAGTGAAATGAGATTGAAACATATTTTTTGGTTTAACGTTTTGAATGCTTTTAGTTAAGTAATTTGTCTCATAAGGCATATTAAATTAAATATATTTAAATGCATAAAAAAAGTATAAATCAAGCCATAGAATATATATTTATGAACAACTTTTGTCTGAGTTATGAAAGAATATATTGAAAATTTAATATTGATCTTCTTATTGCTAAAACCCATACTACACAAAAAAAAGTCATATAAATAAATGACAGATAGTTCATATAGTAAATCGATATACATATGGATTATATTTTATAATGTTCAATATATATATATATATATATATATATATATATATATATATATAATAGATATTCTTCATGTTTGCAATATTTATACAAAAGTTTTGGACAATATTAAGAAAAACACATATTTTCCTGAGTTCAAATACATATGAGAAAATTTTAAATCTAAATTTAAAACCAACCTTATATAAAAAATTAAGCACTGCTACTCGAATCCCAGTTTAAAAACAATTTGTAGTTCACCATACAAAATCCAATTTTTTCGACAATGACACACCTTTATTTTCTTTCATTTGCAATTAGGTGTGACTTTAAAATTTTGTTCTAACATGCATGCAACTTCAATTTTGATATTTTCTTATTTCACAATTAATGTTAATGAATGAATCGGTTATGATTTACATTTAATAAAAATATTGAATTCATATATTGAAACAAATTAAAAGATAAGGACCATATATTGAAATAGGTTAAAAAAATGTGAGGATGAGTAAGAGATTGACAAGTGACAATAATGAGTAGTCTTTTATTATAATAGATAGATAAGTTATACATTTTTAGAAAACTCTGTAAATGTGGTTAGGGTGTAAAGTGTAGTTAGTAATAGTCAACGTGTTAATATGTAAATATTGCAAATTATACTATATCGCTACATCGCTTCGTTTAGGGACAGACGCACCGGTTCAAATGTAACTGCGAGTATGGGTATAATTGTATAAATACCACCATTCATCAGTTCCTTCAACAAAGTTTAATATACAATTTTATTCTTGTTAACCGTTGTTATTTAAGTTACATATTAATCGTTGCGTTAATCGATCCTAAGGCCTTCAACAATAGATATGAATGGATCCCATATGGCTTTGTAATAGGGTTCGTTACATTTGTGTTGAGACCTCCAGTGAATTATGTTAAGATTGAACGTGTGTGAGTGTGAAGTCTTGTTTATTCGTTTTAGGCGAGGACAACCGTATGCCGGTGAATGGTGGTTTTTCCGTTATATTGATTGAACATAACATATTACAATAAGAATGTCTACATATATAGGGTCCCGGGGGAATCTTTCCCGCGACCGTTACCCTAGGTTCTAGCCTATTGTCCAGTGGTAATTTCCCTTCCTCTCTGACTTCCACAGGAGGCTTGCTATTGTCCGCTGGGTATGTCCTTTCCTCCAGGAGTACATAAGCTCCAGTTCTGTCGGGTGCCAGACCAATAGCGACCAGTCTGTCGTTAACCTCAGTCTTTGTCTTGGTGTGCACTGGGTATCCCTGGACTGGGCCTCACTTCTTGGGCTTTCCTACCTTACTATTGCTTCTTGGGCCTTACAAGGTTAAATATGAGGTGACCTCTTCAAGTCCCCCAGTCTATTATATATCCTTGTTATTTATGACAAGGATAATGAACTAAGTTATAACCCGTCATCCCCTTTCTCCCAACAGCTCCTAGGCCCATGTTATAAACGAAACCCACTCTCACCTAAGCTTTGGCCCAACACATAATCCGGCCCAACCTCGATCCAAGATGTGGAGGCGGTAAAACTTGTGGTGTAAATTGAATGTTCACGCTTTCCCACGCCGTAATTATTCGCCGCATAAGACGTCTCATCACCATAACTCCATACTTATCCTTCTCCTTTTTACTTTCTTCCTTACAACCTTTGGTGATTCATCCCCTTCCGGCAGACCCTTCCTCTTACCATTTTTCCGGCAGGTTATTGCTCGTTAAACCTTTTCATTACTTCTCCTTTCCATTAGCCATGAGTCGTGAGGGTATGTCCACGATCACTTCCGTCCTTTCTCAAGAAAAAATGTTAACACTATGTTCACGGTATTATATTCCGTTATCGCTGTCTCCGATCTTGCCTAAACCTCATGAAACGGCCCTTAGTGACCCCAATCTTATTACTCTATATACTAAAAACTTGGAGTGTACTAACATTCACTATCCTTTCACCGAGTTTCAAATGGCATTGCTAAAGTACCACAAACTAGGGTTTTCACAAGTTCACCCATTGGGCTTCTTAAGAGTAACTGATTTCGAGCTTGCTTGCCGTGCCATGGGCAGTTTCGCCACAGTGCCTCTATTCCGGCGATTTTATCGTCTGAAAGTCGATGGTGATTGGTTCACCTTTGAGCGCCGTCTGATGGACAAGCAACCACTGTGTTACTTAAAGATGCCTATCGGGTTTTATCCTAGAGACTGGAAAAATAGCTTTTTCTTTGTTTCTCCCAATTTCGCCCGGGCCTTCATATCCACCACCGCACAGATTCCCTCATTCATGATTTAGTTCCCCGTCCTCCCACAAATCAGGAGAGTTTGTATAAACTGCTTATAGATAATCCAACAGAAGCTATGACTTACCCACCTCCCTCTGAGGTTGTTGACCTGGATTCTGAGTTTGCCTTCCCAGTGGTTACTGCTACATCGGGGATGAGTCATGATGCTGACCCCTCTTATGATCAGGCCGATCCCAAGGGCAAGCGTCATGAGGAACCCAAGTCACTTCCCAAGGATCCCTATCCATCGGGAATTGAGGAGCCCATTTGTGCTAAGTTTTTTGCCCACAAGTGAAAGTTGGATGCAGGAGCTTCGGTGTTTACTCCTCAGCAAGCACATGATTTCTTACTGAGGTTATTCTCCCAGTGGACTTTGCCCACATCCGGGCCTTGAGCGTGGATGACCTGGTGGGCGACTTTGGGACACACCTCTATCGTGCCCTAGCACTAGGTGCAGCCACTTGTCAAGCTGTTATTGATGTCGATCAGATATTGCAACAAAATCAGAAGGAAATCGACCAGTTGGAGCATAGGATTGAGAAACATAAACAAAAAATCCAAGATTTGAAGCAGAAGGTAGTCTTGGCTGAGGAGAAAGCTTTAGGGGTGCATGGCTTGGAGGCTAGTTTGAAGACTGCTCAGGATTGCATCGCCCGGTTGTCCACCGATCTTTCCACTGCTCAGAAGCAGGGATGAGCACGGTACCGTACCGGTACCGAAAATACCGATCCCGAAAATCGGAAATTCTTGGTGCAAGTACCGGTACCGAAATATTCGGTTCGGTACCGGTACCGGGATGGTACCGGTACCGAGGGTAAAAAATCGGGAAATACCGGTACATACCGTACTGATCCCGAAACTTAAAACTTTAGTACCGATTCGGTACCGACGGTACCAAATCGGTATTGATTTCGGTATCGGTACCGGTACCAATCGGTACCGGTACCTATTTTGCTCATCCCTACTCAGGAGCGAGCCCTGCATTGGAGGCCCAATATGCTACGATCCAGGCTGATCAAGAGAAATTTCAAGAGGTGAGAGTTTCTCCATTTACTCATTATTTATTTATTTATTTATTTTTTGTCTCCCCTTATGATTTGTCTGACTTCTTTTTTTTTTTCAGTTGGAAGCTAGTTTTCTATGGTGTGACCGTGACTCTTATGATACTTACAATACCCTTGGGGGTTGGGCCTGCATGCTTGCTTAAAAGGGTTGGATGTCTTCGGGACGTACTTAGTATTGTCATCCACTAGCACATCTTCCCCTCCCGGCAGTTGTTTCTCACCATGCGGGGGTCTATATCGACTTCCCTCGGGGCGTAAGCAGAGTGATTTCCCTGGGGACGATATGGCATGAAACAGACCTTTTCAAACGGTGCACGGTTCTTTCCGGGATGGGGAATTCCAACACCTTCCCCCCCCCCCAAAGGTTTGGGTGTCAACTTCTTTGTTTCCCATTCCCGGAGCTTAGACCACGTGTCCTTCCCTCTGACAAACGCTCTTACTCAGTCCATGAGTTGGTCAAAGTGGCCGGGAAATTTCCCCCAGCTTTTCCGTTAACTGGGAGAATCTCACCCCATTGATGAAACCACTAATTTTCATGTCCTCCGGTACTCCCTTAATATTCATGCTCTCAGCCACATACCTATCCATGAACTGTTCTACCCTTTCTTCATCCATTCTTCTAATGTGTAGAATCTCGTTAGGGTTCTTCATAGCCTTTCTTTGCTGGCTAAAGTTTCTCAAAAATTTCCCCCTCAGTTCTTCATAACTGTCTATGCTTCCTGGTTCCAGACTGTCAAACCAGACCCGCGCTCCCCCCGTTAGGTTTTGAGGGAACATTAGGCACCAAGCCGACATGGACCACCCGCTGACCATTCCTGATCCCGGAAGGCATGGAGATGGTACTCCGGGTCTTGGGTTTCATCATACTTGTCCACGGTAGATGGATAGCGGAGCTTAAGAGGCAGGGCGGCCTCCGCTATCCGCCGAGTGAATTTAGATACATCCGACGTGTCAAACGGATGATACGCGGTGTCCAGCGTATCCGACGTGGATTTTTTCTCTCCTTTTCTTTGACGAAGGACAAGAGGGTGACCATGGATTCCAAAAGAACGTTAGAATCCTTACTCTGAATTCTTCTGGGTTCCTCCCCCTCCCCCGGTCCCGGTGTTTCGAACGATAAGCATGTCTTGACCGCCATGAGTTTCTCCTTCTTCTTATGTTCTTCAAGGCACTCTTTGAGCGCGTCCTTGTGAGCTCACATGAATTCAGGTGTGATCTCCCATTTTTTCCTAGTCATCTTTTCCTTTTCAGCTCTTAGTCTTTGGTTTTCCTCCTCCGTCTCATCTTCGACCATCATTAGTCCTTCGGTTTCTGGCAGGCTTCCCGAAGAAGGACCCGATTTAGGCAGATCTGTTACTCCATTTTCTGCCGTCATTGCTGGCGCACTTTCATCATCGGAGATAGATTTGAGGGTCGACGGCATACCGTTTGGATTCAGGCTGGTCATCTCGTCTAAAACTGTGGGTGGGACTGCTATTTACACGGGTCCCACAGATGGCGCCAATGTTGAGACCTCAAGTGAATTATGTTAATATTGAACGTGTGTGACTTTGAAGTCTTGTTTATCCGTTTTAGGTGAGGTCGATCGTATGCCGGTGAATGGTGGTTTTTCCGTTATATTGATTGAACATAGCATATTACAACAAGAATGTCTACATATATAGGGTCCCGGGGGAATCTTTCCCGAGACCGTTACCCTAGTGTCTAGCCTATTGTCCAGTAGTAATTTCCCTTACTCTCTAACTTCCACAGGAGGCTTGCTATTGTCCGCTGGGTATGTCCTTTCCTCCGGGAGTACGTAATCTCCAGCTTTGTCGGATGCCAGAGCAATTGCGACCTTACTATTGCTTCTTGGGCCTTACAAGGTTAAATATGAGGTAACCTCTTCAGTTTGTTATGCTATACTACGTTCTTAAGCCTGGAGATTAGATGTCAACGAACCCCGTGAAAGCTAGATACAACAATATTTGTCGACAAATCCTAAAAGAAATGTTCTTGATACACTGTCTAGAACATGAAAAAAAAATGTTACAACTAATAGGATATACCATAGGGTCGAATATAAAAAATAACATAATATAGAACGTAACAAATATGGTGGTTATCATTACAGTGGCGAATCTAGACGAAAATCTAAGAGGTAACGTTCAATTTTTTTTACCATATTTCATACAATGTAAACGATTATTTTTACCTTAGTTTATACAATAACAATTATTTTTTTGCCGTATTTCATATAATATATATATATATATATTTGAATTTGGTGTTGGATCGATATCATCATTTTCTTGAAATTTTCGTTTAAAAAGATTGATAATAAGACATTGTTGTTTCATCTTTCAAGCTCCCTAATTTTCACACAAACAAAATTTAAACCATAAATACATAATCAATTCTAATTTAAACATTAACCCTAAATCTCTAATCAATTCCAATTTACATTATTCAAATACCCAATAAATCATAATCAATCATTCAAATATTCAATTGCCTAAAAATAATTCCAAATTAACAATTTATCTAATAAAAGTAAACAATTACAAGTTTAGATTTAATTAGAAGAATACCTAAATTGAACATGTAGAAGTCGAACTATGCATGAGGTACTGAGGGATCACCGGCTGTCGACTACTGAGCTGCAACGTGGATGTCAGGACCCAGTGGAGGTCCGGTGACCAGAGGAGGGCAACATGGGTTGGGTTATCGTGGGGTGGACGGTGGCTGAATGAAACTTTGTTTTATTGAATATTGATATAAGACCTAAATCAAGCGTCCACGCATAAAGGAACAACGAACAATGGTTTTATTTGATTTGGGCTAAAATTTGGTTAGGCTTTAACTGGTTTTAACTTTTAATTTGGTTGCACTTTAAACTAAGAGGGGTAACATTATATTTTTTCAGGGGTAGCGAAAATACGAAACCATCAAAAAATAAAAAAATTTGCACTAGCTACATCTGCCACCGGTTATCAAGATATATTAGTTAAAGCACAATTACGATAACAAAGCATACCAATAGCCAGATCTTTTCATACGGAAAAACTATAACAACAATCGTACCCTGTAAATCCCAAAATAGCTAGGCTATCGGTAGGGTTTAGAGAAGATAGGATGTAGGCAAATCATACATGTATTGTTGTATCACATATGATAAAGATATTTGCTTCCAATAAGTCCCTCAGCTTCAAAAATGTTATCCGTACCGGTGAGTTGTAAAAAGAATATATTTAACCAATATAGATTGCATGTTAACTTTTAGAAAGTAAAATTCATCAACAAGAACTGAAACCTAACTTGTTTTCTTTCTGCCTAAATATATAGACGGTAGACTATAGGTTTAAAAGGTTAAAAATAAGTTCATTTTTAAATAAGTGGACATGACCCCTCATAAATGGACCGGGCTCCAAATAACCTTTCAAACTATGGGCTAAATTTACACCTCAACTCAGAAGAAAGCCCATACAAATATATTCAAATTAAAAAAAAAAAGAAAATCAGGTAGCTACACCGGCGCCATTTTCTCCGGCGAGAAACACCAACGTTCACTCAACACACACATTCAGGAACACTTGCAGTTGAAGCCATCGATAACATGCAACCTCATGTTGACTTTTTAACGGTGCGTCAGCCAGCCTCGATATCAGTTAACAATTATTCCAACCTAACCCTGGAATCACGCGCTATTTTTAAATGTTGCTTCAATTCTGTACTTGAAGATAATCTGCAGTTTAAGATGCTTTTCTCTCTGTTGTACCTTATTCTGTTTTCAATCTACGGTGGACCATATATATATACGTAATACGTTCGTTCAGTTCAGTTATTCCACTCACCAGATATTCGGTTTCTGTAAAATATCCTCCCAATCTGTTAGCTTACTTTATCGGATTTCGGTTATTCTGCTTAAAAAAATACATGAAATGAAGGTATAAAAGCTAGAAATATATGAAATGAAAATATGAATGGTTCAGTTCGGTTCGGTTAATTTCAGTTAACTGAGGAGGATACATAAAAAAAAAAAAACAAATGATATCGATTTTCGTTTTTGTCTGTTTTTGGTTGATTTGGTTAAACCCTAAAACAATTTGGTACTTTGGGATCTTGCAACTTAGAATCATCAAACACAAATTCTTCAACACTATCCCTGTATTTGATAATTGCTTAGTAGGTTATTGTGATGATTGCTCCAAGTGTTAGATTTTGGTAATGATTTTGACTTGTTTTTGATATCCTACTATTGACAACAGGCATCTTGTATGTTTGATTGGTTGCAATGTCAACTGAGTTAAAGTTGAATGTTATTATTGATCCTGATGTCAAGGAGTCAGATTTCAACTCTCCACGTGAGATTTCATCACACAGCGGAAAGGCAAACGTGGTGCGCAGCCTCATTGGTGGTCTGCTTCCTCAAGGAAATAGGCAAGGTGGATTTATGTTATCAACTACAGAGCGCAGAGTAGCAAATGAAAGGTGAGATCAAAATGACGTTTTAATAGAAGCTGTTTTTGGTAACCGAGAGAATTGTGGATGCAGATCAAGAGGCAGTCAGGTCATGTCTGAGGAGGATGAACTTAATGTTGACACGGATGAAAAGAGGATACATGAATCCAGAGTTAGATCTGGACCGTTGATTTCTGGAACTGCATACTGTCTGTCTTCTTGCAGCATGATATTGCTCAACAAAGTTGTTCTTTCAAGCTATGCTTTCAATGCCCTGGCATATCATTGATGCTTTATCAGGTAATTATAACTTATATAGCCTAGATGTATATCATTATGTGATGCGCATCACTAGTCGAGTTTTGAATTCTTGATATTTGTTTCACATTGTCCATAAAAAGGTTCTTTATTTATTTTATTTGCATAATCTCATTAGTTCTATCATAGTTATCATTTTGGGCTTATTTGGAGCAGTTTCACTGGAGAAGCTAAACTGGAAGCTGGTTAAGGTGTGGATACCTGTCAATTTGATATTTGTGGGCATGCTTGTTTCAGGCATGTATAGGTATGTCATTGGCAAGAATTCCGGTTTCTTAAAACAACATATCAATATGTAAAGGTGTCAAAATGAGGGTGGTAAATCTTTTCAGTTTGAAGTATATAAATATTGCAATGGTTACCATCCTGAAGAATATGACAAACATATTAACAGCAGTTGGTGAACTATATATATTCCATAAGCGACAAAGCCAGAAAGTATGGACCGCGATGTTTCTTATGGTATGTCTTTCTGTACTCTTAACTTTAATTTTCTCAAATTACTTAATCTTTGACTGCATAAAGTTTTGAAATTTACTAAAAAGAACTACCAAATACATGAAAGTTTTCATTTTTTTTTGTATCATAACACTTGCAGACCATATCTGCTGTAACGGGTGGTATTACTGACCTCTCGTTTGATGCAACGGGTTATACATGGCAACTAGTGAATTGTGTTTTAACTGCAAGCTACTCAGTATGCCGTTTACATTTTGTTTTACAAGCCATTGCCTTAATACTATTTTTGCATTAGAACTGTTACATTTTATCTTTTGTGTTCAAAAATATTAATATTTGTACCTTTTAAGCAGCTCACCCTACGACGAGTCATGGACACAGCAAAATCTGGATCGCTAAACGAGGTTTCCATGGTGTTGCTGAATAATTTGTTATCGTTACCGTTTGGCGCATTCTTGATCATCATATTTGATGAATGGACTTATGTAATCAGCGCGTAAGAAAACTCCATTTTTAAAACCATTTTCAGTACTATTAAAATTTTCACTCTCATCTGCTTATGTTTTTTTTTTCAGGGATGTGATCAAGATTCCCATGTTTTGGGCCGTGGCAACTGTTAGCGGGCTTCTTGGGCTCGCCATTAGCTTTACCTCCATGTGGTTTTAAACCAAACCGGTCCAACCACTTACAGTTTGGTGGGCTCGCTAAACAAGATTCCTATCTTGGTTGCTGGTTTAGTGTTGTTTAATGTTCCACTTAGCCTGCCAAATCTTTTCAGTATACTTTTTGGTAACCAATATGATTTCTACAGTCTACACATGAACAACCATTTTGTTTTTATCTGTGTTCTTATATGTGCTATTTTTTAGGTTTATTTGCGGGTATATTCTTTGCGAAAGCCAAGATGTCTTGATCTGTGAGTCAAGTATCTTCTGCCAGTTACAATTTGAAATGAGTCTGGGAAGAATGAAATTGGTAAACCATAATGGATCAAAATTTATTTACAAGCTGATATGGCCCAAAGGCACACCAGAATGGAAGATGCCAACTTGCTAAGTATAACAGTATTTTTATTTTCTTAATAACATATACCTTAATATCCTCATTCACTTTTTCTTATACTTTAGCTTAGAAATGTGGGGCGGGCTGGTATTTGTCTACGATTTGTGTGAACCGGGCCTCTCCAGTTTCGTCGATTTGTGTGAACCGGGCTGGTATCATGTATGTGGCCCAAAATACAAAATTTGTTTGAGAACTAACACCAAAGTACACAATTTTAATCTTATTTAGTTATTTTAAAACTAGTCTATACTGTTTTAATATAGTTAATTTTCTCTTGCTATCTGATCTTAGATATATAATCTCATATTTATATGCATTAACTGAAACTCCTAGCAGACAACTACTAGAGTTAATTACTTTTTGTTCATTAAGGTTATTTCAAAAGTTTTTGATTTAATCCTTATGATTCATTTATATTAATATTGGGCTTCGAGATTTGCTAGATTTGCACATCTCTGAGGACCTGATAGGGTGTATGAGTTCTTGGAGATGCCGGATTAAAGTTATGGACTTCTAGGGAGTGTATAGATTATGCCGTAGCTTTGACCCGTGCCTTAGCCTTACCTTTTTATTTGCCCACGCCTTATTCTTGCCTTAGCGTTATCTTGACATATACCCTTGAAGGGGGTTAGGACTACCTTTAAATGTTTATTTGATCTAGTATTTGTTGCTAATATAGCCTAATAACTACTTCATGTTACTTATGTATGGCGGTTGCTTGTTTTGTCTCTCCTAGCCACATTTTTCATCTGTTTTTTGAAATACAAACATGTAAAAATATTAAAGGATTTTTGAAGTCGGGGAGCAATCTCTATATCCCTTTGGATAGAGAAAAGATTTGTCATCATAACACCCTTTCCAGACCTTACAAATAGCTCGCGATGTGTGAGATTTTACTTGATAGGTTTGTTTGTTATATTTTCGATCTTGTTTTAACACATCATTGTTAGTTGTCATCTCTCAAATTCATCACTCACTTCTTTGTGTCCGATATGAATCTTACTCCTATATGGTCATAAAAGAGAGTTTACACCAACCCTCCCTTTGGTTAAAATTTCAGCTTTCATCCTTAGCTATAAAAAATTTCAGCTTTCATCCTTAGCTATAGAAAAGAAAATTTGAGGAAGGTGATGTGACACTGACAAATGAAAAAGAGAGAGACAGTGCAAGTAGTGTGTAGTGGCTAAACTTGAGCTAAGTTATAGGGGTGACTGAGCTCAATACCTACAAAATTTTCGGACGAAATCGCGAAAATTTACTATATGAAGCGAAAAAATGAGGGTGACCTAGGACACCTTGCCCCCTCATAAGCTACGCCCTTGGTAGTGTGCGAAGTTAGAGACGATACAAACAAGTGTATTTCTTGTTGCTAAAGCATAGAACGTTACTGAAATTTAGTTCATTTTAGTGACTAGTTAACCTGGTAAAATACCTTTTCCTAAACTTGATAGGCATTCGAGTACCGAAAGATGATAACACTGCTGAAAATATTCAGGTGCCCGTCAGCACACATAACCTAACATATGTTTTAAAAGAAACCATAAATGTATCCCTTGTTTCGGTGGAGACCACGCAAACCAACACGTTCTAGTAGATCGAATGACACTTGCTAGCAATCGATGGTTAAAGTCTCATAAGAGATGATCATCGATTCACTTTGGATCCTACCATGGTGTCGTTTCCTGTTGCTAGATTGATTGACATGAACAAGTCGAATGGAACCATCTTTTGTTATCTAAATGTCAACAAATTTTGGACATAGTAGGTGAGTAATATGACATGATTATGGTTTGCTGATGATCCATAAAATGATATTGATATGGTGCTTGCACATGCAAATGTCACAAAAGAGTATGGCATGTAGCTAAATGCTACCATCTCCATTAACATGGTTTGGGCGTCATTTTGTGTTTGGATTCGGTTACCAAATCAATGACTTCATTATTTTACAAATCAGTTTGGCCAGACCATGCCTATTTCCCATTCAACCCACTAGACAGTCAGCATAACCCATATGTTTTATTTTTATATAATAAATGAAAATAAGTTGTTACTAGTCTTATTTGTTTAATGTAGTAATAAAATTGATGGTACCTACAACAATACTAAGTTGTATTTTATAAATTTATAACTTATTATAACTTAGGGGTGTTCATGATTCTATCAATTCTGACAAGCTGACCGCGGCTTGGGAAGCGAAAAACCTAAACTGACCGGGTCGATAAAAAATTTAGTTTGTATTAAACTGATAAAATCGTTTCAAAGTATTATACATATACACATAAATAAAAGAGGTCCAACTATAGGTTTAGTTTACACATTTGATTTCATGTTTCAAACCCATCCACCAAACCATTAATCAGATGCTCATATTACAAACATAGACTAAACTCTATACATTTCATATTGTTTGAAAAGTCAATTTGCTTCAGTTTCTACGGTTTCATCGATTGTAAGCAAAAGCAACCTAGTTAACATGTATAAGAGAGAGAAAAAAAAAGATACGCTGAAAAAATAACAAGAGAAATACCCGGTCACTCTAACACAAAACTATGTAATTATGAATACAAATGAAGTTTGAATTCCTGAGAAAAGATCGTGAAATCAGAGTAACTACTGCAATTAGTTATAACAAATTTTGACACTAGCTTGTTGTCAAACTTTAAATTACATGAAAGCCATTTTTCGAAATTCATTACTAATTTTCTTCTTTTATAACTGTAGTAGAAGGAACAGTTTCAAAACATCGCCCATGGTGTTTAAAATAAATTAAGTTTTTACAATGACGGTTAGAAGTGTTAATATTACAAGCAAGAATTTATGTTTCATTTTATATTTTTCTATTATGACAATAAACTCCTACACTTCTAAACATTCTCTTAAATTTACGCTATTTTAGCTACAACGCGACTTAAACTCTCACCGTGAAACAAACTTTCACCTTATCTAACACCTTGATACCATTGAGCTATAAGCCCTTTAATATCTCTTTCACTTCCTAATGAAACTTTTAAACATGTTTGAAGTTTAATAAGCATTCTAGTTCACTCATCTATTTTTATTATGATGTTAATTGATTCGGTGTTTACCTTTTAACAATTTAACTTTTGTTACTTAAATAACTAAGAAATATTTATTAACCATTTAGTTATGAGTTTACAGATGATTATCTTGCTAGTTTTTGGTTTACAATTTCATTAACATCGAATTGTTTTATAAATTAATCAGATGTGAACTAACACCAATTCATCTGTAAATTTTCGCTAGTTTACATGTGAGCTTACATTAAACTTTAATCATAAGTGGAATATAAAAGAAGCATGTTAAATTCAAAGTGTAAATTCATATGTGAACTAATGTACTAATTAAGTTTAATTTATGGTGTAAAGTCGCATGTGATTAACATGTAAACTAAAATATTAACGGAAGATATAATTTTCGTGTATCATCTTTTCACCGTCTATGGTAAACAAAGTGTATGTTTCAGTATGAAGTTCAAATCGTACTCCAATAAGCTTCGCATATATGATATGTCCCATAATTCCTTATTAGCCGGTTAGTATTCCTATTTAATGCATAAAGGACACACACATCTATAAACCAATTCCACGACCAATCTAAACACAACATGCATAAAAAGACACTATGAACTAGTAGTATATTATCGATGAAGATGAATATTTAAGCATCTGAGAGCTCTTTACAATAACAAGATCATCCTCGTTTCTTTTCGGTATTAAGGCAAGTAATTTTGTAACACCACTTACTTCAGCTTACTATTATGTGTTTTTTTTCCATATTTAAACGATGACAACAACAAAAATGGAAAGGCACGTTAGGCACCAACTTTTATAATAATTTATATAGCTAGTAATTAACGTGAAACACATGTTGATATTTTTTTGACATGTAAAGCATCTTTCATATGGTTAACCTATTAGGCCATTATTATTATTTTTTTTTGAAAAAAGAAAAGATAACTTGCAAATTGCAATCACCTTTTTTTTTTCTCGCCACGCAATGTTGGATTTTGACTTCTGTTGATTCTTTAAAGCATTTCAAACCATTAGACATAGATTTTTATACATAAATATTCAAAGGACTGATAATTATGTCTTAGAAAGGTATATATATTTAAAAGTATGATGAAATAAATTAAGTGAACTAATGTGCCATTTATCTTGTTATTGTTAACAACAACAAATTTTATTAACATAATTCCGTCATACCTTCCAATTACAAAGAGAATTAAACTATCATATTGTGAGAAAGCACGCATCATACTACTGGACTAATTGATTATGGGTGTCATATATGTATTTTCTAATCATTATAGTCATAACAATCGTATGTTGATGCAAAACCCACGGGGCACCATTAGACACCAAGGTAGTCCAGACGGAATTTTATGCAAAACTGTGTTAACAACACCCTATAATGACAAGTGTCTAAGCAAAGACGGTGTCGTGACAGAGTATGTCGGGCATCTCTGGAATCTTAGCATACAAGACACATGTGCAGTCCGTTTATTCATGTTCATGCACCATTTTTGCCTAAATGAGACGTGTCAGATTGTAGTGTTTACATGAAAATCCATCCGGGATACACTGGCGTCTAGTTATTGTTATATCCGTAGGCAAATTACTAAGTACATACATATTATATTGTTTTTATTATAAATTGCATGCGTATAATGTGTTGTATTATAATTTTCCGAGTTTTTTCAATTAACATATGTATTTATTTGTTAATAAAACTAAAACAAACAAAATAAATTAATACCTTTAATGCACGACAAAACTTTCCATTCGCCCAATTTCATTTTTCCATTTAATTTATAAATAAAAAAAAACTTAATTACAAATTTCTTCCCTTTTGAGTGGAAAACCAAAATTGTTAAAAAAAAATACCCTATCACCATGAAACGACCAATTCGCCTCCAAATCGTTTATTACCCCAACTATCTAAGCTAAACCTGGACCCGAACCTTTACAAAAAAAAAAACCCCGAACCTTGTACGACGGTTTTTAATTTACACGTCACTCAAAAACGTATCATCTGATGCATCAAGAGGGAAACAAGTGTCTTCACCTCCGGTATTCCATAGGAAATGTGCATAATTGGCAGCATAATAAGAGTTATTAGGATCGGCTGAAATTGCCTCCAAGTAAGTCTCTTCGGCCGCCCACAAATCTTTTCGAACTAGCCATAAAAAACTTGCGTATTTGTTTAGTGCTTCTGCGTCCTTGGGTTCAACCATAGAAGCTCTTTTGAAGTAGTCCTCGGCTCTGTTTGACAAAATGTATGTAAATTTAATGTAACGTGCAAAAACAAAAAAGAAAGTTGAAAAATAAACATCAACTTTATAAAACCACCACATATTGTTGAAGCCCCACATGGGAGAAAAAAAGATTGAGGGAGACATTTCTTTAAATATTTAAATGTTTGTATTGGCTAGAATCAGGAGGTGGGGCCCGGTTGTCCCGTCAATATGTTGGTTTTTTCTATAGAAGGGGTTTTCTCAAGAAAATGAATTCGTGTCCTGGTTATAGTCCGTAGGTAAAAAAATCTTATGAACATTGTCGTAAACTGTTAGAAACCAATCAAACCATTGAAATGAAGGATGTTAATATCTATACCGTTTAATATCTATTTTTATTATAAGTAAACTAGTATTTATCCAGCGCAACGGAGCAGGTCGTTAAAACCGGGGCAGTGGTAAAACCCAAGCAGCGTTGTCAGTCGCATGTGTTGAGACGGTAAGTCGACATGAATTGGCCGGTGTCGGTTACGTGTGTTATTGTACCATAACTAAAATCAAATTCAAAGCAAAAATAATAAGAGGTGGACCAATGAGGTGGCGTCGGTCGGTAAACTCAGGTGTTGGTAAAACCTGAACATTTTGTCGATCCCGGGCGTTGAGGCGGTGAGTCTACACGAATTGATCGGTTGGTTTATGTCATGCTCGTTATGGTACCAAAACTAAAACAAAAACAAAACAAATCAACATTCGGCCGGTTTTCGTTACGTTTGTTACGGTACTGAAACTAAAACAAAAAGCATTGTCTACTCGAATTCGATCGGTTTCGTCATGTTCGTTACGGTACCGGAACTAAAACAAAAGGCATTAAGTCTACTCGAATTCGATCGGTTTAGTCACGGTACCGGAACTAAAACAAAACACATAATTGATATTCGGCCGATTTTGTTACGTTTGTTACGACCAAAACTAAAACAAACCAAAAAAGACCTACGTGGTTCCGCAAAGTGGCCCAACCAGGACTTTACGGCACCAAATTCTTTAATTGTATTATATAATAATTGTATTCATTAATAACAATTCTTAGGATTTTTGAAAGATTAAAACAAAATTAAGGTTTTGAAAAAAACTTTTGTTTAAAGTTCAAACCGTTAAACTGTTAAAATCAAACCGTAAATACCAGCCGTTTCACCCAACTCAACAAATCTAGGTAATGTTGTTTGTCTTTTTCCAAAATCATAAATAGTATTCAGTTTACATTTTCATCATCAACAACCGAATCAAACTACGAATATTCCTTCAATAAACATTACAAAAAAAGAATAAAAAAAGTCTAGGTTATATTAATAGAAATATAATGGTATTTATTTACCATCATTTAAAAAAAAACGAAAATCAACTCTTAAAATCCACTTTAATGAATGCTTTGGTGGATAAACATCAACTAGTCATTTTTAATAGAAATATAAGCATTTTCAAAGGAAAAAGAAAGATTAAAATTTAAAAAGATTATTAATATTTTAGGTATATTATGTAGTGGTAGGAATGAAAACTAAACTATTTATGTCTCAAGTTCGATTATAAGAGTGTTCGGGTTTGTGGACCTTCGAGCGAGTAGGTTTTCTCCAAAACTGAAGATAGTTTGGAGACGCTTAAGGACTCCATATGGCTGGGTTGGGCCAGCTATCGATGACCTTTTGTTATTAGGTCATCCCATACAAAGTACCAGGGCAATTTTCTATTTAGAAAAAAATTACTCTACATTTTAGTACCTATCGTAATCACGCGCGACGAGGTAGAGAAAGTAAGCATAATTAGCCAAAAGCAGCGGGTTATCGGGTTCTCTTACCAAACCCGCTTGATACACACCCTCCGTCCTCACATGCTCCTCCACATCTTCTTCTTCCTCAATCGTCACCGTCACCGGAGCCACAAACCCACTCATCATCTCCCGATCAATCACACCCTGCATCCTATCAACTTCATCCACAATCCAACTCCACGTCTCCCGTTCACTGTCCAACGAATACGCCAAAGACCGATCAAACGTCTCGTCACCGTCAGTTCCACCGGCAACCGCCGGTAACTTCCCACCGCCGCCGTTGTTTCCACCAATCTACGTCGTTCTTCCACCGGATTTTACAGAAAATGTCGTAATCGATGAAGAAAACTTCCGATAACTAGTTTCCACGGCGGCGGCGGGAGTCGGCGGTGATGTGGCGGTGGTGAAACTGTGTGACATTGAGTGGACGCTGTAATTGGCTAAGAGGATCATGACGTACACCATTAGAGTAGGCGTTTGAGAGAATACTTGCCGGAATAGCCAAACAAAAGACGCGTTCATCTCGTTCTGAACCCTAATTAAAATCTCGTGTAAATCTTCGTAGAACAAAAGCTCTCGGATCTGAATTGTGAAGCTTTGAAGCTCCCGGATGATAAACACCATGGACGAAAATGCCCTCTTCACTGCACAATAACCGAAAACGTCGTAGTTTTGTGTATCTGAGTATTCTGAGCTTGCCGTGACAGCTCGTTTGACCGGCTGGTGGTTTCGCGTTGACTTTGATTGTTTTGTAATCAAATTTGTTCCGTATATGGTGGACTTGAGAAGGAGTTGAGTGAAACGCTGTCGTTTTGATGACTGTGATGATATTGTGTAGGCTAGGGTGTGTTGTGATGGATTCAGACGAATATTCGCCATTTTAGTTGTCATGGAGAGAAGTTGAGATTAATACTTAAAACCTGAAAAAGTAAAGATGAAGCAAAAAAATTTCTATAAAAGGAAGTCAAATCATTAATTTGTCTTCGTATATAATAAAAAAAGGATCCAATTACAATAAAAAATTAACTGATCGGGAGCGTTAATATTGGATCGAGAAACAAAAACCGATGGGAATTAGTACAGTAATCGAGGGAGATTGTAACGAATTAACTGAATGAGGTATTGAGATTTACTGACCTAGAGAAACTGTGTTCTTTATCGCCGGAGTTTATGGTGTTGGTGAATGTTTTCCGGCCAAGTAGGAGGGACAGTGGGTAGACAAGAGAGGTGTGATGGCTATATATATGTGTGTGTATATAGCACGGTAGATTCCTTTCCACATAAAAAATCTTGGCCAACATGAATCAGTCACATCGTATAGTATACTTGTGTGTATTTATTTTAATTTATACCATGTTCAACGTCTTCAGAATCTTGTCGTAACAACCACACACTACACATGAAAAGTAAACAGACTGCTTGTTTAATTTAAACAGCAGAAAACAAGAAGTTTTAAAAACAATTATTAATCCGTCTCTCATAGTACAACAGCAAAGAGTGGTTGCATTGCCGGAGTAGGCTACCGAGCTTGAAAAACACTTTCAAGATCGTTGGAATCAAAATAAATGTTAAGTGTTCTTGATAGCACACAAAGTATCTTAAGATTGTTGATTTCCTCGTCTCATTGAACCAAAGACTCACCTTTGTTTATATAGTGATTAGTGTATAGAAGGAAAAGGTTACCAGAAGTTAAAGGTAGCTTAAGAGTCAACGAAATTAAAACGAAAATAAATGGCATTGGACGTCGTCAATATCATTATTTTGTTTTAATGTTTTGAAACTTCAGCTGCATTTTTTCAGCGTTTGTACTACAATGAAAACTAGTCTGAGAACATCATTATTTCACTTGTCGGCTTAAAGTTTCGACAATTTTAACATCTTTATCATTCATCTTTGCTTCATTGTTAACACGGTTTTGTAGTGAAACTCTTTCAACATAGAACCCCAAATGAAGTACTTAACATTTATATAAAGGCAGTTACATATAAATATTTATGTTCAAAATTAAAAGAAAAAAAATAACATTTCCCTATGTTGTAGCTAAGATCTTGTCAAAGTGATCCAGTAAAGGTTTGTGCGTTACATCTACAAGAAAACTTCCCCATATTGCCTCAAATACAATTCCGGAACTCTAGATCAGCTCGGTTTTATAACACATAAAATTCAAATTCTAATATACCACTATGACTTATAATGGTACTCAATTATTCATGGCTAAACGTAATCTCTTTATGTACTTGCCATACCCTCTTTCCTACACTTTCATTTTCTTCAATAATTTTATTTGACATATTAATATTTACTATCATTATAAAATGTATTTAAAAAATAATGATATAACGCCTTTATAAAACGATAAAACGTTTTGTATATATATATATATATATATATATATATATATATATCTTATCATATGCCTCACACACGACAAGGAGATCATTTAAATATTTTTTGATACGTTCGAATGCATGAAATTAATGTCACATGAGAAAAGAATCAGCTTGTTGATCAAATCGTATATTATTTAATTTGTTTTATTAATGAAAAATGTATTTCTTTCTTAAAGTAAGCTATCTCTAAATATTATTTAAAAACAAAAACACACCCTAAAAGTATTAAAACACTTGTAGAAAAAAAATGTTTTTATTCCTTTTAATTTAAAAAAACGTTTTTTACATAAACAATTTTTTTGTTATTTAGAAAACAAAAAAAAATGTATTATAATATAAAAAAAAAGATTAAAGGAAAAGAAAAACTCTTAAATGATAAAAAAAAAACTGTTTTTAATTAATAATGACAATAAAAGATGACAAAATGACAAAGAATAAATATAAATGTTTAAATTTTTATTAATGTAAAACTTGGGAGAGAAAGTATGTTTAGTAAAAATAAAGGGGATGAGGGTACGTTTAGCAACACCCATTCAAAACTACTTGTATAATGATGAGTAAATCGGATGAAGTTTCAAGTAGCATTTTAACAATGTAAAAGATGGGTAGTGGAAGGAGAACTGAAGGTTTTTTTCGAGGATGATAAAGCTTATATGCCTTGAATGTTTTAAGACATTCTTGAATGTTTTAAGACATTTAATGATCTTCGTTATGGTGTTTTGTTCATCCATGCTATTCACATTGCAGCATGTAAAGGTCAATGACGATGGTCCGAAGCATTATACGGCAGTTTTTAGGTATTACCCATTAGATAAATATATCATAGATAGGGACATTTCCACGTCGACATGTTAAGAGACAATTTCATTAAATACTAGGCATCCTTCTTTAAATGAAGCGCATGTCTTGTTGGTGTGGCCAAGTTATTACCCTTTCGGAAGCTAAATCAATTAAGGACAATTAAGGAGAACTATTGACGTTTTTGCATTAGATGCGCAAATATTTCTCTGATGTAGTGATTAGTGAACATGCTTCATTTAAATATGAAACATGTTTATTAGGGATGAATTCGGTATCGATACAAAATTGTTTTACATTCTATATATATTATTCTTTTTTTGTTTTTAAATTCTCTAATCAACTATACATACGAAATGGTAAAACTTTCTAGGGATACCTGGATACTAGACTTATTATATAAATTCTAAAATTCATGTTGACTTCTTTTGGTAAAATTTTCTCCTTTCAGTTTTACTAACGGGGATCTACTAAAAAGAGAGATATAATGCTTTTATAAAAGATTAATGGCATGTACGTTGTAATCAATAATCGGTTTAAAATTATATAAAAGAAATGGTTTGTTAATATAAACAAATAAATTGTTTGTTTGAAATAAATAACTTTTGTTCGTTCAAAAATAATAAATAAATACTTTTTAACTAAAAATATGTTAGAAATGGACAAACACATAAGAACAAAATGTTGAGATGATGTGGAAAACACCATTAAGAGCATTATCAGAACTCAACAAAATCTCTACTCGTGACTAAATTAGGAGTGACAAATGTGATCTATTGAGTTGAATGAGTTGTATCACAATCTATATAATGGAGAGAAGTTGAGATTAATACTTAAAACCTGAAAAAGTAAAGATGAAGCAAAAAAATTTCTATAAAAGGAAGTCAAATCATTAATTTGTCTTCGTATATAATAAAAAAAGGATCCAATTACAATAAAAAATTAACTGATCGGGAGCGTTAATATTGGATCGAGAAACAAAAACCGATGGGAATTAGTACAGTAATCGAGGGAGATTGTAACGAATTAACTGAATGAGGTATTGAGATTTACTGACCTAGAGAAACTGTGTTCTTTATCGCCGGAGTTTATGGTGTTGGTGAATGTTTTCCGGCCAAGTAGGAGGGACAGTGGGAAGACAAGAGAGGTGTGATGGCTATATATATGTGTGTGTATATAGCACGGTAGATTCCTTTCCACATAAAAAATCTTGGCCAACATGAATCAGTCACATCGTATAGTATACTTGTGTGTATTTATTTTAATTTATACCATGTTCAACGTCTTCAGAATCTTGTCGTAACAACCACACACTACACATGAAAAGTAAACAGACTGCTTGTTTAATTTAAACAGCAGAAAACAAGAAGTTTTAAAAACAATTATTAATCCGTCTCTCATAGTACAACAGCAAAGAGTGGTTGCATTGCCGGAGTAGGCTACCGAGCTTGAAAAACACTTTCAAGATTGTTGGAATGAAAATAAATGTTAAGTGTTCTTGATAGCACACAAAGTATCTTAAGATTGTTGATTTCCTCGTCTCACTGAACCAAAGACTCACCTTTGTTTATATAGTGATTAGTGTATAGAAGGAAAAGGTTACCACAAGTTAAAGGTAGCTTAAGAGTCAACGAAATTAAAATGAAAATAAATGGCATTGGACGTCGTCAACATCATTATTTTGTTTTAATGTTTTGAAACTTCAGCCGCATTTTTTCAGCGTTTGTACTACAATGAAAACTAGTCTGAGAACGTCATTATTTCACTTGTCGGCTTAAAGTTTCGACAATTTTAACATCTTTATCATTCATCTTTGCTTCACTGTTAACACGGTTTTGTAGTGAAACTCTTTCAACATAGAACCCCAAATGAAGTACTTAACATTTATATAAAGGCAGTTACATATAAATATTTATGTTCAAAATTAAAAGAAAAAAAATAACATTTCCCTATGTTGTAGCTAAGATCTTGTCAAAGTGATCCAGTAAAGGTTTGTGCGTTACATCTACAAGAAAACTTCCCCATATTGCCTCAAATACAATTCCGGAACTCTAGATCAGCTCGGTTTTATAACACATAAAATTCAAATTCTAATATACCACTATGACTTATAATGGTATTCAATTATTCATGGCTAAACGTAATCTCTTTATGTACTTGCCATACCCTCTTTCCTACACTTTCATTTTCTTCAATAATTTTATTTGACATATTAATATTTACTATCATTATAAAATGTATTTAAAATATAATGATATAACGCCTTTATAAAACGATAAAACGTTTTGTATATATATATATATCTTATCATATGCCTCACACACGACAAGAAGATCATTTAAATATTTTTTGATACGTTCGAATGCATGAAATTAATGTCACATGAGAAAAGAATCAGCTTGTTGATCAAGTCGTATATTATTTAATTTGTTTTATTAATGAAAGATGTATTTCTTTCTTAAAGTAAGCTATCTCTAAATATTATTTAAAAACAAAAACACACCTAAAAGTATTAAAACACTTGTAGAAAAAAAATGTTTTTATTCCTTTTAATTTAAAAAAACGTTTTTTACATAAACAATTTTTTTGTTATTTAGAAAACAAAAAAAATGTATTATAATATAAAAAAAAAGATTAAAGGAAAAGAAAAACTCTTAAATGATAAAAAAAAACTGTTTTTAATTAATAATGACAATAAAAGATGACAAAATGACAAAGAATAAATATAAATGTTTAAATTTTTATTAATGTAAAACTTGGGAGAGAAAGTATGTTTAGTAAAAATAAAGGAGATGAGGGTACGTTTAGCAACACCCATTCAAAACTACTTGTATAATGATGAGTAAATCGGATGAAGTTTCAAGTAGCATTTTAACAATGTAAAAGATGGGTAGTGGAAGGAGAACTGAAGGTTTTTTTCGAGGATGATAAAGCTTATATGCCTTGAATGTTTTAAGACATTCTTGAATGTTTTAAGACATTTAATGATCTTCGTTATGGTGTTTTGTTCATCCATGCTATTCACATTGCAGCATGTAAAAGTCAATGACGATGGTCCGAAGCATTATACGGCAGTTTTTAGGTATTACCCATTAGATAAATATATCATAGATAGGGACATTTCCACGTCGACATGTTAAGAGACAATTTCATTAAATACTAGGCATCCTTCTTTAAATGAAGCGCATGTCTTGTTGGTGTGGCCAAGTTATTACCCTTTCGGAAGCTAAATCAATTAAGGACAATTAAGGAGAACTATTGACGTTTTTGCATTAGATGTCGCGCAAATATTTCTCTGATGTAGTGATTAGTGAACATGCTTCATTTAAATATGAAACATGTTTATTAGAGATGAGTTCGGTATCGATACAAAATTGTTTTACATTCTATATATATTATTCTTTTTTTGTTTTTAAATTCTCTAATCAACTATACATACGAAATGGTAAAACTTTCTAGGGATACCTGGATACTAGACTTATTATATAAATTCTAAAATTCATGTTGACTTCTTTTGGTAAAATTTTCCCCTTTCAGTTTTACTAACGGGGATCTACTAAAAAGAGAGATATAATGCTTTTATAAAAGATTAATGGCATGTACGTTGTAATCAATAATCGGTTTAAAATTATATAAAAGAAATGGTTTGTTAATATAAACAAATAAATTGTTTGTTTGAAATAAATAACTTTTGTTCGTTCAAAAATAATAAATAAATACTTTTTAACTAAAAATATGTTAGAAATGGACAAACACATAAGAACAAAATGTTGAGATGATGTGGAAAACACCATTAAGAGCATTATCAGAACTCAACAGAATCTCTACTCGTGACTAAATTAGGAGTGACAAACGTGATCTATTGAGTTGAATGAGTTGTATCACAATGTATATAATGGGTTACAATGAGTCAAACTCGAAAAAAGAAAATGATTGAAACGAGTCAAAACTGGCTGAATTTTCTCAAGTTATTTTTATTTTTTTTATGGAACGACAAAAACGAAGGAAACATTTTAGTACTTTTACTTTTTTACTTTTTGATTTATTTTCGAGTTATGATTTTTTACTTTTTTTTGAATTTTTTAGTGAGGGGCTTTTGAAATGGGTCAAAATGGGTTGAGCTTTCAAAAACCCACCTTGACCCATTTCAAAAACCACTCACTAAAAAATTCAAAAAAACTAAGTAAAAAATCATAACTTGAGACATTTCTGGTTCCATAAAAAAAACTTGAGACATTTCAACTCGTTTCAATCATTTTATTTTGTTAGTTTGACTCATTATGACCCATTATATACATTGTAATACAACCCATTCAACCCAATTTGTAACATTTGCCACCCATACTCAGAACTCGATGGAATCTATAAACACATGCTTCCCTTTTCAAGTTTTTGTTTAGAAATGTCTCCTCTTCAAGTGAGTTTAAAAACGTCCCAAACACGAATTTTAAATAAGCTACAAGTGGAAATGTTAGTAAAAAGAAACCGTGCACCTAGACATGTCCGGCCTAGTCCAAATGCGGGATGGGTGACTACACAGAATTCACTGCATGGGGCTCAAAATTTTCAATCTTTTTTATAGTATATATATAATATGAGGAAAGTGAATACAATGTTGTCACATAATTAAGCTTAGACGTGAAACATTTCAAAACTATATAGTTTTGATTAAGACTCTAAAAAATTAAAAAAATCACTTCAATTATTTTCTTGACGAAATACATTTTGTTTTTCTTAAATTATGTCCGCTGACTTTAGCATACCTATATTTTCGTAAATTCTATCAACTGGCTTAAGCAAATCCGAAACTACTTTTCTGGTTTTTCATCAATATATCTTCTTTTGTTATGTATATTTATGTCCTTCTATATATCTATTTCATGTTCTAGATTCAATCATAATATAATTGTTGGGGATATTCTTAGCCTCATGATGATAGGAATTCAAGATATAAATGAAAATTAAATAACAAGAAAGAGTGAAATCGATAAACTGTACGTGAGTTTTAGTTTTATGAAAGAAATTGTTTGGTGGAAAGAAAATGATTAATAAAAACGAACATTTTTGAGTTATAATTGCTATATATTTAAATTAAAAAAAAAACGAAGAAATGTACTTGGCCAAGAAAGATAGTAAAAGGTTAACGTATTCTCTTGAAAGCGGGTATCCCATCAGACATATGATCACATGGGATAGATTCTTACATTTGTTACACATATGGGGTCATCATCAGTTGAATTGGCGAGTAGTTTGTTGCAACATACGTGAATCGAACATGTGTCAAGACTATCGGTATGAGGTACTAATAGCCAAACGAACTGGCGATCGCTTGTGCATTCTCAAGTCACCGATAAAAGTGTGGGGGGGGGGGGGAATCTTGAAAGCCAAACTCACAACCAAACGAATTGGCAATGAGCTTTGCATTGATCAATTATGACAAAATGTATGCCATGCCTATGTTGGAGCAAACTGATCACCAATATAACTGTGATGGCCCTATATCTATAACAAATGCAAGAATCAACCTCCTTGTGGTCATCTGATTGATGGATTACCCACTTCTTAAAAATTTAGAGGTTGATCCAGTCTAACTTGTTAGGTTGAACTAAAAATTGTTTTCAGCTTTACTCAAAACATATTTACCAATAACTTAAGTAGACACGAACCACTCGTTTCACCAGTCGTTTATTCACATGGACCACTTTCATAAGTTTAAATATCACACATGAAAGAAAAATACAATTTGTAAACTTGTAACAACTTTCAAAATTAGACAACTTTCTTAGATTGGATGGCATCTTCCTACTATTACAAGTTAAATATCCAGTTCTAGTCGTTGTCAGGTTTACATAATAATCCTTGACGGGTTTCACAGAAAACTAATCGAAAGACCATGGCCGTTCAAATTTAGGCCGAATATACATTAATAACAACACATTTGTCTATTTTACGAAATTGAAGAAACAGGAATCGTTTTTTCCTCATAGTACGTTGAACGAGAAGTCACATTCTCCTAAATACAACCAAATGTAATGGTGGATCCAGCCACCATCGACGCAAAAGTAGTTATCACGAAAACTTGATGCGTTATTTCCCTTTTGTTTTATTAATTTCCACCAATAAAATTTAAGGCTGGATTTGTACATAGAAGAAGAAAAAAACAAAAAGAGAGAGAAATCATGAGGATTTATATAATGTAAAAAATAAAGGCAGAAAATTAACGATGATTAGATGATAAAATTTGGTCCCCAACTCCCCACCCCCATTTAGTTTCGGAGTTTCCACCAATAAAACATAAGGCTAGATTGATAGATAGGGATAATGGAGAGATGATGAATGATTTCGTCTAACAACAACGTACGAACACAACCATAATTAGATGATAAAATGCGGTCTTACAACCCATCATCACATAGGCAACATACATTAAAGCTATTAAACTCATGTGTTGATGCGGAGACTGTGTGAGAATGCTATTTGTATCAGTTCATTATGATAGGTAGGTTACATACATACGATATGTGGATATACCAATCGAAAAAGAAAACTTTAAACAAAAAAAACGTGGATAAAAATATTATCAGAAAAGCCAATTTTATCAAAATTTAGTATTACTCTTATTAAAATTAACTATTATTAGTTCATTTAAGAAACAAACTTAACTACTATACTTATTAAATACTTAATTCAACTTTGTGAGAGATTTGATCAAATTGTTAAACGGGATGGTTCGTCTACAAAAATCAAATAACTTTAATTTGAGAAAGTAGGAAACAATCATGGCCACCGATCAACAACAATGAGCTGAAATTAAGCTGACATTTTGGTAGATAGAGAGTTGTTTCCAAACTCAAAAAGGGTATATTGGGCAATCTCTGTGTATAAACTCTCAACCAGTCAACCAACAATTGACGAAATCAAGGAGGATCCTATAAAAGAAAGATAAACCGTTTTTCTTTTTCTTTTTTAATAAAAAAAACATTGATATCGTAGCATAACATCAATGCTATTAGAAAACGTATATTCGCATTGTTTTAAAAACATAAATCAACAATGTTTTAAAAAGCCAATCTGGTAAATTTCCATTTTTGCATTGGGCCGATATGGGGGATTCTTCGGAATTGGAATCCTATCCTTGATTAGTTTGATGCAAAGTTATCTAAATGGAAAGCGAATGAGTTGCCATTTGATGAACAATATTTTTAACTCATTTAACATTTCAAGATTTAGTTATTATACTTGCTCACTTAAAAGTGGTTGAATCTCCTCCAACTCACTTGAACTTCAATCCACCCACATGTCCATGTGATCGAGCTTTCAACATCACTTTTTACTATTCCACTAAAGTGTTACCGATTGTCTAGAATTAACCAATGCTACACAATCCGATGATGAGGACCGTGAATTTAGAATATCTTCAAAAATAAACATAATTTCTATTCAATTGATACATTGTGCACATATAGGGAGAGGTGCACAATTACAGAAGCAAATAAAGGGATATACATGGAAGTTACAACAAGTCAACAACTTTGACTAAACATTGATTCTAGAATATTTCATTTATTTGAATAGATCAATCAACGTGATTTGAAGTTGATGCATTTGTGTAAATACACCCCCGCAAGATGGAGGTTCCATCAGAGACTCCAATCTTGGACCGTAACCTTAAAGATGGAGTTCGAGAGAGTGGTTTAGTAAGAGGATTTGCCAGTTGATTCGTTTAATTGATGTGATGAACTCGTTAAGTACCGGCGGTGACTTTCTCACAAACAAAATGATAATCTAAGGCAACATGTTTCATACACGAGTGATAAACAGGATTGGCACACAAGTACGTTGCTCCGGTGTTGTCACAATACAATTTAGGTGAAACGAGCACAAGGAGACCAAGTTCTTTGAGTAGATTTTCAATCCACACGAGCTCGACGGTGACATTTGCAAGTGCTTTATATTCGTCTTCGGTGGAAGACCGAGAGACTGACTTTTGGCTTGCAGATTTCCAAGAAATGATATTGCTACCTAGATAGACGATGTAAGCCGTGGTGGAACGACCGACTCTGGAGACTGTCACACCCCAACCTACGGCGGAAATGCCGGGGCGTGAACTGATTGTCACAGCTCACAAGGTTACTATCATGCAAATTGATAAATGACAATATCTATTTAATTTATTTAAATAAAACAGTTACAGTTAAGTACATCAAGTATAACGTAATTACAACAATGATTAATTAAGTTTATATCCTAAAAAGCATCTCCACGTGATCTTCATCTTGCTAAACAACTAACTGATAACCCGCAAATGCGTATAAAATATATTTTTGTCAACAACACATGTTGAGTGAGTAAAACACCAGTTTAAGACACAACAATAATAGTATATATAATATATAAAGAAAGATGCAAACTGTTCCTGTGAGATAAGCAGTTAAACCATAGCACATACACAAACAATCAACCATAAAGAAAGGGCTAAACCGTTGCCATGCGAATGGGCATTGGTTACCAAAATGAGATGTCGGTGAAACCATTGTGCGTCGGACGCCGGCCACTACGACGGTCGTATGATCATACTAGACTGAGAATATGTTGGACCTCTCCGAATCCGGTTCAAAAAAAGCAAGTAAGCAAATAACAAGTTAGGCATAAATTGATATACACACAAGGATTAAACAGTTGTGGTTTTGAATACTAGATAGTATATAAATACTGTAAATACGCATAAGTCCCCAAAACGGTTAAAAATGAGTTAAAATGGGGAGTGAGATACTCACATGATCGGATGAACGGAATATAAATGAAGATGATGAGAGAGATGAACCATTCGGGATATACCGTCAAGGATTCCTAGTTAAATAAAATGAGTTAATTATAATGATATAACGTTCTTTAATGACTTAAGATGTTGATGTGATTTGAGTTATGATTGGGATTAGGATGTTTATTAATTGATCGATGGGTTTCTATTGTTATTATTAAATCAATATTATTAGTTATCATGAATTCGCAATATTTTAACTTAAAAATTTATAAATACTAGTAACATAAAATCTATAATTAAAACGTGAGATATAATATACTTACATAAATATTGAATAAATAAATATTGCAATTATATTAATAATTATGACTTGCAGTATATTAAATACTTTAATACCAACGTTAAAGCATACATTTATCTTACAATATGTATCTTGAAATATTTAACAAAAATCAAATTTTATTTTACACATATAAATATAATTAATACGTTTAAGATGGTTACAATTTTTAAAGAATGGTACATATATGTGTGTGTGTGTATATATATATATGATATTTTTATATTAATATAAATAAATTTATAAAGGTGTTCAACGACTAGAAGGCACCAATAATGATGTCGGGTTTTAATTAAATAACGATGATTTGTTATTATTTAAATGTACCTATAATACATACGTACATATATACTTACATACATATATATATATATATACACACACAAGTAAACAAAAACTTTTAATGAGGTTTGCCAAGAGCCGTAAATTCTAAGGTGACGGTTTTAATAAAAATAACATTTATTTTATATCTAATATCTATTATAATAAGTTTATAAATTAATTTAACCATAAAATGATTAAGAAAACAAAAAAATACAGAAAAGCCACGTCCAGGGGGCTCGAACCCGCGCCCCTGGTCGGCTCAAATACTGCACACACCCAATTAAACCTACTGAACCAAACTCACAATTGGTTAAAGGATGAAAACTAATTTATACATACAAGACAGATTTATCCCCAATCTAGTTATAAACCCTAGATTCCTTAATCGATAAATATGTTATGTTTTGATTTAATTAACATTAGGGTTATAGTACTACAGATTACAACGAACATGATACACACGTTGATTACCTTAGTCGTTATGGAATTAATGATGAACGGCTAACAAGACCCGACGGCCCAAAACGATGACCAGAAACCATATATGCAGGCCACAACAATACAATTAAATATGTGGGTTTAATTGGCGATGGGTTGAGGAGGCTGCGTCAGCGTTTAATCGACTTATAACATTCGTTTTATAGTAAATTGAATTTAGGGTTCTTGGTTTAGGAAAAATTAAGAGATCTGAACTAGATTGGTGTAATTTGTCTTAATTCCTTTCGCTGATGGGCCGCATAATACTCGAATATTCGAGTTTCCACAACGATTTTGAACTTGAAAAACGTATTGATCACGAATTAAGATCGGGTTTATATGTGGGAATGTGGGTCGGGTTCTAAGGTCTGGTTGAACCATGTTTATTAGGGTTTTATATATAATAATATTAATAATAAAAGAAAAATAAAGTAATCAAAATTTTATTTTAGTCCCCAAGGTTTGAGGATGGAAACATAATTGGGTAAAACTTTAACTTTAGGGTGAAAATTGCCAAGCTTTGCAAGTTATATACATATATTACATTATTATAACAAATAATTAACTCGATAATTGCGATAAAATTTCCCGAACATCAAGATGCGTCAAGTAATAGACAATAATAATTTAAATGAAAATATCCGAGTTGTTACAGAGACGCCTCCCCAATCATAGTTGGAAAAGGCAGCGAGCTCCATGGGAGACTTTTTATTCAAAAACAAACCATGATAAATTATTCCCTTGAGATAACGAATCAAGCGTTTTAGAGCTTGCAAGTGCGTTTGAGTTGGTTGATGCATGGATTAGAGCTTGTTGACAGCAAAAGAAATATCCCGGCGTGTGAAAGCACGATACTGAAGAGAACCTACAAGCTTACGATACGGCGTTGGGACCACTTTAGGACTTGAGAACTTGAGAAGAACCATCTTCAAGTGTTAGAACTTGAAAAGAACATAGGGGTGTGGTGACCGATTTGGCTCCATCCATGTGATGCATGGTTAAAAGATCATGGATATGTCCGTGTTGAGACAAAAACAAACCATGTGTATAGGTATGAGTTCGACTCCTAAAAAATGACTTGGATACCCTAAGTCTTTCACCGAGAACTTAGATGCAAGGCTCTTAACAAATTCATTCATGAACCCATTGTTGTTTCTTGTCAAGATACTATCGTCAACATAAACCAAAAAATATCACATGCTACCGTTTCGATTGTAGACAAAGAGCGAGGCATCCGCAAGGGATTTGGTGAACCCAAAATCAATCAAAAAGGAAGTGAGAGCCACATACCATGCACGCGGTTCCTGTTTTAAACCGTATAAAGACCGGTGTAGTTTGCAAATGTGGTTCGGAAGTTGTGGATGAGTGTAACCGGGAGGTTGAACCATGTATACCTCCTCTTGCAAATGCCCATGCAAAAACAGATTATTTATGTCTAGTTGGCGTTAGGACCATCCCCGAGATAAGGCAATGGCAAGTACCGTTTGTATGGTCACGGGTTTGGTAACCGAACTAAAAGTATCGAAATAGTCCTTAGTGTAACCTTGTAAGAAGCCTCTGGCAACAAGTCGTGCCTTATATTTTTCAACGCTACCATCAAGTCGGCGCTTGATTCGAAAAACCCACTTACATCCAATCATTTTCTAGAAGAGGGAGCAACGAGTTCCCACGTTTGATTTCGGAGTAAGGCGTTATACTCATCATCCATATCCATACGCAAAAGTGGGTCTTTATATGATTGAAGGTAGGTATTTGGTTCGAGGGTTGGAGGAATAGGGTGAACAGTGGTGGTGTTGACAAAATTTGAATTGTAATATTTGGTGTTGGGTTTCCTAGTTCTAGGAGGTAAAGGGGATGGTGCGGATGGCGATTGTGTGGACGAAGCCGTTGGTGGGGTGGGTGGGTTTGAAGTGGTATCCGAAGTTGATGAGGAGGTGGCAGAAGCATAGTTAGGCGGGTTATCACACGAGGTAGAGGCATAAGGAGCATAGGTGGTGGAAGGGAAATTAGTAGTGATTGGATCATGAGAGGAGGAGGTGATGGATGGGTTAGAGTTTTCATGATTGGGTGTATGAGTTGTAACAACTCGGTTTTTTTTTCCATTTTAGTTTACCCGACCCGTTTTAAGTTCGGAAATTTTAATCATCAAAGCATCACGCTATTTTAGATAATATTATTTATAATAATTGTTATTATATATATATATAACAACCTTGATTTATATTCAATTTTGACCCTAAATAATACTTTAGCCTCTTTTTTGATTCCAACTTCATACAATAGGGACTAAATAGCAAACTTGTTATGTTATTTTATTCCTTATACCCATTAACCCATATCCAAAACCCAAACTCGTGACCCGTATATCGAACCCGTATACCAAATACCTTAACATGGACCCCAATTTTCGTATCAAACTTGGAAATCAAATCATGTATATGATATTCTTACTTAATTCGGCATAACCGAATCTTTTAATTAACAAAATCCGTTAATTACGCGTATTGACATGATTGTTAAACCGTCTTTACCTTAACTCGCTAATACACCTTAGAAGCAATAATATTTCAATTACACGCGGCTGCACATTCTCTCACATATCGTCAACCAAAGCCCTAACTCTAATTGGGTTATCGCAACCTTAATTTGCAGTTCGTGATCTTGTTCTTGGCCTGCCCTATTGGATCAATTAAACCTCGAATTCGTAATCGTAAAGGTAATTGTTTGATATGTATCAGTTCGTTTTCATCAGTTCGTTAATAACCCTAACGTTAATTCAACAAAAACATAACGGATTAATCAATTGTATAATCTAGGGTTCTTGGATAATTGGGGGCTTTTATAGCTTTTGGTTAAAAACGATTATTTTCAGATTCTAAGAGACTCGCACCACAGCTCAGCTGGTGGTGTGTATTAGTTTATACCATTGAGCCGGACAGGGGTGCAGGTTCGAGCCCCCCTGGATGCGGCTTTTGTATTTTGTTTTCTTAATTATTTTTTTTATGGTTTAATGGATTTATAATAAATATTAAATACAAAATAAGTGATATTTTATCAAACCGTCTTAGAGTTACGTTTCTTGTCAAATAAATCTCGTTGTAAGTTTTTGTAAATGTATGTATACTAATAATAAACCTTATCTAAAACCCAACATTATTAGTGATTTTCTCGTTGTTGAACGCACGTATGAATTTGCTTACATTATACATGTATTATTCTTTAAACAAAAATAATATATAACGAACATGCTAAACGTGTCATCTATATTTATATCCTTAAATTTTTCGTTAAAGGTTCCAATGTATGTATTTGGTTATAATTCTTCAGTTAAAAACGTTTATGCTATAATTATTTATTTAAAGCATATATTTATACTTAATTATTCAATTATTATATCTTAGATGATATCTAATCAAATTATTTTACTTAATTTGCGTATTTAATTGTTTATTTATTTAGATAATTTATAGCTTAATTCTTTAAAATTATTTAAATAGATGGATTTTATATTTTATCAATAATAATCAATGGTATTTTATAAATAATAATAATTAATCATCTTAAATATATGACAAACAATGATATTAATCTTTGTAATAATAAGTACCCGTAGAAACCAATCGTTCAATAAATAACATCACAATCCCAAAACATAACTCAACACACATCGAAATCCTAAATTCATTATACATGTTATGTAATTTATAACTAATTTATATTATCATATTTAACTAGGAATTCTTATCGGTGTATCCCGAAGGGTTCATCTCTCTCACATCATCATCACTTGATCATTTGTTCATCCGTTAAGGTGAGTAATCATTCCCCTATTTTACTTGTTTTCAAATGTTTTGGGGACACTTGCGTACCATATATCGAATTATTTATCTTATTATTTCTCAAACGCCAACTGTGATCTTTGTGTTGTGTATCAATTGAATGACTACATGTTACTTGTTATTTGCTTACTTGCTTACTTGAATCGCATTCGGAGATGTCCAACATAATCTCATTATAGTATGATCATACGACCGTCGTAGTGGCCGGAGCCCGATCGCATTGGCAATGGTTTCACCGACACTCATTACTTGCTCAACGATTTCATTGTTTATACTCAAAGATAACAGTTTTGCTTATGTTTATTCTATTATTTATATCATTATATATATTACCATTTTTGTTTGTGTCAAAACTGGTGATCTACTCACTCAAAATGTGTTGTTGACAAATATATATTTTGTACGCATTTGCAGGTTATAGAATTGGACTGCTTATCGAACTGAAGCTCACGTAGAGATAACTTTAGGATAGTTAACATATAAAAGCATAGTTGTTTTTGTATTTGTAATTTTATATATTTTTGTTGTATTTAAACGTTGTTTGATAATAAATAAATTAATTAGATATTGTCGCATTATAATTTCATGATAGTACCTTGAGAGCTTTGACAATCACCTCACGCCCCGACATTTCCGCCTTAGGTTGGGGTGTGGCAGATTGGTATCAGAGCCGAAGGTTTAAGATAGGGCGTTAGTGGTGCCTTAGTAACATGCTTAGGAGCCCCATACGTGCTTATTTGTTTACCTGATGTGTTCTATTTGATTGTTTACAGCTTACATAATTACTTGCTAGGCTAAGTACTTATTTAATTGTTTATTTTATTTGTCATGCGCACACACAGTTCCGAAGCTATGCTTCATTCTCAACTTATTTTATTACTCCGAGACTGTGTCTCATTCTCAAAATATTTTTCTTTTATAACTCCGACGCAATGCCTCATAACCAAGATATATATTTACATTTAAATTTTTGTTGATTGTTTTCGTTGACGGGAATTTCTTTTAGGATTTCCTAAGTTTTGCTTTTACCTTTTAAGCGTTTAACGTAATCAGTTAACGGTTATATTTTTCCATTGCGTTTACTATTATTATTTTATTACTTTTTAAATGTTTAGTCGGGTGAAAAATCCATGGGACGCCATGAACACACCAACTATTCATTTTCACAATTATTATATTTACGATATTTGGTTGGAGCATTATCACGCGTGGTGATACATCGATAAACTTACGTTATTTATTATTATTTGTTTATGTATTTGAAACAAGTTATCAATCGACTTAATTACTTAATTGAAACTTTCGTTACTTGTTTAGTTGTTTGTACGTTTGATTTCATTTGAAACAACCTATTATATTATTTGGTTACTCAATTACTTAATTATTCAATTACATGGTTACTTAATTACTTAATTATTCATTTACATGGAACCAAGACTTATTGATTCAATTCATTCACATACTCACAAATATTTTCATTCTCATTATGGAGCACAAATTATTCACTCACTGGGACTCTGTTATCACAAGTCCATTTAAACAATTTACTATTTAATTATCTAATCGGTTATTTCGTACTCATATTATCACATTCGCAAATTATTAAGAGCAACTGATAACTATTTTCTCATGCGTATATTATAACATCCTCAAACTATCAAATATAATAAGAGTATTATTAAATACCTTAATATTTAAACAATATTCCTCATGTTCACGATTATCACGTTATCAATTAACGAACTTATCACAACTAACTCAATACCCCGAATAACTGTAAGTCCCGACTCTGGATCACTACAATATGATATTAACTAAACGAGTATTGGTGCGGAAAACCAACACTCGGTGATTCAAGAACACTAATAACACAGTAAAAGTAACACAAAATTTGCTTCAAAACACACGTATATTACTGAATATGCCGGGTGCTTAAGCACTTACAATACTTGATAAATAATACTATGAATGAACAACCTCTAGTTCTGCTCACTCTCTGCTAATGTGAACAACCCCTACCCTATACATTATGTAAACTATATATAGGGAAACCAAACACCTAGGACCATATTAATCACAAGCCCACCGAGAACTCTTTGGAGTTCTCGGTTTACATAGCTAACCCGTAGCCCAGCCCAATAAACACATAACTAAGCTCAAACCACAAATATGGACCCAACAATAACTATCAATTACATCTCAGTTATCACCCTCAAATTTTAAGTATTAACATTTTAATTTGTTATGCTTCGATAAAATCTCATATCAAATCACCTCATTGATTATATCATCTACTTAACAAATTGTCGTATAGATGATCTCATTTAAATTCTGACTTATCCTTAAGTCATGATTAACGCTAGCACAACTTATGTCGAATTTCATTTTTTTCCTTAATAACTAATAAGAGATTTACACAACTTATTATTTATAATCATTTAATCTTAATTTACATAATTATATAATGATTTCTACATCAAACAATATAGATCATATATTCTCTACACTCGCTTTATGACCATAAGTACAGTCAAAGAGATAGCTCCTACAATCTCTAGGGTATAAATTCTAACTCAAAACGCTAATGCAATCAATTTAATCTTGTTCCCTAATTTCTTTCAGAGAAATTTCTATTCATTTACCCTTCCTCACCCTCATAACGACGCATTATTCTTTACTAATTCACGCCGAGTTCAAATTATACCGGCACCGTACCGTACTACCCATGCTCATTTAGCTTAAACCTATCAACTCTATGCCTTTCAGTCTTTCGTTATGTAACAAGGTCGTTTTCGCTTATTCGAGTCTAGACATGCAAGACTTAATTTTATCAAGCTTACCTTAGTCAAACCTCATTTTCACAAACCTATTCGAGGTGCCCCAAATCATTCGATCCCAATTATTTAAGTTTTCATAAGCTCAATTAACATAGGTGTTTTGAATTAAACCAATCGTAGTTATGTTTTCACAAAGAATATTTCTATCGTCTTCATCATAATCGTCTAAACGTATTTTGTATTCAATTATACCTTAAATGATTATTTGTCTAAATTAGTTATTTTGGAACAAACCCAACTTGAAAAATCCATCAATTTAAGTATCTTTTTCGCATACAATAAAATTTTTCTTACCTTTCCAAAGACCAATATCGTTGGTTGCGTACGTATCTATACGTTTGGTTTTGCTTAATCAAAATTATAGGATCTGGTTCATTAACATTTCGTCAACTAATCAAAATATTTAGATTCACATAAATCGAAACATTTTTTTTTCTTTTCTTTTTCAATTATAAAAGACACAATTTCGATAGTCAGTTATTAGTTGACCATATTATTCAATTTGTCTTTTCTCATTTACCTTGTTTGCTTATTAAATTATTGACAGCGTGTCAATTTCTACTCTCAACTTTGATTTTTAATATTTTCGTACGTCGTGTATTTATTGATCTCGTGCATTACAAGTTACCTTTCATCTAGTAAATTTTATCGTTGAAATTGAAATGTTATAGTTCTATTATTAATTGAACTTGTCATTATTTAAACAAAATTATTTCCGCTATGGAATTTTATTTTTCATTATTTAAGTAAATTTTCACTATTAAAAAAAATGAATTTCATTGAATTCCCATGATGATTTAATTGGAATTTTATTATTAATTTTCACTATTATCTAATTTTAAAGATTTAATTTGAACAACACTATCTCGGTGATTCGTGAATATCCGCTTCCCAGTTTCATCTATTTACAGTTTGTTTGTATACATAAATTTTTGCATTAATATTTTTGCATTCTCAATTACTACTACCAGTACTTTAATATTTTAATTTACCTCATTTTAAATACACAATTGCGATATTTCAATGATCGTATAAAGTTCTCCTTAAATTTCATGAGTTTCTCATTTAACTAAACTAAATTCCTCAAAGTCTTCGTATAATCTTGTTCAAATTTATACTCACGGTCTAAAGAATTCTATCTCTAACGTTGCAATATTTAAAAATTTCACAAGTTATTATTCGTCTACAGTTATCAATTAATTCCTTCATAAACTTTTGTTGATGTTATCCTTGAAATCATAGAATTTTTGGTAATTTCACTTAAATTTGTTAGTTGGCTCGTATCCCCACTCTCTTTCTTCACAATCGATCTTGTCGACTCACCATATATCCCAACTTCAATGTTTCTGTTTCTCTTAACTTTTAAGTTACTTTAATATTTTCACTAATTTCATTAATCAAACTTGAAAGTTCACATAAATTGCGTTATTAGAAATATTTTATATAATCTTTTGATTTTACACTTATAATAAATCAACTCTCAATGGTCTTAATATGTTAACACTTTCTTCATATTTATAATAAATTAATAACTTTTCTCACAAAATCATGCCTTTCAAATATTTTGTAAACCACACGATGAGACGAGTTATGTGGACCATCCGATGACCTAAGTAATTATGGAGGCCTACATAATTATCGAAGTTCTCGCATGGAAATCATAATGCGTGCAATTGTGTGTCATAATATAGAACCGAAAGCAGTTTGGATAACGGTACAAATGTAGAGATGATAAGGACATGGTGGATACGCCGCTGGTACATCCTATATATAAGTGGTCTTATCGGATTTTCATTTGAAGCATTGTTTTAACTACTCAAAGTTCTGTGTCATGATACATTTTTGTATTATATTTAAAATTTTCCTTTCCTCAAAATTTAATGGTTTTGTTATAGTATCCTTTAATTTCGAGACGAAATTCCCTAAAGTAGGGGAGACTGTAACAACTCGGTTTTTTTTCCATTTTAGTTTACCCGACCCATTTTAAGGTTGGAAATTTTAATCATCAAAGCATCACGCTATTTTAGATAATATTATTTATAATAATTGTTATTATATATATATATATATATATAACAACCTTGTTTTATATTCAATTTTGACCCTAAATAATACTTTAGCCTCTTTTTTGATTCCAACTTCATACAATAGGGACTAAATAGCAAACTTGTTATATTATTTTATTCCTTATACCCATTAACCCATATCCAAAACCCAAACCCGTGACCCGTATATCAAACCCGTATACCAAATACCTTAACTTGGACCCCAATTTTCGTATCAAACTTGGAAATAAAATCATGTATATGATATTCTTACTTAATTCGGCCTAACCGAATCTTTTAATTAAGTAACAAAATCCGTTAATTACGCGTATTGACATGATTGTTAAACCGTCTTGTCACACCCGGCCCTAACGGCGGAAACAGCCGGGCGCGCGCGAGTGGGAATTGATAATCAAGCACGGGTCATTGCAAACATTCAAATAAATTTTTCCATTGCGCATGAAATGTCTAGTACAAAATACATTACATTGTTTAGAATTACATATAAAAACATCCACATATGAAAAACGTTGAAGATTTCCGCGCCATATCCCCTTACACGGCGGGAACAACCACGCGTGTGGAAGGGATAGAACTAAAATCTTCCAAAAACCATTTTTATAGATGTTCTGCGTGAAGTGCTCTATGTGTGACTCCATGCGCTACTAATTATCACCTGAAAGACACGTAAAAACATTTGAATCAGTATAAACTGAGTGAGTTCACAAGTTTTGGTGACTTGATAAATCGTATTGCATCATATCCTTGATAAAACCGTATTGAAACATATTTCTGATAACATCATTAAAACATATGCTTGATAAAACCGTCCCGCGGGTTACGCGCGGACATTTCTGAAAACCGGGCTCGTCCATGCAAAGTGGCGCTGCCACTACGAGCTAAAACAATACCGTCCCGCGGGTTACGCGCGGACGTTTTGCTCGGAAAACTAGGCGCTCGTCCGTGCAAAGAGGTGCGACCCCTACGAGCGGGCTTTACCAGTAGTACTACCCCATGACCATACTAGGCACTCGTCTATGCAAAGAGGTGCGACCCCTACGAGTGGGTTGATCAAACACAGTAGTCCCTACCCTTAGAGTTCCACTGACGAGTGATCACTGTCTAAAACTTGCGCACTTACATTGAAAACCAAGATAAACACCATGAACAGATAATCGTTTGCATTGCTTGTAAATATACCATGATAAAACATAATTTAAACACGTGTCCCTCGCCCCGAAAACAGTTTAAAAACAGTGAAAATAGGGGCTGTGAGACTCACCTGTGATTCTTGTTAAGCGATGGTTTAGAGAGAGATTAAACGAGATTTGGTTTCCTGATGTTAGCCTCGAAATTGGAAGTCTAGAATATGTTTAAATAACAAGAAATATGTATATTAAGATCAAGAAATCGAAGAATATAAGGGTTGGTCAGGAAAGTAAATCTCAAGACTAAAGTTTCGGCTTACCTAGCGATGGAACTGGAAACGGATGCTTGGGAGGTGGTTAGTGCAGAATTACAGGTTTAAGAGAGGAGTTTGAAGTGTGTTTGTGTGATATTTTTATTCATGAATTGATACTTATTTATAGGCAAATTCAAGGGAACACAATCCCTTGATTTAGGGGATTGAAATCTTATTTATATTGAGTGTAATGATGACAAGGTATGGGGTTTATTATTATTATTTATTTAGGGATGGGGGTGATGGTCCTAGGGAGTAGTTATAAAGATTCTGATGGATTTGACAGTACATGCAGGACTGTGGTTGGTGAGAGTAGGTGCGGCTGGCAGCTGACATTTCGTGTTACAGTATACTTTTCCTGGTACTGTTGTCAGTGTGCAGTCAAAAGGTAAAAATCTCTGAAACACGCAACTGGTTCTTTCTGGGCGGGGGTAATCCCCTTACATCTGAAGAATAGACTAAGTGTTTTGTGCGTGTAGCCTTGCGCGTATAGCCTTCTGCGTGAAGGCCATTTCTTTGAACGTTGTGGGTCCGGCGGCTCCAGTTGGTCTTCGCGCAAGCGTCCTTGTAACGAATCCTGCGCGTATCACTGCGCAGGCGTCCTTATAAGGAATCCTGCGAGTCCATCTGGCTCTGCTGGAACCAGCGCTCTCAGAATTTATTAACAGGGTGAACTTTTGGATTTAAGCGAAAAGGTGGTTGGTTTCTGTGCAGACGTTCATGCGTAAAGGGTTTAGTTTTAAGGTGTCCCGCGAGGATTCTTCCCGCAGGTGTCGTATATAACTCCTTTTTATTTGATGCGGGTAGGTGCGTAACCTTCTCGTAGTCAGGGACGTTGAGTTTCATTTGTAGATTCTCCATGAGGTCTTGGTATTTCAACATAGTGATCTGTTATGTTGAAGTCAATTCCATCTTGGAGCTTCAAACAAACTAGCTCTCAATGTTCCCGCCATGCGGGGAGGTTAGTTCTCTTTTTCCGCGCGCGCATAAATGATTTGGGTCTTAATTAGGAAATTAGGATATTGTTTGAACATAGTTTTACTTATTGATCATTGAAGAGGTATGCAACCCATTAGACAGAAACGACATAAAATTAAGTTATGAAAACACAAAACCTGTGCGCGTGGCGCACATAACATATACCCGCGCTGATCCTAACATGGCGCGCATCGCATCCGCGCATGGCGCATATAACATATGCCCGCGCTGATCCTAACATGGCGCGCATCGCATCAGCGCATGGCGCATATAACATATGACCGCGCTGATCCTAACATGGCGCGCATCGCATTCACAATCTCCTAATAATTAGGTTGATTACTTGGTTTATGGGATTGGGAAATTACCGGGTGTCACATTCTCCCCCCGTTAGAAGAATTTCGTCCCGAAATTTAGGAGGTGTCGCTGGTAGGAGCTATTCTTTGGAAGAGGTATGGGTACTTTTTGCGCATTTGGTCTTCTCTTTCCCAAGTGAATTCAGGTCCACGCTTTGAGTTCCATTGAACCTTTACTAACTTGATTCGGCTTCTTCGCAACTTTTGTTCTTTCCAATCGGTTACTGCTATAGGCTCTTCCACGAAGTGTAGCTGTTTGTCGATATGAACCTCGTCCAATGGTAAAATTAACGTTTCATCAGATAAGCACTTCTTGAGGTTGGATACATGAAACGTGTCGTGAACTCCACTAAGTTCGGCGGGTAATTGGAGTTTATAAGCAACTGGACCGATCCTTTCCAGGATCTCAAATGGTCCGATGTATCGCGGATTTAACTTTCCTCGCTTGCCGAAACGGGGGACTCCCTTCCATGGAGAGACTTTCAAAAGTACTCTATCCCCTACTTGAAATTCCAACGGTTTTCTTCTCACATCTGCATAGCTTTTCTGTCTGTCGCGCGCTGCCTTAAGGCGATCCCGTATCTGGAAAATTTTGTCTGTCGTTTCTTGGATCAATTCTGGACCAGTCATTTGCTTGTCACCCACTTCAGCCCAACACAGTGGGGACCTACACTTGCGCCCATACAAGGCTTCAAATGGCTCAGCCTTGAGGCTTGTGTGATAACTGTTATTGTATGAAAATTCAACCAATGGGAGATGAGTATCCCAGCTACCTCCGAAATCGATTGCGCACGCGCGCAACATATCTTCTAATGTTTGAATGGTTCGCTCGCTTTGTCCATCCGTTTGGGGATGATAAGCCGCACTCATGTCAAGACGAGTACCTAAAGCCCCTTGTAACGATCTCCAAAATCTTGAGGTGAAACGACTATCTCTATCAGAAATGATGGATACCGGAACTCCGTGTTTTGAAACTACTTCTCGAATATACAATCGGGCTAACTTTTCCATCTTATCGGTTTCCTTGATCGGCAGGAAGTGTGCTGACTTAGTTAGCCGGTCTACAATAACCCAAATCGTGTTGTAACCCCCAGGTGTCCTTGGCAGTTTGGTAATGAAGTCCATGGAGATTTGTTCCCACTTCCACATGGGAATTTCTGGCTGTTGAAGCAACCCCGACGGTTTCTGGTATTCAGCCTTCACCTTCGAACACGTCAGGCACTTACTGACATACGTCGCGATGTCGCCCTTAAGGTTGGGCCACCAATACAGCGCTTTAACATCTTGGTACATCTTGTCTGCGCCAGGATGTACGGAATACCGCGTTTTGTGAGCTTCGTTTAACACTTGCTCGCGCAATCCTCCCTTGAGAGGGACCCATATGCGGTTAGCAAAATATCGAGTGTCGTTCTCTTTGAGCTCCAAATTCTTAATCATACCCCCAAGGGATTCGTTCTTGACAAACTCTGATTTCAAGGCTTCTTGTTGAGCTTCTCGGATGCGGGTAGTGAGGTCTGCGCGAATGGTCAATCTTAGAGCCTTAACTCGTAGCGTCTTTGCTCGCTCTTTCCTACTTAAAGCGTCTGCTACCACATTCGCCTTTCCAGGATGATACTTTATTTCGCAATCATAATCATTCAGTAATTCAATCCATCTTCGTTGCCTCATGTTTAAATCCTTTTGATCAAATATATGTTGAAGGCTCTTGTGATCCGTAAAAATCAAACACTTTGTACCATAAAGATAATGGCGCCAAATCTTTAGCGCGAAAACAACTGCTCCAAGTTCCAGATCATGCGTTGTATAATTCCTTTCATTGGCCTTGAGTTGACGAGAGGCATACGCTATGACTTTGTTTCTCTGCATAAGGACACATCCGAGTCCTTGATGTGAAGCGTCGCAGTAGACGACGATGTCGTCCGTCCCCTCAGGTAGCGACAAAATTGGCGCACTACATAACTTTTGCTTTAACATTTGAAACGCTGCTTCCTGGTTTTCGCCCCAATCAAACTTCTTATCTTTCTGAGTTAGCGCAGTCAGAGGTAAAGCTATCTTGGAGAAGTTCTCAATGAAACGTCGATAGTAGCCAGCTAGTCCTAGGAATTGCCTCACCTCAGTTGGTGTTTTTGGCGTTTCCCAATTCTCGATGGCTTTGACCTTGGAAGGATCGACGTGTATTCCTTTCTCGTTTACAACGTGACCGAGAAAGTGAACCTCTCTAAGCCAAAACTCACATTTAGAAAACTTTGCATACAACTTTTCTTCCTTCAGCAACTCCAAAATTAATCTCAGATGTTGTTCATGCTCAGCTCTGGTTCGGGAGTAAACCAGAATATTATCTATAAATACAATCACAAACTTATCCAAGTATGGTTTGCACACACGGTTCATCAGATCCATGAATACAGCCGGCGCATTAGTTAGCCCGAAAGGCATCACTAAGAACTCATAATGGCCGTATCTAGTTCGGAAGGCTGTCTTCGGTACGTCTTCCTCATGGACCCTAAGCTGGTGGTAACCTGACCGTAGATCTATCTTCGAGTAATAACTGGATCCCTGCAACTGATCAAATAAGTCGTCAATCCTCGGTAAGGGGTACCGATTCTTGACTGTCAGCTTGTTCAGTTCCCTGTAGTCAATACACATTCTAAATGAACCATCATTCTTCTTTACAAATAGTACTGGAGCTCCCCAGGGTGAAAAGCTTGTGCGTATGAAGCCCTTATCCAATAGTTCCTGCAACTGATTGGATAGCTCTTGCATCTCGGATGGAGCTAGTCGATAAGGTGCTCGAGCTACTGGTGCAGCTCCTGGAACCAAGTCGATTCGAAACTCGACTTGTCGCGGTGGCGGTAATCCGGGCAAATCTTCAGGGAAAACTTCTGGAAATTCGCGCACCACTGGTAAGTCCTCAATCTTTCGCTCATCTCCTTTCTTCTCTACTACGTGCGCCAGGAAGGCGTAGCATCCTTTCCTCAGGCACTTGCGCGCCTTTAGACACGAAATGAGTTTTATCGCAACTCCACTTCTTTCCCCTTGAATTACTAAGGTTTCTCCGCTCAACAGTGGGATCCGAACCTGCTTCTCATGGCAAATAACTTCCGCGTGGTTCTCGACTAACCAATCCATGCCTACCACAATGTCAAAGCTTCCCAAGTCTATTGGCAATAAGTTAATATTGAATCCGTGACCTCCCATGACCAATACACATTCCTCAGTCCTCTCGTTCGCGCGTATCTGCCTACCATTGGCTAGTTCTATAGTATAAGGCGTGTCTAGCCTACTGGTTGCTAGGCGTAGGGAGTTTTTAAACTCAGTGGATATGAAACTTAGGTCAGCGCCAGTATCAAATAAGACAGATGCAAAATGGTCGTTAAGTAGAAACGTACCGGTTACCACATTCGGTTCTTCTTTTGCTTCGCCCGCGCTGATCACAAAGGCTCTCCCGCGAGCTTGGTTTCTCTTTTGCGGGCAATCCCGACTGAAATGTCCTGGCTTCCCGCATGCGTAGCAGTTGTCGTTTGCTCCAGCTTCCTTCTGGCAGTTTATCGCCTTGTGCCCTGGTCTGCTACATTTGGCGCATACGATGCTTGCGCATTCACCCTCGTGGTGATACTTGCATCTGCTGCACCATGGGCGAGGCCCATTGTACCCTCTTCGTGGTGGCTCCACGGCTTGTATCGCGTAAGCCCTTACGCTCTCCTGTTTCTTGAATGGTGGTTGCTTGGAGTCGGACCCTCAGTGGTGAGAGTTCCATTTTCTCTTGGAGTCAGAGGTTCGCTGCTCGTTCCCGCGCGAGGTCAACATGCCCGCACGGACCGTATCTCTTGTAAGAGTGATGGCCCGCGCCACTGCCTCATCAAAGGTTGGAGGCGCTGCGGCATTGAGCGGAACCCTGATAACATGGGGTAACCCAAAAATATACCTCTCTATCTTTTTCTCCTCCGTGTTCGCCATATCCGGCACCATCTGGCAAAGTTCGTTGAATCGGTTGTTGTAGGCGTCGATATCAGTTCCTATCATGGTGTGGTTCCAAAATTCCTGCTGTAGACTCTGAATTTCGGCGCGAGAGCAGAACTTTTTCATCATCATTTCCTTCAGCTCCTCCCAGGTCTTGTGGAGAGCAACTTCTCGTCCCAATGTTTTCACTTGAAGCTTCCACCAAGACGAGGCCGCTTCTTGGAACATGCAGGTCGCGTAAAGGACCCTTTGATTTTCACTACACCCGCTAATGGAGAGAACTGTCTCCATTTTGTCGATCCAGTTGTAGAGCCCAATGGCCCCTTCGGTGCCCTTGAATGGCCAAGGCTTACAGGCCATAAATGTCTTATAGGAGCATCCTTTGTCCAAAGCTCCTGATTCGGGTTCTGGGGTTTCGGTCTCTTGACGACCCTGACTTGATTCGGCCTTGCTGGCCTCATGCGTTGCGATCGCCTGTGTGATTATTTCTGCGAGTTCCTCGGGTGTCATGGTAATTCCCTTGGCTCTGGTTGGAGGCATTCTCGTTTTTCTTAAAAGAGAACGAAAATATATCAAACTTAGCGCATGTACCCTGAGCACATAATGTTCTTATCCTTAGTGTTCACTAGACATTGTGTGACCCGTGTTCCTAAGTGTGTGTGTGGTTTTTCTTTTGAAAAATATTTTCTTTGCAAAATATTTCATGCGATTCCCCTACGGTTATAGTCTAGGTTAAAACTCTTTCCTAGTTCGCTATAACCAGTGCTCTGATACCAATCTGTCACACCCGGCCCTAACGGCGGAAACAGCCGGGCGCGCGCGAGTGGGAATTGATAATCAAGCACGGGTCATTGCAAACATTCAAATAAATTTTTCCATTGCGCATGAAATGTCTAGTACAAAATACATTACATTGTTTAGAATTACATATAAAAACATCCACATATGAAAAACGTTGAAGATTTCCATGCCATATCCCCTTACACGGCGGGAACAACCACGCGTGTGGAAGGGATAGAACTAAAATCTTCCAAAAACCATTTTTATAGATGTTCTGCGTGAAGTGCTCTATGTGTGACTCCATGCGCTACTAATTATCACCTGAAAGACACGTAAAAACATTTGAATCAGTATAAACTGAGTGAGTTCACAAGTTTTGGTGACTTGATAAATCGTATTGCATCATATCCTTGATAAAACCGTATTGAAACATATTTCTGATAACATCATTAAAACATATGCTTGATAAAACCGTCCCGCGGGTTACGCGCGGACATTTCTGAAAACCGGGCTCGTCCATGCAAAGTGGCGCTGCCACTACGAGCTAAACAATACCGTCCCGCGGGTTACGCGCGGACGTTTTGCTCGGAAAACTAGGCGCATCGTCCGTGCAAAGAGGTGCGACCCCTACGAGCGGGCTTTACCAGTAGTACTACCCCATGACCATACTAGGCACTCGTCTATGGAAAGAGGTGCGACCCCTACGAGTGGGGTTGATCAAACACAGTAGTCCCTACCCTTAGAGTTCCACTGACGAGTGATCACTGTCTAAAACTTGCGCACTTACATTGAAAACCAAGATAAACACCATGAACAGATAATCGTTTGCATTGCTTGTAATATACCATGATAAAACATAATTTAAACACGTGTCCCTCGCCCCGAAAACAGTTTAAAAACAGTGAAAATAGGGGCTGTGAGACTCACCTGTGATTCTGTTAAGCGATGGTTTAGAGAGAGATTAAACGAGATTCGGTTTCCTAATGTTAGCCTCTAAATTGGAAGTCTAGAATATGTTTAAATAACAAGAAATATGTATATTAAGATCAAGAAATCGAAGAATATAAGGGTTGGTCAGGAAAGTAAATCTCAAGACTAAAGTTTCGGCTTACCTAGCGATGGAACTGGAAACGGATGCTTGGGAGGTGGTTAGTGCAGAATTACAGGTTTACGAGAGGAGTTTGAAGTGTGTTTGTGTGATATTTTTATTCATGAATTGATACTTATTTATAGGCAAATTCAAGGGAACACAATCCCTTGATTTAGGGGATTGAAATCTTATTTATATTGAGTGTAATGATGACAAGGTATGGGGTTTATTATTATTATTTATTTAGGGATGGGGGTGATGGTCCTAGGGAGTAGTTATAAAGATTCTGATGGATTTGACAGTACATGCAGGACTGTGGTTGGTGAGAGTAGGTGCGGCTGGCAGCTGACATTTCGTGTTACAGTATACTTTTCCTGGTACTGTTGTCAGTGTGCAGTCAAAAGGTAAAAATCTCTGAAACACGCAACTGGTTCTTTCTGGGCGGGGGTAATCCCCTTACATCTGAAGAATAGACTAAGTGTTTTGTGCGTGTAGCCTTGCGCGTATAGCCTTCTGCGTGAAGGCCATTTCTTTGAACGTTGTGGGTCCGGCGGCTCCAGTTGGTCTTCGCGCAAGCGTCCTTGTAACGAATCCTGCGCGTATCACTGCGCAGGCGTCCTTATAAGGAATCCTGCGAGTCCATCTGGCTCTGCTGGAACCAGCGCTCTCAGAATTTATTAACAGGGTGAACTTTTGGATTTAAGCGAAAAGGTGGTTGGTTTCTGTGCAGACGTTCATAGCGTAAAGGGTTTAGTTTTAAGGTGTCCCGCGAGGATTCTTCCCGCAGGTGTCGTATATAACTCCTTTTTATTTGATGCGGGTAGGTGCGTAACCTTCTCGTAGTCAGGGACGTTGAGTTTCATTTGTAGATTCTCCATGAGGTCTTGGTATTTCAACATAGTGATCAGTTATGTTGAAGTCAATTCCATCTTGGAGCTTCAAACAAACTAGCTCTCAATGTTCCCGCCATGCGGGGAGGTTAGTTCTCTTTTTCCGCGCGCGCATAAATGATTTGGGTCTTAATTAGGAAATTAGGATATTGTTTGAACATAGTTTTACTTATTGATCATTGAAGAGGTATGCAACCCATTAGACAGAAACGACATAAAATTAAGTTATGAAAACACAAAACCTGTGCGCGTGGCGCACATAACATATACCCGCGCTGATCCTAACATGGCGCGCATCGCATCCGCGCATGGCGCATATAACATATGCCCGCGCTGATCCTAACATGGCGCGCATCGCATCAGCGCATGGCGCATATAACATATGACCGCGCTGATCCTAACATGGCGCGCATCGCATTCACAATCTCCTAATAATTAGGTTGATTACTTGGTTTATGGGATTGGGAAATTACCGGGTGTCACACGTCTTTACCTTAACTCGCTAATACACCTTCGAAGCAATAATATTTCAATTACACGCGGCTGCACATTCTCTCATATATCGTCAACAAAACCCCTAACACTAATTCGGTTATCGCAACCTTAATTTGCGGTTCATGATCTTGTTCTTGGCCGGCCCTATTGGATCAATTAAACCTCGAATTCGTAATCGTAAAGGTAATTGTTTGATATGTATCAGTTCGTTTTCATCAATTTGTTAATAACCCTAACGTTAATTCAACAAAAACATAACGGATTAATCAATTGTATAATCTAGGGTTCTTGGATAATTGGGAGATTTTATAGCTTTTGGTTAAAAACGATTATTTTCAGATTCTAACAAACTCGCACCCCAACTCAGCTGATGGTGTGTATTAGTTTATACCATTGAGCAGGCCAGGGGTGCAGATTCGAGCCCCCCCTGGACGCGGATTTTGTATTTTGTTTTCTTAATTATTTTTTTTATGGTTTAATGGATTTATAATAAATATTATGTAAGGCCCCGAACCCGGTGACCCTACTTTAGCGTCGGATTTACTCATAAACACAGTTCTTCAAATCAGAGTTTATTAAAACTTTTCGCGGAATATAAAACATCAATCATTTGTTACAAAACATTAAATTTTTTCTTTGATACCATAACACAAAACTTTATATTTAAAACATCTTTACTTCTTTCTTCAGATGCCAGCCGTTCAATCCATGCCGTGTGTCATCCTCATGCTAACTCTATAATCAGCTCACCTGCGTGCATACTAAAAGTCAGCTACGCTGAGTGAGTTCTAGTTAATCGAACACCATACAATACATACACATACACACACACAGATCCGTAGATACATATCCATACTTCACTAGTTACCCTTCTGTTCTACATACATACTTGCTACCATACATACATACATATCTACAATCACTAACCTCAGTCTACCGAGAGTACGTTCATAGTTCACCGTCTATACCTGTACTCAAGGTCGTGAACACGTACAAGGTTCGCAGTCCTTACCTATGTTCACCATTTATGGTACGTACAAGGATCGCGGTCCTTCCCTATACCATAGTACATCCACAACACGTACAAGGTTCGCAGTCCTTCCCTATGTTGCAACCTAATTCATAGCACGTACGAGGTTCGCAGTCCTCCCCTATGCTACAAAATCAGCACGTATAAGGTTCACAGTCCTTTCCTATGCTGAAATACATCCACAACACGTACAAGGTTCGCAGTCCTTCCCTATGTTGCAACCTAATTCATAGCACGTACGAGGTTCGCAGTCCTCCCCTATGCTACAAAATCAGCACGTATAAGGTTCACAGTCCTTTCCTATGCTGACACCTATCTACATTACGTATAAGGTTCGCAGTCCTTATCTACGTTTACATATATCATCTACTTCACGTATAAGGCTCGCAGTCCTTAACTACGCCATCACCAGCCGAGTCTATTTCCGACAGAAGCTAGAGGGATTTGCCATCCTAACTTACTATGTCGAACGTAGAACTCACATGCCATTCGTGTACCTAAATACACATACTTACATTATAACATAAGAACACTCTAGGCATTCTTTACCTCATTCATTTAACAACCATACCCCTTGTCGTTACGTGCAATATCCGAAGATCGTTCACAGCCCCGACAAGTATTCATTTGAAATATTCATACATCTACGATATATAATATTCGTACCTTTATTTTTAACCTGACAGTACGCGCAATATCCGAAGATCGTTCGCGTACCGACAAACAATCATTCATATCTATCACACATATCACATATGACATACACTTATCACTTAGGATAAATGTATTAACAACACATCGAGTATGCACACAGCCCCGAAAACATAACAAGGAATGGGGCTAGAAACTCACCTGAACACGGTTACGTTCACCGTTAATCGTAATCCCTTTCTTCAGCTGTGCACGGCTGACTGTATAACAAGTACACGTATCAAACAACTATCACTACTCATATCATCTTTCCAGTCTTAACTACTACCCACAACGAACGGGGGTCCGGGGGCAGCGCCCCTGGCAGCGGGGTCTAGGGGCGACAGCCCCTAGCAGGGTCCAAGGGGCAGAGCCCCTGGCTGGGGTCGAGCTACCAGGTCAGCTTGAAAAAATTTTATTTACATTAACTGTCTTAACACATTTTCCATTAGGTTTTTTATTTATTTTCTAAGCGAACTTAACTTTAGGCGAAGTTAAACCTTAGGCGAACTTAGCTTTAGGCGAAGTTAAACCTCGGGCGAACTTAGCTTCAGGCGAAGTTAAACCTTAGGCGAACTTAGCTTTAGGCGAAGTTAAACCTTAGGCGAACTTAGCTTTACAGCGAAGTTGTCATCAGGCGAACTTGGCCGTAAGCGAAGTTACCATTAGGCGAACTTAGCTTGCAGGCGAAGTTCATCGCGTTGAAGGCGAAGTTGCCCAGATGCAGGCGAAGTTGCCCAGACAGCCGCTGTTCGGTTTCTTTCCAGCATTTCGAGCGATTTTAACACCCTTGCTATGGTTCAATATCACCCACTACGCTTCCCGACCATTTTCGGTCACTTAAACACTAAAAAGCTTGGATCTTTAAACTTCAAAGATCAAGAATCATACCTTTTTGGGCTTGTTTGGATCTCCTTTAACTTGTTAACGCAACTAGTCGCCCTCTCTCACTCTCGGATCAGTCCGATTCTTCCCTTGGCTCGGCCCGGTTCTGGCGAAGTTAGTGTATGTGTGTGTGGAGTGTGCTTGGATAAAGATAGAATGAAGATATTTTGGGGTGTTAGGGTATTTATATCCCTGAGATCCCATGGACCTAAGGCCCATTCTCATTTAACCCATCCTAATTAATCCAAGTCCACAACCCACATCCATTACCCAACACTAGCCCGACCCATACCAACTCCTATTCTATTATTTATTTCCTGATAACCCGGGTAAACTTTCTCTCTATTATTTAGTAACATAATTAATATTACTTGGAAATTTCGGGATGTTACATATTAAATACAAAATAACTGATATTTTATCAAACCGTCTTAGAGTTACGTTTCTTGTCAAATAAATCTCGTTGTAAGTTTTTGTAAATGTATGTATACTAATAATAAACCTTATCTAAAACCCAACATTATTAGTGATTTTCTCGTTGTTGAACGCACGTATGAATTTGCTTACATTATACATGTATTATTCTTTAAACAAAAATAATATATAACGAACATGCTAAACGTGTCATCTATATTTATATCCTTAAATTTTTCGTTAAAGGTTCCAATGTATGTCTTTGGTTATAATTCTTCAATTAAAAACGTTTGTGCTATAATTATTTATTTAAAGCATATATTTATACTTAATTATTCAATTATTATATCTTAGATGATATTTAATCAAATTATTTTACTTAATTTGCGTATTTAATTGTTTATTTATTTAGATAATTTATAGCTTAATTCTTTAAAATTATTTAAGTAGATGGATTTTATATTTTATCAATAATAATCAATGGTATTTTATAAATAATAATAATTAATCATCTTAAATATATGACAAACAATGATATTAATCTTTGTATTAATAAGTACCCGTAGAAATCAATCGTTCAATCAATAACATCACAATCCCAAACATAACTCAACACACATCGAAATCCTAAATTCATTATACATGTTATGTAATTTATAACTAATTTATATTATCATATTTAACTAGGAATCCTTATCGGTGTATCCCGAAGGGTTCATCTCTCTCACATCATCATCACTTGATCATTTGTTCATCCGTTAAGGTGAGTAATCATTCCCCTATTTTACTTGTTTTCAAATGTTTTAGGGACACTTGCGTACCATATATCGAATTATTTATCTTATTATTTCTCAAACGCCAACTGTGATCTTTGTGTTGTGTATCAATTGAATGACTACATGTTACTTGTTATTTGCTTACTTGCTTACTTGAATCGCATTCGGAGATGTCCAACATAATCTCATTATAGTATGATCATATGACCGTCGTAGTGGCCGGAGCCCGATCGCATTGGCAATGGTTTCACCGAGACTCATTACTTGCTCAACGATTTCATTGTTTATACTCACAGATAACAGTTTTGCTTATGTTTATTCTATTATTTATATCATTATATATATATTACCATTTTTGTTTGTGTCAAAACTGGTGATCTACTCACTCAACATGTGTTGTTGACAAAATATATATTTTGTACGCATTTGCAGGTTATAGAATTGGACTGCTTATCGAACTGAAGCTCACGTAGAGATAACTTTAGGATAGTTAACATATAAAAGCATAGTTGTTTTTGTATTTGTAATTTTATATATTTTTGTTGTATTTAAATGTTGTTTGATAATAAATAAATTAATTAGATATTGTCGCATTATAATTTCATGATAGTACCTTGAGAGCTTTGACAATCAGCTCACGCCCCGAAATTTCCGCCTTAGGTTGGGGTGTGACATGAGTGGAGTTGGTAGGGTTTTGAGGTGCCACATGGAAAGGTGGTGCATGTGTGGAGTTGGGTGGAGTTGGAGTTGACACACGTATAGAAAAAAAAATGATAAGTGGTTTGTTGAGGATATGGTTTGGAAGAATTTCCTCTGGATAGGAATATATCCTCAATAAATACTACGTGTATGGAATGATAAAGGCGGTTGGTTCGTGAATCGAGACATTTATAAGCGGACTTCGATGCAGAGTAGCCTAAGAAAATGCATGGTTGGGAGTGAGGTTGCAGTTTGGATGTAGCATAAGGTTTAAGCAACGGGTAGCATAAGCATCCAAAGGTTTTTAGTTTTGTGTAATTTGGTGATGCACTATAAAGAATTTGATATGGCGATTTGGATTGAAGGATTGGTGTAGGAAGGCCTTAATGAGATAGACCGCCTTTTGAAACGCATGAGACCAAAATGAAAGTGGTAGACCGGCATAGTGTAACAAGGCAAGACTGGTTTCCACGAAGTGGCGATGACGACGCTCAACAATTCCGTTTTGTTCAGGTGTATGCAGAGGAGTGGTGAAATGTGAGATCCCCATGGATTGGAGAAACGGTAAAAGACCGACATGTTCGCCACCATTGTCGGTAAAGATGGATATAATATGGGTTTGAAATTTTTTTTCCACGAGTACTTTGAACTGTAGAAAAACAATGGACACATCAGATTTGCGTTTAATAGGATAAAGCCACACATATTTAGAATAATAATCCACAAACACAAAATAATACTTGAGCCCATCAATAGGTTGTTGAATGGGTCCCCATACATCTGAATAGAGAAGCTGTAAAGGTTCAGTAGCATCAAACTAGTTTGGTCCAAATGGCAACTTGTGACATTTATTAACAACACAGGATTGACAATGCAAAGTAGAATTGACAAAGACTTAAAACTAAGACCGAGGTCTTTACAAAGAAGTTTTATAATACGAAAACACGGATGTCCGGGTCGATGATGCCATTGGAGTGGTGATGCGGATGTAGTTGCACTAACTTGTGGAAGCGAGGTTAACTGATTAGGATAGTAAACATCATGAATGTCTCCCCCCCTGAGTGCGCGCATGAGAGGCGCCCCCATTTTGAGATCCTTCACAAAAAATGAAAAGTAAAGAATTAAACAAAAACTTGATTAGTAAGACATAGTTTAGCAACCGATATTAAATTGGTGCGTATGTTAGGAACAAATAAAATATCTGGTAAGGATAATGGTTTGGTTTTAGTAGAAAATTGAGTTGAACCAATATGAGACATAGAGAGACCCGTACCATCACCTAGAACGATTTCATTGGTACCACAATATTCAGAAACAGAAGAGAGTGGCTAGACAAGAAGTGAGATGATGTGAGGCACCACTGCCCATCATCCACCTTTGAGATTCTGGAGTGGAGGTGACGGCATTGGCAATAGGGTTGGACGACTGGTTGTTGAAGGTAATATATATATATAGACACACACACATATATTACCCGACCCGTTTTCGTTTTTGGGTAACTTAATCACAATAAAGTATTCAATTAATCAAATAGATTTTTTTAATTTTTTTATTTAATTAGTTATAACTTTGTTAAATAAACAAACAACCCTCACACTTACGCCCTGTTCTTGAGTTTTTTTAAAGTAGGGAAATGAAAGGAAAACTAAGGATAATTAAAAAATGGGTGTTCTTGAGTTTTTTTTAGGATGGAAAGGAAAGGAGTATGAGGAGTTATGAGGGATTAAATTGATGTTTTTTCCCAATAAATTATCCTCCCAAAAATGGGATGATTACTAAGGATAAGTTTTTTCCCAATAAGTTATCCTTTCCTTTCCTCCAATTTCCTTCCAATCAATAACACACCTATTAAAAATAAATTTCTTCCCTTCCCTTCCCTTTCTTATCCTTCCCTCTCCTTTCTTTTTGTTTCCTTGGTTAAAAAACTCAAGAACAAGGCGTTAGTTTTAACTCCTATTGTATCTATACATGAAGTAAAGAGACTAATTTGCACTTCAAAATAAATATTATATCATCTTCGTTAAACTAACACTAACCCATGATCCAAACCCGTATTCGGATCCAAACCCGTGACCCGTATGATTTCTTATGCCCTAATTAACGAGTTATAATCAAATTTGATTCTCCAAAATCGTTACATGCCTAATACGACCTACACCGACAAGTTAATTAGAGAATAAAATCAAAAATTGATTTCGCTGATCAAAATATACAATAGACGTTTATCAACTCATTATTATACCATTTTAGGATTGTTATTAATTCAATTAAACGAGTACACACCTCCTCTGTAACCCAGCGACCCTAAACCCTAACAAAATTGCATCACAACTTGTTGCCAAGACTCGTTTATGGATTTCCTTTGGCTGCAACAGTTGTGTTCATTGTTCACCTTCAATTCGTAACTGATAAAGGTAATTGTTATGTGTTTCTGCTTCGGTTTTGACCCACTATCAATAACCTTATGATGATTCGGCCAAACAACAATCAAATAAGCCGATTGTAAATTTTAGGGTTCATGTGGTTGGGGACGATGATGGGTTGTGTATAAAAGTTAATGGTATTAAACTTTAACCAGGTGAGACACCAGCCCAGTTGGTTGGTGCAAATGCTGTTGGTTCATGTAAACCGGCTGGAGGCGCTGGTTCGAGCCCTCCAACCCAGTTTTTGGTTGTTTTATGTTTTTATTATGTTTTTAATTAATGAAATTTATTATAATTAATATAAAAGGGTAACTAAATATATTTCTATGAAAATTGACACTTTTAGATTGATGATTTCCGAACATTTAACATTCTTAAAACCTTGTATGTGTGAGTGTGTATGTGTGTATCGTATGATTTAGTTAAAGGTTATCATAAATCATAATAAATGTATTAAATGTGTTTTTTATCAATCTTATTAACGAGAGTTTCGGTAAATATTTAAGGATAAATACTTAAATTAAATATTATAATATGTTTTCATATTAAGGATATTTGTTTTACTAAATATAATTGTATTATATTTATTTAAGCATTTTATTTATAAGTATATTTTATGTATATATTTAAATTTTATTATTTATATTATATAATCTTAAATCTTGATAAATTAAAGTGATTTTAAAAATAATGAAAATGATAACAAAATAAATAAATAAGTTTAATAATGATATTTTCACAATATAAAATAATAATAATACTAATAATAATAATAACAAATTAAATAATAAGTATTTTCACAAACACACCCAATCATCATCGAAACCCGAATCCCTATCAAGTTATAGAATCCATCTTTAAATTTATAGAATTCATATTTATTTCCCACTATCATTCTTAACTAGAGTTTCTCGTTGTAAATTCTTGAAGGGTGTGTCGTTTTATCTTCTTATCAACTCATTTACCCTTTTTGCTCACTTGATAAGGTGGGTAGTTCACTCTCCTTTTTACTTATTTTTCAACTTTTTTGGATATATGTGTATTGTATCATATTTATGTACTAGTATTCACATTATCAAACCGTTTAATCTTGTGTGCATATCAATTAAATGCCTAATTTGCTACATGTCTAATTGTTTATTTGATCGCATTCAGAGAGGCCCATCATATTCACATTAATAGTATGATCATACGACCGTTGTATCCTATTTCGCAAGGCAATGGTTTTACCGATGCACTTAATTGCTCAATGGCTTTATTGTTTATCTCACAAAGGACAGTTATGCACTTTTGTATTATATTGTATTTAAATTTACTGATATTTTACTCACTCAACCTTGTGTTCACAAAACTATATTATTTTATACGCATATGCAGGTTTTCATTTGACTTGATTGCCAAGATGAAAGACTTAGTGATGATCTTAAGTTAGAAGGGATTATCAAGACTTGTTTTGAATTTAGTTTGATATTAATTTAAAGATGATGTACTTTGGTTGATTGTTGAATATTTGGATTATTTAAATTAATAAATAGATATTGTCACATTTAACATTGCATGATATTACATTGTGAGCAGCGAGCATTCAGTTCGTGCCCTGGCATTTCCGCCTTAGGTTGGGGTATGACAGATTGGTATTAGAGACGAAGGTTTACGATAGGTCGTTAGCGGTGCCCTATTAATATGCTTATGACAACCTAATGTGTTCTATTTTTTATGTGTTTACAACTTACTTATTTAACTATTAATTAATTTATTTATATATGTTATCATGCACACACACAAACTCTGAGGCTATGCATCACCCTAAAAATATTTTTTAATTATTTAAATTAGTAGATTGCTTTTTATTGTTGGAAAATTCCTTAAGAATTCCCTATTTTTGTTTTTACTCTTTTTCCTTAAGGATAGCTAGTATGACAAGTTCCTGTACTAACTAGAAGGGGGAGAGAACTGTGAGTCGGGCCTTGGCAAAACGGTTCCAACACCCAAAGTAAGACGCTATTCCTAATGACTGTTGTTTTAGTCATTCAAAAACCTAATTAAACTATATAGATAGAGTAAGTAGGGTATCATATCCACGAGGAGCATTTGGTCAGTGTTACAAAATTTGTTTGATAATTTAATCTAAATTTAACTAACTAAGATGGAAATACAATGTCAAGCAAAAATTGAAAGATTGATTTTAAAACAATTTAAGTAAAATGCAACCTCCTCCAGGTTTCAGGCTCTAGGTTTCACACAAAACTCTCTTTATTAATTGGACACCACAAAAACATGGTGTTGGAAAGTCGGTTAATTAAGTAATCAAAAACATATCTTTGTCATCAGATAATTTATATTTCAATTACCTTATTTACTAGTATAAATCAAACTACTCTATGTCACCCAACAAGCTACCAGGGTTTGTCATCAACCGAACAAGTTGTAAAGTAAGGATTACTAACACATGCAAATAGTTTAAATAATTAACACATAAAATTGTTTATACAACGTTGTCAATGTCAAAAACATATCCAAATGTGAATAAAACAAAGTTTAATGTTTAGCCTAAATGAACCGTTCACCCCGAGGAAGTTACAAATAGTTTAACCTTTCATCTTCACCTTGATAGGCTTGATTATGGAGTGGAAGGATGAAAGCATGGATGATTATGGTGATCGGTAGGTGTTAGTATGGCGAAGAATTGCTCCAATGTCGTCCTTGGTGGCTAGGGTATGAAGAATAATTTATTTAGGGTTTAACCCGGCTTAAATATAGAAGAAAGGAAGCCCAAAACGGAATTCCCGTCAGACCTGGCCATAGCCTACGCTCCCTTACGGCTCCCATTATGCCATTTTCATAATCCTCTCGTCGAGAAACCAAATTCATATATTATGGGTTCCGTAACTCATTTTCTAGCCCCGAATATGCCCGTTTTAATTTAGGTGCGCACAAATCACTTCCGAACATCATTTTCTTTATAAAATCTTCATTCCAACTCCGTTTTCCTCCCCGTTTGCGGCCACGTCTTCATATTTCAATTCTCTATCATATCATCTATCATTAATTTCATTTCCACTGCATCATAAATTCTCCAAATTAGTTCCGTTAAGCTCCGCACACCTGTAAACATTAAACCACTCAAAGTATTCGCATTCGAAACATTTAAACAAATAAAACGCACTGAATTACATCCTATAAACGCATACTTTCACCAATATATCACATCCCCACACTTACCTTTTGCTTGCCCTCAAGCAAACTCTCATGCAACACATACACCTCGATCGATGGTTCATCAATTATCAGTATTAATACTAGTGAGTTATAAGGTCATACCCAATTCCCAAGAACTGACACCGTCAAGGTTGTTTCCGGTTAAGGCACACATGTATGAACACAATGTAATAAGCTTGGAAGCAAGTCATATCTCCACTCATTATCCACCGGTTGTATAAATAATAGAACTAAGGGTTTTTTGTGGCTTAGGTTAGGGTGTGGAAGCGGATTTATTTAGTGACTTATGGCGTATGAAACCCGATTTATTCCATTATACAAACAATAAAAAATACAACCTGACTACAATTTACAACTGAACTGACGTAAACATGAACTCCTTTTGAGCCTTTCTTTTATTTTCTATTTTTTTTTACATTCAAATATACAAACACTGATTTGAGACATACGTACATTGTGTACTATGCTCGACAAACGACTTAATTACAACTCTTGACATACCGAATTTCATCCACAGGGTTAAAATAATAAAGGCCAAGGCAAACACTGCTTGTAATGTGGTTAAACAAACGAAAGAGAAAAGACACAAACTTGGCTCCTAAGGGTTAATGTAGGGTAAGGAGTATTATTTTATTTTTTATGTAAGGCCAATATAAAATGAGTTTTCTACAGTCCTATTTCTCCATACAGGTGGTATTAAGATCTCGAAATACATGAGACAACTAAGTTCTAGATATCATGGATATACTGGTTACTTTATATAATGGCACTCATATGACATGTGTATATACTATATATTATATGTGTATTATATATAAAGCAAATCTCACACACGTACCGGAGGAATTAGGCTGCCGACATGAAAAATGTGTACCCGTCCCCATGACTCGTCATCCCCATCTAAACGGTCCATTTTAATTTTCCTTATTGAAAAGCATTTGAATGGGAAGACTTTTGAGAAGCTTAAAAACTGACCATGACCAAAGACCTCTACTTGGCATTAATAATAACAATTAATTATTTACAATTCCGGCTTTTGCGCAGAATTAAGGCACTCTAAGGCAAAAATTTTTGATTTTACCCCCGTACCCACACTTGAGGTTGACATTATCCTCAATGTTTAAAATTTAGCAATAAAAAATATATTATTGAGGACGGGGTTAAAATTGACTGATTATAAATTTTAAAACATGGCTTAATGTGATGGTCATAACAATTTATACAATTACACTTTTAATAATAAAACTAATAAAACAAAAAGAATTATGAAAACGGAATCACCTGATAAGAAAAATAAGCCACTCAAGTATACTCGTGCTTCCTCTGAACAACCCGGCTCCTCAAATCACTCAACATAATCTGCAAACTCTCACACGTGTAGAAGCACGATTCTCACAACTGTTAGGATTGGTCTTTTAAACCGTTTGCAAAAATGTTAATTTTAATTACCAAGCCAAGTTTAATAAATTTCATCATTAAATTTGTTGAAAATAGTAAAAATGTTAGAAGACCAAACTCATTTTCGTATGAATCACGATTGCATTTAGCGTATGCAACAAGCCCTTTAAACTCCCTGGTAGCCCTGGTAGACGAGTGAGTTCTCGTGATGGCTTATAGGAAACTACACCCATAAAGTTTTAAATATAACATAATATACACGTACCTGAATACAAGGCCGGGTTTCCTCCCGATTAGCGCTAATTTTTTTGTATGGTCTTCAGCCAGACCATACCTTATGTGCCGTTCATGGTGGTCCCGTAGGGTGCTTGCCTCCTTCCGCTCCTAAACTTGTTCCTTTCTCATCATTAGTTTTTTCCTAGACTAGATCACAAAATTTGCAAATTTCCATGTAATAGTCATACTCCAACTATTTCTTGACTTTTTTTCTTTTTCTCCTTCTTGACTTCTTCTTCACTTTCTCTTCATTAACCTTTCAATCATAAAACATTCTTTCTTTTCTGTTTGATTCTCCTTCTCAGAAGATCCACACTTCTCAGTTTTATGACCAGATAAATTAGAAAACAACTTTAAACTCATTTTGTTTTCCCCGAATCTCATTCTAACCGTTCCCTCAGCACAATTAATAATAGCCTTTGTTGTAGCTAAGAACGGTCTACTCATAATAACAGTCAGTTGTGTATTCTTTACACAATCAAGCATGAGGAAATCCACAGGATAATTGAATTCACCAACTTTTACAATCACATCCGTTACAATCCCCCCTTTACACAATCATGATGTTTGGTCTCACTAATGCCCCAGCTGTGTTTATGGATATGATGAATCGAATCTGTAAACCTTACTTGGATAAATTTGTTATCGTATTTATCAACGACATACTTATTTATTCTAAATCAAAGGAAGATCATGTTTCACATCTCAGAATCTTGCTTGAATTACTTAGAAACGAGAATTTGTATTCCAAGTTCTCAAAATGCGAATTTTGGCTTCACGAAGTGCAATTTCTTGGTCACATAATAAATGTGAACGGAATTCAAGTGGAACCCGCAAAGATTGAAGCAATTTCAAAGTGGGATATTCCAAAGTCGCCAAACGAGATCCGAAGTTTCTTAGGTTTGGCCGGCTACTATCGTAGATTCATTTGAAAATTTCTCCCGAATTGTTGTTCCTCTAACTTCGTTAACTCGTAATAATGTCAAGTATGAATGGGGAACCAAACAAAAAGAGGCGTTCAATTTGCTTAAACAAAAACTCACCAATTATAACAAACCACAAAACAAATCAAGGGAAAAGTAACGAAATAAAAGAAGAAAATTCCATCCCACATTGGCGGAGGAAAGAAAAGGAGAGGCTTCCACCATGGTATAAATAGGAATGTAAGTTCTTATCCCACACCGCTAGATTATAAAACTAGTGAGCTCTTTATAAGAAGGAAAACTCATATGTTAATATTCTTATAAGAAAAATCACACCCAGTGGTCCTAGCGGAAGGTGCGAACCACCCGAACGTGCACAAGCTCGGGAACGGGCACGTGCGAAGTACGATGGGCGCAATGTGGCTCACTTTCCACTTCGCATCGCCGAGAGTCGCCTTAGTATTTTTGTGGAAAATTAAAATTTTTAATAAATCCTCCTATCGCGATACGCGACAGGTTTAGATTAGTCTCATCGCATTACGCGATGACGTGTAATTATCCAGAAACTTTGCGGCGTCGCGATACGAGATGGACTATTAAAGTAAAACATCACGATACGCGACGTGGAGGTTACACAGATAAGACGCGTAACATGCCACGTGGCGTGCCACGTAGACTACCTAGGGCTGACTCGGAAAAGCTATAAGATTCATCGCGATACGCGATATCCTTTGTTTATGACCATCGCGTATCACGACGGGTTCCAAAATAAGCTATAAATAGATTGGAAATGAGACACTTCTCCTCGTCCCAAAATCTTTCTTTCTCTCTGAAATTCCATTATATATATACATATATATATTAAGAAGATGGTATAATACCCGAGTGACCGTAGCGATATCCTATCTGATTGAAAAAAACTTATATACGTGAATCCAAAAGCTCTACCTATTAAGGTAAGGCGTTGTGCCATCGTGTAAAGTTTCAAATCTCGTGATTATCATTATGATTATTGGTTTTATACTAATTGTAGGCTCCCAGTCGGATCTACACAGGAGTATCTCGTAGTACGAGGGTGCGGAATCCCCACGTATACGATACGAGTGTCGAGACGATTGATACGTTGAATATGTATTTAAACACACGAGGTTATACTGTAAAACTTGATTTATTGCAATAGCCAACACGTGATACTAAAGATCACCAAACCAAGTCGTTCCCAAAACATAAATAAAATGGCCGAAGTTAGGGGTTTTATAAACCGCGATAACTTCGCCTAACACCCTAGGCGAAGTTGTCTTAACTTCGCTAGCTTATCAAGTTCGTTAAACATACTAGTTTACATACAAAATCAACAGTATTCGACATGAAACAAACAAACTAAATGATTACAGACACAGATAAACACAAGATACTGAATTACTGACATCATGCACCAACAGACTCCCCCTTGGCAGTAGCTTCATATCTCTATCTTCTTTCTCGTGTCTTGTAATCCCAAAAATCTTGTACGACTCGTCTTCAAGCATGGACGCCCTGCCTTACACAGATAGAGACCACCCTCTGGTACTTCTTGGCTTCATCCTTCCACGCAGGAATGTAAAATATCTTCTTATCATTTAGTACATGCAAATCAGCTTGAGACAAATTAACCAAGTGCATGGGATCATACACTCTCAGGATCTCCTGTTCGTCCTCATCTTCCATAACAGCTTCAGCTGTCTGGCAATCAACGTACCACCACTTGAGATCCATTAACACGTCCTTGGGCATCATCTTCATCGGCAACTCTTTCAAACAATGAATCGGCTTATACTTCATCACCATCCAGGGCTTACCATCAGCCCGCATTCCCCGTTCCTTATCTTCTATCGGTTTCCCCTTTTGAGGCTTCAATAACTCAAACTTTTTCTCCTTAACACTCTCTTTCCACACAATCTTTCCAACCCATCTCGCGAAGTCATCATCACTCCTATTAATCAATCTCAACTGAGCCAAGTCTTTCACCTCACGCTCAGGCAAAGTGTTAAGCGATCTCAAGGCCTTCTTAAAATACTGAATCCCATCATACCGCTTAATCACAAACAACTTTAACTGTTCGTCATACAACCAGCAAATGATACCTTTCTTTGACTCAGCGTAGCCCTTGATATTGTAACTCTTCTTAAACATTGTTGGCACCGCGGGCTTCTTTGTCTTGAAAAACCACTGAGCACAACCTTCTTTCCATCTCGGCTGTTCTTCCCACTCAGACTCATCTGACACATTTCCATCTTGACTGAAGTTCACCTTATCAACATTCGGAATATCATGCTCTACACCATCATCAACAATCTCCCCTTCTTCTACCTCACTATCAATCTCTATATGTTCTCCAATCTTTTCAATCTCATCAATCGTTAACACATCATCGACTAACTCATCATCATTTCCCAACACTTCCTCCTCATCTACGACCACCACATTCTCACCTCCTGTACTACCTGACGAACCAGAAGACTCCCCCCCTGAGATGTGGAAGTCCCAAGAGTTTGTTCAGTTCTTGGCAACTCACCACCTGCACCTTTCGATGCATTGGGATCATCGTCTCTGTCTTGCCTCTTCTTGGTTCGCAATTCATCACCCTTGCAGCTCGTCTCCCCCTGAAATGCTAAGAACTATTTAAGAGCATCAAAGAGTTTACCGTGTTCAACGAGGAGGGACGATTGTATCTGATTTTCTGCCACAAGCCTCTAGATAGCTTGAGTCTGGATGAGACTGATTCTTGACTGTTCAGCAACTACCCGTTCAAGAGCCGCTATCCTTTCAGAGTCAGACAAAGTAGCATCAAAATCAAACCGCATGTGAGAAATATCTTGAGCATACGGTGGGGGAATTCCCAAACTAGCTGGTATATCTGAGGTATGCTGAATAGTAACCGCGGGTCGTATTGAGACAGGTAACCCCGCAGTAGCAACCACGTTGAGTCAACAAATCTAGCAACAACCTCTGATGGAGTAAGAGTGGGAGGTGGCAAGGAAACTATCTCAGGAGCAGTAAACTGAAACGTGGTTGGAGGAGTACCAAACGATGACGACATGGTCACCAACGAAACACTTGAGGATATCGGCAGTGTGACAGTTGAAGTAACAGGTAACATAGTCATACCGGACACGGATGATGAAGAAAAACGAATAACTCTTGAACTTTCACCAACTCTTGAACTTTCACCAGCCCTTGCCTTCTTTGATTTTCGTACCATCCGATATAAATCCTCCTCATAATCAGATTCGCTATCATTTGAATCTTTCTTTCGCTTACCATGTATTCTTTCTTGTCTGGCAAGAATTTGTTGGGCTTCAACGATATCATCAGTAGAGGAATCAGAGTCAGCTCTCTCTGAATCCGCCACATACGTAGCGACCATGGAAACATTTGCACAAGACGCCTCAGCTACAGAGAGTTGAACTTCAGCAGCTGGATCAACCCGTTCCATGTCAAAGAACCCTTGCCCTCCAAAGGAAACCTCAAGATCAATTTGTGCTTCTGGAGCTGCAACAGGGTCATCAGGCGGTGCTTGCTGTACCACGGGTGGTGGTTGTTGTACCACGTGTGGTGGTTGAACCACAGGAGGTGGTAAAAGAATATTGGCCTGTTACGGTGCTGGATCAAGAAACCCATCTTCCGGAGGAGCAACATAGCAGGATTCACTAAGTAACCAAACAATGTAGTGTTCCTCGGACGGAGGTCAGGCTTGCTGCGAGCACTTGATGACTTACACTGCGCAAAGATCCTTTTAGAAACACTCTCCACAAACGAAATGGGACGTCGTTGTGGTAGATTGGGAGCTACATGGTTTAGAATCATCTGTAAAAATCTAGGGTACATCAAAAATCTTTCCCTAGACACCGCGCGTCTCTGATGATCGATCTCATAAAAAATCATCTGACTAAAGCTGTAAGGCTTGTTGTAAGTCAAAGCAGTCATTGCCGATTGCATTGTTGAACCCATACCATCTGTACCAGCCTTGCGACCAGACATGCACACTATCATTACGTGCATTAGAAACCTCCACTAGTCTAACAAAAATCCCTTTCTTCTCTGAGAATCCGCCAAAGGTCCTGAATACCCCATACGAACGAACACACCATTACGGAAAGTGGCCGAAAATTCAGTAGGATCGTCAGTAGTTTCAACCCCAAGCTGTAAAGCTACCCTTATCTGTTCGGCCGAGAACTGTACCACTTGATTGTTAACTGTAGCGCGTATAACCGGAGGATCAACCCTACAGTCATATTCAACAGTTCTCCAGAAGTCTTCAATATTTGGTTATGAAATGGGAAGAGTAGTCGTGATGGCGTGAAAAATACGTGAGCGAACGAGAAATGAAATGATCTCACGGAAATCATCAATTCCTCGAGCATCCGGATCTAAGGTAATGTACATGTTGTGACCCGAATAGAACTGTCTATTGTTATCTCCACCTTCATCACCACCAGCACCTGCCACAGCAGCCATATCTGCACAACAAACGGGCTAAGTTAGATCATTATCTAAACAGGTCATAACTTCGTCGTTTACCAGGAGCGAAGTTATGTTATAACTTAGTGTGAAATTCGCATAATGTCCAACTTCGCCTGAGTATCAACACAGATAGTGACAGACCAGAACACTTAAGCAATTTTTCCTTAGCAGGCGAAGTTAGTATTATGGCGAAGTTGGATACAACTTCGCTGAAACCCTAACTTCGCCTCCGTAATCTACGCATCAAGATGACCCATTTGTGGTTAGGGATGGCCGATTTGAGAATGAAAACATAAATGAGGTTGTTTAATTAAGATCCAGATAACCATATTTTTACCAAAGCACTGTTAATACGGATTGTTAAACGAGGTTTAAGGGTTTGTTGCAAAAGAGATCATAAAACGGATCATCGAGACACCGATTAGCACCATATATTACGAATTACGGGTCACATAGATCCTACAAACCTTTATCACGGACGAGAAACAGATTAGTATGAGGTTTGATTCAAGTGTACAAGTTCGCCGAGGGTTAGAGTTTGAAAATAATTTGACTAGTTTGACCACCGAAACCCTTTATATAGTTTAAAGAAACCCCAGGGGCGAAGTTGCGGTTAACTTCGCCCAAAAACAACTTCGCTTTAGTCAACACGAGGTCAACTTCGCCTACTTTGATAACTTCGCTCCACAGACAACATCGCTTAGCAGATAACTTCGCCCGTATGTTTAAAATTCTCCCATTATATAACTTATAAACAAAACGTATAAAATTAACCAAAGGTCAACAACGTTTTAAAATTCTCCGAAAAAGAGTTAAACTTAGCGATCAAAGAACCAAGTAACCAGTAGAATAAAAGTCTAAACATAATACTAAGTATATAACAAAAATTTGAATAATAGAATAGACGAGATCAAATTTCAGTCTTGACGAGAACCTGCAAGTTTTAGAAAAGATTCGAACAGAAATCATACTGATTAAGCGGCTGTCACTCAGATCCATGTTCAGCGGTATTATGACATAAAGAAGCAGGTTGTATGCAAGTATAAAACTTAGTATGGTTTTCATCGCTTCTGTGATATGGATTAGGTTCAATCAAGCTCAAAATTTAGATGGACATCACATGAGAGATTGTGATGCCTCCTATGTATTCTCAAAGCGTATTTGGCTTTCCCCAAGTCACCCCGAGTTGACTTCGACCCGTAGTGTCTGATTAAACAATGAGCACACGTCTGTCTTTGGAGTCTTCTTCCCGTTCTTTCTTATACTTGAAATATTCTTTCTTGCCTCTTTCTAGATCTTTGTAGGAAAATAAGCTTCAGAAGGCTTAACAGTAATAACTAGAGCCCCCCTTTTTTTAAGACAGTAATACAACTTAAAATTGAAGACAACTACAAGTCCAGAATCTGGATCACTGCAGATACTTAACACTATCTTCGCGGGAATCAGAACACTCACGGGATCGTGTATGACTGGGTAATCACTTTTCTGCCTATCATTCGGAGAGATGTATATGGAGACATGCACAACTCAAAATGATTCTCCACATTAAATCGAGAAGATTTAGTTTGTATCACTTCTACTTTTACGCACCATAGAAAGCTACCATAACATACAATGACTGTTCTAGAGTCTTTTAGGCCTAATAACTTCACTAATTAAGCACATAAAATCAGTTTATCTATCACTTTTCAAGGTTGGATCAATTTTCATTTTAAACATCGTATTGAAACTTCCTACGAAGTTATAGACTTGAAAAATTATATCATCTCCCCCAAAAAAATTTTAAATTCTAGCGCCCCGATCAAGTCAAAGTCATTAGGTAAACGGCTATCCTGAAGATCCAATGGATCAGCCGGACCGACCACATACGAGTATGTGTCCTTCTAACTAAGTATGAACGACTAATTTTAAGCGAAAGAATAAAAACCCATCATAAACCGCCCCGGCCACTTTCAGTCATCTGGTTAATGGCTATCCTTATAATCTGCACGTAGAAGTAAGGACCAAACATATCCTTGGATATGTCCTTCAAACATGAGCAACCGACATAATTTTAAGCGATAGTTATGTTTTTTTTTTTTTTTTTTTTTTTTTTTTACTGTAAAAACTGAAAACAAGGTTACTCGGGATTGATCATTCCATTAAGCTCACAAGATTTTGAAAACGGGATCGGTCAAACGCTTTAGTAAAAAGATCGGCAAAATTATCCAGTGAATCAACCTTTTCAAGTACAATTAATTTCTTTTCAGCACAATCCCGTATAAAATGATGACAAATGTCAATATGTTTAGTTTTACTGTGTTTAACGGGATTGTTAGTTACTGAGATAGCAACAGTATTTTCAATGCAAATAGGAGTTTGAGTGAAATTCAGACCATAATCGCGCATTTGTTGTTGTATCCATAAAACCTGGGAGCAGCAGTTTAATGCTACCATGTACTCTGCTTCGCAAGTGGAAATGGCTACAGAGGTCTGCTTCTTGCACTGCCACGACACCAATCTTCCTCCGAGAAACTGACATCCACCGGTGGTTGACTTCCTGTTCTGATTGCAACCTCCATAGTTAGAGTCGGTGTAAGCTACCAAATCCAGTTCTCCCCCTTTCGTGTACCATAGTCCCAACTTAGGCTTTCCCTTGAGATACCGCAAGATTCTCTTCACTCCCTTCATGTGGGATTCCTTCGGGTTTGCCTGAAAACGAGCACAAAGACAAACTGCAAACATAATGTCAGGTCTAGAAGCAGTTAGATACATTAAAGAACCTATGATTGCCCGATATTGAGTGGGATCCACATCTTCATCACTGTCGGAACAGCACCCAGTTTGTGATTGACGCAGATTGGAGTGTCAAATGGGGTACTATCATCCATCTTGAAGCGTTTGAGCACATCATGGACATATTTCGTTTGATGAATAAACATGCCATCTTTCTTCTGATCTACCTTCAATCCCAAAAAGAAAGTTAATTCGCCCATGGCGCTCATCTCAAACCTCTTCTTCATGACCGCTTCAAATTCTTGACACATAGTAACTCTTGAGGCAGCAAAAATGATGTCGTCCACATAAACCTGAACAAGTATAAAATCTCCCCTTTCCTTTTTAAAAACAACGTAATATCAATCTTCCCTCTCTCGAACCCATTCTCTAGCAAGTAGACTGACAATGTTGCGTACCAGGCACGAGGAGCCTGATGTAATCCATATAATGCTTTGCTCAGTTTGTACACATGATCAGGAAAATCTGGGTCAGGGAAACCTGGAGGTTGTTCAACATATACCACCTCATCGACTTTACCGTTAAGAAAGACACTTTTCACATCTAACTGGAACACCTTCATCTCTTTGTGTGCAGCAAATGCCAAAAACAGTCGGATTGCCTCCAATCTCGCCACAGGAGCAAACACTTCATTGTAATCGATTCCTTCATGCTGATTAAACCCTTTCACTACCAATCTTGCCTTGTTGCGTATGATTATCCCCTTCTCATCTATCTTACATTTAAAAACCCACTTTGTACCGATAGCGTTTACTTCTTGCGGTTTTTCAACTAATTGCCACACTTCCATCTTCTCAAACTGTGCCAGTTCTTCCTGCATGGCTTCAACCCACGAGCTATCTTTCAAAGCTAATTGATAATTCTTTGGTTCAATCTGGCTGATGATGCAGGTGTACAAGCATTCATTTATAATATCAGTGTCTTTAATGCTTGCATAAACACACGTGTGTTTATCCAAACTTCTTCTAGTACGCAGACCATTAGAAGGATTACCAATCACATTCTCCAGAGGATGATTCTTGTGAATTTTGGTGGACTGTACCGGACCGACTTCCAGATCATTCTCAAGATTTGAAGAAAGTTCATCAGTGTGAGACTGAGGTTGAGTGTGAAATGGATTATAGAATTCATCTTCATTCGAGACAGCAGGAGTTTCAACCGCACTTGACGAGGTCGGTTGATTTTCATCATATCGTGGACGATGCACAATGGTCTCCTCATCGTCATACAGTATCTGTGAGGCCATTTTCTCATCAATGTCTGCAAAATCCAAGCAGGGCACATTAAATGATTTGAATAGCTTATCATAGTCGAAAGCCTCTGCCGGTCCCATGAGACTTTAACTTCGGCCAACACACAAGATGAGACTTTACCACCGTGGAGCGGCTTTTTTCAAATAGATGAGGGGTAAAGTCAGTAAGATGTCGGAGAAACAAATGACTTCGATTAGACCAGACCGACCCAGAGAGGAACGCGCTCACATGGGCACCACCAGATGTTTTAGACGAACCTACTAAAGACGAAATTGAGTATATCATAGCTGACCGCACCATGGGCTAGCCCCTAGGCCTTGGTGATTTGTAACTAGTAATGTCAGTGTTACAAACCACCTCAACCTTGCTGTTTGATAGATTAAAGACTCTTCTGTTGGGTGTCCCAACAACATAGCCAACTAAGATACCTTCGTCAGCTCTCTCACCAAATTTAGAGTTAGTCTTTAATATCGAACATGGGGACCCAAAAGGTTCAAGACCCTTCAAGTTTGGCTTTCTACCATGCATAAGTTCATAACAGGTTTTATTTAATCTTTTAACAATTAAGACACGATTAAGGATATAACAGGTTGTAGCAACAGCCTTAACCCAGAACACCACGGGAAGTTTAGCATCTGCCAGCATGGTCCTGGCGCCTTCAATTAGCGTTACATTCTTCCTCTCAGCTACTCCATTTTGTTGCGGAGTATATGGGGCGCTGTACTGATGCTTTATCCCTTTCTGTAAGCAGAACATCTCCATCTGATAGTTCTTGAACTCTGTACCATTAACACTCCTGATGTACTTAACCTTTCTCCCAACTATATTTTCCACCTTGGTAATCAAGTTAATTACCAACTGAACTGTCTCATCTTTTGCCTTCAGAAAATAGACCCAAGAGTACGAGAGTAATCATCGGTGACCACCAAACAATATGAAGTTCCTCCTAGACTCTTTACATTCACAGGACCAAAGAGATCCATGTGAAGTAGGTCCAAGGTGCTGACAATTGAGTTAACCTTCTTGGAGTGATGAGGTTTCTTGTGCTGTTTTCCTTTCTTGCATGATACACATTGGTCTTCAAAATTGAAATACTTCAAAGGAACCCCTAGTACCAACCCATTTTTCACTATGTAGTTCATCTTACGAAGATGTATATGACCCATTCTTCTGTGCCACAGTTCTGACTCAGATTCTGTTGCTTTTGACAGGAGACATGATTCTTCTGTTGTTATCTCGGTTGATCTCATATCCATCACATACGTGTTCTTTTCTCTTGGAGCTCTCATTACAACCCACGTCTCTGGTATCTTGAAACCAGGATAAAGTACGAGTGCCTCATCTTTAGTAAAATGAACAGTGTATTCTTTATCACAAATCTGAGATACACTCAACAAGTTATGCTTCAACTCTTCCACAAAATTCACCTTTTCCAATTTTATTCTTCCATTCGTCACAGTCCTAATACCACTAATTCTTCCTTCACTTTCCCCTACAAAACTAACCCTTCCTCCTTGAACAGATTTCCAGTCACGTAACAATTTTTGTTACCAGTCATGTGCCGGGAACAGCCACTGTCAACAACCCACATATTGTTTACAACCCTGTTTGACTGTTCCTGCATAATTAAAGAAACAGATTAAAATCTGTGGACCCAAGACCTTCTGGTCTTGGGTTGATTATATCTGTTATCCAGCATCCAGTATCTTGGTTACCCAAAGTTAGTTTGAGGAGAGTTTCTATAAGTTCTGTAAGAAAAACTTCTAGATGACTGGCTATGAGGCCATCCAAACCTTCATGAGTTAATTGAATTATAATTATTGGTTTGGTAATTTACTGGGAAAAAACAAGACTGGTTCATTTGAAATCTTGGATTAGACCAATGATTTAAATTTGGTGTATTAGTGTTCTTACCAGAATCATAATTAGTACTCGTTTTGTACTCAGTTTTAGTAGGCCTCATATTTGTAGGTTTTCTTTGTTTCAGAGGACAATCAGCGACAAGATGTCCTATCCTGTTGCATCTAAAGCAACTTCTGTTCGAACTATTCTGGTTGTTTTGAACTTTCATCTCAAAAGTTGTTGCAGATGTCGAGGTTGCGTTACTATCCGTTTGTCTCACATACGGTGGGACGAACGGATTTAGGGAAGATTTCTTTTCATCAAACTTATAGTCCTCCCCTCGTTTTAATAACACAACATCTTCTGTTATCTCACCCGATTCGGACGACTTGTCCGAATTTGACAAGACAGAGCTAGAGATAGAACTTGTGACATTAGAACTTGACTTACTTGTTTCACTCTTATTAACTTCAGTTTCTTAGCAGATATTTTGATTGGAACTGTCTGACTAATCTCAACTCGTTCCCAAAACATAAACAAAATGGCCGAAGTTAGGGGTTTTATAAACCTCGACAACTTCGCCTAACACCCTAGGCGAAGTTGTCTTAACTTCGCTAGCCTATCAAGTTCGTTAAACATACTAGCGAACATACAAAATCAACAGTATTCAACACGAAACAAACAAACTAAATGATTACAGACACAGATAAACACAAGGTACTGAACTACTGACATCATGCACCAACACTAATCTAGATATACTACATTGTGTTTAACCTATGTGCTTAATACCAGGAAGCGTTCTTTAATTGCAATTTTGCAAGCTGAGACATTCGAGTTTTTGTTCAACTCACATTTGCGTGAGACAACCGTTTTTCCGACACAGTCATGATGATTTCAAAACCTATAAAACCCATGACAGATGATCTAAATATTTTCAAATATATTTTTAAAGTATTTTAAATACATTACAGTGATTAAGTTTCTGTAGACTTACGGGATGGTTACTACTAGTATTTTGGGGTTTTGTATACAAGGCTTGCCTATTGGGCTATTACACGTTACTTATTGGAAAAGTGTTAGCCAATAAGTAATATGACCACAGTCATAGATACGGTCGAGTGACAAGTACCTTTCGGTAATTTGTAAGCAGGTAGATGTAAAAACATCTTAATGCTGTAAATGTAAAATGTGTCATTTACAAATGAATGTACTCACCAGTATTTCTTGCTGATCAAATATTTTAAACATGTTTCAGGTGACTTGTTAGAGACAAAGGAATGATGCCTGCGGGCTTCCAGCTTAAATAAGTGGCTTGTCACCAGAATTAAGAAACGTGTTTTGTAAATTATGGTTTATCCTAATAAAAATTATGTTTGTATCAAAAAGGGTTAAATTCCCAGTTTATAATATTACGAATCATGGTGTTTTTATAACTCTGATCATTTTTTTCCAAACTACGGTTATGTTAAAATATTCCGCTGCAAAATAATTTAATAAACACCGATACCACCAATCAATGTTCACGCCTTCCCTCCTAGGGTGTAGGGGTCGAGGGTTGTGACACCAATGCACCTATACTGGCTTTGCCAGAAGGTACCGAGGATTCTGTTGTCTTTAGTGACGCGTATCATTCCGGTTTGGGATGCGTACTAATGCAACGAAAGAAAGTAATCGCTTACGCCTCTCGACAACTCAAGGTACACGAAAAGAACTACACAACTCACGATCTAGAGTTAGGTGCCATAATCTTAGAGTTATGGAGGCACTATCTCTATGGAGTAAAATTCATTGTGTATACTGACCACAAAAGTTAAAAACACATCTTTGAAGAAAAAGAACTCAGCATGCGTCAAAGACGCTGGATGGAAACATTGAATGACTACGACTGTGAAACCATTTATCACGAAGGGAAGGCCAACGTTGTGGCCGACGCCCTAAATCGTAAAGAACATGAAAAACCTAAAAGAGTTCGAGCGCTTCAACTAGAGCTTCAAGTAGATTTTGTCGATCAAATCAATTTAGCTCAACTCCAAGAAATCAATGAAAACAAGATCTCCGATGAAAAACGTAACGGCACCATTGACTCACTTGTCAAAGGTGACGATGGTATACTTAGACTTGGAAACAGGATTTGTGTACCAATCGTTGGAGACTTGCATAAAAGATCATGAGCGTAGCTCATAAGTCCAAATACATGATGCATCCAGGAAGTGAAAAAATGAATCAAAATCTTAAGCCGAACTACTAGTGGAACGGAATCAAAATGGACATCGCTTTGCACGTTGCAAAATGTTTGACGTGTTTGAAAGTCAAGGCTCAACATCAAAAGCCCTCGGGATTGCTTCAGCAACCCAGACTTCCCGTTTGGAAATGGGAAATGATAACCATGGACTTCATAACAAAACTCCCGAAAACCACTCGTTAGCATAATGCAATTTGGGCTATTGTCGATAGGTTAACCAAGTCCACATATTTTTTACCTATCAACAACACATATTCAATGGATAGATTAGCAAGAATCTATGTGAACAACATCGTTACTTTGCATGGAGTACCACTATCTATCATCTCTGATCGAGACAGTCGCTTTACCTCTCACTTCTGGAAAAGTTTTCAACAAGTATTAGGAACCCAATTAAACCTTAGCACTGCCTATCATCCTCAAACCGATGAGCAAAGCGAAAGGACAATTCAAACACTTGAAGATATGCTCCCCGCCTGTGTGATTGACTTAGGTGGAAGTTGGGATGACCATCTTCCCCTAATGGAATTCTCGTATAACAATTGTTGTCACACAAGTATTCTAGCCGTACCATTCGAAGCGTTATACGGCCGAAAATACAGAACGCGGGTATGCTGGTCTGAAACCGGAGATAATCAATTGTTTGGACCCGAGATAGTCCAAGAAACAATTGACAAAGTGCTGCAAATCCGTGAAAGACTTAAGACGGCGCGAGACCGACAAAAGAGTTACGCCGGTGTTCGTTGTAAGCCGTTAGAATTCAAAGTAGGCGATAGAGTCTTATTGAAAGTTTCGCCATGGAAAGGTGTTGTTCGCTTCGGTAAGAAAGGAAAACTTAGTCCACGCTTTGTTGGACCTTTCAAAGTACTCGAGCAAATCGGTATTGTCGCTTACAGTCTGCGACTACCTGAAGAAATGAAAGGGATACACAATGTATTCCACGTCTCTAATTTGCATAAATATGTAACTGATGAATCTTTGTCAATGCCTCTAAAAGATGTCGAAATAAATGAAAACCTTAAGTTTGTAGAATAACCTTTACAAATCGAAGATTCTAAAACAAAGAAACTTAAGAGACGAACTTTAAAATTGGTCAAAGTTAAATAGGACTCCCGAAGAGGCCCTGAATACGCTTGGGAATTAGAATCCGAAATGAAGAAAAAGTATCCTCACTTGTTCTAAGAAGCGAATCTCACGGACGAGATTCATTTCAAGGTGGGGAGGATGTAACATCATGAAAATAACGGATCAAAAATGCCCAATTTCAAGATCTAAGGACTAAACTTCAAAATCTGATTTTCTGTCTTATCACGATACGCGATACCCCAAGACCCAACGTCATCGTGTATCGCGATGGCGTGGTCGGACAACAGACATGTGCCGCGCCACGTGTCCCCTCGTGGCACCGCGTAACTAGCCACGTGGCACACGTGGCAAGCTATGGGGTGACACGACAAGCCTACTCGCGATACGCGATGACCTACGATTGGTCCATCGAGTATCGCAATACCATAAAATAATAATTAAAAGACCCGTTGACCCATCGCTATACGCGATGGATCATAAGCAAAACCCATCGCGTATCGCGATGGGTCAGCTTGACATCCCCGATAAATAGGGCCATCATCCTTCATTCATAACTCACAACTCAGTTTACACATTCTCTCTCACTAGAATACACTCTCTCACTACCTCATTTTACGTGCCACCGACCCTCCTCGTAATCCATTCCCAAAACTGACATTACCTCGAAATACGTGCCACACACCGACGATGTTGCCTTGAAGTACGTGCCATCAAGAGACGACCCAACAACCACCTCGAAGTCGTGCATGTGTCGAAGTGCTGCCCGAGAGTCTAGAAATTATAAGTCAACCAAGGTAGGGGTAATGCCTAAATAATATATTAATATAATATTAAAGGCTTAAACCCTAGTCGAGGGTATACTCGATACCTCGAAAATAAACAAAAGAAAATATAACAAAGAAAATATAAATGAGAAATATAAACGTTAAGTGATTCTTTGTTATTAATATTATTTAAGTTTATTACTAAATTTCTTAAATAATAAAATATATATATATATATGTTTCTTCAAGAAGAAGAACGCAATGTTAGAAAAGTAAACAAGTAAAACTAAATATATAAACTTGTAAAATAAAGAAAAGAGTTTTTGAACTAAATGCTCGAAAAGAAAATATAATCGAGGTAAAGATTATACAAAAGAGACTAAAGGTCTTAAGCCAGATTAAAGATCTGTTAATAATAAAAGGCTATACTTGTACTATAGGTCCGAGATAGCTAAAGAAAGACAACCCAATCAGTGAAGTGAAGCTGATCCATTTCAAAGGTGAATACGCCCAACTTTTATAACTTGTATTAATTGAGTCAAATAAATTGATTACATGAGATTACATATCTCTAAAACATTATGAACAAGAGTAATCGTTGGCCCTCAGGCTGTCGTGTATGTTTGTTTGGATCCTTACATTTGTGGTTAGACGGTTGGCACACCGCGCCACACCTGGTTATAAGCCTCCTCCATGACGGGCGGACCTAAGTTACGCCCGAGAGAGGGTAATCATGTGTATACTGATGGTAGCTAAGAAATCTAGAACATTGCGGTGTTTGCTGAGCGATTTCGAGTAAAGATTAAGTTTTTAATTGTGTTTTATGTTTTAACTTGATTATTCCTAAGCCACGATGGGGCGAGACCTAAGTTATGTCTCGAGGGGTGATTAATAAATAAAATATTTAATGGGTCAGCTTATTCACCAGCATGTGTTACTGAAGTATTTTCAAACTGTTTTACAGGTAACGAAGGTTAGACGCGCTTGAAGAATCGAAGTCCTTAGTAGGCGATGTTGTCACACCCCGACTTAGGGCCTAGGCGTGTGACCAATAGTTGGTACCTGTTTTGTAAATACATCAGAGTTACGGGTTTTATTTTAGCGGAAGTCTTGAATAAAATATTATTATATAAAAAAACTCGGGTTTAAATACCCGTTTGATATTTCAAATACATTTCTTTAGAAAACATAACTCTCCATAATATTTTGAAATAAAATATGTGAGCCATCAGATAGCATCTAATGACTATAACTCCAATATTCTATTCCTTCTTGTTTGTCTGTTCTAACCTTTCTTGTTTTCTTGTAAAATGGTTAGAAAATACGTCAGCACACAGCTGGTGAATGAAGCTGACTCTTAAAAATCTTTTCAATACCTTTGTGAAACCAACAATAATACCTTTGTGACTACTCATTAGGCACCCAACTAAATTGGGATCAAATTACCCTAAGTACCTTGTACAATTAATTATATACACAATATCATTTCTCTGAACAGTCCCGTAGACTTCCAGAGGCATGTTGATGATATGCATGGCCTCGGGGAAATGCCGAATCACCATGTATGAATGGATCCATACACATGTATACTCTTAATCAGAGTGTCCGTTTCTTATTATTGTAACACAAAGTTTTAAGGATTCGTAAATCCTATGCAAACATTATGACTCCAAGAGTTTGTAAAAGGTTTGGGGCGTATTCACCTTTTCTTTTTATAATCAGTTTCTGATACTGATTCCTGTTTTCTGATTCTGCTTCTTGTTTTGTTACCTAGGACCTATAGTACGAGAATAACCTTTTGTATAAATAACTAGATCATTGATCTAGCTTCAGACCTTTAGTCCGTTTTGTATAGCTTTAACCTTGATAAAAACATTTGTTTATAAAACATTTGGACCTTTAGTCCTCTTGTTTATTTATCAATTATTTTCAACGTTTCTTCTACAAGAAGAAACGTCTATACTGAGTTTCTTCTCCAAGAAGAAACATTAATTTCTTAACTATAATCTCTTGTATTAATTATTATATTTCTTAGTCATAAGAATACTATTTTAACTATAACCTTCACTTAAGAAAAGTTATATTATTCATAATCGTAATCAAGGTTCGGGTTATACCCCCGACTATGGTCTAAGCCATTTATAATAATAAAATAATAACTTAGGCAGAACCCCTACCTCGCACGGGTATTCGGAGTCAGATATTCCTAATTTATACGGGCAGCACTTCTACTCTATATGCACTTTTATCGAGGCATTCTTGATCCAACTTTCCTGTCACACAAATCGAGACGATGTTCAGGTTTCGCCGGGCCATGCACGTACTTCGATGCAGAATGTCGGGTTATTTTTGGGTGGCATGCACTTCGAGGAAATCACCGGTTATTGGCACAGATTACGAGGTGATATTTGTCGGGTCGATGGCACGTAAAACGGTGCTTGTCACGCAAAACGAGGTAGAGATAGTGTAATTCTAGAGAGAGAGTGAAAAAGGCGTGTGGGGAATGAGCCGTACCCCTCCCCTTTTATAGCTGATTTTTGGTCCCATCGCGATACGCGATGGGCCCTTTCTTCAACAGCGTCGCGTATCGCGACGCCCACCTTTCTAAGATTATGCCACGTGTCGCCATGTGGTCTGACACGTCTTCCACGTGTCGTCACGTGGCCTGACACGTCTGCCACGTGTCCTACCCTGTTGCCACGTGTCACCCGGGTGTGACACGTGTCCCTGAGTCATCACGGAGCATCGCAATACGCGATGGCCGTGTTCTTGGATTCATCGCGTATCGCGATGGGTCCCTGAACATTATTTTTCATTTTGGTCCCTTGTCTTTAGTAGTTTGTCACATCTGGGTCTAACTCTCATTGTCCAAAAATACTAAGGCGGATCTCAAGCGTACGAAGTGGAAAGTGTGCCATTAAAGAGCCACATTGCGTCCAACGCCCTTCGCCATCGCCGTCGCCCAAGCCCGTGCGTCGGGTGCTACGCACCCTCCGCTAGGACCACTTGGTGCATGCTTGTCATAAATGATTATTACTATGGAATCTCTCTTTCTTATAAAGAGCTTCCATTTCATTTACCAGTTTCCATGTGGGATGGAATTTATATTCCTTATTTATACCCAAGTAAAGTGCTTCCACTTTCTTACATCCTTCCATGTGGGATGGAGTTTCCTTTTATTTATTTCTTTTATGTGAGAAGACTTAACTTGGGAAATATTTTTATTTCCTTATTTTCTTATATTTTCTTATTTAATATTTTCTCAGGACTTGTCTTGATATTATTTTTTATCCCTCAACTTTCTTAAGTTGTCAAATTTGGATTGAAATTTTGAGGATGTTACAGATTTGATGGCTCAGGTCATTTGTGTAACTTTAAAATATGTAAATGGTGGTTTGATAAACAAGTAATCATTATGTAAACACTAACTGGTATTTTTAAATTTCGTATTTTGTTATGTAATTATTTATATTTTAAATCCACGCTAATATATTTCCTCTTTAACTCGTAACTCTGATTTATTTTCAAAAATGTTACCAACTGTTGGTCGCACGCCTAGGCCCAAGATGGAGGGTGTGACACAAGGACTCTGAAGACTTTTGTTGATTTCATTACTCTATCTTAATTTATTTTGTTATACATTGTAACGACTCCTTATGGTATTGAATAATTTGAATTTGAATTATTCTTCCTTTGCATGTCTTACTCTTGTTCATCCCTATCCATTTTAATCTTAACTTCAAGTAATAAATTTCTTTTCAGTTTTCAAGATTTATACATTTATATCAATGGATGTATTAAGAATTTCACTGTTTCATTTAACGTTCATTTCAATTTTAGTAATATTTATTATACACCGAGGATCTTCTAGTTTTATATTACTTAAAAACTTTTTCTTTCTCTCAAAATTATGTTTCGTAACCCACACGATGGGACGAGTTATGTGGACTATCCGACAATCTAAGTAATTATGGGTCGACACGTAATTATCCAAGTCCTCGCATGGAAACCATAATACGTACAGTTGTGTGTCATAACTAGAACCGAAAGTAGTTTTGGGTGACGGTACAAATGCAAATATTATAAGGACATGGTGAGTACTCACTGCTGGTACATCCTATATATAAGTGCCCTTATCGGATTGTCATTTGTAGCGTTGTTTCGACTACTCAAAGTTCCATGTTATGATGAATTTTAAATTATATCTAAAATTTTCATTTCCACAAATTTAATTGTTTTGTTTTGGTATTCTTTAATTTCGGGACAAAATTCCCAAAAGTAAGGGATAATGTAATAACTCGGACTTTTCATTTATAATATATATACATATCACGCGACCCGTTTTCATTTTTTGGTAATTTAATCAATAAAATATTCAATTAATCAAATATATTTTTTTGATTTTTCTTTATTTAATTAATTATAACTTTGTTAAATAAGCAAACCACCCTTACACTTGTTTTAACTCCTATTGTATCCATAAATGAAGTACAGAGACTAATTTGCAATTCCCACTAAATAATATATCATCTTCCTTAGCCAAACCCTGACCCATGATACAAACCCGTATTCGGATCCAAACCCGTGACCCGTATGATTTCTTGTGCCTTAGTTAATGAGTTAAAATCAAATTTGATTCTCCAAAATCGTTTACATGCCTAATACGACATACACCGACAAGTTAATTAGAGAATAAGATCAAAAATTGATTCCGCTGATCAAAATATACAATCGACTTTATCAACTCATTATTATACCATTTAGGATTGTTATTAATTCAATTAAATGAGTACACACCTCCTCTGTAACCCAGCGACCCTAAACCCTAACACAATTTCATCACAACTTGCTTCCAAGAGCCATTTCTGGATTTTCTTTGGCCTAAAGAGTTGTGTTCATCGTTCACCTTCAATTCGTAACTGATAAAGGTAATTGTTATGTGTTTCTGGTTCGCTTTTGACCCACTATCACTAACCCTATGATGATTCAGCCAAACAACAATCTAATAAGCCGATGTAAATTTTATGGTTCATGTTGTTAGGGATGATGATGGGTGGTGTATAAAAGTTAATGGTATTAAACTATAACCAAGTGAGACACCAGCCCAGTTGGCTGGTTCAAATGTTGTTGGTTCATGTGAATCGGCTGGAGGCGCGGGTTCGAGCTTTTAAACCCGGTTTTTTGGTTGTTTTATGTTTTTATTATATATTTAATTAATAAAATTAATATAAAATGGTAACTAAATATATTTTTGTGAAAATTGACACTTTTAGATTGACGATTTCCGCACATTTAACATTTAAATTTCTTAAAACCTTATATATGCATATATATATATATATATATTGGGTGGGATTAAAATAAAAAGTAGAGTGTGTCTAATAAGTGTAAGAAATAATCTGGTGCGTTAAATATATTGATCTGATGGTGGATATGGAAAGTGTGTTTATTATGCGGTGTGTTTTATTTTAGTTGTGGTATGTTTATTGTGCGGTGTGTTTTATTAGATATAGTGGTGATGTTAGTGCACGGTTTCGGTGTCCGTAGCGATCGAATAAGTTATAGGCGGTCTAGTATGTGTATTTAATGTATATCGTAAAATAGCATATAAATAGGGAGCTCATGCTCATAATTTAGTAGAGAACTTGTACATAAATCTAAGTTATCCTCTTCATAACTTATTATTCTCTCTAATGTATTCATCCATATTTATAAATAAATTATATATTTAAAGTATCGATTTCGTGTTTATGCATCGTATTAACGGCTAGATCTTGGTCTCTATGACGTTTTCTCAGGTGAAAACACATTTTCTACACTTTTTAGGAAAAATCTACTTCTTATTATAACCTTGCTCTATATATTTATATATATGTTATAGGTCATAATAAATGTATTAAATGTGTTTTTTTACAATCTTATTAACGAGAGGTTCGGTAACTATTCAACGATAAATATTTAAATTAAATATTACAATATGTTTTCATATTAAGGATATTTGTTTAAATAAATATTATTGTATTATATTTTTTTAAGTATTTTGTTTATAAGTATATTTTATGTATATAATAATTTTAAATCTTGTTAAATAAAAATGATTTTACAAATAATGAAAATGATAACAAAATAAATAAATAAGTTTAATAATGATGTTTTCACAATAGAAAATAATGATAATAATAAATTAAATAATAAGTATTTTCACACACACACCCGATCATCATCGAAACCCGAATCCCTATCAAGTTATAGAATTCATCTTTAAGTTTATAGAATTCATATTTATTTCCCGCTCTCATTCTTAACTAGGGTTTCTCGTTGGATATTCTCGAAGGGCGTGACGTTTTATCTTCTTAGCAACTCATTTACCCTTTTTTGCTCACTTGATAAGGTGAGTAATTCACTCCCCTTTTTACTTATTTTTCAAAATTTTGGGGTGATATGCGTATCGTATCATATTTATGTATTATCTAGTATTCACATTAGCAAACTATTTAATTTTGTGTGCATATCATTTAAATGCCTAATTTGCTACATGTCTAATTGTTTATTTGATCGCATTCAGAGAGGCTCATCATATTCACATTAGTAGTATGATCATACAACCGTCGTAGTCCATTTTGCAAGGCAATGGTTTTACCGACACACTTAATTGCTCAATGACTTTATTCTTTATCTCACAAAGTACAGTTATGCACTTTTTAAATTATATTGTATTTAAATTTACTGATGTTTTACTCATTCAACTGCGTTTTGACAAAACTATATTAACTAAAACTTATCATTTAGTGTATTTAAAGGACTAAGTGATGATCTTAAGTTAGAAGGGATTATCAAGACTTGTTTTGAATTAAAATTTGAATTTATTTTTCTTTTATTTTAATGATGATGTACTTTGGTTGATTGTTGAATATTTGGATTATTTAAATTAATAAATAGATATTGTCGCCTTTTACATTGCATGATAGTACCTTGTTAACTATGAGCAATCAGTTTGCGTCCCGACATTTCCGCCTTAGTTTAGGGTGTGACACATAAGGTCCTCTTCGGTGACGGGACTTTAAACGAGCGCCATTCGTAGGTAATGGAGCACATCTCATTGAGGAAATCAGCAACAGATCTGGTGCCCTTAAGGTTCGAAGCAAGTTTAGATTTTAGGGAGATTATTCGGGAGTGTGATTTGCACGCAAAGGAGGATGTTAACCAGTCCCAGGCATCTTTGTCCGTGGAGGCCGACGCAATGAGTGGTTGGATTTCGTTGGAGCAAGATCCAAGAAAGGCACTAAAGATGACCTGGTCCTGACGAAACCAGGTTGTATAAGCCGGGTTGGTTTTGAGGGTTTGATTTTCAGCAATGGTTTGTGGAGGAGCCGGAGTAGCACCGGTGATGAAAATTGTCGAGGTCAAGGCCGATGAGAGTTGCTTGCACATAGCGTCTCCAAAAAGAAAAGTTTTGGGAGGTAAGGGTGATGTTGAAGTGAGTAGAGGTTGTAATGGTGATAATGGTTTTTGAGGAGGCCATTGATGAAGGATAGAAGAAAAATAATTTGATCGACTAGGGTTACTCGTGGGAGTGTTTTAGGCTCTGATTACTATATAATGATAATGGGAAACGTGATTTATATTCATTTGATGCATTGTGTACATGTAGGGAGAGGTGCACAATTACAGGAGCAAATAAAGGGATATACATGAAGTTACAACAACTTTGACTAAGCATTGATTTTAGAATAATTCATTTATTTGAATAGATCAATCAACGTGATTTAAAGCTGATGCATTTTTGTTAATAACTTAACGGTTCGATGACTTGATTAAAATTCAACACAATATAAAATTAACATCTTAAATTCTTTTACTCGTTTGTTGTCAAATGTCATTTTTAATGGACTGGGTTGGGCTTGTTTATTGGAATCTTGACCATGGGGGCCTTGTCATTAAATAGAAAGCGGGCCTAAATTTTTTAACTCATTTAACACTTCAAGATTTAGTTATTATACTTGCTCACTCTTAAAAGTGGTTGACTCTCCTCCAAATCACTTGAACTTCAGTCCACCCATATGTCCACGTGATCAAGCTTTCAACATCATTTTTTACTATCCACTGAAGTGTTACCGATTGTCTGGAAATAACCGATGCTACACAATCCGATGATGAGGACCTTGAATTTATAATATCATCAAAAAATCAATAATAAATTTGAAAGATAGAATGGCTGAAACTGTTAAAAATGGCGTTGATTGAATTTTATTTATAAATTAATATCTAATTTTTTTAAGCTAGCCGTTTGATCTCGTTTCCACGCCTTTAGAGTTCCCTGTATGAAACACTCATTTTATGTGTGGATCAAGGCAGGGCGACGCGGTGTTCCATACATAGCTTTTGGCCACATTATAAATTATCCCGCATGTTTGCGTTGATGTGCTAAAAGTAGTCAAATAATTATTAACTAAATTACCCTAATCTAGACATTAAGTAATACTCTAGACTCTTTAAACTCGACTAAACTACTAACCCGTAAAGTGAACCGATTGACTCTAGTATAGCTAAGTAAGTATATTAACTAATTAATTAGACTCGACTAACTGACGCGACTCTTTAAATTACGTATATTAACTAATTAATTAGACTCGACTAACTGACACAACTATTTATTTATTATTATTAAAGGGGGGTTCGTGAACTATAATATATTAAATTAATAAAAGTCAATTAATGAAACACAACACAAACAAGTTTGACTGATTCAGATAATGATGAAAATCCACATAGGCTAGAATCCCGAAAGTTTCAGTTATCAAATAGTCGGAAAATAATAGTAATAGAACTGGATCGTAAAATAGTCACTTAAAAGAAAACCCGAACAGGACCCCTGACCCTTCAAGAAGACACCAATGAGTTTCTAACATGTTTTATGACACACCAGTTATATGTATTAAACTTCCTTATGGTTATCTAATTAATTTATGAAAGAGTACCTTTAAAGTGAAATCCTACCTTACAGCGCGGAAATCAACGGTAATTTAATATACTCAATTGACTCGCTAGACAAGGTTAATTAATCAAACCTAGACGGATTCCTTGCGAAGAACTAAATCTAGCAATCTTAATCAACAAATATCTAACAATAACCTATCACCTTACAACTTTCTAGGTTAGCGGCACACTTTTATTCGTTTGACTAATAATATTATTCCTATGGTTTTATTGCAAATCAAGCCCAAACTAGTCAAGAACACACAGTAAATGTCCTAACAAAATCCTATTATATGACAAACAATCACCAAGGATAATGTGGAATAACAAAATTCATCAAACAAAACCAAGCACACATATGCATCAATCAAATAAAATCGAACAGTTTACTTATTCATAAAACCATAACGAAAAGAAACAATCCAACTAAAATCAAACATCAACGATCGTTCATCATAAGCCTATGAAGTCTATAAAAAAATAATAATATAATAAATCATGGTGAAAATATGAGAAACGAAAGATTAAAGGCGATAAAACCCATAGTCGTCGATCTTGAACGTTAAGCTCTTCACCGGCTGATTCCTTGCCTTCAAAACCGTCAAATAACTCCAAAATATGCTCTAAGAAACTCCAAATTCGGCTTGGGTTCATAGGGTATTTTTCAGGTTAAGGTTATGGGTGTATTTATATTGAAACAGGGCCCAAACCTGACAAAGAACGGCAAACTGTCTAGATTTTCATGATCTAGGCGCCGCGCGACCATGACTGATCCCATGGCCGCGCGGCGCAGCGCTATACATAGGGGGGGCGGTCCGACCGGTTCTCCTTCCGATTCCTTCCTGACGCGTTTTGGCTCGATTTGACTTGTTTTTCGCCCTTCTCGATCACGATCAACTCCGGAACCTACAAAACATAATAATGTTATTAGTATGCTAATCTTGACTAAAAACGAACAAAACCTAATTAAATATTAAATAAAATATACAAGGGAAACATATATATTTAGCATTATATCATGCGTCTAATAGCATTGATGTATATAAAACTATACATTTTATAAGCATCAAATAATCTCTAAAAACTGCAACTTTATCATAAAATATAGTTCAATTAACTACTTATCATGCTAAGATATATTTTCAGGTATATACAAGCCTCAAACGAAGAAACGAATGAAAATGCAAAGAAAAATTATAGAAAACCAATGAAAACAGCAAAACAAACCCCCATGCTTAATGGAACACGCCCCCATGCTTTCCTGTGCAAGAAAAGACAAAATACTAGATAGCTAGACACAAGGTCGTGCTTTAGGAAACATGGGGCCGTGGTCACCTTTCAGAAAAGACAAAAGTAAATATAACAAACACCCAAGAACGTGGGACCATGCCTCATATAGCACGCGCCTGTGGTGAGTCAGCGTGTAGATCTGACAGAGCATTTAATGCGACTGGACAGCTGGACACGAGGGTGTGCCTCACCAAACATGGGGCCGTGCTTGAGTGCCTAGACACCCTATAAATAGATGTGCATGTTGCATTCAATTGGTGTGCTTGGAGAGAATTCTATACGGGCTTCACTTATAAAACACCCACTTTACACTCGCATTGAAGATCTTATGGAGAGGTTGAAGGCTTGGAGGTTATCATCATCATCATCATCATCATCCATCGTCATCATCACCCATCTCCAAAGAAAGAACAAATATTCATCAATATTTGGTTAGATTGTTCTAGCTTAACCATGTGTTTTTAATCTTCATCTCCTTTGATGTTCATAACTATGCTCGTTGTGAGCTAAAACTCCATTTACCATCTAATTTCTAAGAAGAAGCTTTGTTTTACTCGATGGTAATATTAAATATATGATTTAGGGTGTGTTTGGGTGAGCTTATTTAACTTCAAAAATCACTTTTGGCGGAAGTGTTTTTAATCTTTTGCTTTTTCAAAAGCAAGTTTTTAAAAAAAAGTGTTTGGTTAAGCTTTTTTGCTGAAAAATATCAAAAAGTAGATAAGATGTTTTTGTAAAGAGTGTTTGGCTTAGCTTTTTCTGGTGAAATGACCGAAAAGGGCATTCTTATGTTTTTGCTAGTTATACACACAATATTATAGACAAAAATTATAATTTACAAAAGTTCAAAATATATAATATAAATCCTCATATTTGATAATTCAAGTCAAGATTACAACTTGTTAATTTCAAACTAAATTCATACAAAATGCAAATAATTTATAAAACAATTCCCTAAAAGATATTAGAGCGCATTCAACCTCGAATCCATTATATCTTTAGCAATAGCATCTCGTACCGCTGCCATAAACAAATCATCACCATTCGTTCGACTTGTACCTTCTTCATGAACTTCATTGCTCGCACCACCGTGAGGAGGATTGTAGGATTCTTTTTGTGCAATGTCAAATGCATCATCAAACATGCCAGCCTTTCTAATAAAGTTATGGATCGCCATTGATGCTAACACAATTTTTACTTGGTGCTTATACTTGTAATTAACATGCATATCTCTTAGCAACGCCCACCTAGCTTTCCACACTCCAAAATTTCGTTCAACGGTATTTCTCAACGATGAGTGGTGGTATTTAAATGTTTCCTTCGGTCCGCTAGGAGCGCGCATGGCACTAGTCTGACCACGTTGAAAATCGGGTATATGGTAACGAATATTTGTCCCTTTTTATGGAGCGAGATACCCTTTAGTATTTGGGTATCCAGCATCAACAACATAGTATTTATCTGAAAATAAAAACCAACATTGTTATTCGTTTCAAACAACTATTTAAAACATAAAAATTGCATTACTAAAAAATTATACTAACCACCCGTTGGATGTGAAAACGAAGGTCCGGTCTCTGTAAGGCTTCATTGAAAATTCTTGTGTCATGTGCGGTCCCCTCCCATCCGGCCCATACAAATGTAAAACACATGTTAAAATCACAAGAAGCCATTATGTTTTGTGTAGCATATCCCTTTCGACTAATTTATTTTGATTGATCAGTCTATGGTACTGATGCCCTCACGTGTGTCCCATCGATAGCACCGATGCAATCCTAAAAACACAAATAGATATCATAAGTAAATCATTTTTTAAAGTTTAAATACTATTAAAGTAACCGGAGCATTGGATAATACCTTAAACATTGGATAGTATCAAGGATTTTTTTCAATATATGCGGGTACATCATCATTATAGTTTGCGGCTGGTCTAATAAGAACAACACTCATCTTAAGCACAGCTTCCAAAACTTTATGGAAATGTCTATGAATGGTTTCCCCGGAATGATTAAAAGTTTCTTGCACAAACCTATTCGTACATCCATGAGCCAAAGTCATCAAGAAGATTCCGACCGACTCCTCAATAGACATATGACGTGTTTGCTTCAATCCGTAATTAGTAACAAGATCTCCGTATAACTGTCTAAAAACCAGTACGTTCATTCTAAACATTTCATAACAGCGTCTAGGATGGCCATTTAATATTTCATTAATAAATTTGTTCCCTGTGTGATCCGAGGTGTGGCATGGCATTCGTGTGTTACGCATGTTATGAATAGTTACTATCCCTTTCAATGCTAGTACACATAACTTTTTGAATTCAATATCCTCGTTCACCAAATATTCTTCATCACCATCAATATCCATCCTATATAATGCATAAATTATAATACATTAGTCATACAGAGATAATACAATAGAGTCAAACAATAACACTTAATTTCAAACGACAACACATGAGGTCAAACGATAACACATAAGTCCAAACGATAACACATAAAATCAAACGACAAATCCTTCTTCCATAAGTATCTTAAGGAACTCCATCTTTCCTTCTTGAGTTTTTGGAAACATAAATGCGTCACGAGTTATCTTATTGAGGAAGAAACGCAAAGCTAGTGAATAATTTCTGGAACCTTCGTTGAAACCTGGAAAGGTGAGGACAATGTTCATGCAATCTTCTATTGTTGGAGAGGAATCATTTGGTGGATATGTTTGTGTGCTTTTCGTTGATATGGCATCCAATACTTCTATCTTTTTCTCTATAGATGAAGTTTTACTCTTGGTTGAACGATTGTCGGCAACACTTTTCTTCTTCTTACTCAAACTACTTTCACCGAAACTAGGAAAAATATGCATATCATCACCAAAATTATTTTCATCACTATCTCCTTTGCCCTCTATATTTTCCTCACGTCGAACATTGGTCGGAGTCATAGCTTGAAACTGCAAAGGAGTCATAGCTTGATCTCCAACGACAACAGAATCCCGAAACAAAGGATCATAATGCGTCTCGTATATCTCCAAACTTGTGTTCCCAATTTAGCAAACTCTTTATCCACCTACAATTTGCATTTATAAACAATTTATAAGGATTTCTATTAAAAAAAGGGATCTCTCGAAGCTACTTTTATAAAAATCATGTTGCAAAGCTATATTTATGCATATTAAACAATATATATATATATAAAAATCATATATATATAAACAATATATATGTATGCATATTAAAAAAATTGGCCTTACAGCTACTGCACATCCTTATAAACAATTTGTAAGAACTTTTATAAGGATTTTTATAAAGATTTTTGCACAACCTTTTATAAGGATTTTTGTTTGGATTTTTGCACATCCTTGCAAAGCCACTGCACATCCTTATTCATGTTGCAGTCCTATAAACAACTTATAAGGATTTTTATAAGTTGTTATAAGAAAAGGGATATCTCAAACCGGAACCAAACCGTTAAACCGTTAGAATATTTTTTAAAGTCGGAAAGAGTTCTTAAACCGAACCGAACCGAACCAAACCGTTAGTAATGGTTTGGTTTCACGGTTTGAGCCCGTTAAGCCTTTTATGCCAAATTTAAAAAGATGTCAAAACACATTGCTCAAACAATATATATGTATGCATATTATATAAATTATATAATAATATTAGATTTTACCTTTATTTTCTCCTCCCACCACTCAGGAGATGCGTCGATTAAGCTTCTCGTCCCACCGATTCCAGTTTCAAGCCTCATTAAGCGGTCAAACAACTTCCAATCCTTTTTCATGCTGTCCCATTTGTTTCCAAGTTGTTTTTTATCTAAGGTTTTACCCGTTCTTTCCTTCATGGTTTTTCCTATATTCTCCCACCCAACCTTATTGAAGGTAGTACTGGGTCTATTCCCTTTTATATATTCATTTAAGCAAGCATTGACAAACTCTATGAATGTATCATTACTCCATAGTACTTTCGTTTTATACTTTTTTTTTTATGTTTCACAATCAACATCATTAGGTTGGTTTTCATCCATGATATGATAACACTTAATCAAAATTTCAATAAAACCAAATAAGAGTTTTAGTTATCTACACTCTATTTATACAAATACAAACCACAAAATTTTGATAACCAAACAATAAACCAGAATAATGAGCATGAGTTTTATCACAAAAAAGATAAACTGATATATACTATTTTCAAATAAACAATATAATCAAATAAGAGTTATAGTTAAGAATGTGGAAATCAAGATAAACAAACAAAAAACTAATACCTAGTAGGAGATAACTTTTCAACACAAGATTTAAAGAAAATAACATGAATAAGAAACTACAGCAGATCAATTAATAGCAAATTACTGTTACAATCTCAATAAAAAAAAACATACCTGAGATAACAAGCCACCGGAGGTGTAGGTCGGAGAAAATAGGTCGCCGGCGTCGTCGGAATAGTTCAAAACCGCTTCTCGTCTTCTCTGGGCCCTTCTCTAGTTTCTCCCCTTTTATAAATTTCAGGTTGTTGAGTGGTTGGTGAGTAGTGAATATTGTTGTTGGTGATAAGTAATGAAGGGTTGTTGGTAGATTTATGAGAGTTGTAAGGTTGTTGGTGGTGATGAGTAATGGAGCCTAGAATTGTGATGATGAGCAGAGATGGGAGCAAAGATGTGTATTGATGTCACTGAACAATCAAAAAGCAAAAAGGCAATCAAAAAGCTTGGAATTCTAGCTTTTGAAAACCCTCTTTTTAACACTTAACAAATAGCAAAATTTAAAAGTGATTCCATGTTACCCAAACATACTTATTTGCTTATTTGCTTTTTAAAAGGCAAATAAGCAATTTTAAAAAACTTACCCAAAAACCCACTTACTTTTAGTAAATTACATGATTATTTTGCAATTATCCTTTGATGAGAAATGTTTTGTCACTTTAACTCAACAAATTAAGATTGATGATTAAAAATCATTCATGATTCACTCATGTTCTTGGATACTAGAAATGGTAAAAGAATATCTTGATAACTTATCTAAGATAAAACATTGATCCTTATGTTATACTTAGAAATGATGAGATATAAGCTATGATCTATTTTTCTAGTTTTGATAATTCTGAAATAACATTGTTAACGCGATTGCATAGGTTATCATACTAGTTAAAGAAATCAGATTTTAAAGGAATGTGTAATTATAATCTACTTAAATCAACCAAGGGTAGGTTGTGTTACTAAACTATAACCACCCAAAGTTGTTAGAATTGGTATTTGAGAAATCGAAGTCAATCATAATCTTTAAACTTTACTAAAACTACTTGCTTACTTAAATTGACATTCTCGTGGTAGACATGAAGTTATGCATGCTACTTTCTTTTATGTCATAGGATAAGTTCACTTAGAAATGAGGGGCTATTCTATTATATATTATTAAAGCAAGTTTATCACATATTTACTTTATAATCATCAAGGAAGAATGGAGTGGATTCTTGATTTTAGATGGTAACCTTCATATAATTGATTTACTCATTTAGAACTTCTCTTCGTGTTCACATATTATATATATATATATATATATATATATATATATATATATTATTCTAAAAAAGGTTAAAATTCACCCTAAAATGATTATCTTCTCCGATTAACTTAAAATGAAGATTTATTATTAGAAACATTTGTGTCCACGGATCGATACTTGGTGATTACCAATTGTATTCTACATATACGATCAGTACACGTGATTATTTTGTGTGTGGTTAGTCTTAGTAGAAATCCTTTTATTAATTTAAAACACGTTCTTTTGCGAAAACTAAATCCATCATATTTTACGACACGAGCACGCAAGCATCAAGTTTTTGGCGTTGTTACCTGGGACACGGTAAATTTCTAAAATGATCCAAGTTTTCATTGTTTATAATTGTATAAATTTTTATTTTCTTTTCTACTAACTATTAGATGTTTATTATTTTAAGGCTAGCCTTTAGTTTAAATTTAAATAGTTTAAAATTGATGTAATCCCCTTTATGTCTTCTACATTCGGACATGAGCTTGTTTATCCAATTTCTGAACCCGAACGAATTTTTCGCCGAAGAATACGCAACCGGGCAAAAGAAGACACTGAAACAATCAAGGACGAATCAGTAGACGCCACTACATCGGAAGGAAATCAAGCAGAAGAAATGATGGCAGCACCAAACGATGAACCAAACATGATCCAGTATGCTAGGGCAACCCTCGAAGGCTACGTTAATGGAGTGGCTCCACCCGAAATCACCGACAATTTCAAAATCAAATCAAGCACCATTCATTTGGTAGAGAATTCAGTTCAATTTCATGGTCTCCTCGACGAAGACCCCCCTTTCTCATATATCTCGATTCTTACGAATCTGCTGAACCTTTAAAATTCAAAAATGTTCAGAAGATCATATTAGACTCAAAATCTTTCCTTTATCTCTAAGGGGACAAGACTTAGAATTTATAGAATATCTTCCTACTAGTTCCATCACCAACTGGGACCAGATGGTTGAATAGTTTCTCCTCAAATACTTTACGCCTGATAAAATTGCAAAATATCAAGCCAGCATAACCAAATTTCGGACCAATGAAAATGAGTCGTTACTAGCAGCATGGGAGAGATACAAAAGTCTTCTGAGAAGATGCCCACGTCATGGACTCAGGTATGGTTAAAGTACAAACTTTCTTTGACGCACAATCCGGTCAAAACAAACAACCCATCAACCAAGTCGTCGGTGGAGATCTGGGATTTAAATCACCTAACAAAGCATTTGAAATCATGGAGAAGGAAGCAAACGCAAAGAAGAGTTTCGCTTATAACCCACCAAGATATACACTAGCACATAAAGGAATGCACCACGTCGATTCCAACACCCTTTTCACCGTACAGCTTGAAGCACTATCTAAAAAATTCAAACTACTTCAACCCAAACTACCAATAACCAAAATAACTTGTGACACCTGTGGAGGAAAGCATAAGACAAGTGGCTGCAAACAAGTCCTTATGGCCATGGAAGAACTTGACTTCATCACCCGTCAAAACAACACTTTCAGTTACAACTACAATCTAGGATGGAGATACCTTCTGAATTTCAGTTGGAATAACGAAAGTAACACTCAAACGCTACCCAGATTCGAAAAGAGGCAGATGAATTAATCTTTCTAAACTAAACCTCAATTTCAAGAACAAAGTTCCAGTAGCAATCAATTTTAGAACTACTCAAGAATTGAAGAAATGTTGAACCAAATCATGAGCAAGACAAATGAAGCAGAAAAGACGGCCGACTTAAGGGCCATTGATATCAGAGGAATATTGTTAAAGCATGAAGCTGACCTAAAAATCCAACAAGCATCATTGTAGAATCTAGAAACTCAGATCGGACAGATTGCCTGACAATTGTCTGAAAAGCCACCCGACACTCTTCCAAGAAATACAATAACAATCCCAATTGCAACAGCAAACATTGTTACCTTAAGAAGCGACACAACCATTGTTTCCTCACCAACTTCAGAACCTGCTATGGAAAAGGAAGTCCCTAATAAGATGCAGGAAATACTGAACCCAGCAAGTACCGTACAACCAAAGAACCCAGTCTGAACTTATGATCCACATATTCCATATCTTGGACGGCTGAAAAGGGAGAGATTGGAAGCTTAGTACGGGAAGTTTTTGGAACTCTTCAAAAAACTCCACATCAACATCTCTTAAAGAAGTGTTGACCAACAAAAGGAAGCTGGAGGAGCTCTCGCATGTCACCTTGAGTGAAGAATGCTCAGCTGTCCTCCAAAACAAGCCGCTGCCAAAAATGACCGATTTAGGGAGCTTTACTATCCTTGTCTCATAGGAAATTTATCTGTTAGCAATAACCTGACCAACCTAGGAGCTAGTGTTAATTTAATGCCTTATGCAGTTTTTGCAAAACTAGGGATAGGAGAACCAAAGCCCACCCACATGAGCATTCAGTTAGCTGACCGATCCGTTAAATATCCTCAGGGCATTGTTGAAAACATGCTTGTCAATATCAAAAAATTTTCCTAGTAGATTTTGTGATTCTAGACATGGAGGAAGACAATGGTGTAGCTCTCATTTTAGGAAGACCCTTTTTAGCCACTACGAAGGCTATTATTGATGTTTGCACAGGCAAACTCACTCTTATGGTAAATGACGAGGCAATCACGTTTGATATAGGAAAGTCTATGCAACATCCACAATATCATGATGACACATTATACTGTGTCAACATCGTCGATTTTATCGTGAGTTGCTATGTTTGAGATTCCTCCATCACTAACACACTCGAAACGCAAGTCATAACCGAAACCATCACCAAACCCCTTTTAGAAAACGAAAATCTCGATGCCAACAACACCAATCAAAAAGCATCAGAACTAGTATGTGAGATCACCGAGTGTAATGAAAAAGCAAAACCATGAATCGAAGAACCACCAACCTTGGAATTAAAAGAACTCCCGAACCATCTCGAGTATGCCTTTCTAGAAAAAGATTCTTAACTCCCACTAATTATTTCATCTCACCTTTCCAAAGAAGAGAAAGACGAACTTCTTAAGGTTCTAAAAAACCATAAGAAGGCTATCGCATGGAAGATCATGGATATCAAGGGCATCAGTCATTCCTTTTGCACTCACAAAATCCTCATGGAGAAAGAATATAAACCCGTGGTCCAACATCAAAGACGTCTTAATCCCAACATGCAAGATGTGGTGAAGAAAGAAATTATCAAACTCCTTGATGCATGATTAATCTACCAAATCTAATATTCACCTTGGGTTAGTCCAGTTCAGATAGTACCTAAGAAGGGAGGGATGACAGTAGTAATGAACGAGAAAGACGGGCTAATACCAATGAGGACCATCACAGGCCATAAGAAGGGAGGGATGACAATAGTAATGCTGAGTTTGCATTGACTACCGGAAGCTTAATGATGCCACAAGAAAAGATCATTTTCCACTTCCTTTTATCGATCAAATGATTGAACGGTTGTCTGGAAAAATGTTCTATTGTTTTTCTGATGGATTCTCTTAATACTTTTAGATTCCCATTGCTCCTGAAAATTAGGAGAAAACAACCTTTACATTTCCGTATGGAACCTTTGCCTACCGAAGAATGTCGTTTGGACTATGTAACGCTCCGACCACCTTCCAATGTTGCATGGTGGCCATCTTTCATGAAAGTATCGAACACTCTATGGAAGTTTTCATGGACGATTTCTCAATATTTGGAGACTCCTTCGATTATTGTCTGAGAAAACCTAGACAGAATGTTAACTAGGTGTGAAGAAGTGAAATTAGTGCTCAACTGGGAAAAATGCCATTTTATGTTCAAAGAGAGAATTGTTCTCGGTCATAATATCCCAAGCAGGACTAGAAGTTGATAGAGCAAAAATTTAAACCATAACCAAAATTCCACCACCAACTTTAGTCAAAGCAATTAGAAGTTTTCTAGGTTATGCAGGATTCTACTGCCGCTTCATAAAAGACTTCTCCCGAATGTTAGACCCATGACCAAAACTCTGGAAAAAAATGCACCATTAAGAATGTGATGAATCGTTCAACATATTGAAAAATAAACTTGTCAACACACCAATCATGACTACACCCGATTGGACCCTTCCATTCGAAATCATGTGTGATGCAAGTGACTTTGCAGTTGGAGCCGTACTCGGCCAACGCAAAGAAAAACATGTTCACCTATTTGCTATGCTTGTAAAACTCATAATGATGCAAAAGATAATTACACCAGAAAAGAAAATGAGTTATTAACCATAGTTTTTTCCTTTCAAAAATTTAGATCCTACCTGGTTCTTTCCAAAACCATTGTTTACACCGACCATGCCGCCATATGATACCTCTTCAACAAACAAGACACAAAACCTAGACTTATCCGATGGATTCTACTACTCCAAGAATTCTACATAGAAGTCCAAGACAAGAGAAGAGCGGAGAATGTAGCTGCAACCCATTTTTCACGTTTAGAATGCCCGACTTCAAAAGAACATCACAAGGAAATTATCGATGATAATTTTCCACATGAAGTTGTCATGCACATCCAAGCATTCATGAAAGATGAGGATAAAGTCTTAGGTTTGCCAATTTCACGAACTATCTAGCATGTGGAATCCTAAGAAAATGGCTAACTCATTAACAAAGAAAAATATTCTTCTCCGACCTTAAGTTCTACTTCTAGGAAGACCCTTACTTGTTTAGAATAGGAGCCGATCAGGTTGTTCGTATGTGTGTGTCAGGAATGGAAACCTTGGATATTCTCAAACACTGCCATGAAGGACCAACTGGTGGGCACCACAGTACCGCCACCATGGTTAGGAAAGTGTTTGATGCAGGATTCTTCTGGTCCATATATAAAGACACACATGCTTTAATCTAAGCATGCGAAGCTTGTCAAAGAGCCGGAAACATATCAGCCAAGAATGAGATGGCTCGGAAAGGCATTCAGATTTGTGAGGTCTTTGATGTATGGGGAATAAATTTCATTGGGTCATTTCCTAACTCATTCAGAAATAAATACATCCTAGTAGCAGTCTACTACGTGTCTAAATGGGTAGAAGCACAAGCTCTTCCCACTAACGATGTTCGGGTTGTAGTATAATTTTTGAAAAAGTTATTTTCACGATTCGGTACTCCAAAAGCCTTAATCAGCGATAGAGGCACTCACTTCTGTGATACTCAAATGGACAAAATCCAGGCACGATATGGAGTTTACCACCATTTGGCAACACCATATCACCCACAGACAAGTGGGCAAGTGCAAGTATCGAATTGAGGGATAGAGAGGATCCTCAAAAAAATTATTGGAATAAATCGCAAAAATTGGGCAGAAAAGTTAGATGATGCTTTATTGCCCCTAGAACGGCATACAAAACCCCCCCATATGAACAACACCGTTCAAACTTGTTTATGGGAAAACATGTCATCTACCCATAGAACTAAAATACAAAGCTTATTAGGCTCTTAGAGCAGTGAACTTTAATCTAATGTCCCCTGGTAAAAACCGGGAATATCAAATTCACGAGCTAGAAAAAGCTGAGAGCACTGGCATAGGAAAATTTCTGGTCTTACAAAGAAAAGACTAAACGTCTGCACGACGCCCACTTAAAAGGAAAGAAAAAATTTCAAGTTAGCGATCGTGTACAGTTATATAACACACGTCTACGTATTTTTCCAGGAAAGTTGAAATCTCATTGGACAGGCTCATACATAGTTGAAACAGTTTTTGACTATGGGACAGTTGAGATTTCAAATTCTGACGGCCACAAGTTCAAAGATAATGGACATCAATTAAAACCATACATCGATGGACCATTCGAGTCCGTCTCGGGGGTAATAATCCTCCACCAGAACCGATAAACATATTGGAAGTAGGGTCAACCAGGCATTGTATATATGTTAGCTTTAATTTTTAAAAATTTTAATAACAAAAACACGGGGTCGTTTTTAAGTGAGCATGGGGTCGTAGCCGCAATCTGCAGCCTAGAATCTTCGCTTTAAAAATCTCAGTCAGTCTGACTCGTAACAGAATTGGTAGACTGTACACGGGGCCTTGTTCCCTAAAACATGGGGTCGTGTCTATCAACTGTTTGTCTATAAATTGCATCTCTTCCCAATGCATTTCTTGCACCAAACCAAACACCAATCCCCACTTCTAAGTTATCACAATGCCCTCTGAAAAAGGCAGTGAAATCTCCGTTCCTCGCCAACCGAGAAACGAAACCCGACACCCGTCCAAAACCAAGCTATTGTTTAAGCTTCAAGAGCTCGTTAAAGAACTTACCGAAATGAACCTCCTCGCAGAAATGCGTCTCTTACAACTCACCGTGTCGGTGAAAGGAATAAAGATGGAGTTTCAGGACATCACCGAGCAACTACAATTCCAAGTCCTCCGCTTCAACTACTTTCCTCCACCCGGGCCGTTCGATTGGGAAGATCCATTTGGTGGAATCTAAAATATCTTTCATCTTTTCATGTTGTAATCAAGTGCACTACGCACAAGTTTAGGATTATCGGGCTTAACTCGACTTTATTTTATTTATTTTATAGGATATTCGGGATTATCCCAATTTTATGTTTAAGACTTCTTTAATTAATAAAAGTAATTTTAGAGCGTAAAATATGTTCAACTAAATCTTAAACATCGTTCCGAAAAATTCCTGCTCTCGCGTTTTGCTAAAAAAATTAAACATTATATCCAGTGACAAAAACACAGGGTCGTGTTTCTGTTTACCCTAGAATCTTCAGCATGATTTGCGCTGACGCCGTATAATTCTCTTAATCAAAAACATTTATTGCCTACTGGGCACGGGGTCGTGTTTCTAAAAACATGGGGTCGTGCCCGACGTCCAGTCCCTCTATATATTGCAAACACACTTCACTATTCAATTCCATTTATACCAAACAAAAATATTTCATATGGATAACAGATGATAGAGTGGAAGCCAGTGAGAAAATTCAAAAATTGTGAAAATTCGGAATCTCATGAACAAGAGATTGCAAGGCTACAAAGTGTGGTTAGGGACCAAGTTGAAAGTAACATCCAAGCATAAGCTCTCTTAATCGAACTAAACAACAAAATCGAACTACTGAGGTTCGAGAATTTCCACATCATTGAAAACCACAATAGGGTAGTTGACTTCAAACTCAATTTCCTTAACCGAGAAATCAGAAAACTCGACATTTCTGAAATTTTGGAGGCTAAGAGAGCCCCGCCACACATTCAAGACTTGTTCAGGAACGGTGGTCTTTAGTAGTTTCGAGTAGGAAAAGCCTTGTTTTTCTTCCTTGGGATTTGTTGTCGGTTAAGCTAGTTATATGTTTCAGTTCGTTTATTTCGGTTAGGTGTAATGTATAAAGATTTAATGAAATTTCGTAGGGTCCTTATGTTTTTAAATCTTAATCTCCAGTTAAAGTAGTTATAAAAAATGGCTCAATTTGTAAAATAAATAAATAAACAAAAAGCCCATGTCTGCACCTTGCAGCACGGGGACGTGCCCCAGTTAACAGTACAGTTACGGGATTTCTACTAACAAACCTATTTTCTCATAACTCAACCCTAAAATCTAAAACCGCCTCCCTCAAAGGACCAGCGAGCAAACACAATTTCTTTCAATCCTTACTTTAATCCTTCAATTTCAACAAAAGGTATATCAATTTAATGATTCTAGGGTTCTAATTGACCATTCTAAGTCAAAAACAGGTTGAATGTGAACCCCAAATCCAAATGTCATGGTTATTTCATTGTTGAATCGGGTCAAAACACGAGTAATAAGACACTTAATTGTTATAATCTAGGTTTTTGTTTTGTCAAATATGGTTTCGCCGAATAGGGCATAGGATTAAAAGGATTTTTTGAAAGAAAATCAATCGGGTTCGAGTTTTGAACAATCCATATCATATAAATCAAACCCGGATGATAGTTCTTAGGACTGGGTTGAAATGCAAGTTCGAATCATGAAATTTTGAAATTCAGATTAGAAGCACGGGCTGTTTTTCTGCAAAACACGCCCACATGGTCAACTGCAAGTCAAATATGGTCAAAATTGGTCAAATCTGTCAAAATCCCAAAAACATGGGGCCGCGTTTTAAGGATCATGGGGGCGTGTTTTTGAGTCAATTCCATATTTTCAGTTTAAACTTTGTGATTATTTATCTAATCTCATTTAAAATTCCAGATGGCTGAATATGGGGATGACATTCACGCTTTCCTCATCTTTCCGGAAAACATAAGGCGGGATGAGACAGCCCCTCAAAGGATGGAATATCTGGCCAACCAAGAACCAGAGCCAAAATTTTACGCCATGTACTAAAACATTGCGTGAAGTAAACCAACTCGGGAGATATCATAGTCTTATAAAAGGGCCTTGGGCACGTGTTTTCGGCGAAAGCGGGAGATCGGTGACAGAATTAACCAAAGAATTCTTAGCTTTGTTTCCGATTGAAAGGAAGAATTTAGGCATGTGGGACAATAGTGCTATTCAGTTCCCCATTGGGGGTGAGTGGTACAACACTTCAGTGACTCAGATAGGGATTGATATGTGGGTGTACACACCTGAGGAAACCGACATTGCCTTGTGGTTTAAGGCAGGCACGACTTTCTCAGACGAAGATGATCAAGAAACATATGAACCAGGAAACAAAAGGATCGATACATGGGAACTGTTAGGTTAGAGGGATGAACCGTATATTCTAAGCAGCACCAAGAGTACAGCTCTTCGCGACCCGTTGTTTTGTAATATTCATCGCTTACTGAGCCAAACGGTTACACAGCGTGGCTAAAGCGAGGGGGTTGTGGGCTTAAGGGATCTGTGAGCCCTAAATTATATCAAGAACGAGGTAGCATGAAACATTACGTACCTCATCTGCCAATTGTTCAAGACTAACGAGAACGCGAAAAAGACCACTACCCCAATTTTTTTTTGAGCTTGGATATACAAGCTATACCGAACCTACGGTACCGATTTTGAAGGAACAAGAAGCCCAAAACCAGTACCACTCGATCTTGTCTACTGTATGAGTATGCAAATGGCCCAACAAATCTCATGAAACCCACCACAGTGGCGGTTCCAGGATGCTTATAACCAGATTTGGGATCCTAAAGACCCATCAGATATGACTATACAGGAGGACACGATCACTGCCCCGACAGGCCTGCCGGCGCACATACTCCCAACCAGGCGGCCCATCATCTTCAGCCGCCGGCCCCAGCTTGTCACAGCATAGCCAGTACTCGTTTCAGGGGCTGTATGGGCTTATCAGGACAAACTGCAGCATCTGACGCACATCGTGCTGCAGAGTACGCAGAGACGAGGCGGGAGATACATCAGTTGGGTGAGCGCATGGACCGTCAGTGGGGACCATTTGATCCGGCACATCCGGTTAACTGACGAGCAGCGGTAACGGTAGGCATGGGCATGGGCATGGGCATTGGCATAAGGGCGGGTGGTAACATTTCATGACATTATTATTATTTCACTATGTTTGTTTCAGACACTTTTATTTTGTTTGCTGTTGTTTGTTATGGCTGGTTATATCGAGCCATTAGACTTGGTACTTATTAGGCTCGTGTAGGGCAGGATGTGGATGATTCCACATCTGATTTTCAGTATTATTATGTTTGGAGGTTTGTTGGTTGTGTGAAGTTTTTATAATTTTGGTACACTATAGGAAAACGGACGAAAAACATGGGACGCTCTGTAGAAATTTCGTTAGCCCGTAAAGAAGTTCCTTTCCATTTACCTCTAAAAATCTTTTTATGAATCTTTCACATTTAGGACAATGTGAGATTCAAGGGGGGGGGGGGGAATTACTTGACCAATTGCTTGTTCAACTAATTATAAAATTCTCTAATAACAATTTTTTGTAGCAAACAAAGACTATTTTTGACAAAACCAAAAGTAAATCCAAGAAATTTTTTTGCAAATAGCCAACTAAAAATCTACTATAACCAAAAAAGTGATAAAGTAAAAAGAAGTTTTGTAATAGTGAGAAGAAATTTATGCAAAATATGGTGTTTTTACTCAATCCCTCTGTTATGTGAGATAAATCTCATGCCATATAAATATTTTTTCGGAAGCATTGAATAAGTCATATGTTTCGTGTGATTTAGAACTTGTCTCAGGTATTCTTTTCAAGACCGCATGAAACGTTGTATAAGAAAGAAGGTAATATTATCACAATTTTCTCAAACTATTTTCCAAATTACAACACAAAACCAAAAACCTTACCTTACCACTTTATCCCTCTCACTGGTAAAATACAACACTGGTCTTTACCGGTATACCATAAAAATTGCAAATGTTTTCTTTCGATTTCAATTTCCTAGACTGCATACATTTCGCAAAACCTAGGTTGCCTCCGGAACTTAGGAGAGAATTTTTCTCTTTAGCAATGAGGTGAGGAAAAAGTGGCGCCAAGATGAACAAAGGCCACCATTTTGTGGAGTTTTCAAAAGCACAACGAAAATAAGAGCAAAAAGATATGAACGATGCTTAGGATACGGAAACTGGTCCCACGAAGGAAGATGTAGAAAAAGTCAAACTCAGTCTCTATATGAATATACCGAACTAATGTGGGTGGGTGCTATTAGGCTCAAAGCCGAACGATCCATTAGAGTTGGAAGTTATGTTCAGAACAGGATTGAGGAAGAACTTATCCACATCCTTGACAAAACTGGTCTTGATGATCTGACCTTAAAAGAGTCGCTAGGTTTGTAAAAAAAATAAAAATAAAAATTTGTCACCTCAACAATCGGGAGATAAGGAGCTAGACCATTGAAGACATTTTGAGACTCCCGATAATCGGCAGAAGTTGTATTTACCATCTTCACCACCATTAACCTTAACCCTTGAACCACCACGAAACACCAAATCCCTACTCTCACAAAACCAACCACCAACCCCTGTTACCTTCTGATTTATGCAACCCTTCACGAAGGGGGAGATTTGAACTCGTTACAAGCTTATTTATCACAGGTCACATTTTGGCTTGGAGTGTTCATATACATACATCACATGTATGATCAGATGTAAAACCGAGTGTGTGTGAACATTGTGAGAACGTGACGTTCTACATAAAAAGAAGCTCATAAAAACAAATACATTTTTATATATCACTACATATATTCCTATGATTTAAAGTTGGTTATTTTGTTCCCATTTTCTCGGAGCTCTTTTGGAGATGTTTAAGCTATGGTTCTAGCTTGTTATTTTTAGATAATATTTATGAATAGCTTGCTTGAGGACAAGCAAGGTTCAAGTGTGGGGATTTTTGATGTATATAATACATCTTTTAAGCATCAAATAATCTCTAAAAACTGCAACTTTTATTGTATAATATAGTTCAAATAACTACTTATCATGTTAAAATATATTTTTAGGTATATCCAAGCCTCAAACGAAGAAACGAATGAAAATGCAAAGAAAAATCAAAGAAAACCAAAGAAAATAGCAAAACGCACCCCATGCTTCATGGAACACGCCCCATGCTTTCCTGTGCAAGAAAAGACAATATACTGGACATGGGGCCGTGCTTTAGAGAACATGGGGTCGTGGTCACCTTTCAGAAAAAACAAAATAGTATATAACAGACACCCAAGAACACGGGGTCGTGCCTCATATAGCACGTGCCCGTGGTGAGTCAGCGTGTACGATCTGACAGAGCATTTAATGCGACTTGACAGCTGGACACGAGGGTGTGCCTCACCAAACACGGGGTCGTGCCCGAGTGCCCAGACACCCTATAAAGAGATGTGCATGTTGCATTCAATTGGTGTGCTTGGAGAGAATACTATACGAGTTTCATTTATAAAACTCTCACTTTACACTCATATTAAAGCTCTTGTGGAGAGTTTGAAGGCTTTGAGGTTATCATCATCATCATCCATCACCATTAAGAAGAAAGATTCATTCATATTTGGTTAGATTGTTCTAGTTTAATCTTGTGTTTTTCATCTTCATCTCCTTTGATGTTCATAGTTATGCTCATCATGAGCTAAAACTCCATTTACCATCTAATTTCTATGAAGAAGCTTTGTTTTACTCGATGGATATATTAAATATGTGATTTAGTTTTAGTAAAGTGCATGATTATTTGCAATTATCCTTTGATGATAAATGTTTTGTCACTTTAACTCAACAAATCAAGATTGATGATTAAAAATCATTCATGATTCACTCATGTTCTTGGATACTAGAAATGGTAAAAGAATATCTTGATAACTTATCTAAGATAAAATATTGATCCTTATATTGTACTTAGAAATGATGAAATATAAGCTATGATCTATTTTTCTAGTTTTGATAATTCTGAAATAACATTGTTAACACGATTGCTTAGGTTATCATACTAGTTAAAGAAATCATAATTTAAAGGAATGTGTAATTATAATCTACTTAAATCAACCAAGGGTAGGTTGTGTGACTATAACCACCCGAGGTTGTTAGAATTGGTATTTGAGAAATCAAAGTCAATCCTAATCTTTATACTTTACTAAAACTACTTGCTTACTTAAATTGACATTCTCGTGGTAGACATGAAGTTATGCATGCTACTTTATTTTATATCATAAGGAAGTTCACTTAGAAATGAGGGGTTATTCTATCATATATTATTAAAGCAAGTTTATCACATATTTACTTTATAATCATTGTCAGGTCGTGTCGGATCGGATATTAATCAATCATGTCATAACTCACACAAAATTAATCGTGTTGACAAGCGAGTTAATGACGGGTTACTATGTTTAGAAAGATGACCGTTTGTTAAAGGCGGAATCAATAACAAACATACGGTTGCAATGAATATTCAAAATACGAAGACACACGAAGGATTCACTCAAAAGATTTCCATTTATATAACGTTAATCATACAAAAGGATAATCGATTAGGGTTTAGAAGGAATCCTAGGACAGCCGTCACACACAAAATATTCTCTTAATTAATGTGTCGGTCTTATCCGCATTGTGCTCTCTCTTCTTCGTTTTTTTCTGGCGGCGTGCCCTAATTATTCTATTTATAGGCCTACCAACCTAAGACAGGCTGTCATTCCTTCTAGAAACCCTATCCGATAGTACATATTCAATTTACATATTCAAAAATATACTAAGTGTAAAACAAGTCTTCCGGGTAGGCTTTTCATTAAACTTCAGTCTCCGGGTACGCAGTGTACTCGGGCCTTCCTTCAGACTTGGTAAACATAGAAGTGTACTCGGAATCAGTTTCCGGGTAGACTTTACTTAAAGAATATTTTACCAAGTAAAATATTCACCGAGTAGACTTCAATCTTCTTGGACTTATCAAACTTTGCTCGACAAATCCTTACGAGCAACTTTGTTCTTCTATGATCCTGTTCGGCTCATTGTCAGTTAAACAACTTATTGATAAGGCGTACTCGGGAGTACATACCTTACTTGAGCAGAACCTTACTCGATATAACTTAGAGATATCTCATCAACTCATCAAGTATACTCGGACCATAATTATTAAAGAATACCTTGCCCGGTCTTCCAATTACTTGGCTTCTTGGACTTGGTTGACCAAACCTTACTCGGAAGAGTAAAATACTTGGTCTTGAAGAACAACCCTGCTTGACAAAGTGAACCTTACTCGGATATGCCAAATTAATGAACCTTACTCGGAAATCACTAAAAAGCATACCTTGCTCGGATATCCACTTAAGAAGACTATTTGAAGTAAACCTTGCCCGGAAGGCAAAATCTCGTACTCGGCTAAGTAAAAGCTTACTCGAAGGTCCAAGGTGTGCTCGGATTCAATACTTAGCAGTTTCTGAGGAGGTTGAGAAGATTCCAATCTTCCATATTCTTCGTTTAGGTCAAATCTCCTCATTTGGGTCAAATTCTTGACCCAACAATCTCCCCCTAGATTGGAACACCTCAGTTGACCCAAAACACTCTATGGTTACTTACACTTAGCAAAATACACATCAAATTTCATAATCAAATTACATAAGTAAAAATTACATAATCAAAGGTTTGTCCGAAGACATTACAAAGCAAAGCCTATTCTATCTATTTTGTCTTTTCCTTTCATTGTAGGCTGCTTGTCTTCTCATCTGGATTACAGATGCTGCTCTTTCTCTGAAGATATTGAGCACTTGGTAGTGTGTGTGTCCTTCTGGAATCACCAAGTCTCTAATATCAGCTAGATCTTCATTGTGCAAGCAAGCAAGATCTGCATCTCTCTTTATCACAGCCAGCACCTTTCCATCAGAATTCATCAATGCATATTCTCCATTTTCCTTGTATTCAACTTGAGCAATGATGTCATTCTTCTGTACAGTGTAGTTTGGCCTTTTCATTCTTCTTCTTAAACTTATACACTTACTCATGTTGGACAGTGGGTCTTCATCTCTGACATACATCTTAAAGTTTCTTTCATCAATATCCATCTTCTTTATCTTTGCAGATCTTCTTGCTTTGTTCATTGAAGCTGCACCTCTGCTTATGTTATCTTTTAAGAACTTGAACCCATTTCCAGCTTGCTCATACAGGTATTTAGATAAGTCATTCATTTGTCTCCCTGCAGATCTGCTTCTGTCCCTGAAATCATAAAGATGAAGTGACTCCATTCTGCTCAGTTGCTCTTCATTGTATTCCCTGAAGTCACTTCTCACAATAATTTCCCTCAACTGCCTACTTTCCATGATCACCTTCAGAGTATCGGTTACTGAATCATAGTAGAGCTCTCTTGGTAGATCCACACCAGATTGTGGTCTTGTTCTTTGTTGTACTGAGCTACTTAATTCTCCTCTTCCTCCTTGGCCTCTTCCTCTTGGGAATCTTTGATGGATTGGAGGTCTGAATGGAATTGATTTCTTGGGCTTCTGAGGTCCCAAGTTGAATGTTTTCACATATATGGCTTCCACCATCTCAGTAGGAAGGTTTGCTATCTCCACAATGTCATGTCCTGCTGCCTCCAGTTTAATTAACATTTTGATCATTCCTGGAGTTCTTGCTAGTCCAGCAGGTACAAATCTGCCATCAGCATAGTATCTGGGATTTTCTCCATCCTTCAATGCCTTTTCCCACTCATCCTTTTGCAGATAGAACAGAGTCTTCAAATCCTCTTTTCCAAAACATTGAAATCTGCTTCAGTCATCCCTCTCTTGTTTATCATTATGTTTCTTAGGATGCTGATCATTTCCTCATTCTCCCAAGGCATGAATGGTTCAGTTTCTTGTTCAGGTTTGACATCATCTTGAGGGATAGGAATTTCAACAGGTTTGACTTGCTCCTTTTCCTTCTCCCTTAAGGTCTGAATTCTTCTTTTCTTCTTTGGAGGCTCATCAGGTAGTTCAGTTTGAATTGTGCTCTCAGTATAGACCCTTTTAACTCTTTCTCTTTTCTTTTGGAATATTGGTCAAATACTGCCTCTTTACTCAGATTTCTCACAACTTCAGGCTTCATGCCTTTCTCAATCAAATATCCACACATACCATCATATTTCTGATTTAATTCTTCCAGATCAAGCTTATCATCTTGTTTTACAAACTTTTGTGAAACTATCTCTTTCTCACTGTTGTAGAGATCTTGAATTTGGTCCATAGTGTATTTTTCCAGGGCAGCTTCAGGATAACCTCTGACTTTCAAATAGTTCTTATAATGCTAAGTATTTTTCTTTCTCTTCTCAACCTTCTTTAAGACTTCCTCTGCATTAATTTCAATGATGCCCCTTTGAATATAAGTCTCTTTAGCTTGAGGGGTCTCAGCAGTGGAGCTTGTACCAACTTTCTCACCTCCTTGATCAGGGTTGTCATCACCCTCTTCATCAGACTCCTCAGAGTCATCCTCCTCATCATCTGATAGATCAATCATGGCATCTATTTTGGGTTCATCAGAGGCAGGATGCTCTGGTTCAGTAACATTAACATCAGTAACATTAACATCAGGGACCCCTGGTAATTTTTCTCCTGGTTTCAGTGTTTGCAAGGGAATTGCCCTGATTGGTTCATCATTAGTTTGCTCAGCAGATCTCTTTCTTCTTTGATAAGTCTTTTCAAATCTTCTTTCTCCCCAGTTACCAGTAGGGTTCTTTTTCATGTCTTCTTTTACTTGTTCAACCCATTTCTTTGCAGCCATAGTTGCAATTGACTCACCAATTTCTTCTTCAGGAATTATATCAGTAGTTGGTTCAGCGGCAGTTTCTGATGTTTGACTTTTAGATTGAAACATGCTGACCACTGTGCCCAAGGAGTTGTCCACTTCCTCAACTCTTTTCATCTTAATCAATACCTCAATAACTTCTTGATCAGCCTCATCTTTAGTCAGTTCTTTTTCAATGTTGGCTTGTCTAATCAGATTTTCTTGCTCTGCTATTTCTTCTAGAGTTATATATAGGGCTATTTTCTCCCTCTCCAAAGTTTCTTTGATTATTCTTTCTTTCTCTTCAAGAGCAGCAGCAGCAGCAGTATCTACAAAAGATACATCTTTCTCAACATATACAGCAGGTTCATCATCAGTTGCCAAACCTATTCCCTTCTCTTTTCTTTTTCTCAACTGTTCTTCATCTTCTTCTTTATCAGAAGTTCCAAATTCATCAATTTCTCTAAATAAGTTTTCCAATTCAGAGTCATGCTCTACCCTCTTGGAACTAGCTTCTTGATCATCATTTGGCTCAGTGTGTTCTAGTTCCTCAGTAGCAGCATCCACATTTACATTCTCAACAGTCAGTTCTTATTCCATGATCTCAGTCAGTTCTTCTGTAATCACATTCTCATCATCATTTGACTTTTCATTTTCATTTGTTTCCTCTCCACACACCTCTTCTTCATTTTCATCACTAACATCATAATCATTCATAATCATTTTCAAACCATCAATATTTTCAGCACTTTCAGCATCAGTCACATCATTTTGATCCATATTCTCCCCCTGTTTTGGGGCAGCTGAGGTCTTCTCAACCTCCTGCACCAGGGTTCGAATCATCAGTTCAGCATCAGCTAACCTTTTTAATAACATTTCATTTTCATTTGTTAGCTCTTCATTCTTTCTACTCAACTCAACATTTTCATTCCTAACCTCCTCAACTTGCTTTTTCAACTCATCATTCTCCAACATTAGATCAATATTTCTTTGAAGTGTGTTATCTTGTTGGCTTGAGGGTGGGGTTGTAGGGAATGGTTCATAAGTGGGTTGTTCAGTGATGGATGGGGATTGTGTGTGTTGTGTGGAGGTGTTGGTCTAAGGTAAATGATTGAGGTGGTGTTTGATGTGGTGAGGTTGGTGGTGGTGAGTGTGGTAGTGTTGGGATTGGTTGTTCAATTTCTTCTCTTTGCTCCCCCTGTTCTTGTGACATAATTTCCATCTCCACCGTCATTGCCATCAACATCATCATCAGAGTCTCCTTCAGCACTCTCATCATCACTCCCTACTTCCTCCTCTGAGCTCAGCTCAGGCACAGGCATAACAGCCAGATCATGGTTTAATAACCAAGGTAAAATTTCAAATGGAACACTTGCATCAAAGTTATTAGAGACACCTGGATTTTTTATTCTCTTGTAAGCATCAGGATCTTGCATTTTATGTGTGTCTCCAATTGTTGGTAAATCTTGTAAAGTGCTGTTGAAAATGATCTGCAGGAATCTTGGGTACTGCAAAAATCTCCTACTCTCTGGTTTCTTCAGATTTCCTACTAGCCCATCAAAAATCATCTTGGAAAAGTTAAAGGGCAGATCAAAGATAGTTCTAACTGTGGCATTTGCTAGATCATGACTCATCAGAGTCCATGATCCCTTCCTCGGAGCAAATCCATGAATAATGTGATGAATTAGAAATCTGTATAGCATCGGAAAAAGACCCTTCTGAAACTGTCCCTCATGGACATTTCCTTGATACCCCATTGTTTCTTTGAAAATCTTCAATAGATGCTTTGTATCGAAGCTGATGTGATTGTGATCATCGTCATTCAGTCTTAAACATCTTCTGATCAACCTTTCAGTGATCTGTATCTCCTGTCTGGCCACGGTTGCCTCTATTCGTCTTTCATTACCGTCTTCAACTAGCTCTGCTGATCTCCAGAAATCCAAGGAGTGATTTCTGTAAATAGTTGGGCATTCAGTGAGAGCGAAGCTGATATTTGACCGCGCCATCCATAAAATCATACGAGCCATCGGTTCATTTTCTGGTGTAACTTGTAGTAACGCACACATATTGTGCTTTGGCTCAAAAACATACTTTGGCTCGTTATCTGCCATATCTGTAATACATAAAAAAACACATTCAAAGTGAAATTAGACATAAAGTTTAATACTTTAGACAATTTCAAGTTATAAAAATGAAGAAGAAAGAGAGAATTCTTCAAGAACCTGTTCTTCGACAAATTAATAACCTAAACACATAAACAGAGTGTTAGTACTCGAGTACATAATCAAGTTACATTACAATCTAATCGTGATCGGAAAACATAAATTTTTATGCTTACCGAGTCGGAATTAGTGGCTGATAAAAATTAGGGTTTGGATTAATCTTGAATTCGATAAGTCGGTTATTTTTCTTAGTAAGAGAGGTTTTGCAGTGGAAGGAGAGAGATAGAGGGAAATAATGTAGAAAAAATTGCCTAAGTCCCTCTTTTATACATTTTGAAAGTGGGTTTTAAATGCTTTTTGTCTTCTTGTGAATTATTAGCTGTCAACCAGTAACGTTATCCACTTGATATATTAAAAACATTTAGTCTCATTTAAGATCATAAGACCTTACTCGAAAAATTAATTTTTCCAAAGTTTACTCGGTCTACTTCCACTAACAAACCTTACTCGGTCAAACTTTACTCGAAAAATTTTCATGTTGAATATAAAGTTTGCCCGAATACTTCTCTTTATAAACCATGCTCGATCAAGTAAATTAATTTAAAGTTAAGACATAATGAAGAAAGCTTACCCGAAATACTTGATTTCTTGAGAAATTAATCACAAGGCAAATAATCAAATATAGTTATCAAATAAACATTCTCACTAAGAATCAATTAAGATCCTCACAAAGATTTCTCAAATTCAAATTAAAACTCATCTAGCATGAACCCTAAAAATCATAATTACATTTTGTCATATTAACTAACATATTCAAACAACGTATTCATTCAAGTATAAATCTAAACAATTTCATCATACTAACTTACATATTCAATCAACGCATTCATTCACGTATGCTTGTATACATAGTGTGCTCGAGCACTCTCTCAAATGTAAAGTGTGTTCGGACAACAAACTTATGCAAAGTATACCCGAATAACTTTCATATAGTACAAAGTGTGCTCGAAAAGAAATTCTAGCAGACAGTGTACTCGGAAAGTTAAAGTTTTGAAAATTACCAAGTATATTGAAGGAACACAAGTGTACCCGAAATATAAAGTGTGCTCGGCAAACAAAGTTTGCCTTAAAACACTTGTAATTTCAAAGAAATCATAAACACACATATCACAGAGCATGCTCGGAATGAACTTAAACACATGTCTAAAATTTCATAGAGCTTGCTCGAAAATCCTAAGTTAGCACTAAGCTTGCTAGGATAAACACATTCAATCATCAGGTATTCCCTTGCTCGAGGGAACTTATCATATCAAACCATACCCGAAAAATGACAAACTTAAACAGTAACATCTAAGCGTGCCCGGAAAGATTAACAAGTCTTTCCCAACAACATATTCACTCAAAGCTTACTCGGTGTACTCACTTAAGTTCACAAAGTTTGCTTGGAAACACAATCAGCATATAATATGCATAGCTTACTCGAAACTAGCATATAACATGCTTAGCTTGCTCGAAACAAGAATTTCTTGTTAAAAGATAGCTATTTCAACACATAATCATCTCAAGACTTCAAGCTTACTCGGGAAAGTGAGTTCAACAGTGTACTCTACTCGAAAAGTGTAAACACTACAAAGTATGCTCGAAAATCATAAAGTTAGTCAGAAATGACTAAGCTTACTCGGAAAGTTTGAAAACTGTCAAACCTTACCCGAAACAACATATTCACACATAGACAACTGTTTTGTACTCGGAAAGGTTGAACCTTACCCGAAACTACATATTCAAACAGTTTGTGCTCGAGAAGGTTATAACTCATTAAACCTTACTCGAACTTACATATTCAGACATAATCAACTGTTTTGTACTCGGAAAGGTTAAACCTTATTAACCTTACCCGAAAATACATATTCAAACAGTTTGTGCTCGAGAAGGTTATAACTCATTAAACCTTACTCGAACTTACATATTCAGCCTATTTTAGGCAAAATGCAACACTTTTTGACTTAAACCACTTTTTAAAGACATTTCTGAGTTATGTATCATTTCAGAACATAGTTTAAGAGCAAATGGTGCATTTAGAGATCAAATTTCAGTTATACTTCACTTCAAAACAATTTCTTTTATAAACTGAAAAGATCTCAGGAATGGGATCATATTGACTAAGTAGCTTTCTCAATACTTCACTCTCAGCATTATTATGACAACTTAGATAGGTTAACAGCAGGTATAAACTTAGCATGATTTTCATCTCTTTGGTGATATGATTAATGTTCAATTAAAGCATAATGCATTAATGGACAACACTGTGCTCTGATGCCTCATATCTCTTCTCAAAGCTTATTTGGCTTTCCCCAGATCACCCCAATTTGACTCCAACCTCCTGTATTTGGTCAAAAATAGTTTCTTATGACAGAACTTATTATATTTTTGGACTTTTGTTATTCAAACATATAGAGGTTGAACGTTGGACTTACAGTTAGCAACATGCCTTTAATTCAAGATGAGACATATTTTGTCAACATCTTTGTAGTTCTAGTTGTAACCCTCTTGTTTGATAAAATATTTAAAACATTTATCAACTTTTGGTTGATTTATTCATTCTTCCCCTTGTTTTTTTTTTTTTTTTTTGATATTTTCTCAAATTTTCTTAAAGCATGTTCTTTGTCATATATAAAAAATGTTTCATTTTGGTTGACCAAATAACAACAGGCTTGTGTATGACTGGGTAATCACTTTTCTGCCATATCATTCGGAGAGATCTATCTTGAGACATGCAAAACAACTATGCATCTCCACATAAAGATTAGCATATCCATTGTGTTTATATCACCTTAGAGTTTACAACATCATGGGAAAGCAACCATACATGTTAATGACTATACTAAGGCCTTTTTAGCCTATTAATTCCATATGATCACCTAAGTAGTCAATGTACTATCATTTCCCAAAAATCATAGTTTAATATTCAATCACTCCAATATCTCTTCATTTTCAGGTTAATGGCTATCCTGTTTGACCAAAAGTGGTCAACAGGACCAAACATACATGTGAATATATGCCTTTCAAAGTCAGAGCTATTGTCATAGTTTTAAGTGAAGGAATAAGAAACAAGTCATAATCGCCCCAAATGCATTCAGTTTTTCAGGTCAATGGCTATCCTTTGAATCTATAGAGATTTAAGGACCAAACATACACAAGTGCATGTCCTTCCAACTGGGCAAATGACATAATTTTCAGCAAAAACAACTACTTGAGACTTTTCTTTAAAAATCCTTCTTTTAAGCTTCTTAAAAGCTTGAACTGAATAATCTTATCATATCTCTACACCATTAATCAACTTACTCATGTTTTGACCAAAATATATTATTTATGCAAAATTCATTAGAAAATTCATTTTATCACTTAATTTTGTCATAAAACACATTTTGACATAAACAGTTGCATCACATACTCAAATCTTAATCATTCTTTCATCATCAAGAAAAACAGACTGTACTCACATTCAATGTCTATTCTATCTTAACAACTTCAGAAGATCAGATTAAGAACATATTCAAGTAACCATAAATATGTGATTACTCATGACATTATATAAGCAATTAATCTCACCTAAACAGATCAAACTACTTATCATAACATCAGATCAGTTAACATGATAGTCAAGAATTATCATAAATTTCAAACAAATTGCACAGATAGTTACTTAACCACCTATCAGTTAACTTCAAAAACAGTGACATAATCAAAACATATTCAATCAACATTCAGTTGAAACATATTCAATATGTGTAATCTCTAAGAAAATAAACAGTTATCACAGAGAGACACACATAGAAACAGTTAAGTCATATAGCATAGAACATACTCAGTAACATATTTAGCAACATATTCAGCAACATATTCAGCATGTGTGACCTCTTCTAAAATATTCAAGTAGCACATAGAGGTACACAACCAAGCACACATCCTTAATCAGATTTCATCAGAGTTGATCATTCCCAGGGCTTTCAAAAGAAAGTTGAACCTGGTTCTATCAAGTGGTTTGGTGAATAGGTCAGCCAGATTATCACTTGTATCAACTCTTTGCATTTCAATCAAACCTTTTTCACTGCAATCTCTGATGAAGTGATGTCTGTTTTCAATGTGCTTAGTCTTAGAATATTGCACAGGATTCTTAACAGTAAAATATGCAGCAGTATTATCAATGAGAATAGGGGTGTTTAGAAAGTTCAAACCATAGTCCTGCATCTAATTCTGAATCCAGAGAACTTGTGCACAGCAGGCAAATGTAGCAACATATTCAGCTTCTGCAGTGGAGATTGACACTGTGGTCTGTTTCTTGCATTGCTATGACACTAGTCTTTCACCCAAAAACTGGCATCCTCCTGATGTTGACTTTCTACTCATATTTCATCCATCATAATCACTGTTTGTATATGCAATCAGATCAAATGATTGGTTCTTTGGATACCAAATCCCTAAGTCTGGACTTCCCTTTAAATATCTGAATATTCTTTTCACAGCATTCATGTGGGAGACTTTTGGGTTTGACTGGAACCTAGCACATACACAAACAGCAAACATGATATCTGGTCTTGTTGCAGTCAGATACATCAGTGATCCAATCTTGGCTCTGTATTCATGTTCATTAACTGACTCCCCCTTTTCATCAGCTATCATCTTTTCTTTGGTGTCCATTGGAGTTGAGGCAGCCTTGTAATCATGACAGTTGAACTTATTCAAAATGTCCTGCACATACTTAGCTTGGTGAATGAATATTCCTTCATCCTTTTGTTGAACTTGCAGTCCCAGAAAGAAATTCATTTCACCCATGGAACTCATGCTGTACTTGGACTTCATCACCTCTTCAAACTCCAAACACATATTTTCATCTGTAGATCCAAAGATAATATCATCAACATAGACTTGTACAAGCAGCAAATCTGACCCTTGTCTTTTGTAGAAGAGTGTCTTGTCAATGGCTCCCCTTGTGAAGCCATTTTCAAGTAAATGAGTTGATAACTCATCATACCATGCTCTAGGAGCCTGATGCAATCCATAAAGGGCTTTGTTTAACTTATACACCCTGTTTGGATACATGGGATCCTCAAAACCTGGTGGTTGAGCCACATACACTTCTTCATCAATCTTTCCATTAAGGAATGCAGATTTGACATCAAGCTGGAATACTTTAATGTTCTTTGAGGCAGCACATGCAAGAAAAATCCTTATGGCTTCCAGTCTTGCAACTTGTGCAAATACTTCCTCAAAGTCTATCCCTTCCTTTTGAAGACATCCCAGTGCTACAAGTCTAGCTTTGTTCTTAATCACCAAACCCCTTTCATCCCTTTTGTTTCTGAAAACCCATTTGGTTCCAATTGCATATCTGTCATGTGGCTTGTCTACAAGATCCCATACATGAAAATATCTAAACTGGGCCAATTCCTCTTGCATTGCCTCTACCCAACTATTGTCTTTTAAAGCTTGAGCAATATTCTTTGGTTCTAATTGGGATAGAAAGCAAGAGTACAGACAGATGTTTGCTATCTCAGAATGACTTCTTGTTACTCTTTCATGCAAGTCACCAGTGATATTTTTAGCAGGATGATTCTTTTCAACAGTAGGAGTTTGTATTATCATATTTGTAGACAAATTTGTGTCAAGATTTGTTTCATTGATTTCAGGTTCTTCAATGATCAAATCAGCTTCTGCATCATGAAACTCTGGTGCTTCATCATTGGTTTGTCCTAAAGTAGATGCACCATTGTTTCCCAGATTCAAACTTTGAAACAAGTCTTGAAATCTTGTTGTGGAAGCATTCTCAGCTTCATTTGATTGGTTGCTTGTGTCACTCCCATTCTGAACATGATCATTTTGTATATAAGGACTATCTTGACTTGTCATTTCCTGATCTTGTTCAATGTCATTGTTTGAGGAGCTTTTCACAAAAGTGTATTCCTTTTCTTTCCTAGCAACCTTTTTCCACAATTCTTCCAAGTCCAGTTCTTTCTTCTTATTTTCTTCAAGTACACTGGTCTTGTAGAATGTATCATCAAAGTCTTCAGAATAAATCTTGAATGACTTTATTAATTTTTCATGATCAAACAGCCATGTTGCACCACTGATTGTATTGAATTGATTCTCTTTAAAAATAATGTCAGATGACTCTATCACACTCATATGATCTTTCACATAAACTCTGTATGCCTTTGAGTGAGTAGAATATCCAACAAAGAAACAGTCTAGTGACTTAGTTTGAAACTTGTTCAAATAGTCTCTAGTGTTCAATAAGAAACATTTGCAGCCAAAGGGCTTGAGAAACTTGATGTATGGCTTTCTATTGTTGAAAATCTCATAAGGAGTTTTATCATGCCTTTTGTTCACAAGCACTCTGTTCTGAACATAACAAGCAGTGTTGATTGCTTCAACCCAGAATGTGACAGGTAAGTTAGCATCAGCCAACATGGTTCTTGCAGCTTCTATTAGTGTTCTGTTTCTCCTTTCTGCAACACCATTTTGTTCAGGAGTTCTTGGAGCTGAAAATTGTTGCATTATTCCTTTCAGAGCACAAAATTCTTCCATAACTCCATTCTTGAACTCAGTACCATTGTCACTTCTCATCATCTTCACTTTCTTATTCAATTTGTTTTCAATCATTGTAACACAACCATTGATCAACTCAGCAGTCTCATCCTTGGTACTTAGGAAATAAACCCAAGTATATCTTGAATATTCATCAATGATCACCAAACAGTATCTCTTCTTTCCAATACTTGGTACACTCACAGGACCAAAAAGATCCATGTGAAGTAACTCAAGAGGTTGATCAATTGAATTGATGAGTTTTGTCTTATAAGTAGACTTGTGTTGGTTTCCCTTCTGACATGAGTCACAATGATCATCTAACTTAAATTCTCTTGTAGGCAAACCAATCACATGTTCACCCTTGACCAGTCTATTCATATTCTTCAAGTTCACATGACACAACTTCCTATGCCACAATTTAGATTCATTTTCAGTGGCTTTGGAAACAAAACATGCACCACCTCTTGAAATAGCATCTTTCATATTCAACTCATACAGGTTGCCATTTCTTGGTGCCATCATCATAATCATTTCAGGTGGGATCACAAACTCAGGTTTTAAGATGAAACAATGAGAATCATCAAAACTGACTTTGTAACCCTTATCACACATTTGAGATATACTCAACAAATTGTATTGTAGTCCCTCAACATGAAAGACATTGTCAAAAGACACCTTCCCATTTGTAAATATCCCTTTACCTACAATCTTTCCACCATTTTCATCACTCTCAAAGGCAACTGGACCCTCATATTTCTCTACATAATTCACAAGTGACCTCTTGTCACAAGTCATGTGCCTAGAACAACCACTATCCATATACCATATATCATTCAATGGAGTGGCCTGTTCCTGCACAAAGAGAAATTTGATTAGTTCAGTGATGAGATGCAAGCTTCTTCAACTTGCAACTTATCAGTGTCAATTTCAGTGGCAGCTTGGGAAGTGAGTGTAGTAGGTTCAGGATCTTCATGAGTGATCTCCAAGTTGTCTGAATGATCAGTTTCATATCCACACTCTCTTGGTGTCTTGTCAAGTGAAGCTGAATTGTCAAGCTCAACTGAGGCAGTTCTCTTTTCTTGTAAGACATAGTCCTTAGTTTCTGAGAAGTCTCTTACATCAGTCACAGCTTCAACTTTAGCTTCAGTTCTAGGTTTCCATGTGAAACCTTGTGGTTCATATCCATGTTTTAACAAGAACTTTTCATCACCAGTGAGTACAGCTTGTTTCTTTCTTTGATATACAGTTTTTCTTCTTGATTTCTCACTGCCTGATGATTCTTGTGACTCATCAGACTTGACTGAATGAGTATTTTTGGTAAATTTTAATGACTGGTTCTCCATTATCACCTGCTTTTGCTTCTGAGGTGATTTACTTCTTCTCACATTCTCAGTCATTTGCTTCTTCTTCTTTGTCTCAGCCTTCACTTCAACTCTTGTCTCTATGCTATTCACATTTCCCTTTCCCAAATACATGGCATACTTCTCTTTGTACAAAACAAAGTCTTGACCAAACTTTGTTCCATTTGGGACATGAAATGGTTGAAACTTGAGTCTCTCATTACATGAATCAGTATGGTGTCCATATTCATCACATCTTCTACACCACACCTTTCTTTTGAACATCTCATGTTCTTTTGGTCTCCTGAATCTTTCACTTGGTTTGGGCTCTTTTATACCAATTGTCTTTTTGTTTTTCAGATTGTCAAAATCAATTGAGAATGGAACAAACTCAGCCATTCTGATATCACTTCTTTCCACATTTCCTTTAACAAAGACAACCCTTTTCAAATTCAGTGGTTGAACATCTTCATTCTCTCTATATCTTGACTTTCTTCTTTCATATTCCTCAACAGTTTCTACCTCACTCACATCAAAGTCTTCAACACTTGAAAAGATAGGATAAATAGGAGTAAAATATTCTATATCCATTTCTTCCTTATTTACCTTCTTTTTCTTGTTCTTTTCTAGTTTTTCCAAAAACTTTTTGCTTGGAGGTCTGACAGCATTGTAACCCACATTCCTCTTTTCACCAATGTCAAAAGAAACATGTTCTCTTCTCATTTGCTCATTCATTCTTTTCATTTTATGTGTAACTGGAGGATACTTTGGAAGTTGATCAACAGATTCAGGCTTTCTATATTTTCTTCCTTTTTCAGCAGCTTGAATTTCCTTTTCAGTAATTTGATCACTCAAATCACTCAGATCATCTTGATCCAACTCATCTGAATCAAAGTCATCTTCAGAGACTTGAACTCCAATTGACTTTTCTTGCTTTAGTTCTTTCTTCATAACAAATTCACCATCTTCACTCACCTCAACATTCTTGTACAAATCTGCAACATCTTCTTTGTCTTGAAACACATCTTTGAATTGTTGTAGATAAGCACTTCTCTTTTCTTTGTCAACTTTTGGCATGAAGTTGTTGTTGAATGGTGGTGGAAAAGCCTTGTACTTTTCATCTTCTTTTACTGTATTCAGAATTCCACAAATGTTTCCAGTTGAAACTAAGTTCTTTAGGAATTCATTTTCAGTTTGCAGCTTTGTATTCAGCACCTTTTCATCAATCACCATCTTCTTCAACCCACTTATCTCAGTTGTGAATCTTGTCTGAGCTCTATAGCTATTCATACAATCCTCTTCCAAACTTTTCATTCTTTCCTCACTAACAATCTCACTTGCCTCATAAGCATTGATAATGCTTTGCTTCTTAAAACACTCACTTTCCAGCTTACCAATCTTTTCTTTTAATTCATTGACAAGTTTAGGTAAATCAGCATTAGGATCAGAATGTACCCTAGATGAAGATGCAGAGTCTATGGCCATGAATGCCACATTAGCTCTTCTGATATCATCTGCTATATCTTCCTCATGGTTACTCCAGTCAAAGCTTCCCTCATGCTGAGTAGTTACTGCCACATTGCCTTGATTTCTTGGTTGATTTTGGTTTGCTGGAATGTTGCTAGTTGCAGGGTTTTGAACAGCTTGATTCTGATTGTTGTTCATTTGATATACTTGATTCTGATTCATACCCTGCTGGTTGTTCATCTGAGGCTGATAGTGGTTGTTGAAATTAGGATTGAAGTTGTTGTTTGGATGGAAGTTGTTGTTGTTGGGATTGAAGCCTTGGTTATTGTTGAAGTTCTGCTGGTTGTTGTTTCTATGCACATTCTGCTGGTATTGTTGTTGGTTTCTAGGCTGCTGGAATTGATTGACTTGAAAGTTCCTTGGCATATTGCACTCTCTTGCAAAGTGTCCAGGCTGTTGACAGTTGTAGCAGATAGCCTTGGACTTGTCAAATCCTTTTCTCTCATTTGGACCAGAAACTAGTGATCTACCAGTTCTATTGTACAGTCTCTTGCTTCTTAATGCCAACATTGCAGCTTGCCATTTGAGATCCATGTCTTCAAGGTCATCAGCATCTATTTGTTCCAAATCATCCTGCACTACACTTGTTTGAATCAAGTTTTTGGCCACAAATGCATTGTAGGATTCAGTGAACATAGACATTAGGGCTTGTGCATCACTCCCTTGAACATGCCCTGCACCAGCACTTTGGGCATTTCCATTTCCCACAGAGACTTAATCATCATCAATCAATTGAACATTAAACCTCTGTTGACCACCTTGACTGCTTGAACCACCTCCAATGAATGACTTAGCAGTCTCATTGTTGTGATCACTTGGTTCTTCAATGATGGGAATTTGTTGTTTATTCTTTGTTGTAAGATTCCCCATTGGAGCAATTAAAGCATTTGACACATTGAAACTTGGTTTATCTTCCTTGATCATTTCATTCTCAATCATTTCAAGTTCAGCAGCTTGAAGAAAACATACTACATCATCCAATTTCAATTCATTGAAATTTTGCTTTTGAAGGATGAATTTGCAAGCAGTATACCATTCTTTTGGCATTGAGTTGAGCAACTTTGTATTCAAATCAAGGTCAGTCATTACATAATCAGTTGTTCTCAACTCATTCACAATACTCAGAAAACGTTCTAGTATTGACTTCAACCTTTCACCATCTCTATACTTGAATCTTTCTAACTGTTGCTTCAGTCTTTGCTTCTTAATGTTCTTCAATTCAGTGTTCCCTTCATACATCTCAAGAATTGCATCATACATTGCCTTAGCACTTTGATAATGTGCAACCTTTGTGAGGATTTCCCACGACAGACCAAGTTTGAGCATAGCCAATGCTCTGTCATCAACTTTTCTCATTCTCTCTCTGACAGCAGCAATAGCATTTGCATTAGCACCTTCTTCAACAGCAGCTTGTGGGCCATTCTTGATAGAATTCCACATATCCACATCATTATAACAAACAGCAGCCTCAAAAAGCACTTTCCACTTCGTAAAGTTCTCCTGACCATACAATCTAGGTATCTTATTAGTAGACACCTCTTGTTCCTCATATCCAGACATTTTCTTAAAATAAAAGTTAAGTTCTTATCAAAAATAGAGTAAAATGATCAGATCTGAGAATAAATTCTTAGATCTGAGGTGTCTGATATGAATAGAACAAGATTCAACAATACAAATCAAAGCTTTAAGTGAAATAAGGAAAAGGAAACACCTAAAACTTGTAGATCTGGAAGAAAAATGAAGAACAGAGCTTCTGACGTCACAAATCAATCGAACAGTGCTCTGCTTACGTCATTCTTCTTCAAAACTTAATCAGCAACAATCTTTCTAAAAATAGCAGCAACAGGCTTTGATACCACTTGTCAGGTCATTTCGGATCGGATATTAATCAATCATGTCATAACTCACACAAAATTAATCGTGTTAACAAGCGAGTTAATGACGGGTTACTATGTTTAGAAAGATGACCGTTTGTTAAAGGCGGAATCAATAACAAACATACGGTTGCAATGAATATTCAAAATACGAAGACACACGAAGGATTCACTCAAAAGATTTCCATTTATATAACGTTAATCATACAAAAGGATAATCGATTAGGGTTTAGAAGGAATCCTAGGACAGCCGTCACACACAAAATATTCTCTTAATTAATGTGTCGGTCTTATCCGTATTGTGCTCTCTCTTCTTCGTTTTTTTTCTGGCGGCGTGCCCTAATTATTCTATTTATAGGCCTGCCAACCTAAGACAGGCTGTCATTCCTTCTAGAAACCCTATCCGATAGTACATATTCAATTTACATATTCAAAAATATACTAAGTGTAAAACAAGTCTTCCGGGTAGGCTTTTCATTAAACTTCAGTCTCCGGGTACGCAGTGTACTCGGTCTTCCTTCAGACTTGGTAAACATAGAAGTGTACTCGGAATCAGTTTCCGGGTAGACTTTACTTAAAGAATATTTTACCAAGTAAAATATTCACCGAGCAGACTTCAATCTTCTTGGACTTATCAAACTTTGCTCGACAAATCCTTACGAGCAACTTTGTTCTTCTATGATCCTGTTCGGCTCATTGTCAGTTAAACAACTTATTGATAAGGCGTACTCGGGAGTACATACCTTACTTGAGCAGAACCTTACTCGATATATCTTAGAGATATCTCATCAACTCATCAAGTATACTCGGACCATAATTATTAAATAATACCTTGCCCGGTCTTCCAATTACTTGGCTTCTTGGACTTGGTTGACCAAACCTTACTCTGAAGAGTAAAATACTTGGTCTTGAAGAACAACCCTGCTTGACAAAGTGAACCTTACTCGGATATGCCAAATTAATGAACCTTACTCGGAAATCACTAAAAAGCATACCTTGCTCGGATATCCACTTAAGAAGACTATTTGAAGTAAACCTTGCCCGGAAGGCAAAATCTCGTACTCGGCTAAGTAAAAGCTTACTCGAAGGTCCAAGGTGTGCTCGGATTCAATACTTAGCAGTTTCTGAGGAGGTTGAGAAGATTCCAATCTTCCATATTCTTCGTTTAGGTCAAATCTCCTCATTTGGGTCAAATTCTTGACCCAACAATCATCAAGGAAGAATGGAGTGGATTATTGATTTCAGATGGTAACCTTCATATAATTGATTTACTCATTTAGAACTTCTCTTCTTGTTCACCTATTTTATATGTGTATATATATATATATATATATATATATATGTATTGGATCATTTCAGAATTTTTTTTACAGCAAGAAGTGAAGGTGTAACGCCACTAATCCCTAATTTCACTCTCTTTCTTATGTGTAAGTGCGTTGTGTAGGTGCATATATATGTGTGTAGGTCGTATATATTTATAATTCTAAAAAAAGTTTAAAATTCACCCTAAAATGATTATCTTCTCCGATTAAATTAAAATGAAGATTTATTATTAGATACATGTGTGTCAACGGATCGATAGTTGGTGATTACCAATACTATTCTACATATACGATATGTACACTTGCCTATTTTGTGTGTGGTTAGTCTTAGTTGAGAACACTTTTATAAATTTAAAACACGTTCTTTTGCGAAACTAAATCCATCATATTTTATGATACAAGCACGCAAGCATCAAGCATCGACAGTCGAAGAGGTCCATGAACCTCTAGATTATCTTTGTCCATGAACCTCCACATTATCCTTGACCATGAACGCTACAATCCCCCTCTCTTTCCTATGTCTACAACATATAATACATGAAAACTTCCTTTGAAAGCGCCCTTTGGTTAATTTAGCTAGATACTGAAAAAACACTGAAAAAATAGTTTGTAACACTTTTTCAACTAATGTTGTGTTCTCAAGTTTAATAAATGAAGGAAAAGATGAAAAAAAGAATTAAGGAGAGAAACATATGAGAGTAGAAGGAAAATATTTAATTAACTATATGTTTTCAGGTTTGAAAGAAATTGAAAGAAAAACAAAGATTTATATGTGTTAATGAAGGAAATAAGTTTAAATTTTTCTTTCTTAAAGACTCTGAAACACTATCTTTCATGCATCCTTGCAAATCCTTTCTCCTTCATCATTAAAAAAATTGAGGAACACAATGTAAATTATAATTAACTTAATTAGCTTAAAAATCTAAAATGTAACGATTCCGACGAAACCCGGTATACCCTAACCGGTAGACAATAGTTACGTCATATTTAATGTCGGGTACATGAGTTACCATAGTAATTATACGAGAATACATGGTTCACTGTATTGATCGTACGTGAATATATAATTCATCGTATTGAATATGCGATTAATCGATCGATAGTTATTGAAACCCGAACGAATCGAGGGTTCAATTATAGACGAGATATATGATATTTAGTGATGTTTACGAAGTATTAAAGCTTCGGGATAAGTGAATTAAAGCACAGAAAAAGAATTTCGATTTAATGGTACGTCGGTACGTTAAACGAAACCTTTAATACTAAACCGAGCAAGAGACGATCGATCAAGCCGAAAAAGATGCGCGATAATTAATAATATGATGTTTTAAGTTAATAAATGTCATGGTTTAAGTTTTTAAAGTTTTTAAATCGGTTTTATATAGATTTCATTTTTAAGCCGAAAAACGACCGTTTTAACCTCGTTTTAAGCCGAATTAAACATTTAACCGAAAAACAAACTGAACCAGATTATCCAAAACATTATCCGGATTGCGGATATCCAAACATGTGACTAAGAATGAAGAGGTGGGTCCCACCCCACCCCCTCACTACTTCCGATCGGACTCCCCATCAACCCCATTCCATTTTATTTTATTTTTTTAACAAGCAATTCCATGTTCTTCCTTTCCTCTCCACAAGATCATCCAAAAACCCGAGAGTGTAGCAAGAAAAACACGGTAAGAATCGAGTTATTTACGTTTTCATCTTCGTTTCTTGAGTTTATTTGCAAGAAAATGAGGTTTCAAAGATGAAAACCGATTCTTGCATGATCAAGTGATGTATACGGGTTATACAAGGGATCTTGGTCCAAGAAAGGAGTTAAACGAAGCAAAAACGAATTTTTACGGTTAAAACTTTAGTTTTGAATCATAACCGAAACTATAGTGTAAGAGGCTTGATCGTGAGTGTAACTTGCTTGGTATTGTGGTATGTTGGTTGTAGGTTCTGTGTTTAGTGGTAGATAAGGCGGAAAGACGAGTTTGTAGCTTGTAGTGGCGGAAAACGAAAGGTATATTCGGTTATGTTCGGTTTTGGAGTTTTTGGACAGATTGTTGATCGTTTAGAGTTAGGTCATGAAATTTTACAGAGGTGTTAGATATATGAAAATATGAGTTCTGTGAATTTTTGGTAATTTTTGGACAAAGGATGAATATTTGGTGAATTTAATGCTCGGTTTTGGCCAAAAATGGTGAAAAATAGTTAAATATCATGAAAAATTCTGTAAAATTGCAGATAAGCTTTTTATATCATTTATAAGTCACACACAAAATTTGAGGTCAGTTGGAGAAGTCTAAGTAGGCTTTTCGGTTAAACAAGTTCTAGGGTTTTCTAGCTTGGTTTTAGTGAAAATGGCATGTAAAAGAAGATTTTGGTTCTGGAAATATTACAGGGGACTATGTGGATGGCAGGGGACATCCAGGAAAAATTTGGGATTTTTCTAAGATTGTTTGGTATTTACGACATATTTAGTGTTTGAATGGTGTTTAAAAATAGATAAATAAATTTTAAATATAGAAATTAATTCTGGAAATATTTTTATAAAATTCCCCACTGTCAAAAAGTGATTTGTGCAAAATTTCAAGATCCGAGATTAAACGGATAATTATTTGTGTAAAAACAAACTTTTAAAGCTTAAAATGCGTAAACCGGTAAAGTTCGCCTAAGCGAGCTGACTGGTGTATAAAAACCCTAAAAATGGACTATTTTCATATAAATGAGTTAAACAAGTAAAAATAAATCATCCGAAAATAATTCGGATGATTTGAGTAATTTTTGTCCAATTTAACAGTTTCCGGTACGCTAAAGACGGAAACGGGTCCCGCGGCCAATCGGGGCGTCTAAACCGAGCTATAATTTCACATCTTTAATTAAATTATCAGTCAACCACTACTTTCGGGTCGTGTGTGACCAAACTCATTTTTGAAACGTAAAAACGGATAACCGTGCTAGGCACGCAAAACGAGAAAATCGACTAATAGTAATTGTGACCATAGAACTCTAAACGATATCACAATCTGAGTCCGGAGAAGTGTTTCTGGGTTAACATTACCCCCAGAACGGGTACAGTGCTGGGTTAACAGTTTCCCCAGATGTACCGGTTAACTTGGTTAAAGTTATATTAATAATGAGTGTATAGTAACGATCGTAGGGATCATATTACAGATTGGACGTGTTAACTGATAATGATTGTTGTTACCTGCTTGCATGTGCTAAGGTGAGTTTCACGAGCCCCTTTTTCTGAATTGTTTTTAAATATTTTCCCGGGGCGGAAGCATGTTACTCCTGAAATGTTTAAGTACATACTGAACGCATGGATTTGCGTGGATTTATATATATTTTATTGTACGGGAATCGTACGGAAATGTACTAAGATGGTAATTGTCTGAGTTGCTAACATTCTAAGGCCCCGGAACACGAGTGATTAACTGAAAGCCGGTAGAGTGTGGATAGTACTATTGGTCCGACAAACCCAACTGGTCCGGCATGGATTTGCTGATGTTTCCCAGCCAGTTGCACATGTCTATTTTGGGTGTTATATATATTTTGCTATGTAATGTTAGACATAGCGGTTTGGGGCAGGTTCGTGGGCGGAGTATGCCACGGGGTTGTGTGTGATAGTCAGAGGTTTCACTTGTGGGCTCAGCATAATTACATCGATAATATTATATTTTGATAATGATTTATCATGGTTTACTCGAATTGTGAAACTCACCAACTATTCGTAGTTGACCTGTTTTCTCACATGCTTTTCAGGTACAACTAAGATGAAGTGATTGCTTACGTACTAAGTGCTTGATGTGTGTAAGATTTGCGTGCTGGATGTTATGATACATTATAATAAATAGAATTGTGTATCGTATTGTATGATGTGTGTATCACCTAGACGGTAATGAAATACGAGATAATGTAATTTGAAGTATATTAATGTATTCAGTTTTCTTTATAAACAATGTGGTTGATATCAGAGGTGTCTGTTGCATCCCGTTTACGTTTCCGCTGCGGTTACGGGGTGTTACATAAAATTATTTTCATTCACTTATATTTAGAAAACTTAAAACCAAAACCGAATCAATTAACACCCTTCAACCTCAACAAGGTAGAACAAACAAAATATTACTAAAAAATTGGTGAGTGAAATAATATATTAGAGAAAGAATAAGAATAAAAAAGGAAAAATTCGGCAATATAACACTTTTACAAAGAGAGAAAATGTGTTTTAGCCCAAAATTCTCAAAGATTCCAAAAGAAAACCCATAAAATATAGACTGAGACGACATATTGGGATAAGATCCGATGAGATTTCTAGACCAATTGTAATTTGACGTGTGTAAGAGTTCTTGCAATCCGGCCAAAATTTTGACATCTTGAGGGAGCCGCCTATATTTTCTCACTAAATATTTATCTCAAAAACAGTAGTCTTCCCAGGCGGTTTTTTTTAGGGAAAATTCCCAAAATAAGTGTTTATGAAATCGTTTTTTAGGTTTTAGGTGTCATTCGTAAGAAATTCCTAAAATATGTATTATAAATTAGTCGTGACGAGTAGTTTGTGATTACACACGAGTAGTTTGTAGAACCAGTTAAAACTTGCCATGTGCTCGTAACCTAACCATAACGAGCAGGTTCACTAATCATTTGCTCGTCACGACTAAATAAGTTTCATGCCTCGTAATCAACGCCTATGAGTAATTCATAAGTCATTTAGTCGCGACGACTAGTTTACCTGGTTTACATTCCCCACACGAGTAGTTTATTAGTAGTTAACTTGCCGTGACTAGTTTAACCTTACAATCTACTCGTCGCGACGAAAGAACTTATGAATTACTCGTGGGCGTTGATTACGAGACGTAAAACTTATTTAATCGTGATGAGTAAATGGTTAGTAAATCTGCTCGTTACGGTTAGTTTGAAGACACATGTCAAGTTTTAATTGGTTATACAAAGTACTCGTCACGACTAGATTATAATACCTATTTTGGGAATTTCTTGCAAACGACATCTAAAAACCTGAAAAACGCTTTCATAAGCGCTTATTTTGGGAATTTTCCCTTTTTTTATGTTTCCTAACTTATTCGTCCAAATTCTAAACACCTTGAAAAATGCGACGTTAAATTCCGTCTTTCAAGACGCATTTGAGACGAATTTGTACCAAGAAGACGAGATTATGGTTTTTTTCTTATATGTTGAAATCTCATCACATCGACAAGATTTATTTTTAATCCGTCTACATCGACAAGATTTAAGTTTAATGAGTTCACACCTAATATAAATATTTTTGATGAATTAATATTTCTTTATTTTTTATGTTAATGGAAAATGAAAGTAGGATACCAGGAATTTTCCCATTAAAAAACCGTAAGAAAGAGACATATTACCCGTTTGATTTAATATCCTATTGCGTGGATAACATCGAAACAATCCCACCCTCTTCTTCTTCTTATTATTATTATTATTATTCATATCATGATCATCACACTTCTTCTACACTAGTTGCTGCTTCCACACGGCTACTTTTATTCATATGTAAGTCTTTCAATTCTCAATATATATCCTTTGATCTTCTTAGGAATCTGTTGATTATGATTATATCTTCTTCTGTGTGATTGTTTCAGACATATATATAGCTATATATGGCAATCACCAAGATCTATATAATGTAAGTAAACTTACAAATCATTATATGTTCTTCTGTGTGATAGAATTCGGGTTAATTGAATTTGAAAATTTTAAAACTAAATAGTAATATTATGACCCCATGATGGATCTATGAATGCAAGTTTTAAACAACTTAGTTTTAAGTTTTGTTATGTAAAAAGGGCTGGTGGCACGGCTTGTTGACTGTTTGCCTTCCACTTAAGTGTTAACACTACTCTTTGAGTTGATGCTTTTAAACTAAATTTTGAATTAGAATAAGGCCCCGTTTGTTTTTTTAGATATTTAAGTCTGAATCTGAATACCACATCTGAATGTTAAGAGGTGGTTCAAATGTCTGAAATCTGAATCATTAAGAGGTGGAGGCTAGAGACCTCTAGTCGTCGGAGATGGAGCCTAGTCTCCGGGTTAGAAGTTAATGGAGGCCGGAGACAAACGTATGTTTTTTTTGGGTTAAGAGGTTTTCAGACCCATTAAAAGCTCTTACTGGTTCAGATGCTATTAAGACGCTGAACCTCTTAATGCCAGAAAAAAACATACAGCCCCACGTCTGATTACGTCTGACCGAATCAGACGTTTTCCTCTATTCAGAGAAAAGAGGCAAAAACAAACAGGGCCTAAATTTGGGTCGAATTCGAATCTATAAGTAAAAACCGAATTAGATTAAAAAAATCATAATAAAAAATATTTTGACCGGTCAATCACATTCATATAATATATATATTAGCTACTACAAAGCGATTACAATAAAGTGGCAGGCAAACGGACAACAAGCGGCGTCGCAACCCCCTTTTGAATAGCAAAGCCAATCCTACTAAAAACGAAGCTTTGGGACCTAGGAGCTGAATAGGTTCCGTGTACGACACGCTGAACCCTACTCAAAAAATTCACAGCCTCTGGGGCCGGAAAATCAAATGTATCAAAAGCAAATGGGAGGGAGACATGTTGATTCTCGAAACAAGCTTTTTCGTGTTTAACAACTTTGCCCGATTCAAAAATTCAAAGTTACCATACGTGAAAGTAAGATTAGCGATTTAGTGGCTAGGTTAAACGTTAATTTGAAATGATCTATGAATTGATTTAGGCTTTTATAGGAGTTAAATTTTAGCAGGTCATGTTATTTTTTGAATTGGGCTTGAATGGAATAGTAAAAATTTGGGTTAAATGGTCGAATCCTATTATTCTTTAGCCTTAAAACTTTAAAGTTATGAGTTATGATATAAAGCATAACTTTTTCAAGTTTATAAAAATTAAATGGGTTAACCCATGAACCCGTCAAATCGACCCTAACACGAAGCGCATAGCTAAACGTGTTGGGCTGTTAGCGGGTTCAACCCCAAACATTTTATACATGTTAAACTAGAATTGGACTAATCTTGTTCCAGATATTACTCTCTGCATAAACATGTGGAGTATATGGCTAGAGAAGTCCAACGAGGCGCCAATTCAATTGAAGGAATCGAAGCAACACTTTGGCAGGTACCCGAGACACTGCCTAGTGTTGTACTTAAAAAGATGAAGGCTCCACCTAAACCAGATGATGTGCCAGTCATTAGCCCGGATCAGCTTATCGAAGCGGATGGGTTCCTGTTCGGGTTTCCTTCTCGGTTTGGTGTGATGGCAGCCCAATGTAAAGCTTTCTTTGATGCAACTAACAGTTTGTGGGAAACTCAAGCACTTGCTGGCAAACCGGCTGGCATCTTCTGGAGCACGGGCTTTCATGGCGGAGGCCAAGAACTTACAGCGTAAGATCACACCCTTTGTCTTACAATATACGGAGATCATAAGAACCTCTAAACACCTAGACCGGACCCGTGGGCTTATACTAATAAACCCTGAATAATAATATAATATTTCAGTATTTATTTGTATGCAGATTGACAGCAATAACACAATTAGCACATCATGGGATGATATTTGTGCCTCTTGGATACACATTTGGGAGTGGAATGTTTGAAGTAGATGAAGTCAAAGGTGGGTCATCTTATGGTGCTGGAACATATGCGGGTGATGGGACTCGACAGCCGACTGAATTAGAACTCCAACAAGCATTTTATCAAGGGAAATATGTTTCTGAAATTACCAAAAAGCTTTCCAAAAACTAAAACTTATTATGAGAAATCGAATCCGAATTGTAAGTATTTTATTATCATTCTCAAGTAAGAACCGGTTACTAAATTGTGTTGTGTATAAACAAAGCATCAGTTTCCATATTTATGTTGGTATTACTGCGACGCGATGAACTGTGTATGATTATTAAAGTACTGAGTTGCAAGATTCAGATAAAAAATTAACTAACTGGTTCAATGAACAAATCCATGAAACAAAGATAAATACATAAAACACTAAAAATCTATCTTATCTTGTCTAATCAAATCTCAAGTTCTGAGATATTAATTACTGAAGATTCCATATGATCCTTGAAAGATTGAACCTTTTGGTTTACCACCCGAATCGCATATTTGAGCTGAGATAACCATCGGAGAGTTCAAAACTTAAGGATCAAGCGACTGTGTTTCCGACACTGTTATTCATCTGCTTACACAAAGTAATAATTAATTAATAACTAAACCACATGTCTAGAAAACGTTTAACGTGTAAGGTAAGTGTAACGGACTCACTGAATGGAACATGTTGAACGAAGAAGCATGCCCCGATCACCATATAGGCAAGGAAAAGAATTACACCTTTCAGATAATGTGAAGTTCCATCCTGCAAATGAGTTAGTTAGAAAAAATGAAAATAATACTGGGGTGTAAATGCAGATTGATGTAAAGATAAACCTGTAAAGTGAAGGCTGTAAGGAAAATTGAGAAGGCAAGACAACCAGTTTCAAGAAGTCCAAAATCAAGACTCATTGGTATTCCCATTATCCAAGCAATTATCACACATAGAGGAACCTGATTTAGTTTAATATATGATCATGTTAGTTCTCATCAGTATATCAATGACTCGCACAGTACTGTCAGTACGCCCATCAATGAGTTGTACCGGAACTGTATCACGCGGACTTTGTTAAATTTGGTATTTTAGCATATTTTCTTACCACAAATATCATGATCTGAGATCCCGAACCCAACGCGACACCAAGAGATATGTCCTGCAGCATTTAAACAAAGTTATATACACCCAGAACATTCCAAATGGGCTGTAATAAATTTGTCAACGGGTTGCTGGGTTGTGATAGATGGGGTTGGCGGATTGACTTTATCAAATATACTTTTTTAACTTTCATATTCTAATTTTAAGTGGCGTGTTAACGTACTTAATCAAACATGCTAAACAGGTCAACCTTAACGTGACCTGTTTGATTACACGTGATAAACAGGTCAACCCGAACACGGCCTGCTTATTACGCAGGTTAAACGCTACAACCCAAAACTTACTAACACTTATAAAAACATTTTGTGATGCATATGTTTTACCAATTTGTTTTTGTAAGCGAATATAACAGCTCCAGCATGCTCTGCTGCGTTACCAACAATCGGTAGCAAGATTATGCTCATAAAGCTCACAGATAGTCCCCAGGTTTTTGATGCATCCTGATTCACGAAGTATAAATATTTGTTAACCGTTAAAATCATAAGTTTATATCATCACAAGTATAAAAGTTTGTATGCAATACCTCAATTGTGGCCACAACATACTCGGACAAAACAAAGATGATTATTGTCATCACGCATAACCATATAAACGCGCTCCAAAAACCTATCGACGCGGTCTCCTTATCAGCCTCATCATCATCGCCATCATCGCCATCATCTTCAACCTAATTAGTTTCAAATCCAAAATGAAAAAAAGGAATAAAGTATTTTGTTGGAGTTCTAAAGTCAACAAGAAAGTCAAAGCAGCAACTAACAAACCTCTTCTGCTCCATAAGGTTGACTGTGGGTTATTAACTGAAAGAAGAGATATGCAACATACGCAATCAGCATCACAATGCTGCTTGTTCTTGACAGCTGCAGAACCGGACTGGTGTCCAGTTTGGATGAACGGAGATTAAACAGCAACGGTGTGATCTGGCAAAGCAGTCCAAGTAACAGCAGCAGCGTGTTTGCATCCGCCTGCTTCTGTTATTAATAACATGTAAAAATTAGTTATAAAAAAATTGATGCAAGTTAATGATATTAGAAAGTAATAATTACATGGTCAAACTTCTGTTCTTTGTTAATGTTGGCGATGCCACCACATAAGAGAGATGAGCCAAGAACAAGCAGGAGGTTTGAGATGACGGAACCCAAAAGCGAGTATTTGAGCACATGAATTTTCCTTTTATGCAGAGCAAACAATGCAATTATTAATTCTGTTGCATTCCCACATGTTGCATTCACCAGTCCTCCAACTGCAAATGTTACAATTAAAATGTATATCAGGTTGTTAACTTGTTAATCATTTGATTATTTAAATTGATTCATATGCGGTCACGTTTAGAACTCGATCAATTATGGTAACGCGTGTGCGTACTGTGATTTTGGCTATAGATTTTATGGGCACGTGCGCATATTAAAGAGAAATAATGTTTTGTTTGGATTTATTGTGTAAATAGACCGATGCGTTCAATGCACACGTGCATATGAATGTGTATGGATTTTGTTTTATAAATCCGCTGTATTAAAAGGATTTAGACGTGCGCGTGCATAATTTATATATACTGTTCTTGTGTTTTGAGTTTATTATGTGAATTATATGTATGTTTATATCACTATCTTTGGTTAACAAAATGTACACATGTATATGTTTATATCAGTGTCTTTGAGACTTCTTATAAGAAATTAATTTTGAAATTATTATGTTATATAATGTTATGTCAATTTCTTTTTAGTTTTAATTTTGGTATAAGTTAACCAACCAATTAATTTATTACACCAAACACACTTTAAAAAATTAAAATAAACAAGGGTTAAACGGGTCAACCCGCAAACCCAACTTGTTTAGCCTAAGGGGTCCACGGGTTCGACCTGAAACTGACCCGTACCGGTTTATACCAAACCCAAACACGTGAGTCTGGTTTTCTGTAAGAAATTCACACCCTTAAGAAGAGAACTTTATCTTTTTAATTTAATATAAAATAAATATTAGCTAGACAACTATAATTGAAACATTTTGTACAAGTTCTTATATGCTTTTTTTGTATACATCTGCATATATAAATGTATGTGTGCATACAATCAACAAACATAAACAAACACGTGAAATGTCAAAAGTTCATTAATGCATACACGACAAATAAACGATCTTTACATAAACGAATCTATCACTACACGGCATTCCCCTAAATACGTCAAAAGATCATTCATGTATACACGACACATAGACAATCTTTACCTAAACGAATCTATCACTACACGACGTTCCCCTAAATAGGTCAAACAATCATTAATGTATACACGACAAATAAACGATCTTTAAACCTGCCTTTTTTTTATAAATAAAAATAAACATAAAATATTAATATTCTGCATCTATATCCATATCCATATTTGTGTTTATGTGAGCATACATGTTACATCCTTTTAAATCATAACACTATCAAGTAAACCGTAAGCATGTGAAACTGGTTTTATCCCTATATATATGACACTTGACATTCTTCCACCTAGATCAAATATATGTCCTATCAATTATCAATTATCAATTATTTTATAAATAAACAAATAAACAAAAGATTGGAATGTCACGTGTTTCATAAAATGAATAAAAAAATCCTCCTAATTTTGTTCTGATAATTAAAATTAAAACAATAAAATAAATAATAATCTAGGGTTTAGAACTTAGAACATAAAACATCTGGTTGACTAGAAGAATATATATAATATACCTGTAGGCCCCGTGAAGTACGCAATTTGTCTTCCGATTTCAATTTCACAAACACAACACAAACCAAAAATGTCAGCAACAAATCAACACTCAATTTTAATATCAGATTCAAAAAAACTCCAACCGCTAAACTTACTCGGTCAAAAAGCTCAATCGTTCTGCAAGCGGAGCCAATCCGATCAAGCTCAAAGCAAAGATCCACGGCTAAACACAAATTCCAAATATCAACTAATTACAAAATGCCGCAACAAAAACACAACGTAAACAATAAATTCACCATCACTTACACGACCGAACCCGTAGCATTGAGCTACAATCGCAATCGGAATAGCCGGAAACAACACGAACAGCTTCGTGTCAAACACGACTTTCCGAACATTCTCAACGAAATCTCTCACCATCCGAAACCGAACAACATCGATCTGCGATGGTAGCAACAACAACGACGACTCTCCTCCGTTCTCCATATCGTGATAATTCACAGAAGACGAACTCATGATATTGGTGAAAGAAACACACAAGAAATGAAATACAAGTAGCCAGGTGATGGTGATTGGAGTGAGGTAATAATATTTATAATATAATGGGAGTGAGTGAAATTATAACAAGTGAATATGAAGGTTCGAGGAAGTTTCGTAGTTGAAACTGTTTTGGTATTTTGTTAGGAAGGGGGTTGATGAATGAAGAACACGTTGTTTAGTTATACTGGAAACGGCACACACAGCGGTGTGGATTGATATAAATGCAGAAACAACCTGAGAATGATAATTACGTGTCTTTTTATTCATTATATTAATATTATATTATATATGTTATAACTTCTAATCCATTTATAACACTTATCCTCAGTTTCAACTATATTCATGAACCTGGACACTGATACATGTAATGTTAATTTGGTTGATTATGTTTTTATTACATAATTGACATAACTTCGGTTATGTGTAATAATATTTATATATCTTAGTAATATTATTGTATCCTGGGTCATGTGAAAATAAAAACAACTCATCATTGGTCATACATTCTAAAGTAATTATGATTTTGTTTGGATGGGTAATACTTAGTTGTCACTTGTCAAAAATGGGCATAGCTATCCACATGGATTCGGATTCGTCTGAACCCACTACGTTTTTTATTTTATTTAAAGTGTATTGTATCGTATTAACAGACTAATACATTTTTTTCGACGATTGAACCCACTTATTATGAATTTTTTTAGTAAAGAAATTTGGTAAATGATTTTTTATATATAAAAACTTAATAGAAGTTATTAAAATTAGTAAACCCAGTAATAAATTAATGGCCCAATTGAATTTATCATTTAGAAAATAGCACATATAAGCTAGCTAGTGGCCCACATATAAGTAATCAAAAATTGCCCAAACATTCAATTAAAGAAAGTTCCAATTAACATATAAACCTAATTATCAATTAAATAAAATTCGAAATTTAAACTAACAATTAAAAAAAAAGAATCCGCCAATCAGTTTGCATTGTTCCTTTTTGTTTAAAGTGTTGTTTATGATATATTATATTGTGAGGGACTCACTAGTCTTGTTCTATTGATTCATTAGTTAGGTGATCATCATATGTTGATGACTTGTTGAGGGGAGCATACCTTGATATAGTTTTGTTTATGTTCATGAGAATTTAAACACCAATTTAATATAGTGTTGTGAGAATTTACTATCTTAACATAGTGAATGTTTGAAAATTTGTAAAGGCGTACCATTTTGACATGGTATGTCGAACAAGGTAATTTATACTTTTGCTTAGTGAGACGTTTTATTGGTGGCCTCTGTCATTTAAGGAAAAAAATAGTGAAACAACTCTCAATTAGAGAATAAGGGATAAGAAATAACATCACTTAAACATTTATAAATCGGGTTTGTTATTCTCTATTTCTAAACTCTTTACTTATTAAATATCATATAGCTTGAGTTGTAACGAGATTAAAAATGAATATTAGCATCTTAAAAATGACACTTTTGGATCTCTAGCTCCCGAGACGGTTCGCTTCTTAGAGCGGGTACAGAAGGTGGTCCACAGTGACTCGCAGAGCCCGGGGAACCAAGGATTTATATTTAGTAGAATAAGCTTTGCGATTCAAAAGGAGGTAGCGGCGCAGCTTGTTGCTCGCTTACCCATTATCCAGATGTAGCTCTGTTTGTATTATATATGAACAACGATATTTTATAAAAAAAAAAATAATAATAGGCAAAAATTAAGAAAACCTATTCAACCTGTCCCCTTGTCGAGTTTTCTCTAGTGTCGATTTACATGCTTACTTTCTTATGATGGTCACTATAATGACTTAAGTAATGGTTTTACAAACTCACTATTAGTTATTTGATTCTAGTAATAGTTATGAAAGACTCAAAGTTATGATACGTCTAAGATTCTCCAAGAGTATCTTAATGTTGTGGAGTATGTTGATACGGTTGACTTGTAACTTGTAACTTGTAACATTAGACTTGGTCACGTGATTGTGCATGATATTCATTTGCGGAAATGCTAGCATTCTCCTTTTATTATAAACTATTGTTTTACTCGGCGCGTTGCGCCGGGGCAATAGTAAAACCCAAGCGTTGTTGGCCACAAAATGTTGAGACGGTAAGTCGACGCGAATTCGGTTAGTTCTGGTTACATGTGTTATTGTGTCAGGACTAAAGCCAAAATAAAATGAATAATAAAATTTGAGGTTACCAACGGGGTGGCGTCAGCCGGTAAAACTCGGGTGTTGGTATAACCCAATCGTTTTTATCCCGGATATTAAGGCAATAACTCTACGCAAATTCGGTTGGTTTATGTCACATTCGTGATGGTACCTCACGGTACCGGAACAAAAGCAAAAAGAAAAAACAAAATCAGCATTCCGTTGATTTTCGTTACGTTTGTTACGGCACTAGAACTAAAACAAAACGCGTTGAGTCTATTCGAATTTGGTCAGTTTCCATCATGTTCATTATGTTATCGGAACTAAAACAATACAAAATTTTCAATCGGTCGGTTTTTGTTACGTTTGTCACGGACCGAAACTAAAACAATCCAAAACGGACCAATACGATGCTGCAAAGTTGCCCAATCGAGACTTTGCGGCACCAAACTTCTTGTTTGTATTATATAATAATAATAATAATAATAATAATAATATACGAGATTCAATTCATTCTAATGTATATGGTCAAGTGTTGACTATGATACATGGTGGGTGTTCCTTTTTTGTCACACATCTCGTCTTAAGATTTGATGCTAACATAAAGTGGTTTTAAGAAAAGAGTAGTATATATGTTCCATATATGAGACACTATATTATATCGCTTTACACACTTACTTGATTACGGTTTAACACTATAAAGACTTCAATAATGAATTTTATAAACTAACTATTAGTTGTTTGATAATGTGAATAAGTATGGAAGACTCAAAAGTTACACATAACACATCTGAGGATGTCCACGAATATCTTATTGTTGCAAAGAATGTTGATATAGTTGACCACTTGACTTGTAGCTTAAGAGACTTGGCCACATGATTATAGTAGGGGTCTACTTTGTCAAAAAAAGAGAATGTGTTATTTTGTGTGCATGGTATTTATTTGCAAAAATGCTCTTCTACTTTGGAAGATAAGTAGCTAGTAAACAATTTCTTTCAATAATCTCCTTTAACGAAGAATATATTTGATGGGTAAAGTTAAAATATAATGGACAACAAAAATGAGAATGGTGAGAAGGAATCTAATTCATTGATCTTATTTTGGATAGTGGAGATTAATTCAAGAATAAAAATTGAATAAAAATATATGAGAACGGCATAAAGGTAATAACCAACTTATGAAGACATTCTCTCTCCACATGCAAGGCACATGTCAATTCCTCCATCATTTTAAAACGTCTATAACTTTTTCATACGACATTTTTTTTAGAAAATTTTTTTACCATAATAACAAGCGTTTTTTTATCTTTAATATGAATATCATATTGTTATATAAAAATAAAAAAAAATTGATGGGTTTTTTATATTGTGTTATTTGGTTTGTTTTTAATTGGGTTTTTCTAATGCATCGTGTTATATATTTCGGTCATTGTGTTTTTCAATTGATACTCATATGAAAGATAAAAATTAACACAAAGATTACGTCATTGTGTCTTTCGTGTCTTTGGGTGTGTTTGTTTGGGGTCTAAATGGCTCTGAATGGGTATGAAGTCAGAATCGCAGCTTGTTTGTTTCAATAAAGGACTACAACTGAGCGATTCAGCAAGGCTGTTATTGATTCAGAAGATTTGAGAGATCTCTTAATGGAAAAGAGACTAAATTACCCACACATAGCCATCGCTCGTTCCTCAGGCGACCAAGAACAACACCACAATCCTTACTCAATTTCAGCCGGATTCCAGTTCCAAACAGGTATGATTTTGTTTACCTACTCGATTTCTGTTCTAGCTAGGGTTCGATTGATGTTCAGTTTATGCTAATTGATATTCAATTTGGTTGGATCTTGCTTTTGTATTGTCAACTTGGTTCATCATGAGAATTAGAGCCTTTAAAACCAACTCGATTCACGCAGGTTTAATTTCGTGATTTGATTGTTATCGCAATGTATCATCTTTAATCTGCAATGTGTTGATGATGAAGAAGAAATTGATATATTATTATTATTATTATTAATCTGTTTAGCTCTTTGTCGATGTTTATATTTTATATATATGCCTATTAAGTTATAAATTTGGGGGTGTCTCGGAATCTGTCTAATTGCAATTCAGTTGAATCTAATTATTCTGCTTCACAATTAGGGCTTTTAAGAGATATGAAAGGTTTATTATTTCATTAAACGTTTGATGTGTTGTGTAAAACAACTGAGAGAACACACAAATAAAGCTACATATTTTTTACCAAATATATGAAATGAGTGTAGATACAAGATAGCATTTACAAGTTAGAGGTGTTCAAACCAGTTTTTTAACCTAAACCGGTTTCGGGTTAAAACGAACTAGTTTTCAGTCAAAACAGTCAAACCCGGTTTTGGTCGAAACCGGTTAGATACTGAACCTGGTTGAGGCAGTGAAATACAGAAACTGATGTAACCGGTTTGGGTCGGTTCCAAACCAGTTCAGCTTGAATCAGTTATAAACTGGTTTGCAGGTGCAGGTTTGACAGTAAAATATTATAGACTTCCTATGCACTGCACAATTAATTTCTAGATCCATATAAAAACCGGTTTTCTACTTTCCTTAATTATATTAAATGTCTACAGTTTAATTGTATTCTAGTAAAAACCTTATGTATATTCTTAAGGTATTATACGGAAAGGATATGAATGTGCCATATTTAAGGCATATTGTTACAATATGATGCAGCAATTTATATGGATTTGAATAGAATCCTTGTGCAGCAATTTTGAAGTGTCTGGAACCAACGCCCCCTATGTATCAATCATGTTCTGTTTGTTATTTGATTCTAGGATAATAAAGGAAAAACATCTGTTGTTTATTGAAACTGCATTATTATGAAGCCTTTTTATTACATGGATAGGATCATGTGTGCGGGTTTTATGAAGCCTTTTTATTAATCAGAAAGTGTTATTTTTTCCCCTGTATGTACATTGATGTTTGAGGCCCGGACTTGAACTCTGTAAAAGCGTCTAAAGGTTAGCTCAAATTCAACCATTCAATGTTTATTTATATTTAACGGGCCAACTAAAAACTCGCTTATATACGAGTATGTAGTGTAAATATATGTATATATATGTATATATATGTGTATGTTGTATAAAAAATATATAATAATGCATATATATATATATAAGCGGACTGGACCGGAAGCTTAAAAGGGCAAATGTCGTACCTGTAAATCGGACCGTTAATAAAGGGCTGGTTCCGGCTCTACACGGTGTTGAAACATTATATCACGAGTTTGCGGCTTTTTGATATAGTTTTTAAGCTTCATTTTATTAATGCAACTATGTTTTGCGGAACGGTTTCACGGATGGGGTTCATGGGTTTCGCGGGACGGTTTCACGGGTCGAACCCATTTATTATTGTAACTGTGTTTTGTTAGGAAGTTTCTACGGTTCGGGCGAAGACCTCAGTTCGGGTTGCATGTATGAAGACATAATGAAGACGTTGGTTTAGTTGTATATAACTTTCATTTTTAAACATATATATTTGTGGTACTGTGATTTTTTTTTTTGTATATTTGAAACATTTTTGTATATTGTTTTCATTTTTAGGTATGTATATTTGCGTATATTGGGTTCCAATGAAAATAGAAACAAAAATTAGATAGTTCAGTTTGCACGAAATAGTTCAGAGGGGTATAATAGTCATTCTGCATAGCCATTCAGACGTCCAACCAAACAACATTTACTGGTTCAGCACTTATTGGCTCAGAGCCTCTTAATCATTCAGATCTCTTAATCATTCAGCACTTAATGGTTCAGCAATTGCCAAACAGCCCCTTTGTGCTCAACATTTGTCTTTATACTTATCTTTGTGTTTTAGTTATTGTGATCAGTATTCACTTAATTTGAGAAAAATAGTATTATGTTGTTTGTGTATTACGTTCAAGGCATTATGTAATATATAGATTCCATTGTGTTTTACGTTTCAGGTCATTGTGTTATACGTATTTACCATTGTGTTATACGTATTCATCCCATTGTGTTATACGTATGTACCATTGTGTCTTACGTTTCAGGCCATTGTGTTATACGCATTTACCATTGTGTCTTACGTTTCAGGCCATTGTGTCATACGGATTTACCATTGTGTCTTACGTTTCAGGCCATTGTGTCCATTGTGTCTTACGTTTCAGGCCATTGTGTTATACGGATTTACCATTGTGTCTTACGTTTCAGGCCATTGTGTTATATGCATTTACCATTGTGTCTTACGTTTTAGGCCATTGTGTTATATGCATTTACCATTGTGTTTTACGTTTCAGGCCATTGTGTTATATGCATATACCATTGTGTCTTACGTTTCAGACCATTGTGTTGTTATATGTATTCATTATTGTGTTTTATGTTTCAGGTTATTGTGTAACATGCATTCATCATTGTGTTTTATGTATTAGATAATTTGTTAGTATTTTTCATTCTATATATACTATTGCACAACGGTGTTATTAGTATTTTAAAAAAACACAATGATCAGATGGAAGACACAATGGCGAAAAAACACAATAACAAACAGAAAGACACAATGACGAAAAAAGACACAATGGTAAGCAAAAAGACACAATGACGTAAATTATTTTTTATTCTTATATAACAAAATTATAATCATATTAAAGGTAAAAAAACGTTTGTTATTATGGTGAATTCTATATTTTTTAAAAAATATCATATGAAAAAGTTATAGATGTTTAAAAATAATGGGAGAATTAACATGTGACTTGCATGTGGAGAGAGAAAATATGTAATATTACTTTTTTACCATTTTTCCTTTGGTCCCTACATGGTACATGTCAACTAATTATGGCTTCTCATCATTCTCATTTTTGTTCCCCTTTGTAAAATAACTTGACCCTATATTTGATTTAGTTTATTTTAATGTATATGGACTAATGAGACTATGATATGCATGATGAGTGTTCCTCTTTTGTGCATTGGCGATGGTTCTAGAAAAGTATGGTTTAAATAAAAGAATTAACTATTAGATGCGTTTAATGAATTTCATGCTAGGTAAACAATTTATTCAACACCAAAAGCCTCTTCCAAAGACAACGCATTGAATGGTTTAGCAAAGGGGATCAATGATCGAAGCAACGGTTGACCGACTCAGATGTTTGCTTTCCTCGGACATTGCTTGGTGGGTAGAGAAATTAACCATGAAAATTAAACAAAAATGAATTAACTTAGTTCTTTGAATAACCACCTAACAATATGTGCACAAACTATGAGGGCTTGTAATCACACACGTGTTGATTACAAATGTTAAAGAATTTGACTTTGTAATTATGTATGTTTGGTCATATGTCACTTCCACATTATCTCGCACATTATCCTCACAATTTACGACTAACTAAATTTCTAAACTTTGTTAATTTGTTAATTGATAAATGTTAAATATTAAATACACTATATTGTAAAACATTTAAGAATTGTAGTTTAATAACTTTTTTTAATTTAAAAGGTATAATTCATTTGATGCATATTGTACAACCCCTTATATAATAAAATAAACATTCAAAGGGTAAAATTGTATCTTTCAAACACTAAAAATTACTATAATTAATACAATGGCATATTTAACTTACGATATTAAGTTTATATAATAATGCACATTTAATAAGAAAAAATGGTTTTTATTGGTCTCAACTATCGTCTTTTGTTTACTGTCGGTCCCAACTATCGTCTTTCGGTCACTGCCGGTCCCAACTAACGAATTGGCTGCTGACGGTCCCAACTTTTAATGTATTTGTTCCTAACGGTCCGCGACTAACATAATTCTAACGTCGTTAGTTTCATGTCTCCGGAAAAACGTTTTTGGCCGAAAAAACACACATTTTCTCCCGAAAACTCAACAATTTTGTCCCAAACATCATGGTAACTTTGTATTTTACCTTAAGAAACATTTTTCTAGTAGAAACCCTAATTATTGAGGTCGCCGGAACCCTAAAACCATCGTCGGAATCAGTTGATGGTGCTTAAGTGATGGTGGTTGGTTAGCGGTGTGTCGATTGGTGGTGGTGGCGGTGTTCAGGTGGTGTTTTCCGGCAATAAAACTGACTTTCCCGGCCAAAAACGTTTTTCCGGCGACCTGAAACTAACGACATTAGGATTCTGTTAGCCGCGAACAGTTAGGAACAAATACATTAAAAGTTGGGACCATCAGTGACCATTTCGTGAGTTGGGACCGACAATGACCAAACGGCAATAGTTGAGATCAATAAAAACCAATTCCATTTAATAATAATAACTATTATTATTATTATTATTATTATTATTATTATAACTATTATTATTTTAGTAAATAATAATAATACTCAAATATAATCAATTTTTATGCAAGTCGAGTTAGATATAACTCTTAACAAATTTAAAATATCATATTTACTAATTTTATTGAAAATAAACTTTAGAATGTGACCATGTTAATTATATCTCAAACTTTATAAATTTCTCCCTTTCTTATATATCATTTTAGCAGCTTCATAGTATTGAGAACCATTGTTTTTATTTAACAGTATTTTGAATCATTGTTAAAAAACGCATACATCAAGATAAAAATTAACATGTTGATGCTTTTTATATGATGATTTCGCCGTTATTCATATTTGATATTCATGCAACCAATAAACATAATTTGTGGCTTTTGTTTCATCCAAAAATGATGATTTTGCCATTCTTCGCATTTTATATTCATGTGACCAGTACACATGATTTTCATTGTGATGGTTGTAGTTTTTAAAAAGAAATCAACAAATTTTAAAGAGGCTATGTGAAGAACACGTTCTTATATAAGATTGACTAGGTTAGGTACCCGTGTAGAACACATGTTAGAATAAATAAATTTATTTAAATAATAACATAATGTGAAATATAAAAAATATGATATATAAAGATATAATATATGATATAATAAATTCATAATACACAATATGAAAATAAAAGGTTAAAAATTCGTAAATCTATCAATATTTTTTTGTATACAACATTTGTAATTTTATTTCTAACTATATCCTTTATATTAAATTAGTAGTTTCACTTTGTTTAACTCTAGATAATGAATAACCATGTGTTAAAACTGTGATGGTCGGTTAATTTGTATATGTTTTAGTTCGTTTATTATTTAGTTTTAACTGTTTATTCTAGAACTATCGATACTTCATACGTGTATTATTGGATTTCAGGTCATGGGCGTTAATGTACTCAATATGGACCTGTTGTGACACGGAATGAAGACCCGGGATGTCCAGCACGCAAAACGATGAAATAATTGAAGTTTGTTGTAACAAACTGGTTGTTTAAAAAACAAACAAATTATCTAAAACGATTGGCCTTAGCTTTTTTATTTTAGTCTTTATAACAAAACAAATATAAAGTAAAAATTTTCTTCTTTGAAATTAATTATTTTATCTAAATTAATGTGAACATTCGTTACTGATAAAATTTTAATATTAATAACTAATACAATATATTTATATAAAACAAAATAAAATATTTATGATGGCAATAAAATTTTTAAATTAAAAAATAATTATTGAAAAGAAAAACTAATAGATTAAAAAGACAAAAGAATAAAATATAAAATTAGTAATAAGAATCTATGCTTAGGGCTGTGCAACGGTTCAGAACCGCGAGAACCGAACCGGAACCGAAAATGAGTGAAAAATAGAACCGGAACCGGAACCTATTATAGTAAACCGGTTCGGTTCCAGAACCGCTAAAGCCGGTTCTCGCTAAGCGGTTCTTGCTAGAACCCGTTCGATCATTTATTTATCAAATGAGTTATGCAAATTTTGCAAATTGCAAAACAAGTTTATACAATTGTATGTCTTCTTTCACGGTAAAACTAATTTAGTTACAACATGAACACCCGTTATTAAAACCTAAGTGTTGAAGTTAAATAAATCATTAGCAACGATAGATTAATGGAAGATCATATCATTTTATATTAAATTACCTTGATAGCTTAAATCAAAATTGATCATGGTTGCTAGTTCTTAAACGTAAAGAAAGAAGATTTGAATTAAAAAATGATTGAATGGATGCCAGTTAATAAGTTACTCTATAAAAAATGAGGATTGTTAAATTTATTTAAAACGTTTTGAATATTCCGGTTCTTCGGTTCCAAGTCTAGAACCGTCCGTTTTACCCGAAACCGAACCGGGAACCGTTTAATGCAAATTCTGATAACCGAGAACCGAACCAGTACACACATTAGCGGTTCTGAGGCACCGGTTCAGTTCTGGTTCCTTGGTTTTGGCGGTTCCGAACCATTTTTTGCTCACCCCTATCTATGCTATATATAAAGTAAAATTCAAGGGACCTCTTAAAATTTAAGAGGTACAACCTTGATTGCTTTAGGTACAATCTATATTGCATAGAATTTTTTAATCTTAAGGGTAATATGGTCATTTGGTTACACTACGTACGGTAGTATTATTTGGTTAAAAAATATTTATAACTATTGTACTTCAACTTAGATCAAGTTTCTGTTAATTTGATGAATAGTTACATATTACCCCCCTATTTTAAATCAACCACCCCCACGATATAAAAACGACTATAACTTTTTCACACATTAATATTTTTTATAAAATATTACACCATAAAAACGAGTAGTTTATTCTCTTTAATTTGAGTATGGTATTGCTATAGTTCCTTAATTTTTGAAAAATAAAATGTTACGTGATAGCCGGTTATGACCGAAAACGGGTCGGATCATGCAAGTTCGGGTCATGGGTCATAACGGGTTATGGTCGAGATGGGTCGATAAAAAAAATTAATTTGTTTATATTCAGGACCGAATGGTTCAGATTGAAAGAGGCCATGTTGGAATAGGTTTCGGGTTAGAATGGTGTCGGGTCGATTATTTGATTATTTGTCTAATCTTCCACTCTGGACTTCTTAACCCGTATCCTCGAAAACCTCATCCCCACACCCGTTATGACGCGTACCGTCACCAGATTGTGCACACACACGCACTATGTGACACGCTTACCGGCATCAGTTAGGAGTCCAATGTCGTGTTACATGCATATCATTGCAAGAAGGCTACCGTTCGATGCAGTTTTTACGTGTGTACCCCGCCGCATCTCGCAGGCATTTGGCTAGTATATTTGATATCTGAGAAATGTGGGAAAGTTTTGTAAGGATCACTCATATGTGATGACATATGACATTAAGAAATAGAAAGTCGTATAAAACACAAGTTAAAATAAATAAATTTATTTAAATAATAACACAATGTGAAATATAAATAATATGTTCAACACTTCAACATATATAAAGATATAATATATGGTAGAATAAAATACAAATTACATAATATGAAAATTAAAAGTTGTTGAAAATTCGTAAATCTCTAAATATTTTTTTGTATACAATATTTTTAATTTTATTTGTAATTTTAACCTCCAAATCAAAATTAGTAGTTTTACTTTATTTTTGCTTTCAACTTCAGATAATGAAGCACATAACTTATCATGCGTTAAAACAAGTTATCTCAAAAACAAATCAACTATCTATATTGATTGGTGTTACCTTTTATTTATCTTCATTGCAAAACAAACATAAAGTGAAAGTTCACGTTCTTATATAAGATTGATATTGAAACCTGATGTCGTTTTGACTTAATTAGTCTACTTAACGACATCTGGTTGACATTTTTCATAATGTTTATATTTGTTTTTTGATTTTTATTTAAAATAATTTTCTTAATTAAAACATTTTGTTTTTTTATTTAGTGTTGAAACCCCATGAAACTAAGGTGTCTTGAAAGTTGAGTTTACTCATGAATTATAGTTCTTAAGCTAGGAATTAAACATTCATGCAACATAATTAACATAAAAAAGGTCATGTCTTAAGATCACAATGTACTTGTCTCAAAGAACATAACAAGCAATGGTTAACTAATATTGGATGACAGTCTTCTGGTCGGATAACCCGTCTAAATGTCAGTCAATTTTTATTATTTTTCATCATACGTGCTAACATGATGTGCATATAAAATTCAGCCTCCTGCTAAATGAGTTGTAGCTTTACTATACATAGCAGTTATTATATAAAAATAATAATAATATACATGTCGGAAGTACAAAACATAAGTATCTAATGCTAGTTAACTTTCTTGGGAGTCTATAGAAAATCAATTTAAGTTGTCAATCATACTAACTTTCACCAATCGTGACATGACTGAAGCCACACAACATATGTATTTGTAATTATAGCGCCCAAAATTGTGCCCATACAAGGGCCTACACGTGGCGCTTGTATAAACAGGTCAAATTTCTGCACAACAAGGGTCTGACTGACTCATAGACTAGTTGCTTCAACACTGTAACATCGTAGGCAAATCCTATATCGGCCGTGGGCATGAGAGATCCTTGGTTCATAAGTAAATGTCATGCCTCTTAAATCATCAATGCGTTTTGGGCTTAATGGTAGTGGACGAGAGGATAGCTCCATAGTTAAGTGTGCTCAGGTGAGAATAATAGCAGGATGTGTGACCACTTGGGAAGTCTCCACCTGGATAACAAAAAATAAATCCTTGAGTTCTTCATGGGCAAAAAAGACAATATTGATGGTGCGAGGGGTCGGATGTTACAAACACATACACTCACTATAACTTTACCATAATGCATTAACATATGTACATCAGCCCCAAAACATATTAAGAAAAAGGGATCTAGAACTCACCTGATATGCTAATACTTCTCAAACTTGTGTGCATAATAATGACTCGTGTCTAGGCCCAGCCCAAAGGGAAGGCGAGGAGGGCGGCAGACCCATGCCCTCTCTCCCAAGAGGCCCTTAATAGTTAAAAGAAATATTTATATTTTATATATAACTTTGTTTTAAAACAAAAGAACTGTAAAATAACTCATTAGTTGAATGAAAATAGTACTAGACTATAAGATAAAAAGGTCATGAGTTCAATTTATACAAACGGTTTTTTTTTCCTTTAAAAGAACTTTCATTTGTGTTTATATGACTCGTTGTTCAATTCCTACAAGTGTTTTTTTTAAATATAAAAAAAATTGTATTTGTCTTTTATATGACTTATTTTAACAAATTTATTATTATTATTTTTATTTTTATTGTTGTTGTTTTGGTCCGTTTTTGGATTTTGAAAGACTATCATGTGAGTAAAATTGTCAAATATTCTATCATAGAAGTATATCAATTATGCACTAACACCTCATTTTATCCTGACTGTTATGAAATTTCATTTTTTTCTATTTTTTTTTCGAAAGATTAACTTTTATAAACACCAACACCAAACAAGAAAACAACACCAAAGGCCGACACCACAAGCCGGAGAACAGCCCAAAAAAGAGAAAAAAAATTACATGAAATCAAAATTACACCAATTCACCTAAGCTAAAGATCTAAATTTAGACCTATACTTGAACCAAATGAAACCACAAGCCTTTATGTCACCTATAATCTCTTCCAAAATAACCTCCTTTCCTCCAAAAACTTTTTCGTTTCTCGCCTTCCAAAGTCTCCAACAAGCAATTATGATAATTCCATGAAACACCTCTTTTTCAATAGGACCGATATTGATGGTCTTGTGTAGCTCTAGAAGGTCTCTAACTGAGAAGCCAAAAATAGAGGGAACATTGCACCACCGACTTAAATTATCCCAGACCACCGCCGCTACTCCACATCCTATCATGATATGATCCACCGTTTCTCCCCCCATATCGCACAAGGGGCACCCACTTTCCGTGACCTGTATGTTCCTTCGTTCAAGAGCGTCCCGAGTAGGAAGTCTATCCATTTCCGCCCTCCAAACGTGAATGTTGCATTTATTTGGAACTCATTTGCTCCACTTCATAATGTAGTTATATCCTACATTTTTATTTTTTACAATCAACCTTTTAGCCGAGCTTACTGAAAATTCGCCATCTTTGTCCCCTAACCATTCCAACCGGTCCGGCCGTTAACCCAAACAGCTGCACTCATCAACCTCATGCACTTCTCCCATTCTTCCAGTTCTATCTCTTTACTCGGTCTTTTTTTCCAACACCAGCTCCAACCGAAATTTCCTCCTGCTCTCCAAAATCTTTCCTTGACTTTACACCTTGTGTGTCTTTTCAATTTAAATAAAGAAGGGCATGCATATTTAAGGCATACAGGCCCGGCTCCGAGAAAGCAAAACAAATTTTGGGTCGAAGACGAAAATTTTTTTGGGCCTTAATTAAAAAAGAGTATTTCGTTGGTTTAAACAATTAATATTTTATATAGGTTTACTTGGTTATAATTTGGGTTGTGTAAAAATATAATTAAGCATGTCTCAAATGAGACTTGAACCAATGACCTTTTGGTTGAAAATAATACCAATTTGCCACTAGACCAAACTTGTGGTCATATAATTAAGTTTAAACATTAAATATACATCTTATTTTTAATAAAAATAATTTATTTTATAAAAATAAAATTCGGGCCTAACGGGGTGTCGGGCCTGTGGCCGTCGACCACCCCGCCACCCCTATGGGCCGGCCCTGAAGGCATACACTGCCCACCCAATTATCCATCCAAAAGCACAACTTTTGCTCATTTCCAACAGTAGCTTTTATCAAGTCTTTTAACTTTCTTCCATCCCACTTTAACTTATTTATGGACTTAGCAAGGTTAGCCCATACACCTGTGTATCCATTTTTGACCGGAACCACATCCCAATTTCTTAGATGATTATAAATAGAATCAATAATCCTTAACCACAACCCTGTCTCTCTCGATTTGTATCTCCTTCCCCACTTAGTTAATAAAGCGTTAGTTCATCTTTTAGGTACTATATATATGCAATTTTTTTAAACTTAAATAAACATAATTTCTTTGTTTATCCACTTATTATTAGACAAATAATAAGAACACTTTTTGATAAATAATAATAGTTTTCAAGGATATTGCTAGCTATTATATTTATTTTAGTTTGATAATAATAATAATATAATATAATATAATATAATAATAATAATAATAATAATAATAATAATACTCATTCTTGTTACATATAACTATAAAAACAGAATTAAAAAGGAAAATATTTGTAAAAAAACAAATAATATTATACATTTGAAATAATATTTGTAAAATAAATTATATTTGTTGTCATATTTTTAATATAAATGAACGTGTAAGAAACATACAGTAGAAACTCGATAAATTAATACTCGATTATTTAATAAACTCTCTAAGATAATATTTTTTGCCGGTCCCTACTCGGGGATAGGGTACTAAATTAATAATTCGCTAAAATTATAAGATAATACATTTTTGATAATTTCTTTAGACCCCATATAAAATATAAATTAATAAATTCTTATATATAACATATTACATTAATGATTTATGAAGGTTTGTGTTAACCTATTTTGATCTTGTATTTATATAGAAAATATTTTTAATGTCCATAAAGTGATACATTGAACACAAGAAGCATAATAAGGTGGGAGATTGAAGGTTTTCTTTCAAATTGGGTCGTTCATTTGATATACATGCATTGTATACAGTAATTAAGTGGAAGCTTGAAATGTGTTTGTAAACTAAGTATTCTACTATAAATTAAAAAAATATTAATTAATATATAAATTAATAATCATTAATTTATCGATTAATTAATAACTCTTTTAGTTAATAAATTTTGGTGGTCACAAGTGTATTATTTTATAGAGTTTCTATTGTACTTCTTTTCAGTCCAACCTTCTCTCTCTCTCTCTCTCTCTTTAAACTCATGGGCAAGAAGTAACCGGCTATCCAACTCGCTCGCCCTACCCAAGTGTAGCCAACCGGCAATCCTGCCAGTGTAAGGGTTTCCGCGTGCACCTCGACAGCCCTAATATTTGAAAGTCCATAGTCAACTTTAAATTTTCATTAATACTAGATGGAATAAAATTACTAATATTAGACATCTAATATGCATACAAGAAAGTTTTTAGAGATTTATGATTTGTTTTTATATTTTCGATTTAATTGTAATATATAATTTGAATGTTTCAATCCATATGATACACAAGTACTTAACCTACTAACTAGTAAAACAAAAGTTCAAATACCATTACAATTCGGATGGTACATAAGTACTTAACTCGATAACTAATAAAAAAAATCAAAGGCCATTTCAATCTGTATGATATACAAATATCTAATACAGTAATTTTACCAGTATATATAAATGAATTAAGAAATATATAGCGTATGGTAATCCGTGATGTTAAAAGGAAGTCAAAAACATAAATTATTGAGCGTTATAAAATGATTGAAATGAAAAGTACGATGTGTATGTAAAGACTTAAATGGATTGTTTAAAAAACATAGCACATGTATATTGTTTTAGTCGAATGAATTGGGTCAAACCGGCCGGTCCACTAGGATTGTATGTTTGACCCCACAGTTGCATGTGTTTCTTTTTCTGTTGATTGAATTGAAGGCCACCCCTCCACCCTAAAAAACTTAAAATGTAATCAATGGGTTGAATAAGCTCCGGAGAAAACCTTGCAAACTTAACTTTTTATTAAACCTTTAGACGTATTATTAAAAGTTCAATTCAAACACGACTCATTTAATCACACATGTCTATCCAAATGCGACATGTATATTTAACGGGTTGGATATGACAACAAAACACTTGATTATTCTTGTGTTCGGCTAGTGTCGTACAAGACATTGATAAGAAGATTTGAATGATTGGAAAAGATAATTCTATTAACTTGAAGAGTTACAATATATAACAATTACAAAGGCTAAAATCAAGGAGTAGATTACAATTAATATAAATATATGTCAAGAATAAAGACATGATATTAGGCATAATATATGCATCAATATTAATTCAGAATATTCTTTTGATTTTTTCTATTATCTTCATTATTGATGTTTATAATTGACGCCCATAGCTAGTTTGTCGTGTGGTTTTCTACTTTTCAAGGTCGGACATCGACACTACGATTTCTGCAGTGGTGGAGCCACACTATCACCCCCTGGGTTCGGCCGAACCCGGTTTTTTTTGTTATATATATATATATATATATATATATATATATATAACCTATATTGTTAAATTAACGAGCGAACTCATTCTTTTTTATCGTTTTAAAAAAGTATATTTGAACCCATTGATTATAAAAAGTTTAGCTAATAAACAATTAAACACATCGGCCATCGACTCAGCAACCGATCAACATTTTTCTCCGTCGTTGGCCTCAAGGTTTTAACCATCGCCAATAACCAATAAATGTTGGTCTGTCGTTTGAGAAGTGTTTTTCTTCAATGAATCATGTGAAGTCGGATTTGCATAATTATTTGAGTGACGATTATATAAATGATGCTTGTATTTGTTGTATTGAGAATGTGTTCTTTTTCAAAGTCGCGATTGAATATATTTTTCAAAACATGCAAAAACGTAAGGAAAAATTATAATATGCAATATATTTATATTTAATAACTTTGTATTTTATTGAATGTTAACGACATATTTTTGTTATGATAGTGATATTGCATGTTATTTATCTAACCGAATGATCAACCCAACCCGACTCGACTGATTCGGGCGCGAAAACTTTGATACCGGAAAAAAATCAAGCATCGAAAATTTCGAACCCGTAGAAAAAAGTTTATGTCGGACTGTGCCCCTGGATTTCTGTAAGTTCCTTTTTGCATGATATCTGCCAAAGGTTGGGCAGAACACACATGCACATAAGATATCACATGATAATTTTAACACCATACACTAGGTGTGTGTATGAGTCGGTTTGAGACGGTTTTAGGCTAAACCCATAATCATAACCAATATGTCGGTTAATAGATGACCATAATCATAACCGATCCGTTATGGCGGTTTCGGTTAATCGGTTTTGAATGTTATAACTAGTCGGTTATGGGTCGGTTAACCGTGACCAAACCAATGTATAATTGAGTCTAAAACTTTGATACTAAAAAAATAAAAACGACATGACATAGTTCAACAATATAAATAATTCTTAGTATTAATAATATATATTCATACACGATAATATAGTATAAAAATGAGAGCATTACTAGTTTATTCCCTTCTTTAGTTTTCTCCAAATTATCAACCGTGGGTCTAATCATACTCCATAAAGTTGATAATCTTGTAAATGGGGCGGTTTGGTTTTGGCGGGTTTGAAATTATCTTTAACCAAAACCGACCCGTATTTAGCGGTTTTCAAAAATCCATTAAACCGACCCGCTGGTTATGTCGGTTATCGGTGAAATTCGGTTCGGTTACGACGGTTATGGTTTGGTTAATGGTTATGGCGGTTAATTTGCACACCCCTACCATACACATCTCATACTAGCAAAATTAACCTATGATAACTGAGAGCGTAAGTAAAATATATAACACATCTTTTAAACAATTGAGAGGCAGATAGTTAATATGACTAACAGCATTTACAAACTCTCATCTTGCTCCACTGTAAATTATAATATTAATCAACATCTCTAAAACTTGTTTAAAAGAATTATTTAGATAAATAGTAATAAAGATTCAAACGAAATTAGTTAAAAGTAATATTTACTTTATTTTTTTCCAGTGTTGTGGACCTTAATTACCACTCGAATTTTCCCAAGTCTTGAGCACATATAGCTTAATGGTGTATAAAACTGTTTAAAACATAAAACCGGTTTGGGTTAAAATCGGTTCAGTTTTGTCAACAAAAGTCAAAACCGGTTTATCATCTGTTTTGGTTTGAGTTGAAACCGGTTTCTTACCATACTACGACCGGTTTTGGTTCGGGTTTTGATCGGTTTCGGTTCGGGTTTTGACCGGTTTTTGCCCAGTTTCGGTTCGGTTAACCGGCTTGAAACCGGTTTTGGTAAATGAAAATTACAACCGGTTCCGAACCTACGGTTTCAATCGGTTCCAAACCGGTTTCTACATAATCGGTTTCAAACCGGTTTCTACATAATTGATTTCAAGCCGGTTTTGGTTCCAGTTCGATTTTCAGGTCGATTCAGTTAACCGGTTTATTTGCCCACCTTTAATAATATTAACGACACAAATTAAATTTTTTAATTAATGTTTTATTACGGTTTTGTTTTATCTTTGAACTAATTTACTGGGGCTCTTGTGACCACAAAAATAATTGATTATGTAGAAGAAATTCACTGACACATTGGTCCCAGAAAAAAAATATATTATTTATGACTTTGGGCCCATGAATATGAGTTTTTATCAATTTACGACTTTTATCAATTTGATTAGATTCATAATTTGTCGGGTGTTGAAAAACAATCCAAAACTGAAAAGTAGTTTGATTTTGGATTTAAACATCCACATTTAGACATTTAAGTATATTTTATACGTTACGACGTTACGTAGATGCGAATATACCAATAGGGTGGTGGTTCATTGATAAAGACAAAACCTTTATATACCAGGTGAGTTTGAGAGGAAAATTTGTTGGGTTCAAGTCTCACAGATAACAAGGATTAAAAGAATATTCACAGTTCAAAAAAAGAAAAATTATAGATGCGAATCTATCAAGCTAATATCATCTTACATTAAACGGTAAAAATCTTTTTCTATACATACTATACAGTATCTAATATAACTTTGCATGTTATTTCCATACCTAATACTCAAGTGATATCGATTCAGCAAAAACTTCTTTCCATACATAATACTCTAGTGATATCAATTCAGCAAAAACTTATTTCTATACCTAATACTCAAGTGATATTGATTCAGCAAAAACTCGTCACCAGATATTAAAATCAATTAAATATAATAATCTTGAACTTGAAGACTAAACCGAACTTGTCTAGAAGTAAATCCAAACACCAAACTAGTTGTAAATAAGCTTACAACAAAATTAATTTTGAATTTTATTTGAACAGCAAAGGCCTGGGGCCTGGACATTAGGGATCATCATGGTAAATGGATCACCCATCCATCTGATATGATGACCCGGTTTATCCATCCAATAGGAAACCTACAACCTCCTAAAAGAGAAGTCACAAGGCTACCAATTGATCAATTGGGCTAATGATAAATTGGTCCGATAAGCGTGAAATATAAAGTAACATTGATCAGAAAAGAGTCTCCTACCGTAGAGGTGCACAAATCGGGTTTTTTTTTCCTAATACTCGATTTCGGGTATGATCGGGTATTGAGGAGAAAAACTCAACCCTATGTACCTGGGTAGGGTATGATCGGGTTCGGGTATAACCAGGTATTGGAACCGGGTATGTGTCTATGTACGACCATGTATTAATACCTGATTTTGAATTTGTAATTTTTTTATACATTTTTAAATTCGTTTAAAATTTAAAATTGATTTATAATATATAAAAATAATTAAACTATATTACAAAGACCATATATCCACTTAAGTACAGAATATTTACTTAATAATATGCATTTAAGAAAAACTTAAACAAAAAAGTTGTGAGGTAAACATAAAAATCTATAATATATATAAATGAAAACATAAAAATCTATGTGTCGCGATATGGTCACTCCCCCATTTCCAGATTTGCTTGATTTTTAAATGGAGGCTTCTCATGCATTTGACCCGAATTCATTGGTATGGGTCTCATCAAACCCAAATATTTCTTAAACGGGTTATAACATCTCATTAAATTAAAAACCAATCTCATCAAATATTTGATTTAAAGATCCTATAAAGTAGTAATATACTAAAAATTAGTATCTGATTTATTTAAAATATATATATATTATTTATAATTAAAAAAAACAATTTTATAGTAAAAAAAAATAAACGGGTCTTGGGTCTCATCAAACCCATATAGCTTTTAAACCGGGTTATAACATCTCATTTATTTGTGAAACAATTTACATCAAACCATAAGTATATTATTAAATTTCATACAATAAAAAAATAAATGGGTTTTATCAAACCCAGATATTTCTTAAACGTGTTATAACATCTCATTAAATTAAAAACAAATCTCACCAAATATTTGATATAAAAATCCTATAAAGTAGGGATACTAAAAATTTATTTAAAAAAGATATATATTATTTATAATTATAAATCAAATCTATAGTAAAAAAAATAAACGGGTTTTGGGTCTCATCAAACCCATATAGCTTTTAAACCGTGTTATAACATCTTATTTATTTGTGAAACAATTTATCATCAAACCATAAGTATATTATTAACTTTCATACAATAAAATAAATTGTTATTAGAAACAAATTATATAAAACAACCCCCATAATACGGGGGATAAAAACTAGTATATTATAAAAACTCATGTATTATTTTGTGTATTAGAAAATTGGTATCAGGTATAACCGGGTATGGTTATAGGGTATGATCGGTTCCGGGTATTTATAGGTATGGTTCCAGGTACGGGTATTGAGCTCAAAATGCTCCGGTTTCGGGTATAAAAAACCGGTTTCGAGTATTTTTCGGGTCCGGTTCCGGATAAAGGTTTTTTTTTTCACCTCTACCCCACCGACCGACTTAAAAAGTTAAGTTAATAGAGGGTCCTATTTGAGAAAGTAACATAATCAATCACATGTATTGAAACTGTATGGATATAGGAAGGAGCATTCGTGTTTAGAGAGAAAAAGTGGGTGGTTAGAGTAGAATACGGAAACGCTGTCAACAGTTGGTTGAGCTACTTCACCTTCTCTACTTAGAGCCGATATTTACAATGACAGTCAACAAACTTTAATATCTGTCTATACATTTATACATTGCTGCCAATTAATCACCATTGTTTTGTTTTGTTTTGTTTTGTTTTGTTTGTTAGCAATTATAATAATGTTTTCCAGAAAAACATTTCAAACGCTTTACCCACTCCCTCGGTTCTTCGCTGTGCTGTTAATCATTACTCTCGTCCTTCTTCTTCTCTTTCAGGTATTTATTTCTATATTATATTTTCATCAATTCGATTCTAAAGGAAACTGTGTTACGGTTTGAATAATATTTATGCAGTTATGTTATTTTATGAATTTTATGTTTCTTCATTGTGGCATTTCGTCCAACATGTGGATAATTAACATGCTATTTATAAATGTTTTTCGTGAAATTACGTTACACTTTGAAAGTTTATGTGGTTATTTTATATATTTTGAGTTTCTTCAGTATGGCGAACAAGTGGATTAGGGGTGTAAACGAGCCAAGCCACTCGAGATCGGCTTGTGAAAAAGCTTGATCGAGCCGGAACATAAATCTGTTTAACAAACGAGCCCGAGCTTCACTTATCGAGCTGGCTCACGACCCTATTATTTACATCATTTTTTATTTATTACTTATATTTTTAGTAATTATCAAATATAAAGTTATGAGAAAATTAACTTAATCATATATATTATGTTATGTATACAATTATATATCTGTATAAATATTTATAAATTAATTCATAAATAGTAAACAAGCCGAACTCGAGCTTGAAAGCAGTGGCGAAGCTTGGACGGAGATGCTGGGAGGGCCGGACTCAAAATATATTTAAAAAATCACAAATGAGGGGGGGCCGAGCTAAAATTTTCGATCGGAAACGGCTAACTTTACACTACGTATAAAACATTTAGGGAAAAAAGGGTAAATTTACACTACCGCGCAAAAAAACAGGAGGGGCCGGGGCCGCCCCGGGCCCTAAGTAAGCTTCGCCCATGCTTGAAAGACTACTCACAAGCCGAGCTGTAGCTTTAGAAATAGAGGTCAAAACGAGCCAAGCTCGAGCATGAAAACCTACTCATGAGCCGAACTTTAGATATAGAGCTCGAAATGAGCCTAGATCGAGCTTTGTGTAAGTTAAACGAGCTGAAAGTGAGCCGAGCTCGAGCCTAATCGAACTCAGGCTTGGCTCCGCTCGTTTACACCACAACATGATGTTCTTGGTGAAATTGTGTTACACGTTAAAGTTTATGTAGTTATTTATAATTTGTGTATGTTGATTGTGGCATTTTGTGGAACAGGTGGACAACATGGCTACCGAAACCAAAACCATCATCGGTCATAACTTGGAACCGACTCCTTGGCACTTATTCCCAGCCAAGACATTTGAAAACGAAACAAAGTATGCTCGAGCTTCCAAGATCATAAAATCCTCGTATCTTTCATGTCCCACCATGACCAACATTGGTCGGACAACATTCACTCATGAATCAGAACAATGTCCTGATTTTTACAGATGGATATATCATGACCTTGAACCGTGGTCCAATACTCGAATCTCGTATGCCACGTTAATGGAAGCCAAGAAATTTGCTTCTTTCCGTGTAGTCATTATTAGTGGGAAACTGTATGTGGATTATTATTATGATTGTGTGCAGAGTCGCACTTTGTTTACCATATGGGGCCTGTTGCAGCTTCTTAAGAGGTATCCGGGCAGCGTTCCGGATGTGGATTTGATGTTTGATTGCATGGACCGACCCATTGTTCTTAAGAGTCAGCACTCTGCTATGCCATTGCCGATTTTTCGATATTGTACTACGCGTAATCATTTTTTTTTTTTTGACATTGAATTCATATTAGTTTTTTATTAATATTATTGATGTTTACACCAGGACAATTACAGACTAACGGCAGATAGACAGGCAACAAGCTGCGCCGCTACCCCCTTCTGAATAGCAAACCCTACCCTACTAAACACAACGTTCCCTTTAGCATGGGCGGAGTTACTGCTGACCACCTGCTGAACCCGCTTAAGGAAAGTTCAAATAAATTTCAAGATTGGTCTTTCTGGGGTTGGTAAGTTCAAATAATCTATTTTCTTTGAATCTTCATTGACTGCATTTCCTTTAATTTCATATCTTAGCTGTCAATTTTAAATTTCAAGATTTGCTAATCATGTCAGATTTAGATTTTCATTGATGTATTATTAGCTTCGGTAATCAATAATATATGTAATAATAAGGCGAGTTTTTCAAGTGTTTCACTACGGTCATTAAATTTTATTTTTTTTGGTTCCTCTAAAGTCACTGAACTTTCGTTTAAGTGTTCCAATCTTGTATAATTTTTTTTAATATGAAGTTTTAAAAATTTAAGTGAGTTAGATGAAATATATATGAATCTTTATTACTATTTTGTGATTTTTTTTTCCAGTTTGACTTAATACCCAATTATAAAAGCCGGTTATCAGTAAATAAATTTTTTCATCACTGTTAGTCTGTTACTAAGCATGTCAAGTTAACTTGAAAAAAATAATCACTAACCGTAATCAAGAGTCATGTACAAGAAATGAATACCTAATGAAAGTTGAGTGACTTTATAATTTATATCAACAAAAAGTCTTTTAAGTGACTTTAGCGAAACACATGAATATCTCAGTTACTATCAGCTGAAGTTTTCCCATAATATTTCCCTTCAAAGCTTTCTCTTTTATAACTGTGCTTCGGCTCTGCATCATTTTACATGCATTGATTATCATTATTTTTTTTATGGAAGGTTTCATTTCAAATTATATTGCAGAATCTATACACAATTGCATAATTGATGATTGAAATTTGTATCAGGGTGGAAGTTAATTTGGGACCTTGGCAAGAGGAATTCAAAAGCATTAAACAAGGTTCACAAAAGACGAGTTGGAAAGATAAGTTCCCATATGCATATTGGAAAGGAAATCCAGATGTTAACTCTCGAGTCCGTGAAAATTTGCTCTTATGTAACGACACAAATAAGTGGGGAGCTCAAATTTTACGTCAGGTACATATTTAATGCAACAGTTAAAAAAAAGATTGATAATTTCGACTTCAAACCATAATGTTTATTTAACATCGAATTACAGATTTGGGCACAGGAAATAGCGGTTGGGTTCAAGAACTCCAAATTATCCAACCAGTGCAATCATCGGTAAGTTGTTTTCGAAGGGTAATTTAGTCTTTTTCTGATAAAAGGCAATCATTTATGTTTTGTGTTTTTGTAGGTATAAGATATATGCTGAAGGGTATGCTTGGTCTGTTAGCTTAAAGTATATACTGTCATGTGGTTGCGTTCCACTTATTATCAAACCGAAATATGAGGATTTTTTTAGCCGAGGTCTCTTGCCAAAAGAAAACTACTTGCCTATTTCCCCTGAAAACGTATGCCCGTCGATTAAAACTGCAGTCGAGTGGGGGAATTCACATCCAGCTGAGGTAAAATGTAAAACTGTTATGTTATTATTATTCTCTCTGATTATGATTAATTGATAATCATATTGTTTTCTTAATATGGTAAGATAGTAGACTTGGGGAGACCAGCATTTTTTTTTTGTTTGGCCTTTTAGAGATAATACATGGGGAAAGTTATATAAATAGGCATGTTAACAAACAAAATTGCCAAAAACGGCTGTTGACTTTTAAGTTTTGCAAATAACTCGATCCATTGAGAACATGCCATGTGTCTTTCTTGGACGTACCGGACTTTTTTTGCAGCCTGGCGCAGGAGATATCTTGACAACACATAAGGATAGGTCTGTAAATTAACTGAATGTTTAGTGAAGTAGTGAACCATTCATCTACTGTTTGACAAGACGTTCGTTTATTTTATAAATGAATGACATGAACAAAACTTTTTGGTTTATTTAGTTAAATGAATGAACATGAACGCATGTCTTGTTCGTTCATTTATGTTCGTTTATTACATTGATTTATCTTCATTAGTTAATGTTTGTTTATGTATTTATCTAATTTTTTAGGCCCATTAAAATTTAGTCTATATTTATGAAACTAAAATATCAATCATTATAATTTAGTCTAGGTTGGGCCATCAGGAAGGCACAAGTGCGGAAGATGGAGGTAGCAGAAATGAGAATGCTACGCTAGATGTGTGGGCACACAAGGCTAGACCGAATAAGAAACGTTGTGTTTCGTGAGAGATTAGGGGTGGCGAACATAGCAGACAAGATAAGAGAGTGGAGATTGAGATGGTTTGGACATGTAAAGAGAAGACAGACGACGAATCCTGTTAGATCCGTAGAAAACATTACTATAGAGGGGAGGAGGGGTAGAGGACGACCGAAATTGACTTCGGATGAGAGGATTAGGCATGATTTGATAGACCTAAACCTCTCCGAGGACATGGTTGAGGATAGGAATTCGTGGAGAAGTAGAATTAAAGTTAAGGATTTTTAGAGAGAATTGAATACCTTAGGGCTTAGACTTAACTTATTTAGGTCGCATACCATAATGGTATTTCCCTTACATATATTATTATTATTATTATAATTATTATTAGCTTTTATATAGCTGTTAAACTGTGATCTTATTATTAATATTATTATAATTAGTAGTAGTTTGTATATAACTGTTAAACTTTGATTTCCTTTATTTTGCTTCATACACATGTACTTAGAGCCGAGGGTCTCTCTGGAAGCCACCTCTTCATTCCTTTGGATGGAGGTACGGTGTGCCTACATCCCACCCTCCCCAGACCCTACTTATAGCTTTGCTGTCGGTGGGATTTTACTGGGCATGATTGATATGATTGATAATTTAGTCTAGGTTCATTATATTTTTAGGCCCAACAGATTGATTTTCATGCCTACTTTTAATTGGTGTTCGGTCAGTTATGCCCATTCATCTATGTTTACTTATGTCTACTTATCTTCATCCGTTTATGATTGTATACGTTCGAGAGCTGTTTGTTTGTACTTTCAACAAATGAACATAAACGAACACGATCCACCTTCAATTTTTTAAAGAACGAACACGAACAAGAAATTCCCGTTCATTTATTGTTCATGTTTAATTTGTTTGTTCGGTTAAAGTTAAACGAACGAACGCAAACATGCTCCATTCGTGTTCGTCGTTTACAGACGTACATAAGGACACTGCATGTCATTATACCATTGGTTTGCATTTTATTTTTCTTATTTAGAGGAAGTTATTTATTTTTATCTTTATTTGCAAAAGAAGAAAGTCAATGGTCATTTTGGTAATTTTACCAGTCAACCGTGTCTAACTACCCATTGTTATTTGTTTAACGTACAGGCGGAGGCAATAGGAAAAGCGGTGCAAGATTATATGGAGAATTTAAATATGGACCGCGTATATGATTACATGTATCATTTGATAAGCGAGTATGCAAAGTTGTTAGATTTCAAGCCAGTTAGGCCTTCAACCGCTTTAGAAGAATGTGTTGATTCTCTACTTTGTTACGCGGATGAAACTCATCGCGGATTCCTTAAAAGGTCAACTGCATCACCCTCACAAACACCTCCTTGCAAACTCCCTCCTTCAAATGTTGAAATTATCAACAAACATATGGATGCCAAAAACATAATTATTAATAAAACCACAAACTAATATTTTAGCTGCTAAATACTAATGCTTCTATTTTGTGTGGTGTAACTTGTTTTTGTCATATGGTTGGCTAGTAGCATTCTTCTTGATGATGGTAATGGTAGACAAGTAATTTTAGTTGTAGTCGTTTTCTTCCTAGTTTTCGGTCTTGGTTGGTAGCTAGATGACTAGATGACATGGTGTTGTGGGTGGTGATCACCATGGCATTGGTGATGAAGACGACACAGGGTGTGCCATAATCAGTCCACGCCCATAATAACAAAGATAATCCACTCCAAGGGTAAACGAGTCCTTTTAAAAAATGGTAGACATTGGTCGACGTAAGGCGTGCCTAAATAAGTCTAGACCCAAAAATCAAAGACCGTCCATGCAAAGAATAAAATTATTTTAAGAAATTAATGGCAAAAAAAATGGTGGTTAACTATGGCATATTGGCATGGTAGTATTTTAGGAGTAGATTATATTAATGTTAGAAAATTAAGAAAATAAAATTAAATTATGCATGGGTAATGAAGGCAACACAATGTGTGGCAAAAGCTAGTACAAACCTACAAAACCCAAGAGCGTTCGTTTCAAGGATAAAGTTTTCATTTTAAAAACTCAATCTTAAAAAACAATTGGTTGTCTATTCCAAGAACTAAATGTGTTAGCAAACGATCGGGACACATGCAATTTCTCAACATAAAGAAGTATGCGTATATTGGCATTAGGGGTTTGGATCAAATATAGATTTAAATGATTTTATCATGAGAAGTGTACAAATAACTAGAGTAATTATTATTGCACTATTTTATTTTTTACAACATAATTAATCTACTTCAAGCATTAATTACTCTAGTTATTTGTATGTTTAGTACGTTAATTTTATTTGTACCGGAACTCACCTCTTAACTTTAGATGTAACCTTCTTGTAATTTACTATATTTTTGTTATCCTCTAATGATCAAAATAATTTAGAATCAATTCTATTAATGCCTATAAGATAGAAATTATAAATATATACATATTATTAATTATAACATGGGGGACTGTTATGTCATACTTTCGACATCAATTATGTGAAATTATTATAGTTGTCATACTTTCAAAACCGTGTTGAACTATAAACTCGACTTTAAAGCATCCAAAACAATTCATCCGTATTAAGGAAAGGATAATGTTACATAAACATCTAAAACCATTCTTCCTTACTAAGAAATAGAAGAAACTCGTTGGTCAAATAATTTTGATATGTATCGTGTAAAATGCTTCCCTCAAATTAGTTTACGTATTCCGGTATGTGTTGTACAAATTTCTATAACAACTACTTGAAAGTTGAAACTACTGCTAGGTAAGGTTTTTTAAACATGTCAGTCGGATTTCTTAAAATATTGAATAATTCGTGTGTTTTGATTGATTGAACATTAAATAGGTTTATAAGGTATTTAAAAACAAAATAATAAAAATTGTTTGGAGAATACGCTACGGTACAATAAGAGGAACGATATATAGGGTATGCTTGGCAAAACTAGTTGCTAGTTGTAGCTGGAAGATAGTGGCCGGTGGCTTGAAGCTAGTAGATGTAGCTTTTTAGATATATTTAGATTTTTGACAGAGTAGCTGGAGCTTTTAATAAAATATATAAAATTACTAAAATGAGCATAACTAAAAACAATAATAGTAAATGTATTTATTTTAGAAGATTATTTAAGTAAATTAAAATACCAAAAGCTTGTAGCTCTTTCTAAACGACACTAGTAGAAGCTTTAAGCTTCAAGCTTTTTCTCCTGACCTAAAAGCTTCAAGCGCTCCTTAAACCAAACAAGATTTTTAATTGAGTATGAGTTTTTTCTTAAAAGCTTCTAAAATCTTCCTGCCAAGCATACACATGTAGAAAGAAATAATATAAAAACAAATGTTTCATTCATATATTGTCTTTCAAGTTGGAGCATTAAATCACAAAAATGTCCAACTTTTCCAATAACGATTGTAGTTACCTTGCACCGATAAGCTTTGTGAAGAGATTATCTATCTGACACTTAGTAACAATGTTGTAAGGCCTCAACTTCTCCTAATGCTACTCGTTCTTTAACAAAATAACAACAATCTATTTTCACGTGCTTTGTAGGGGTATGGTACTAAAACCCGGTTCTACGACCCTAAATCTATTATGTTTGGCTTATTTCATTACATGGGCTAATACAATGTTATTGGGCCGAGGGGGTTTTGTGGAGGTAACCCTAACTGGGCTAGGCCCATTAGGGTACCATGATGGTGGCCATGAGACTCTATATAAGGAGGTCTCCACCTCCTTATCATGGGGCATGCTCAATAAGAGCCACCACCACCTTTTTGTGTCTGTGAACAAGAAATCCTCAGGATATCTTAGCAGTCACCTCCACACCCCCGAAACCATTGCAGGTCTCAACATTGCAGGTCACAGGCGCAGCCGCTGAAAAAGAAGATCAAGACGTGGTTCGTTCATCTCGAAAATCCGTGGAAACATCGTCATGGATCAGGTAAGATTCATTTCGTGCTTCGACATTGGCGCCATCCGTGGGACGGCAACGAACTGCCCTTCGATCTTCATCTCGGCTGTCAGATCTCTCCCAAGAAAAACGCAGATCTGGAAGTTTACAGAAAAAGGCTTCAAAGCTTGTTCTATTTAAAGCTCAAAAAGATCCATAGATCTAAAAAGAGGCTTCCAGATCTGGGCAAGAAGGAAAATCCGTGATTGGAATGATCAGATCTCCGAATCTGTGATGGTTTTAAATCTGCTCCGGGCTTCAGATCTGTCCAGATCTGATTTACAGATCTAGGTCTAGATTACAGACCTGGATTTTAGGTCTAAAGTTGCAGATCTGACTCTTAAATTGCAGATCCGGAAATTACCAGACTTCCGCCGCCATGTACGCACGCCCGTGGGTTCTCACTCCGCAGCCGTGCATGTGCCGCCGCGGAAACCACCATTGGGTTTTTGCGCAAGAGACCTCCGCCATGCACGCGCACTCGCGAGTCACCACTCTATCGCCGTGCATGCGCGCATCAGGCTACGCGCCAAACTTCAAGGTTGGGAATCCTAATATCCCATATGGCTACGCGCCTAACTGCAAGGTTGGGAATCCTCCTAATATCCCATATGGCTACGCGCCAAACTTCAAGGTTGGGAATCCTCCTAATATCCCATATGGCTACGCGCCAAACTGCAAGGTTGGGAATCCTCCTAATATCCCATATGGCTACGCGCCAAACTTCAAGGTTGGGAATCCTCCTAATATCCCATATGGCTACGCGCCAAACTGCAAGGTTGGGAATCCTCATAATATCCCATATGGCTACGCGCCAAACTTCAAGGTTGGGAATCCTCATAATATCCCATATGGCTACGCGCCAAACTGCAAGGTTGGGAATCCTCCTAATATCCCATATGGCTACGCGCCAAACTTCAAGGTTGGGAATCCTCCTAATATCCCATATGGCTACGCGCCAAACTGCAAGGTTGGGAATCCTCCTAATATCCCATATGGCTACGCGCCAAGGTTGGGAATCCTAATATCCCATATGGCTACGCGCCAAGGATGGGAATCCTCATAATATCCCATATGGCTACGCGCCAAACTTCAAGGTTGGGAATCCTCATAATATCCCATATGGCTACGCGCCAAGGATGGGAATCCTCATAATATCCCATATGGCTACGCGCCAAACTTCAAGGTTGGGAATCCTCATAATATCCCATATGGCTACGCGCCAAGGTTGGGAATCCTCCTAATATCCCATATGGCTACGCGCCGAACTTCAAGGTTGGGAATCCCCATAATATCCCATATGGCTACGCTCCAAACTTAGGGGTTGGGAATCCTCATACCATATGTTCACGCATCACATATGCTCACGCATATTACACATGCCTACGCATCACATGCTTACGCATCACATGCTCGCACATGTCACAGTCTACACGCACGCGCACGCAACATCTGCGCGTGGTGCATAACACATAACCAAAGTCTACGCGCACGTGCATGCAACATCTGCACGTGGCGCGTGACATAAAGTAGCTCGTAAGCCGCCTCACGCGCAAGCTCCACTATTATTACAGCTCATAAGACGCCTCGCGCGCAAGCTGTTATTATTCTTACAGCCCGTAAGTCGCCTCACGCGCAGGCTTTTATTATTCACACAGCTCATAAGACGCCTTGCGCGTAAGCTGTTATTATTCTTACAGCCCGTAAGTCGCCTCACGCGCAGGCTCTTTATTATTCACAGCTCATAAGACGCCTCGCGCGCAAGCTGTTATTATTCTTACAGCCCGTAAGTCGCCTCACGCGCAGGCTTTATTATTCACACAGCTCATAAGACGCCTCGCGCGCAAGCTGTTATTATTCTTACAGCCCGTAAGTCGCCTCACGCGCAGGCTTTTATTATTCACACAGCTCATAAGACGCCTCGCGCGCAAGCTGTTGTTATTCTTACAGCCCGTAAGTCGCCTCACGCGCAGGCTTTTATTATTCACAGCCCGTAAGTCTCCTCACGCGCTGGCTTTTATTACTCACACAGCTCATAATACGCCTCGCGCGCAAGCTGTTATTATTCTTACGGCCCGTAAGTCGCCTCACGCGCAGGCCTTTATTATTCACACAGCTCATAAGACGCCTCGCGCGCAAGCTGTTATTATTCTTACAGCCCGTAAGTCGCCTCACGCGCTGGCTTTATTATTCACAGCTCATAAGACGCCTCGCGCGCAGGCATTATTATTCTCAAAGCTCGTAAGACGCCTCTCGCGCGCAGGCTTTTATTATTCTCAGCTCGTAAGACGCCTCTCGCGCGCAGGCTTTATTATTCTTAGCTCGTAAGTCGCCACTCGCGCAGGCTCTATTATTATAGCTCGTAAGTCGCCTTGCGCGCCAGCTTCATTATTCTTAGCTCGTAAGTCGCCTTGCGCGCCAGCTTCATTATTCTACAAGCTCGTAAGTCGCCTCGCGCGCCAGCTTCTTTATTATTTTACAGCTTGTAAGCCGCCTTGCGCGCCAGCTTCATTATTCTACAAGCTCGTAAGCCGCCTCACGCGCCAGCTTCATTATTCTACAAGCTCGTAAGTCGCCTTGCGCGCCAGCTTCATTATTCTACAAGCTCGTAAGTCGCCTCGCGCGCCAGCTTCTTTATTATTTTACAGCTTGTAAGCCGCCTCACGCGCCAGCTTCATTATTCTACAAGCTCGTAAGTCGCCTCGCGCGCCAGCTTCTTTATTATTACAAGCTCGTAAGTCGCCTCGCGCGCCAGCTTCTTTATTATTTTACAGCTTGTAAGCCGCCTCACGCGCCAGCTTCATTATTCGACAAGCTCCTAAGTCGCCTCGCGCGCCAGTTTCTTTATTATTACAGCTCGTAAGTCGCCTCACGCGCCAGCTTCTTTATTATTACAGCTCGTAAGTCGCCATGCGCGCAGGCTCATTATTCTACAGGCTCGTAAGTCGCCTCACGCGCCAGCTCAATTATTATTTTCAAAGCTCATAAGACGTCTCTCGCGCGCAAGCTTTATTACTTTCACAGCTCGTAAGTCGCCTCACGCGCCAGCTCAATTATTATTCTCAAAGCTCATAAGACGCCTCTCGCGCGCAGGCTTTTATTATTCTTAGCTCGTAAGACGCCTCACGCGCAGGCTTTATTATGCTACAGCTCGTAAGACGCCTCTCGCGCGCAGGCATTATTATTATTTTAGCTCGTAAGTCGCTTCTCGCGCCAGCTTCATTATTATTATAACTCGTAAGTCGCTTCTCGCGCCAGCTCCATTATTATTATAGCTCGTAAGTCGCCTCACGCGCGAGCTTCATTATTATTATAGCTCGTAAGTCGCCTCGCGCGCAGGCTTTTATTACAACATGCCACCATCATGAAGAAAGCCTCTCAAAACTCAGACAATAAAGACAAGGCCAAAGAAAAGGGAAAAAACCGCCTCACACCTTATAAAGTCCAGCGCTCCACCTAGACGCTTGCGCGCCCAGGAGCAACACTGGACTTGGGGGGGCTTGTAGGGGTATGGTACTAAAACCCGGTTCTACGACCCTAAATCTATTATGTTTGGCTTATTTCATTACATGGGCTAATACAATGTTATTGGGCCGAGGGGGTTTTGTGGAGGTAACCCTAACTGGGCTAGGCCCATTAGGGTACCATGATGGTGGCCATGAGACTCTATATAAGGAGGTCTCCACCTCCTTATCATGGGGCATGCTCAATAAGAGCCACCACCACCTTTTTGTGTCTGTGAACAAGAAATCCTCAGGATATCTTAGCAGTCACCTCCACACCCCCGAAACCATTGCAGGTCTCAACATTGCAGGTCACAGGCGCAGCCGCTGAAAAAGAAGATCAAGACGTGGTTCGTTCATCTCGAAAATCCGTGGAAACATCGTCATGGATCAGGTAAGATTCATTTCGTGCTTCGACATGCTTTGTTCATTAAAGACTAGATTATTGACGATATGTTTAACCCGCAAGCTATCACAAAACAATTGAGTTGGAGTGCTTTGCTCCTAGCTCCTTCAAAAGCCATCAAAGTTATAGACTTCACTCACAGTGGTGGCTATGGCACGACGTTGGCCTTTGCTAAGAAACACAAAATAACTGACTATAATTTTGCCTTCCACGAGAAAGATATCCCCACCAAACAACATGAGATAACATGCTACTACTATGTTAGTGACATCATTGTGCTAGGGCACCCGAGCCATTCCGAGACAGTATAAGTAACTAAGTTGGTACTACCTTCCTTCAGAAGCAAATATCTCTTGAACCAGTTTAGTCTTTAGATATCTTAGGACCCTGATAGCAGCGTCCATGTGTCCTTGTCGAGGATTCGTTACATACTGACTAATAATACCCACCGAACATGGTCATGCTCCTCATTTCAAATGGTGAGGAGAGATAGGCAATCACACTTTTGTTTTTTGTTTTTTGTTTTTGTTTTCTTTTTCATTTTTTTATATTACTGAATAATACAATGATGAGCCATAACATGGGTTGAGGGGTAAAGACTTATATCAAAACGGCGATCCAAACGATGAAACAGTGTTTTAATTCGGGTGTTTGAATTTCCAATTAACAAAAATCAAGTCATTTGAATAACTGTTTCGAGATAAGTTTTACATCAGTCGACTTGCATTCTTCTTCCGATAAATAAAAGTTGAAAGGTTGAACCGTTGGTAGTGATTTTTAAATGTGAGATTATTGTTGGTCAATATACAAAACATTGAATTATTTATTTCCAATTTACCCAAACATTAATAAACATTAATGCCAATGAATCAATGATCTTTACTTTATCTGGTTGAGGCTGGACTTTATTTTAAGGATCATGATATTGGCACACCCAAACATCTATTTTGACAACCCCCCCCCCCCCAATATGCTCCATATTGCCCAATATGGAGCGTATAAGGCACAAATCAGACACAAAAGTTCTTTATGTCATACATGATTGTACATACACAGAATTAGATGCAAAGTGAATGGGTCCCACAAGTCTAATCTCCCACAACATGCTCCATATTGGTCAATATGGTGCATCTCATGCTTACCCTGTTTCTTTGTCAATATGGTCCCACAAGACAAAAGCATATTCCCTCCTACCAACTCATAATCACATGTATACGGGTCTCCAAAGCATGAATCCTTATACCTACTCAAAATCACATGCATACCACAACAAGTCTGTCTTTTCTGTCTATATGCTCCATATTGCCCATCCATCACCTGCGACTATGTGAGAAACATAACATTCATTCTCATTTCATTTTTTCACATGTAATAACACTCATTGTCAAAATTGTCACAATGTCGTGGTGGGACGGCAACTATTTTTTCGGTGAAAATTTTAATAATCAGTTAGACATTCCTGATTCTTACGAGAAACCGATGCAGCCAGCCCTAAACGAGGAGGAGGTCGTAATTTGTTTTCGTTCACAAGACAAGAGACCCGTGTTTCAAATGAAAAGGAAGAAAACTACATATGGGTCTTGGAGATGATCAAGTCGATGTTGGAAGAGTGTATGGAGCCGTGTGTCATTATAACAGACAGGGACCTAGCACTCATGAACGCGTGTGATAAAGTTTTCCCAAACGCATACAAGTATCTTTGAAGGTTCCACATTGAACAAAACATTTTAAAGAACAGCAAAAAGCGCTTTCCTGAAAAGGAGTGGATATAAAATTTACTCGTTCATTTGCTAGATTGTGTGAGTCTCCGGCGTCGGAGATATACGAGTATAAGTATCGGAGGACATGTTGCGATCGAGTGGAAGTTACTATAGGATCTTCGCGAGGCTGACAGAGCTCGGGAGATCATCGGACATGATACGCCATGGGACCGGTTGTTTGAGACCGCGTTCCGGTCGCCGTTTAGGGAGTTGGTTGTCGAGTTTATCTCCTCTTTCACTTTCACTCCTTGACTGGCTGATCGTCCAGAGGAGTTGAACGACCCGGACGACCCGTTTGTTGAGGTTCGGTTTCGTTTAGCGGGAAAATGGTATGAGATGTCACTTTCTGCCTTTGCGAGGCATAGCGGCTTGTACACTGAGCCGGAGACGGTGATGCCACTTTACACGGAGGGGGTCACAGGATACGATAGGCAAACCCTTGTTAGTTTTTGAATGGTGATTGCCGACACTCCTTCTGGTAAATCGACTGGGAAGGTTAGTGCCATTACAGACCCTCTCTACCGATACTTACACATGCTCATTACTACATCCATTGCACCACGGGATTATAGTCGTGACCTATGCACTCCTTATGATATGTTTTTCTTATATTGTCTTCTCTACCGGAGGTCGTGCGCCCTCGCGAGGTGTTTGGCGGACATTACCGTTATCGCTCGATCTTTGGGTCTCTTTCCGGACGGGGACACACGGTTTTCGCCGCCGATCCAGTCAAAGAGGTTTGATAAGAAATCAGTGGTGAGCATGCATTGTACACGCATGTTCAATGGGGCCCTTCGATTTCTCTTTAGGGACCATAAGATTTTTGTTCATGTGCCATTACCGGCGGTGATCCCGGTTTATCATGAGGTGCTTCCAGGTGAAGACGGGGCTCATGCTGACGATCCCGGTTTATCATTTTTGTTCATATACCACGTCACCTCAGCCGCAAATGCAATTGCAACAACCTCAGTATCCTTAACACGTCTATTTGGATTTGCCTCCGGCTGCACGAGCACTCGCTCAGGACTATGGTAGTCGGATCGACCGCATTGAAGACTTGTTGGGGTGGGCGGTTGAGACATTGAAGGATTTAAGGTAGGCCAACAGATTGCAGGAACGACCACTACCATTGCCACGACAGTATCCGACTGCCGGTCAGGATCCGCGTGCCGCTCAGGATTCGCCACCCACTCAGGATCTACAGCCATATCTTAGGTTGTTGACTATATTAAATTTCAAATATCAGTTGTAATTTTGTTATGTATGTACAAACTGATTATATATTTATGCAAATTTTAATTGTTCATGTCAAATATCAGTTGTAATTAGTTTATATTGCTTCTATTTTTAATGTAAAATTAAATTAACATAATCACTCAAATAAAATCTATACCTTTTGTCTGTTAGGTAGGCTAAAATTTATATATATGTTTTAAATAATAGTTTTTTCTTACTACAAAATGACTGATATTTATCACCAAAAATTATCATAGTGTGGTTCATATGGTCCATATCTACCAATATGATACATATTGGTACATATCATCTTATAACTAACTTAATAAGACACAAAAAAAAATCACACCGAGGTTCATATGGTTCATATTGACCATTATGGTACATATTAACAACCAGATCAAAACTGACATGGCCAGCTTTTTGTTTGTTAGATGGGCTGATATGCCTCATATTGATCAGTATGACCCATATAAGGATGTCTAAATAGAAAAATGGTGTTGTCTCAATAGACGACGCCTAATTTAAAAAGTGTTTATGGCTTTTCAAAAAGCCAGGATTTGTAGCTTTTGAAAAACTGCTTTTTAACCCTCTCAAAAAGCTAAAATAAAATGTTTTTTTTGTGATTGCCAAACACCATTTATCTTATTGGCTTTTTGAAAAATCCAAAAATCCAATAAGGTGTTTTCAAACTCAATCCCAAACATGCCTAAAAGTTCTTCCACATATGAAAAAAAAATAGATGGTCCAAGTTGAGCGTAGAGTTTCTCATCTATGGGGTTCCTTCAACGGTGGTCTCCGATACTCAATAGTGGCAGGTAACCGTTAAAATAAGTAAAAAAGGGGAAAGCAAATAAACAGTATAATTATATAACAACGTGTCAAGCAACGCGTCGGCCGTCGTGTTAATAATATTTATATATTAATGATGATTAATATTTATCGAAACGACATTAATAACTAAAACGGGTTTGAAAAGTTTTATCCGTTTTCGTTCCGAACCACCGTTACACATAACACCGTCTCGATTTCAGACGCTGAGCGTATGGTGGATCAGATACTTGACAAACGGTGTTGCCGTCGTATTCAACACTCCAAATAACTCTTATTGGAAGATTTTCACTCTTTACTCACCTTAATCCCCCAATTAGATCTCAGGTACGTACAGCATCATCTTCCATTTTCTCTATTATTATTTTCGTTATGTAACGAATATGATTGTTACTAATTAATAATAACATGGATTTCAATTTCAGGTTCACCAAGATATGACTGCTCCCTTGTCACATTTCTACATGTACACCGGCCACAATTCCTACTTGACCAATTAAGTAGAAAATCCAGTAAAAATCCGATTATTAAAGCACTTAAACGGGGCGTCAGAGTCATTGAACTTGATCTTTGGCCAAACTCATCAAAAGATAATGTTCATGTTCTTCATGGAAGGTATTCAACTTACTTTATACTTTATACCCTAAGCACAAATGTAGTATTTACCTTGTTTCTGATTGCTGAAACAAAACTGATCATATAAGAGGACTATACCGATATATGCAGGACCTTGACAAGCCCAGTAAACCTCATGGAGTGTTTGGAAGCAATCAAAGAGAATGCATTTGTAGCTTCTCCTTATCCAGTCATCATAACACTCGAAGATCACCTTACACCTCATCTTCAAGCCAAAGTAGCTAAGGTGGGCACTCTCGTATTATCTGTGCAATGGAATCCTGTATCACAGTTACATGTTGTTCATGTTCTGATTCACTATTCTTGCAGATGATCACCGACACATTTGGGCCGATGCTGTTTTCCCCCGAGTCAGAGGACTTAGAAGAACTCCCAACACCTGAAAACTTGAAATATCGAATTCTGATTTCAACAAAACCGCCAAAAGAGCGCCTTGAAGCCGCAGATGTTAAACGTAGCAGCTCACAAAAGATCCAGGTTTTTTATGTTGATGACGTTGCTTGCAGTGAGGACGAATGTTTTAAGGTTTGGTGGACAAAAGACATATTCGGACATTTATATTAGTCTATTTTTTTAAATAAAAAAACCCTGACTAATTTGTGTGCTATTTGTCGTAGTCTGGAAGTGATGCGAGTGACAATGATGTTGAGACTGAAGGTTTGTTAAAAGGAAAGAAACCACTTTCTTCTCCTGTTTACAAGAAGCTGATTGCAATTCATGCTGGCAAACCAAAAAATGGATTAAAGGATGCACTCAAAGTTGAAAAAGACAAAAGTAAGCGCCTAAGTTTAGCAGAACAAGCACTTGAAAGAGCTGCAGAAAATCATGGACAGGATTTAGTGAGGTAATACACATTAGAAGTTCAAAAAGAATTGAAAAATTAACAAAACAATGTTTTCCAGTTGACCCATACTAAAAATGTCTTATTTTGACATGTTATCCAACCCACTCAACTTGCGACATTTAGATATGATGTGCAAGCAGTATGAATTTTATGTTTATGTCACATGTTATGAGTTGTGAATTTCTGTACTTATATGTATTTTGTGAATATTTTTGTACCAGGTTCACACAGAAGAATATTCTAAGGATTTATCCAAAAGGGACTCGTATTACCTCCTCCAATTACAAGCCACTAGTTTGCTGGCTACATGGAGCTCAGATGGTTGCATTTAATATGCAGGTGAGCATTCGTGCCTACCTTTACTAAATTTAAACAAGTTTTATAGACCAATATATTATCAGTGATTAATGTCTATGGTAGATCACTGTGGTTAATGCATGGAATGTTCCGAGCTAATGGAAATTGTGGTTATGTGAAAAAACCAGATTTTTTGATGAGGTGTGAGTCCGAGAATGAGGTGTTTAATCCAAAAGCAAAGCTATCACCCAAGACATCATTAAAGGTTTATATCATATAGAATAAAAATATAATCTGCTTTACTTGGAATAATTCTTTTTCTCACATTGTGATGTGTTATTAACAGGTGAAAGTTTATATGGGAGATGGATGGCATTTGGATTTTAAGAAAACTCATTTCGATAAATACTCCCCTCCAGATTTCTATACTAGGGTAATTATCTTTATTCTCTGTAGTAACAAGTAGCATAGTTGTAATTTATTGCACCTAATGGTAGTTTAATAGTTGATCTATCTAGTTGCTTTTTTCATACCTCTAGTATATTATAAAATATATGTTTAAATAGGAACTTAATTGTAAGAAGTGGTGTAACTTAATTGCTATCACTACACATGTAATATCTTTGTACTTGATCCCAATTAAATTTTAAAAGCACTTCTCTGATTTTTCAAAAGAACATGTGTATAGAGGGAGGTTTAATGAGAACCATTAAATAATTCGGATCAAAACGAACCACCTTTTGTCCCTTGGATTATATTGTAATGGATGACTGAGATATGAGAAAAGCATGTCTCTTCCACTCAAATGAACTAAAAGGCCAAAAGTTATTCATTTGATTCCTAATAATATAATAGTTCTTATTTGATTTCATCTCCATATATATATGTTATACATATTAGATCATAACAACGTAATATTCTTTTCCATGATCTATAACTAATATCCAAAAAGTACATTTGGTTATATATTTTTCCTAGTTTGATACAATTATTATATGCATGATGGGTCATTAATTGTACCAAGTTTTAATGTTCAAAATTAATTCTTTTTGGTGTTTATGATATCAACAAAATCTATAATACACAATTATAAAACAAAGAAAACTAAATAAAGCACGCAACTTTTTGTAGAAAGCGTCCCAAGATAATAGTTTAGTTAATCTTTTATCCCTGAAACAGGTTGGTATTGCTGGAGCATCTGTTGATAAAGTTATGAAAAGGACCAAAACTATGATGGACAACTGGGCACCTGTTTGGAATGAAGAGTTTACATTTTCACTAGCAGTTCCCGAATTAGCTTTACTTAGAATTGAAGTATATCATTACAAAAAGTCTGAAAAAAATACTTTTGCTGGCCAAATATGTTTGCCTGTTTCAGAGTTGAGGCCAGGAATCCGTGCGGTCCCACTCTGTAACCGCAAAGGTGAACAGTACACAGCAGCAAGGTTACTCATGCGGTTCGTGTTCGCCTAAAGCTGTATTAATAATCTAGACTAGCCCGCTATTTTTTGGGAGTTGGTGTCTATAATTATCATCATTTGTTGTTGTACAAGTTCTATTCTTTCAATTTTGTAACAAAACATTTGTATGTATATTTACAAAGAAATTCATTCGCTTTTGTGCAGTTTGTTGTTTTCAATGGTTGGAATTTATTTAGCAAAATTACAAATTAGTATTCAAATGAAGATAGACACATTGTAGTTTGTATGGTCCATACCTATATATATTCCATCTTTTACTTCTCGTGTTCTTCCTGTTAAATTTCATTTCTGCTTCTCGGCTATAATATAACGTTTTATTGTATGCAGTAAATATTCTTGGGACAGAATAAGAAGAAAAGTACAGAATCTGGAATATTAGGTTGCATAAATTCCTACTTTCTTAATGAGCAATATTAATGAAGTTAGAATATTTAAAGTTTTGTTCCTTTTTTGACACCCATTCTTTTTTAATCAGTAGAAGCAATCTCTTCCATATATTTAATGTTCCATGCATATATTCAACTTAGAAGATAATTAGCAGAATCGTTGTGTTTTGTGTAATTCACTTATTTCTCTTGTGTAGATTATGGAAACTTTTGAAGTATTTGGTTGTTTCACAAGACAATTTAGGCCAAAACGAGATGTACTTCCCGAGGATATCAAACGAGTGTTTGAAAACTACACGAAAAATGGTATAATGGATTTGAAAAATCTTCAGGATTTCTTGAAAAACATTCAAGAACAGTCTGATGAAGATGCTAATACTATATTTGAAAAGTCAAAGCATCACAACCTTCTGCACCCCAAAGGCCTGCATCTGATGAAGTTTCTCTTTAATGATGATCTCAATCACCCTCTTAGTGTAATATTCTTCTTATTAGTTGTACTAATATTATTATTATTACACTTTTTTGTGTCTTATTTATTTATTTTTGCACACAGGCAATCCTTGATGACATGAAATCTCCAATTTCTCATTATTATGTATATACCAGCCACAATACTTACTTAACTGGTAACCAGTTTACAAGTGACAGCAGTGTTAGGCCTATCATAAGGGCTTTAAAGAATGGTGTAAGAGGTATTGAACTGGATCTATGGCCCAATTCAACCTACACTGATGTACGTGTTTGTCATGGAAGGTATGCAGTTGATTAATTTAAGGATAATTGCTTAAAAAGGTAGCCAAAAGTGGTCCAAATTCTATTTAGGTAACCATCTTTTTTAGGCCTGTAAATAGTAAATTAAAGTTTAAGGTTTCTTAAGGCCTAAAATAAGAATCAAACTGAAGTTGGCTTAATATGATTAGTAATTTGTTATATAATTTTCAATGATTATTGTTTTTTTTTCTTTCTATAAAGGACTCTGACTTCCTCTGTTAAATTGAGGAGATGTTTGAAAGTTATCAAGGAATTTGCATTCTCTTCTTCTGACTATCCAGTTATTATCACTTTCGAAGATCATCTCAAATACGGAAGTCTACGCGCCAAAGTGGCTATTGTGTGTGAAACCATTCATGTTCATGTTTTTAGTGATGGATTTTGAATATTGTACCATATTGCTAACCTGTTTCTGAAAACATAACTCTTGATGTAGATGGTCAAACAAACATTTGGAGATATGCTGGTTCAACCAAAGAAAGATTATGAACTTACTGAACTCCCTTTGCCTGCTGCTTTAAAACGAAAGATTATCATTTCAACAAAACCACCAAATGAGTCGTCGGACTCAGAGACTAGTGCACCTCAAAAGGTATATTAAAAGAAATATTGTTGTTGAATAAGCTTACAAGAATTCTATGTTTATAAAGTAGAAATGCTAAGATATTAATAGCATGATACTCGAAAACAGACCTTAGATGCTAAGAGAATAACTATATAATATATTAATATGTAGAGGTGGCAACATGTGCTGGTTGGACTGGTCAAAACGGGTCGGGTTGTATGTTTATTACACTAATATCTAATGTTGTAAAACCTTGGTGATCAAACAATTAATAATAACAAGAACACGATGATGTTAAACGAAATTCTTTATTGATGAATATTGTCTGATACAAATTACAAAGGGATCGATGAGGGTATATATAAACCCTATCAATACAGTCGCGACGTTTAACAATAACCGTTTCAATCTGTTTACAGTATTGACCCTATTTACATTGACACTTTTAACCCTAAACTAACTTTAAACTAATGACAAATAAACCCTTATAACTTATAATACTACTATTATTTTGTTTAACTTCAATATCTAAATCTTTGAATAAAACTAGGGTTGTTTAAAAAGCTCATGGCTCGTGTTAGCTTGAAAAAGCTTGCTCAAAACTGGCTCGCTTTGCTGGCTTTTTGGCTTGTTTAAGATAAAGCCTGAGTTTTAATATATATAGAAAGTATACCCAAGTTTTAACAAGTATAAATTATAAGTTTTGTAGCTCATTAATTATGCATTATGTGCATGTTATAACTATTATTTTTTTTCTTTATAATATATATCAATATGTGTAAATATATAATCAGTTTTTTTTCAAAAAATACACGAACTGGCTCGAGTTCAACGTTTCAGCTCGTTTACATAAACGAGCTGAGCCCCCAACCCAATCTGGATCGGCTCGCTTACAGTCCTATATAAAACAGTTTTGTAGGTTGTATAATTAAAAATAGACTTTTGGTGGTTATCAACCCATTTGACATATTTCCTTTTAGCTATTTATTTGATTTTACTTGTTTGTAATAAAAGAAGACCAGATCGTTCCATTCATAAGTAAATTATACATATAGTGTGGTAATTTGATTTCTTGATTCATTTATTGCAACAGTCTGGTACACTTTTTGACTGCTTTCAAAGCAAAGATGATTCTGATGAAAACAGTAAGCATCAGGAGAATGAAATGGAGGGTGAAGTCCCTGAATACAAGGATTTAATTGCTATCCATGCGGTCAAACATAAAGGAGATGTGCAAGATTCACTAAATGTTAAGTCGAATACAGTCAAACGTCTCAGCATGAGTGAACAAGAGCTTCTAGAAGCTAGTAAAGAACATGGACCACAGATTGTTAGGTACATTAGATAAAGCTGTATGAATTTTGTTAGACAAATAATAATATTCTCTGGTTTAACTAATTTTGAGCATATCTTTCTTGAATCAAATAAACTTCTTTTCAAGTTATTACAAATTTTAAAACTGGAAATTGTCAACTGAGTGTTAATGAATAAAGATTGACATGGTTTCATTATTGTTGATTCATCTAGAGTTACGCAGCGTAATATATTGAGGGTGTATCCTAAAGGGACGCGTGTTGATTCATCTAATTACAATCCTTATGATGGTTGGAACCATGGCGCACAAATGGTTGCATTCAACATGCAGGTAGCTGTTTCTGTATGTTTTTTTAATGTGAAAAATCAGTATTAAAAAAAGTTGAAAAGTTTTCCACTATTTATACACACGATCTCGTGCTTGCAGGGATATGCAAAGAATCTATGGTTAATGCAAGGTCTTTTCAGAGCCAATAATGGTTGTGGCTATGTAAAGAAACCTAAGTTTTTATGTGAGGGTGACCCGGCATTTCGTCCTACTGAAGTCAAGAAAATTTTAAAGGTTGATTGAATATTTAGATGTACAAAAATAATATCAAGTTTTCATTTTTATGCCCATATATGTGTTTCTGAACAGGTTAACATTTACATGGGAGAAGGATGGCATTTGGAGTTTCATCATGCTCACTTTGATTATTGTTCTCCACCAGACTTCTATGCAAAAGTGAGCACAATTATTTGAAATGCTAATTTGTAAATCAAGCCTGATAATATGGATGGGTCAGGTTGGGTAGCATATCAAAATGGGTTAGGGTCAAAATGTGTTCGTCAAACCGGTGGTTCTCAGACAGTAACAGCTTTTTAGGGTCAAAAAGGGTTTTCACCAAACTGGTCAAAATTATAAAAATGGTTCGGGCCAAAAAGGGGTCTCGCCAAAATGGTCTACCTGGATAATGATCCGTCTTAAAAAGAAAAATACTATCCAAATGTGTTCGGTATAGAAAGCGTCACTGAAATGTTCCATTAGAAAGAAAAATTATTAAAATGGGTTCGGTTCAAACGGGTCTTTCTAAAAAGTATCAGCTTGTATCGGGTCAAAAAGGGTTCTCACCAACATGATCCACCTTGAAATGAGTCTTCTTAGGCAAAATAAAGTTACCAATATGAATTTAGGTCAAAACAGGTCGTTCTATAAAGGTATCAGCTTGTTTCAGGTCAAAAATGGTTCTCACTAAAATGGTCCACCTTTAAATAGGTCAAAATGAGTTCAAGTCAAAACGGGCTGTTCTAAAAAAGTATGAACTTGTTTCGGGTCAAAAAGGGTTCTCACCAAAATGGTCCACCTCCAAATGGGCTGTGGTCTTTTTCAACAAAATGGGTTCAATTTGGGACAATATTTAAAATTGTAAAAAGATTCATTTTACAATTAAAAAAGATTTCACAGATGAGAATTTAAAACTGTAGGTGGGAATTGCTGGATATGAGGGTGATAAAAGTCAAAGAATGTATAAAACTAAGACACTAAGGGATGATTGGTGGCCCAATTGGGATGAGGTGTTTGAATTTCCAATCAGGGTCCCAGAATTAGCATTGTTAAGGATTGAAGTTAAAGACACAGATACTACAAAGAAAAATGAATTTGGAGGTCAAACTTGCCTACCTGTTTCCGAGTTGAGATCTGGCATTCGCTGCGTCCCATTGTACAACAAAAAGGGCGAAAAGTACAAGTTCATAAAGCTTCTCATGCGCTTTGAATTCATAGTTCCCATCAGTTAGTTTATCTATGCATGCTCTATTATATTATAGCTTGTGCAAATTCAAGCTTGTATCCAGATATTGACAATTATATTATAGCTTAACTGATTCAAGTATTAATTGATCAAGCAGACAAGAATATGCAATCTTTTCAAGAGTTTCACCTTTCATCAGACCATCAATTGATTTAAACCTTTTTGAGGTTCAATATTCATGTGTATTTTTAGCATTTTAGGAGTGGTTTTGTTAACATGTTTTACAATTTTTTATATTTTTAACAGAAAACTCCCACGTCTCCCATTCTATGACATTTTTTTCTTATTTAATTATCTAAATTATTATTATTATTTTCTGGTTATCAAAACCATATTTATAGCTGATAATGGTTCTCAGTGAATTTTTTTGTGTAGAATTTTGTTTGGATTAATATAAGAAATAGTTTTTAGTCGTTAATATATTAAAACTACTATATAGAATTTCAAAGAAAGGCCCGTCTTCGAGATTTCTGGTGCCACCGGGGAGTACTAAAAAAATGGCTTTCATATAATTTTTTTGTCTTGTTTAGAGACGGAATTAATCAAAATATATTTCAGTTATAATAAATGTGTCTACAACATCCTCAAAAATAACTCACAAAAAATTATGGTTTTCATTGTCTCTTTTCTCCAGCCATATCATGGTCTGTTTGATAGTAAACTATATCACCAACATCACTAACAAAATGGTCTTGCTGGATGCTTCTTGTCAAGTTATTTATCAAATGTACCGGCATTAATCCTGACTTTTTAGGCTCCCGATAGTACTTCCCGAGCACTGGCTTAGCTGCCTTTGTCTGCACACACCCATGCACACGACGTCATGACCCGACAGTAATATATGAACATATATATATGATATAAATGCTTACAGCTTCTATTAAATGGTAATGTGGGATTTGAGGGAAGAGGTGATGGATGACATGAGTTCCAATGTCATGGTGAATGTTGTTGATTAATCCATAATCGCGGTCTACTGTTGTAAGCCCTCCCCTTAAATAACTCCATTCCTGAGGGGCAAAACATGTTTACAAGGTTGGTTGTTTTAACAAAATTTATATGTTCCAATCAAACAGTTGTTGGTACCTTGCCGCGGTACCAAGGAAGCTTCTTCTCATAACCATGATGATGCAAATATGTTACTGTATCCAACCATGCAACAAAAATCTGTAGACACAACGATAGTGAAAGATTATATCTAATTGTCTGAATGATTTAGATCTTGTTTTTTTCATAATAAAGTTTTAAAATTTTATCAAAATGAACACATATTTGAGCTAATATGAAGTAATCAGTTTGACGCATTGAGCCTCTTATACCAACCGACATTGTGTGTTTGTTTTGCACACAAAGGAGGTCCGAATGGGATTTACACATCCTAGTACTACTCTTACTTTAGCACTTTTAACTGTGACGTTCTCCTCTCATCCACTGTCATTAAAACATGTTGACTATATACGAGATCGTTATTCCTTATGAACCTAAATGTGCAGGATATGCGTACGGTATTACAGTATTAACATTAGATACATAAAAAAACTAACCAAGTAAGGAACGCCGTAGAGGTTTAACAAGAGGAGTGGCCCTACAAGGTTGGCCAAATAGAAAAGCAAAGCAACCATTAGTCCCCAACATATCGTAGATGTCACAATATAATGTCTCTCATCCACTGAGAATAAATCGCTGTACGGGTTGAAATGTGACCCACTCTTCCCCGGGCTCCTCTTCATCTGCATATATATACCCAAAATTTGTTAATAAGCAGTTATCAGCTCGACTCGAGAATATAATACAATACAAATGTGTGTGTTCTCACCAGGTATAGTGGATACGCGAATATTGGAAAAGGGATTTTGAATCTAAAGAACTTTGTCTTAGCATCCAGCTCCTTGTAAGTCTTCTCAGGAATCTAAAAATTATGAAAATATTAATTAGTTCTTCAATTCTCAACTATGTGTTAAGTGTGTTAATTGCAAGTTATTCATTAAATAATATTCTTTTGCTTCATTTTTCATTGTTTCATAGTAACACTTGATACTGCAAAACATCGCGTTTATATATTATAGTACAAAATTACCGGAACCCAAGATTCGTCATTCTCCACATGCCCATGATTCTGGTGGTGAGTCCTATGACTGATTCTCCTGTAAAGAGATGTACATTATGCGTTGAAGACGTGAGTAAAAGCGTAATATCGAAGTTACCAGCCGTGATAAGGTACAAGAATCGAAGAATGCAAAAAATGTCCCACAATATTATTAAGAGTAGAGCTGTTGGAAAAACTTCCATGGCCACTGTCACAAAACACACATGCACAGAAACATGAGTACTACTATACTAGCTCCTTCACTAATTCAAAGAATATATTTATTTTCACTGACACTAGCAATTTAATATAACTAAATAAATAGTAAAATGGAAAGCTACCAATCATGACCAAGAACAAAGAGTGCCCAAAACATTGTGCCTTGAGCAACCCAATAGAGGGGCCAGAAAACCCAAGTAAGGTTCTTCAAGTAGATAGCAACAGCAACCAAAGAGGAAATGACCAAAATGTCCCTGAGGACATATGCAAGTGACCTCCATGAGTTCTTGACCCAACAATGTTTAGGAATGGCAGCTCTTATCTCAGCCACCCTGAAAGGAGGAGGGGCAGAAGGGTCAAATGCCACTCCTTCATCTTCTTGAATCTTTTTCCCATTTGTGGATGGAATGGCCATTGTTACACTTGTCTTTTCTTTCTTTGGAGCTCTGTTTACATTCAAGGGTATTTTAGGAAATACACACCTTTATTCTAAGTTAATAGATATTTTAATATTTATTTATATATTTATGGAAATAAGAGATTCTTATGGAAAAGAATAAGGGAAGTGTTATAGAAATCATTGTGTTTGTCAATATTGTTAATTAAGTATTTTGATGAATAAATATATTGTGTTCACTATCATGGTGTCAAAACAAATCATCATCTCCCAAAGAAAAAATAATAATAAAATAACTCTGGTGCAATTAAAATCTTGTTTATATAAACTTATGTGGGATAGTAGCATGTAAATGTTAAGGAAAATGATTCAAAAATATATTAGAAATTGGGTTTTAATAATTCAAACTTTAATCAATTAACTTATACAAACTTGTGCTTACAAATTTGACAAATAACACTTATAACTTTAAGTTTAGTAATCCATGATTGTTATAAGAGTGAGATTATCATGAAAAAGTTCAAAGTTAAGAGTGTTAATGTTTAAATTGTCAATATAGACTATTATTAGTCAATTATTCATAGTTTGAATTATTAGAATTCAATTCATGAAAAATGTAAAACAAATTGTTACTATTTGTTTGAGAAAACGAGTCAATAACATCAAGACGATGTCATCGAATAAAAACGACAACCAAAATATGAACACGAATACTTCTATAATAGTTAAGAAACAAGGTAAAGAACATAAAAGAATAGATAGAATACTAACTATTCTACGTGTCTTTCACGGTGTCTGAAACTAGTTTGTCGTTATGGGAGCAACATTATACCTAACGAAAGCAAGAAACAAAACCATGAGAAATCATACATAATAAATTAAGAAACTCTAAACAAAAACAATGATCTTACCTCTTAGCAAAAGACGAAGAGAATAGTGTTAGAACATTATATATAAGTAAATAAATAAAATATAAAAAACGAGTAAAATCAGTTAAAACAAGGTATATGGTATATAAAAGTTCTCCATCAAAAGAGGAGATGGACATGTTTTTAAGCGGAATAAATTATTTTTCGGAGATCTGACTACCTTAAAGGAGACGATAGTTACTAATTAAAGAAAAGTATACATAAATATTATATTTTCAAATTAGCATCTTATAGTAATTATATTTTCAAATTAGCATTTTATGATGCACTAGTTTGATGCCCGTGTATTGCACGGGTAATTATTGAAAATTTTAAACTTTGATCATTAAGTGAAATACAGTAACAAATTGATCATATATTGTTAATACAATTACAATTAAATTCAAATTACATAACTAAGATTACAAAAATATGTTACAAATAGGTAAAAACTTCCTTTTACACTACATTTGTGATTGTAGTAGCAGGTATACATTGTTTATTAAAAATCAACATCTTTAATTCATGTCTGCTTGTAACTCTTAATAAAGTAACATATAGGCTTGCTTATAACTCTTGATATGGCCATATGTAGTTGTTCGTGTAACAAAAAAATTCTCTAAGTACATACCAACTCTAGAAAAATGATAATATATATCCATGATACTAATAAAAAAATATTCATACACATAAAATATCATAGTTTTTAATCAATTAATATGATGTCATTTGAGAACATTTGCTTATTTTTATCCAAAAAAAACATGATTATTCCAAAAACCATATACCTGAACTTTGATGATATAATCATCCATAGAATCTAGGGCTGTCACTTTTACCCGAAACCCAACCCGAAAAAACCCATACCCGAACCCGAACTAACCCGACTCGAAAACCCGAATCCGAGAAAAGACTAATCCAAACCGAAGTTATTAGGGTTGGTTCTCGGGTTTGATTTATAAGATTTGGGTCAACCCAAAAAACCCGAATAAAATTTTTAGTTTTAAGTCTTAGTCACTAAAGTTATCAATAACCGGCTCTAATCGGCTGTTGCCATTCTAACTATTATTGATCGATTGCTTATTATTAATTTATGTTTTCTGTTTTTTAATAATAGCAACCGTAATCGAACAACCAAACACGCCCGATTGAATACGATTATGGTTCGAGTTAGTCTTTCTCTTCTCTTGAATTGTTATATCAAGTTAGGTTAGTTTATTATTTGATTATTTATGTTATAAGCAAAGAAAAATATGATGGTTTAATTTTAGCATTGTAGTTATTAAAAATTTTGTTGTTTTGTGTTTTTTTTCTAGGATACCCGAAACCTGATTAACCCAACCCGAAAAAACCCGAACCCGAAAAACCCGCGAGAGATTTGGGTTGGGTTTCGGGTCAAGATTTAAAACTTTGAAACCCGAAGAACCCGACTTGAAAAACTTGAAACCCGAAAAACGAACCCGAAGAACATCCCTAATAGAATCTTTACAATTTGAAATTGATTGATCATGATATATTTGTTTTCATTAATATTCTGTGTATGACAAATTTTTAATTGATTTTATATTTTACAATAAAAAATTATATAATCAAGCAACATAAAAACCAAAAATTTAAATATAACAAAATGATTTGTTTATTTCATATGAATGTAATTGCCAGTAATTTGAAAAACACATACTAACATTAAAACTATGTTCAAATAATATTGATTATTATGAGTTAGAAGAATATTAGAAAATTTAAAGTTGCATAAAGTAAAGGTAATGATTCATTTTTTAATCGTTGAAAGTAGGGTTGTCACTTTTACCTGTAACGTGAAACCCAACCCAAGAAAACACGTACCTGAACCCAAACTAACCTGACCCGAGAAACTTGAACCCAAGAAAATACTAACCCGAACCTGAACCGAAGTAATTCGGGTTGGTTCTTGGGTCCAAATTCTAGGTTTCGGGTCAACCCGAAAACTTTTAGTTTTAAAATCATATGTATTTTAGGTATTAAAGGCTAAGCCTTAGCCGCTGACTTTATCAAGATTTAGTCCAAGTCGATTGTTCTCAGTTAACATATTATGAATTAAATATTTATTGTTTATGATTTTGAATATTAACCATAATAAACACTTTAATTAACACTTCGAAATTCACTAATCGTCTCTTGTCAATCCATATGAAGAATACTTATTATATGTAGTAATGGATTTAGTTGGAATAAACCTATAATTTTAATGCCATATATTGAAATGCCTTAAAAGATAAGGACCATATATGAAAATTGACTGAAAAAAAGGTGAGGAGGGCTATGGTATTGACAAGTGGCAAAAATGGTAGGCTTTTATTAGAATAGATAGATTTGGGTCTCTTGCCCCCGAAAGCTATTACGTTCCTTAAAATAGTTTAACGTGTCGTGCACAGTAACTTATCGACGCCAAAGAACTATAACTTTGTTTTCGATATGATCGAGTTTGCTATTCAAAAGAGGGTGGTGGCGCAGCTTGTTGTTCGCTTATCCACCTTTCTATTATAGTTGTAATTGGATCCTTATTTAATATAACAGATAACCAACTTGAGTTAAAAAAAATAAATAAAATAAAATGGTGTTATGGTGGTAAACCGGTAATCAAAACTCGACTTGTTCAATCGGTTTTTACAGGAATATATAATGAACTAGTTTGAGCCCCGTGTATTACACGGGTAATTGATGAAAATTTACACGGGTAATTGATGAAAATTTTATACTTTAACTATTAAGCGATATATAGTTATTAACGAAATGATAATATATTTTACAACTTACATTAAAATTACAAAAATTACATAACTAAGATTACACAAATATGTACAAACAAATAAAACTTTCCTTGTACACTACATTTTTTATTGTATTGGTTGGTATACATTGTTTATCACGAATCAAAATTTTTAGTCTATGCCTGCTTGTAACTCTTGATAAGGTAACATATAGGTATGCTTATAACTCTTGATATAGTCACATATAGTTATCTGTGTAACAATAAGATTCTTCAAGCACATATCAACCTTAGATACATGATAATATAACCATGAAACTAACAAAAAAAAAAATATTCATACACATAAAATATCATGCCTTTTAATCAGTTAATATAATGTCATTTGAGATCACATGCTTATGTTTGTCCCAAAAACATATATAAAAAACCAGATTACCTGTACTTTGATGATATAGTCATCCTTATAATCTTTAGAGTTAAAATGGATTGATTATAAATTTGGTGTCATTAATATTCTGTGTATGACAAATTTTTACTTGATTTTATATTTTACAATTAACAATTGTATAATCAAGCAACATATAAAACCGGAAATTATAATATAACAAAATGATTATTTTTCATTTCATATTAATGAAAAATGACAAAGATATACTAACCTTAAAGCCATATTCAAATAAAAGTGATTATTCTGTGTTAGCATAATATTAAAAGATTTAAAGTATAATAAAGTGAATGTAGTGATTCTTATTTATAATACTTGAAAGTATTGGATAAGGAGTGTTTAAATTTTGAATACTAATCTCGTGTTATTAATTAATATTATGGGAGTTGTTAGAATATTTAATTAATCGATATACATATATATAGGATGTGTATCATTACAGAACTATTAAATTATTTAAGAACTTAAAGGAACCCTTAAAAACTAACATTTTTTATAAAAAACTTTGTATGTCAATGTTATTTGAGTGTAGTTTTATCATTTTTCTATATCTATATTTACAATTACAATTTTAAAAATTAGTTTTTATACATATCTATGTTTTTTTTACACCTATGTAAATTTGTTAGTTATAAATTTTACACATATGTAAACTTGTGATTAACATATGTAATCAAAACTTTTTATAAAATATGATAAAACTACTATTAAATAATGTTAATACATAAAAAAAATTTTAAAAAATGTTTGGTTATTTAAAGTTCCTAGGAGTTCTTAATTTTTTTAGAGTTCTTAAATGATACCAGCCCCATATATATATATATATATATATATATATATATATATATATATATATATATATACCGGGGATGGATCTTGCGAGAAGTGATATTACAGCGAGAAGTGCGAGAAGTGAAGGTATAACTCCATTAATCCCTACTTTCACTCCCATTCATATGATGTTACATACATATATGTAGGTTGATTGTATTTATGTCTTAATTACACATTCAAACATACGTACAAACATATAAATGTACCGAGCTACATTCAAACCTATGTACCTACACACATACAAATAGACTTACACATATACAAACATACGTACACATATACAAACATACGTACCTACACACATACATATGCACATACACAACGCATCTACACATAAGAAAGTGAGTGAAATTATGGATTAATGGAGCTACACCTTCACTTCTCGCACTTCTCGCTGTAAAAAAACTTCTGAAATGATCCAATACCTATATATATATATATTAACAACTTATATATTAAGAAAAAACAAAGATTTCGGATTTGTTGGAAGCATGGTAAATGACTTTTAACCGAATTAACAATTTTTTTAAATAAATGTGAAAATATATGTTTATGAAGCGTTTTGGTCTGAGTTATAGAAGAAAATATTAAAAATAAATACTTTATACTATACAAAAAAAAGTCATATAAATAAATGACATATACTTCATATAGTAAATGGTATACATATAGATTATAGATTATAACTATAATATTCAACTTCAATAATTTAATGCTAAACACCAAGATATATATATAATAGGTATTCTTCATATTTGCAATATTTATACAAAACGTTTGGAGAAAATTAATTTTAAAATTTTATTCTACTACAAACATGCAACTTTAATTTTAACATTTCCTTATTTTCCATTAATGTTAATGAATGAATCGATTAGGATTACATATAATAAAAACAAACTTAAATTCATATATTGAAATGATTTAAAAGATAAGGACCAGATATTGAAATAAGTGAAACAAATGTAAGAAGAGCTATGAGATTGATAAGTGGCAAAAGTATGTAGTCTTTTATAAAAATAGATAGATTAATTCGTGTATGAAAAGTTGAAAACTAAATTCTTTTATATTTATTTTGAATTAATTTGAATTTTATGAGGATATATATGAATTTGAAATGAAAAACAATGCCAAATAATTGTAAGACATAGTGTATCGTTTTAAATGGCAGTAATTAAAACTCGACTTGTTCAATTTAAGTTTTATAGGTATACTAGTTTGAGGTCCGTGTACAATACGAGTAGTTCTTGAAAATACAATATTTAATAAACAATCAGTATACAAGTAGCAATAAACCCGTAAACACTATTAATACAATAGCTGCACAATAGTCTTTAAAACAATTTTAAAGTAAAATATAATTATAAACATCAAATGTTTGAAAAAAGAATAGAAAGTAAATATTAAATTAACAAATTTAAAGCATAAATTTTAAGAATGGTAATTATTATTTTACTATTATAATTTTGTTAAAAAAGGTGAGGATTAGTGTAGGAGTGACAAGTGGCAAAACTTGTAGCCTTTTATTAGAGAGTATAGATAGATATGAAGAAATCAAGACATGGTGTATCTGTGTTTTTTTTGTAACGACGATTTTTTTTAGTTCTTGTCGTTTATGGAACTTGAATCAAATTTTTTCAAATTCATCTAAGATAGGGTGTTTAAAGACTTTGTCTTTACCAATTGACTACCAACCCATTGGTACATAGTCTTTCGTACATGGAAACTATATTCTTTTAGTATATTTCGTTTTAAATTAATTTGAATTTTACAAGGATATATATATATATATATATATACGCCAGTTTGTTTTTATTGTTCACCTAGATTTTCATCCCGGCGTGTTGCACCGGGGCAGCTGGCAAAATCCAAACGTTATGACGATGAGTCGACATGAATTCGGTCAATACCAGTTGCGTTCGTAACAATATAGACACCATTGGTAAAATTTGAGGGTTAAAACCCAAAATATTAATTCGTCAAATTAACATATAAAAGCATTAACATATAGAAAAACAAAATATTTAAACGATGTTTAGTTGGTTGGCCAACCCAGGTGGTGGTAAAACCAAAACATTGTCGGTCTCGAGCATTGAGGCGGTAACTTGACATGAATTTGATCGATTTTGATTACGTACCTTACCGTATTGGAACTAAAAACGAAAAAAAATAAAAAACTTGAGGTGAACCAACGGCCAATTGGGGGCGGGGGGGGGGGGGGTCGGTAGCGTTGTCGGTCATGGGCTTTAAATAAAGCCGCGAGTGTGCGCGAACTCGGCCGATTTCTTTCAGATTTGTTACGGTACCGGAACTAAAAAAATTGACGTTTGATCAGTTTCCATTACGTTTATTGTGGTATATAAACTAAAAAAAATACAAAATTCACCGACCATTTTGGTTCCGCCAAGTGGCCCAATAAGCCACTTGCGGCACCAAACTTGTAAATTATATATAGTTATAATTTTACAAGGATATATATAAACATAAATCTCTAAATATGTCTTTCGATACAACATTAGATGATACACTAAAAATATGGTAACAACTGGAGTGAATCAATAAGGTGAGGGGCTTGCGAATTAGGACTGAGGTTTATTTGGAGAGAAAAACTGATAAAACTGCCCATCACGTGAGGGGCACGATGATTGGTATAACGACCAGGCTTAACGGGGTTAATGAATTCGGGTTTAATTGCAAGTGAAACGAAATCACATGAACGAAAATCACAATTTGAAATTATTAGACTAAAACCGTAGATTTGGACAAACCACATGGATTGAAACCGTAGTTTACTCTAAATAGTATTATGAGAACATAAACGGTACAGTAAGAACAATACGAACCAATCATCAATGGAAGAAGGCTTTCGATCAGTAGAAGAATGTGTAGTAAAAGAGAATCAATAAGGTTTTGATCGACAATATATGGATAGAAATAAAGAGATTACGATTACATGGGAAAATAATGCGGGTTGTGTTCGGTTAAAGATCCACGTGTTTTTAACAATGAATCAACTAAGTACGTTTTATAAGCTAAAATGTTTCAGATATCTATAAATGTTCTCTTATATATATAAAAATGGTATAATTTATATAAGACAAGTTAAATAATGAAAATGTTCAGTTTATAAAAATGGTTTATAAACAAATCTATTTTTTTTAAATAAATATGTTTTGTAAAAGCAATTATAAAAATCATTAAGCAAATTATATAAAAAAGAACTTTAAAAAATATGTATAATTAATGTGTAATTAATAGGAGAGAGAGACGTGAAGAAATAATAAGAATGCATAAGAGAATAATATATGGCAAAGGAAAATTTTTTATTTATTATATAGTATATATATATATATATACTAGTTTGATCCTCCCATGTTACGGGAGTTTATTCAATTTTTTTAATCGTTTTGCTATTTTATGATAATTTATCTTTTAACATAGTTTTGTTTTAAGTTAATACATATATATTAGTTTGTTACTATATTTTTTAGTGTTTGGGTTTTTTCAATTTAGAGTGTATGTTTTTTAGTTTTTTAACGAACAATATAAACCAACACGGGCATGTTGAACATAAACACAAATATTTGTCTACTGAAAAAGAGGGCGTTGATGTAGTTGACGATGGTGGGTAGTATTGGAAGTTAACCGTCAAATGAGATGATAGACAAGCAACAGAGAACATGTAAAAGAGATAAATTAAATTAGGGTTTAACGATGAAAGTGTTTACCAATAAATGAGATCTTATAACCCATTTAAGGGCTATTATTGTTTGGTAAGACCTATAACACGTGAAAATTATTCTTTGATGATTAAGGGGTTATTTCACAAATAAATGAGATGTTATAACCCGTTTAAGTGTTATCCGGGTTTGATGAGACCCATGACCCGTAAAAATTATTGTTTGATTATGAAAAAGTTTCACAAATAAATGAGATGTTATAACTCATTTAAAGACTATCAGGGTTTGGTAAGACTCATACCCGCTAATTCGGGTCAAATGCATGAGAAGACTTTATTTAGAAATCAAGCAATCTGGTGGCTCTAAAAAAAATTTTTTTTTTTTGGGGGGGGGGGGGGACCTAAGAGTAACACCTAGGATTTCATGATAAGCAATTGAATAGATAGTTAGATATTATATTCAAATATTAATTTTTTTAGGTTATATGATAAACCCACAAATTTGGAAAGAAAGCATGAGAAGACTTTATTTTGAAATCAAGCAATCTGGTGACTCGAGAGGGATGGGGGAGCGATGTTAGGACGGCACATAGGATTTTATGGTAGGCATTAGTTTAAAAATATTTATTTGATATGTAAATCCCTATAAAATTGGGTGTAGATTGAATAATATAGAAATATAATTATATATTATATTGTTATTATTATTATTATGATAACATATATATAAATAAATAACATGTATATGAGAATATATCTCCATGAATGTGCGTATTAACGTTAATTGCCGTTCTTATAATCTGTTTAATTTGTAATTGAAATTTGTGAGATATCTAGTTTTAATTTTTTATTAATTAATTATATGACATAGTTTTTTTGAATGACGGATAAAGTATATAAAGTTAAAAGTATTTGAATATTATTTTATAGTATTTGAATAAAATAGATATGAAATTTGTGAGATATTTAGTTCTACTTCTGTTATATTTTAAATTATTGTTTAATAATTAGTATTTTACGTTATTTATTATATTCAAATATTAATTTTTTTAGATATATATTGAAATCACCTTATACATACATCAACATATTTGCATATATTAAAATATCTACATGAGCATTTGCTTTAAGTTTTTTTTTTACATTTATGTTTGTTGATCGTTAAAAGAAAATAAAAATTTCTGCAAGCGTTTTGTGATATATAAGTTATGTCTCATTTAAAGAAACATCAAAGAATTAGATTCAAAGCATAATCGCACCATATTCATATCTTAGAGTTACGATATATATCATATAGTAATGAAATAACAAAATAAAAGCTATCAAATATGGAATTAAACAAGGGTTTCTATGTTCGAATTTAAAACTCAAATGGATTTTAACGCACTTGCAAAAATCTGCAAAGATGGGTCCATCAATCCCAAAATCTTTGACATGGAGACGAATGGCCCGTACACGAAGGAGGCGCCCATGAGGAGAAAGGTTGATCCGTGGGAAGCCGGTGAGGTCGTCAGTTTTTTACTAAAAAATTTTATGATGACGATCTATGAGCTTCGAGTTATTGCTATAATTTTAGCCTTTTGAATCTCATCAAAACTGTATATTTAAATGATTAGTTATTTTATAAAATTAACCAACCAATTGCTATCATGAAACTACGGAAAAGGAAAACATTAACATATCCAACAATCAATGATTTAAAGCACAATCACATCAAATATAATATAAAAAATGATTACTTTTAACATCTCATTAAAAACAATTTTGTTTTTAACTTTTAAGATACATAGACTGCTAAGGCTAGTCAAATGTAACAATTAAAAAAAAAAAAAAACTTAGTATTTCAATATTTCACAATGAGGTACTTACTCTGCAGACTGCAACAAATATAAATACACATGGCATGTTGCTGTGTTGTACGGATGAATAACCCATTTACCAATTTCCTTTTTCTTTTTCTTTTTCATTATTATTATTTTATTATTATGTAAAAAAATACCAATTCTTACCTACTTGGCCACAACATTTCGCTAATTCCTAATATCTCTCTCTCAAAATTTAAATAAATATATTTGGGTTTTAAAGAATCATTAATTAAAATTCTAAAACCCTTCTTCACCAAACACATTCAACACCCAGGGTCAAGATTCTCACTCGCACCTCATCAATGGCCGACGACACTGAACCGGCCGGTCCGATTTCCAACCGATCAAGAAATCGCAAAAGACCGCCACCGATTCCCAACCAGAAAGTTGAAGTAATGTTATACCCATTTCAATTTTACCCTCAATTTTATTATTCTATCGTTTTTTTGTATGTTTTTGGGGGTTTCGATCACCGATTGGTCAAATCTTGACTTTTGGTTTGTGGGTTTTGTTAAAGGCTTGATTTTTTAGGGGTTTTGAGCTGGGTTTGTGTTATTTTCTTGTTTGACTGATTGCATGCCTACATTGTATTATCGGTGGCTTATTTGGTTATTAATTTGGAGGTGGGGTGGTATAAGGAATGCTAATTAATGTGATTAAATTTGGGGTTTTGTGTTTGATTTTGGTTTGTGAGTTTAAAGATGTTAATTTGATAATATGTTTAATTGTTTGTGTATAAAATGGTAAGAACTTTTTTTTGGGGGGGGGGGGGGTGTATGTATCAGAATATATGTTTTTAGTTGGTTTTGTTTAGTTTTTTGTATGTGTGAATGTGTAATTATGAAAATTATATCAGGTGAGGAGTATTGAAGACGGGTTTGAAGGCTCGTGGCACCGTGCGACTGTCATTGATATTAAAAACCAAAACCGTGTGGTCAAATACGACCGTGCTTTCTGTGATGATGGTTCTGAGAACCTTGTTGTCTCGGTCCCGGTTTTGTCTCATAAGTTTCGTGGCAGGATAAGGCTTAAGCCTCCTCGGGTGAATGTTAATCTAAAGTGTCTTCATTATGGTCAGTGTGTGGATGTGTTTCATCAGGATGCATGGTGGGAAGGTGTCGTTCTTGACCATGATGACATGTCGGATGAAAGATCGGTTTTCTTTCCTGATATTGGTGATGAGCTTAAAGCGCGGGTCAAGAATATACGGTTGACCCGCGATTGGAATGCGGATACGGGTGCATGGAAGTTTCGTGGAGATTGGGTTTTTCTTGAAGTTGTTGAGGAGTTGGAGGTTGACTGGCCCGTTCTTGTTTCGGTTAAACAAATTTGGTATGAATTGAGGATGAAAAAACAGTTTAAGGAAGAAATTAAGGAGTGGATGTGTGAGTTTAAGGATATATGGAAAGAGCCCGTTAAGGAGGTGGTTTTAGATAATTTGAAGTTGACAATGGTGGAGTTTTTTGGTCGGCTGGAAGTCTTGGATGTTAACAAACGGTTTCTTGATTCGATTGTGAACATCAAACCGTCTTTCTTTTCATCTTTTGGTGATCTACCCTTTGATCCAAATCTTTCACTTGTTGAACATAAGTTTAATGATGATAATGATGATGGTGATGATATTGATGATGACATGGCTCCACCGGGTTTTTCAAATAATGAGGCGGTTGTAATCACTGATGATGATGACATGGGTGTACCGGGTTTTTCAAAAAATGAAGCGGTTGTTATCACTAATGAAGATGACATGGCTCAACCGGGTTTTTCAAAAAATGAAGCGGTTGTTATCACGCCTGAAGCAGATGAAAGTTATAAATGGACTCAAATACATGACTTTTATAAGTTTGAACCCGATCTAGTGGTGGGGCCAGAGTGTTGTCCCGAGTCAATCTCACGGTACTACACGAGCAGTCAGAATAATAGGCCCCCACAAGCGTTGACACCGAAAGTCAGACAACATTTATTGTACCTTGGTTGGAAAATCGAGCTCAAACGAGCTTTTTTTGGGTCAAAAGAGAAGCCCGGTATTCGATACCGGTATACCGACCCGACTGGAAAACAATATTATTCACTTAAAATCTTATGCAACGATTTATGCACTCCTTCATTCGAATGCACCTCTTTGGAGTCATACCAACCACCACCACTGCCACCGCCGCCACCACCACCACCACAGGTCAACATGGATGTTGACTCTGAATACTGTCCACAAGCGGTGTTTGACTATTGTTCTATGACATCAGAAGAACATCGTGAATGGAGACAAAATGACGTTGATGTTCGGGACCTTCAAATACGGGCCAAGAAACATCTTTTTGCTTCCGGATGGTCAATGTATCATTCTGGTGACGGCCGTAAACGTATCGTGTACCAATCACCAAAGGGGAAAAGGTTTAACTCGATTCGTACAGCATGCAAATTTTACATATCGGAAAACTGTTCTGAAATCAACACCGAAACGAGTGAAACAAATGGTCAAAACACTAGCAAAGAAAATGGGATCGGGAAACTTTTAATCAAGAAAAAAGACGGTGTTTTGAGTATTGAAGTCGTGGCAAAACGAAAAGATTCTCTGTTAAACAAAATGTACGAAGAAACCGAAACTAAAAACTCAGTTTCTTCTAGAAAGTCACGGGTTTTGAGGTCGAGTAAAAGGGCCCGTGAGGATATATGTCCAACGTACCAAACCCCACGAACCGTTTTATCTTGGTTGATAGATAATTCAGTTATTATACCGCGGTCAAAAGTGCAATATCGGTGTAGGAAAGATGGGCATGCAATGAAGGAGGGTCGGGTGAGTCGTGACGGGATTAAATGTAATTGCTGTCAAACGGTTTTTAGCGTGTCGAAATTTGAGTCGCATGCGGGAAGCAATAATAGACGACCCTCGGCTAACATATTTTTGGAAGACGGTAGGTCGTTACTCGACTGTCAGTTGCAGCTTAAACGTGACCGAAATGCCAAGATATGTAAAGCCGAATCGCATAAATTGAAGGGCAACCGACATAAATTAATAAAAGATAATGATTATATATGTTCGGTTTGTCATTATGGTGGGGAGTTAGTTTTATGTGACCAATGCCCGTCTTCATTTCACACACATTGCTTGGGATTAACGGTAACACTTATTTTCCTTTAATCCTTCAAGATCGTTAATAACTTAATACGATATTTAGAGTTTATGTTTACAGATATTATTATTTTTGACTTGTTTTAGGAGGTCCCGGATGGTGATTGGTTCTGCCCATCGTGCTGTTGTCGGATATGTAACCAAAATAAATGCAGTGATTGTGAGGAAGAAACGGATAGTAACATTCTAAACTGTGAACAGTGTGAAAGAAAGTGTATGTGTATTTAAATTTCTTCACGCTTTGTTATATTTAGCAATATTTTTATGAACAATATTTTCTGCAGATCATGTTGGATGTTTAAAACGAAAAGATGGGGTCTTGAAGCCCGAGAGTTATTCTCAAGTAAACTGGTTCTGTAGCATGAGATGTGAAGAGGTACATATGATAATAATATAATTCTATTTTAAGTTTCAGACTTCAGTTTTGGCAGTAATCTGATCCACCTGTCATAAAATGTTTGCAGATATATCTGGGCATTAACAAGCTCTTAGGAAAGCCGACACCGGTGGGTCAGGATGACTTGGTATGGACAATATTGAAACATAAAAGACCCGATGGCGCAAATGATGACACCTCACATATGGATGAAATAACAGAAAGTTATAGCAAGCTGAATATTGCTGTTAGTGTGATGCACGAGTGTTTTGAACCCGTTAAGGAGCCTCGGACCCAACGAGATATAGTTGAAGATGTTATTTTCTGCAGATGGTAATATTAAGTTTTAATATTACCAAAATTCTAGTTATTTAGCACTGTTAAATTATGGTAACCGTGTAAACTAATTGCAGGTCGGAGCTAAACCGTTTGAACTTTAAGGGATTTTATACAATTCTTCTTGAGAAAGATGATGAGCTCGTTTCAGCAGCTACGATAAGGTAATAATGTAATTATAGAGTTAGATTTATTGATATTGATGTTTCCTTTTATTATCTAATTATTTGACACATTTATTGTATTTTATTTTTATTGTTACTGTTATAAGGATTTATGGAGAAAAAGTTGCGGAACTCCCGCTTATTGGTACAAGATTTCGATACCGTAGACGTGGCATGTGCCATGCGCTTATGAACGTGCTTGAAAAGGTAATATCTTGTTTTTTATCATTATTGAAGAATTTATTTGTTTTTTTTATACTTTTATATTTTCGTGGCTTTTCAGAAACTTGTGGAATTAGGAGTGGAGAGACTGGTTTTGCCAGCTGTCCCGAGTGTGCTACAAACTTGGACCTCATCCTTCGGTTTCTCTGTGATGACCGAAGCACAAAAGCTGGACTATCTTGGCTACACGTTTCTTGACTTCCAAGGCACGCACATGTGTCAAAAACTGTTGGGTAACGCTCAGCTGTCTGCAGAATCAAGCATATCAAGAGGTGGAATTTTCGTAACATATTTATATTAGTTAATTCCAGGATCTACAAAACGAATAAAATTATGTATGTTTATGCAGGTAATGTTCATGAGAATATTAACGGAAGCAAGGTTATAGATTTAGACGGTGACGTCGGTGCGGTTTCTGAAGCGTCTCAAGCTGATAAAGTAGACGAGATGATGGTTGATCAACATTCCTTAAAGTATGTTCTGAAACTAATTAATGATACGAGTTTCCTATTATTAATGATTTTTCTAACCACTCTGATTGTGCTAGTGTCGGTCAAGCTAACGAGACCAACAACGACAACAGCTCAGCAGCGCCTCTTGAAGTCTTGGTAATTTAAATTAATCTACACGCGCTCCCAATTACTTTTATTATCTTAAATTGCGAAATATATATATAAATTCTTGTTTGCAGGTGAACCAACCGTCACAGGTTGAATATCAAAGTGAAATAAGCGTCGAGTGTGCCATGGAAGCATCAAAACCGAAGGAAGATGATAGCAACGGGCACCTGAAACGCTATCAGCGACGGAAATTTGTTTCTTGTGAGAGCTGATCATGAAAAAAGAAAGTAAATATAAGGTTGTTGGTTTTTTTGGAAAACGAGATGAAGATGGTAAGGTGTTTATTAGGTGTAAAGTAAGTAGTGAAATATGTAGATTAAATCGAGACGGGAGTTGGCTTTCATATTTATGTACATCTTGTCCGTAGAGCTCCGAATTTTGGGTTTTTGTTTGGATATGTTGGCGCTTGCGGTTTCAGTATGGCGGGTGATGATGCATTGTGTTTAAAGCTTGTGTTCTTGATGTAGGAGTGTGCAAACTGCAAATGTTATGAACCGGAAAAATCAAGTTTTTTTAAAAACTGTTGTTTTTCAAAAAATAATTATTTAATATTAAAATTCAAGTAAAATGGTTTTCAACTACTTAAAGCTAATTTAGCGGTTTTAAATTCAGTTCTCCTATGCTTGGGGAATACTAGAACTAAGGTCGAAGTGAGACATAAGAGTCCACTCAGGCGAGGGTGTTGTGGAAGCGCTAGACGTTGCTTGGAATTCATTCACGTTGGGTATTTTACTAGGTAGCAACAGGAAGGTGGTTGCGAGTTACAACAGTTTGAAAGTTCTTCACGCTCATGGAGCGGGAAATTCCCGCTAATGGCAAGCGGGTTACTACTTGAAAGTAGGAAGTTCATATAATTGGGTTCCTACTAAGGGTTTATGCTAGCTTAGTTTCTGTTGAGCTCAGTTCCCGTTGCTCGCGGTTGCTACTAAGTGGTAGTAAGTTCTAAATGCTCGGCTCCTACTGACGGGCGACATCATGAGATGTTGCTGCTCGGTTTCTCATAGTTGCTTTTGATGAATAACCGTGGAAACAGAAAATTCTAAGCATTTTCAACTACTCACTAAACTGATAAATTGTCATTAAAAACGTGTAATACAATGTAACTCTTTAATTCAGTCAAGTACTTTCTAAGTTGCTATTTTTGTTTTGATCATAAAAATAAAAGTGTTACCTTAGTGTTAGGTTTTTTTTTGTTGACTTAAATCTCACATTTGAAGATACCAAAACCGAATGATGCAAACCATAAGTAAGACCCAATTATACTAAGTATAACCAAACTATTATATAAAAAAAACAACATAGTTTCTCATTTTTTATAAGAAAGTCCCTAACCATTTAATAAAAAAGAAAAAAGAAAAAAGAAAAAAGAAAGAAAATACACACTCATACTCAAAAGGCAAAGTCACTCAACTCAAAATTATGTTTTATTAAGGTACACACTTGTCTAGATCACATATAGTGTCAAACCCCGACCAAAGGCGGCGGAACATGCCGAGGTGTAACGATTGCCCATAAGCGCATGACACTATTTAAAGCGACAATATTTAACAAACTCATTTCATTTCACAACATCGAAAATGTCACATAACCAAATATTCATAAGTCAAATACAACAAAATATAGCAAAATATAGCAAATCAAATATTGTTCATTTTTGCTAATATCCTAACGGTATTTGTGTCATTTTCTTCACCGAACTCCATAATCAACCTAGATGCAAACTTGTAACATTTCATAAAATAAAGTTGTCAACACAAAGGTTAGTGAGCAATTCATAAGTTTGAACAATAGATATATAGTATGAAAAGCCACAAAACTAGTATACAAAACCATAAATAATAGCTATAAACTTGGATAAATTGACAATCGCTAATAGAATTACGTTAGCGCCACCTAGCTACAAGGGATTGCCAAGTAGTCTAGGATTTAATAGAATATCGTTAATTGCATTACGTTAACGACACCTTGCTACAAGGGGATGCCAAGTAGTCTAGGATTTATAGATTCCACCAACCGAAAGCGATAAACACATAGGCATATAAGCATAGAACACCAAATCGAGCAATTATTCAAGTAAAGTATACAACAATGTTTGTGGTTTAAGACTCAAGTATAAAGCATTTGATTTGAATAAGTATGAAATGTCACCCCAAAACAAAAGATAGAAAACGGGGTATGAAGTTACTCACGTTCAAGTATAAAACTTGATCGGTAAAAGATGAATAACCGGATGGATGAAGTTTAACGAGCAAGGCCTAAATGACAATAAAATCTTGGATTTAGAATGGTTGTCTTGAAGATCTTTAAATAAAATAATTGTTGCAAAAAGTAAACATTTAAAGTTCAAGGTTTAAAATGTAACTATTTGAGAATTTATAATAAAAATCCTTTAAAAATGTAAGTTTGCTCGAAACCGGGTTAAAGTATCTAACCTTAATATTTACTTAACCAATGGTTAAGTAATAAGGTGGGAAAAATGCTAAAATGCAAGTTCCTTTGAGACAAAGATACTAAAACGGGTTTTTAACGAGTGTTCGGGTTGTCGATTCGGGTCTTGACAAATGGTCAAACCCAAAGTCAACTTTCCAACATATTAATTGTTATGAGATAACTCATTAAGATATACTAACACTTAACCAAGTATGTAGATCTATTGTTTAGAACTAACAACGCACGTTAAGCGAGTGTTCGGTTTTGTCGGTCCAAACTATGTGATGAGATCAAGTTGGATCCAACAATTCCAAGTACTTAAGAAAATAATTAAAATCAGTTTGTAAACTATTTTTAAAGAAATATACAGGTCTTGATAGCTAAAAACACACTTGTGTGTCTTAAGCGAGTAAAAGTCGGTATAGTTCGGTTTGGTTCGGTCTCCATCTCACAAATAGTTCATAAATGGTTTCTACATGCCCAAATATCATAGAACTTGTATATTGGTTTATAAATGAAGAAAACTTAAATTTTACAACAAAAAAGTTAACTACAAGTCTTTTAAGCAAAAGTTTCAGTTTAGTTCAGTTTCCATCTCCCAACGAGTTCATAGATGGATTCCATATGCTTAATATCAAAGAACTTGTAAAAATGATTTTTGAAACTCAAATCTAGCAATAAACATGTTTAAACAACTATTTTAACAAAACTAGTAAACAAAAGTTCGGTTTCCGGTTTGGACTAGTTTCGGTTAAACCGAGGTTAGTCTTATACAAACCCACACCATGGAACTTGTAAATAAGATGAACAAACTAAAAAGGGTTAGAAGTTAGTCATAAGTGATATGTATAATAAGTTATGTGTGTGTAAATATATATCAAGAACACGAAGTCCTTCATGAAGCCTTGGCTTATGACATTCGAAACTTAACCAACCGGAGTCGGTGAAGTAACAAATAAAGGAAACAAGGGGTGTGTATTATATATATGTTGTAGCACCATATTCAAGTGTTAGTAATATTAGATGAACAAGTTAAAATGAAAGACTATAGTTAGTTGACCTTAAGAAATCAAAGTAACAAAATGTTGAAGATGAATACTTGGATTTGAGAGAGATTTTGGAGAAGATGAACAACCAAAATGGTGTATGGAGCCTTGCTTTTATAATGGCAAGAGTATGGTTCATACAAATAGGGTAAAGATGCATGTGATGGTTGAAATGGTCAAACAAGTTTTTGGTAAATGGCAATAATAGTCCCCAAAGTTTGGTTTAAGTCATTTTAAGGAGTTTTAAGGACCAAAAAGAATGTTTTCAAGACCCAGCAAGTGTAAAACAATATTGTAACATAAAATCCATCATTTTGATTATATCATAAGCTTTGGTTTACAAAATGGGTCCGTTTACATGATAAACGAATACAAAAACGAATACAAACGAGACACGAAATTGACGAATGTCACATATAGTAGCAAAATAAATCTCACTTATCTCTTAAATTGGTTGAAATATGATTGTTTAATTTTTTTTTGCTAAAATGTCACTTAATTTTGGTCAAATACATATTCTCACAAAATATGTATTTTGGAAAAGTATGTGAATTTAATATAACAACATTAGGTCTAGAGTAAAGTGTTATTTTCGTCTTTGTGGTTTGATAAATAATGCGAATTTAGTTCAAAAAGTTTATTTTTTTCATATGGACCCTCTACGTTTCCCGATTCTTGCCAATTACATCCAAATCACTAACCTTGCTAAATTTAATCATTAAGTCATGGGTAGACATGTCTTTTCACTCTTTTTATTATAATACTTATTTCAGTGACTGCGGTTTTCGTCATTGTGGTTTGTCCAAATCCGCGATTTTAGTCCAGTAGTTTCAAATTTGCAATTTTCTTCCCTATGGTTTCATTTCACTTGCAATTAAACCCGAATTTCCTAATTTCTTTAAGCTTGATCGTTAAACCCATCAGTGTGCCATTCACGTGAGGGGCAGTTTTGTTCCTTCTTTTTTCCCTTTTCCCCAAATACACCCTAGCCCCTCACGTGAGAGGGCTTGCGAAATAGGACTGAGGTTTATTTGGGGAGAAAAACAAAAAAACTGATCATCACGTGAGAGGCACGCAAATGGTTTAACGACCAGACTTAACGAGGTTAATAAATTCGGGTTTAATTGCAAGTGAAATGAAACTACAAGGACGAAAATAGCAAACTTGAAACTATTGGATTAAAACCGGAGCTTTGAACAAACCACAGGGACGGAAACCGTAGTTCACTGAAATAAGTATTATAATAAAGAAAGTGAAAAGACAGTCTACCCCTGACTTAACGATTAAATTTAACGGGGTTAGTGATTTTGACGTAACTGGCAAGAACTGGGAAACGTGGAGGGTCCATATGCAAAAAATAAACTTTTTGGACTAGACTCGCATTATTTGTCAAACCACAATGACGGAAATGACATTTTACTCTTAGGTCTAAGAACAATTTCTGTCTTTTGACGTGTTTAATTCAGTCAAGTACTTTATAAGCATTTTCAACTACTCACTAAACTGATAAATTGTCATTAAAAACGTGTTATACAATGTAACTCTTTAATTCAGTCAAGTACTTTCTAAGTTGCTATTTTTGTTTTGATGTTTTAGTTTTCTTTTCTTTTTTTAAACTTAAATCTCACATTTGAAGATACTAAAACCGAATGATGCAAAGCATAAGTAAGACCCAATTATACCAAGTATAACCAAACTATTGTTAAAAGAAAAACAACATAGTTTCTCATTTTTTAAATACACCAAATCTTTAAATACTATTAAATCAATTCAATTGTACACATGGCACTTAACTAGGGCATCCACATAAGATGCTACCTAGATGACATGTGGACAATTACTATTTTTACAATTACCACATAATAAACTCTTTTATTTTAATAACAAATCTTACAAAATTCAGGAAAAACACGAACCCGGATTTGTGGTTTATAACCCTATGACCCGTTTGCTAATTTCTCATTAGATTATAACATTCACATTTAAACCCTCTCAAAATCAAACCACCATCCTCTGCTACTAGTTTCTTGACGAACACTTCCAAATAACATCAAATCTTCTTCACGATTAATCTGTTCAAATCAATCGCGAACCTAAGAAGCCATCTGACTAGATTCAACTTCATCTTCACATCTTTCTGTTGTCGCTCCAAGATATACCATAAACATCATCTCTTCACAATCGGATTTCTTTTCGTTGAGGATCTCAAGATAATCCTTAGGTTTGATTCATAATTCCTTCACGAAAAACCCTAATATTATGTTCTCAATCGAATTTTAATTTCAAGAATTATGTTGTGATTTTTTATATTGTTTCCCTAATCCTAATAAGCAATTGACCAAACGAAGCCACTCTATGAAGATTTCAAAATGGGAGGAAGGTATTCTTTTTGTAGGAATTGGCTACAATACTTCGTTCTCCAAAATCATTCAAGTATGTTTTGAGTTTTGTTTATTGAATTTTATATTGTTTATTTTTCATATTTGATTTACCTCCATGTGTTACACATCGTTTTGTTTGAATATAATAAACCAGTTGTTTTGTTTACTAAATATTAAGAAGTGAATTTCCGTCCAATTTCTGATTTTTTTCCGTCCAATTTGTTGTTGTTTTCTTTATTAAATATTAACAAACATAATTTCCGTCCAATTTTTGATTTTTTTCGGCCAATTTTGATTCAGTTTATCAAAAGTTTGAAACTTCGATTTAATAATACAATTGTTTTGAATGTTTAATAAATTTGTATGTAAATTATTTGTTTCATATATAATATTAATCTTTAATATCCCAGAAATTTAATTATAAATTTACTAATTTTTTCTTAATATTTACTAAATTTACTATATTATAATATTGATATTTAAAATACATTTTAAAGTATAATATTGATCTTCCAAATATAACTTATTCTAGAATTTTCTAAAAATATAAATGTACATTAACTTAATCCGTTATTAGTTGACATGTTTACTACAACTTGAAATTCAAATTATATTTAAATCTTTGACTATAAAAACGATAATTAAGGAAATATATTATGTTTTTATTATTGTTATTATTTGATTTCTAAATTACTCAATGTATTATTATTAAATATTAACTTATTTTCGAAAAACCTTAAACATGGAAATATTAAATATTAAAATATAATACATTCTAATAATACTTTTTTTTATAATCAATCGGTTATTTTTGGACATGATTATTTGAATATAATTTATTTTTTTAATTTTTAATTTATAATATTTAATTTATAATTATTCTAATAATAGTATTTTTATAATCAATATGTTATTTTTGGAGATAATTATTTACAATAAACCGGTTTATTATATTCAAACTTATGTTCAAAAAGTTTCTATACATAATACGTTTAACAAAATTAATATTATCTAATCCTACTATGTTTTAATTTGTTGTCAAAATTTTGAATTTCAAATAAGAACAAATTAAATTCTTGATTGCTTTTACAAACTATTTTTGTTAAGTAGTCAATAAATTAAAATGGATTTGACATTTCCATAATAACAAATTATATTTCAAAACTTTTTTAGAGTTAAATACATATTTTTTAATGGGTCAGCTCGGGTTTGATTTTCCTTTTAACACACACACACACAGACACACACACACACACATATATATATATATATATATATACTTATTTAGCAACCGATTTTAAAATAAAGTTAATCTTTCCAAAGTCGACATAAATTTAAACAAACTTTCCAAAGTTATTTGAAAATTCATTTATGTAAAACGTTTTTAAATTTTGCAAGTTTAACAAAATATTAATGTTAGTGATTTAACAAAATATTAATGTTAGTAATTATAAATTTACTAATTTTTATAAATATTTAATAAATTATAAATTTACTAAATTTACTATATTATAATATTGATCTTTAAAATACATATTAAAGTATAATATTGATCTTCCAAATATAATTTATTCTAGAATTTCTAAAAACATAAATGTACATTAACTTAATCCGTTATTAGTTGACCTGTTTACTATAATTTGAAATTCAAATTATATTTAAAGCTTTGACTATAAAAACGATAATTAAGGAAATAACTTATGTTTTTATTATTGTTATTATTTGATTCCTAAATTACTCAATGTATTATTATTAAATATTAATTGATTTTCGAAAAACCTTAAACATGGAAATATTAAATATTAGAATATAATACATTATAATAATACTTTTTTTATAATCAATCGGTTATTTTTGGACATGATTATTTGAATATAATTTGTTTTTTTAATTTATAATATTCAATGTATAATTATTCTAACAATAGTATTTTTTATAATCAATATGTTATTTTTGGAGATAATTATTTACAATAAATCGGTTTATTATATTCAAACTTATGTTTCGAAAGTTTCTATACATAATACGTTTAAAAAATTAATATTATCTAATCCTATTATATTTTAATTTGTGGTCAAAATTTTGAATTTCAAATAAGAACAAATTAAATTCTTGATTGTTTTTACAAACTATTTTTGTTAAGAAGTTAATAAATTAGTTTAAAACGGATTTCACATTTTCATAACAACAAATTATATTTCAAAACTTTTTAAAGTTAAATACATATTTTTTAATGGGTTAGCTCGGGTTTGATATTCATTTTAACACACACACACACCCACACACACACACACACATATATATATATACACTTATTTAGCTACCGATTTGATGATAAAGTTAATCTTTTCAAAGTCAACATAAATTTAAACAATATTTCCATTTTTATTTGAAAATTCATTTATGTAAAACGTTTTTAAGTTTTGCAAGTTTAACAAAATATTAATGTTAGTGATTTAAAAGTTTATTGCAAGATTGGCCAAAAATCAAAGTTCAATATGAGTTTTTTTAGTAGAATATTTGAAGAAGTTTAACAATTTATTCTAATAATAGTATTATTTATTATAATATATTTAATGTGGATGCTATTGTTCTATTATATTTTCATGTGGTGAAGCAAAATGAGTTTTTTTGATAGAATGTTTGAAGAAGTTGACGGTGGTTTAATATGAAAGAACATGCTTATGTCTTTTGTTGATGTTTTTTTATTTGTTCGGTGTATATTAAATTATTGTAACTTTTAACTTTTAATATCTAGACAATGTAAATGGTTAACGTTTTGGTCCGAAAGTTTGAAGAAATTTTGTGTTGCTTGAATTTGTTGTTTAAATTTTTTATGTTTGTTGACATGTTTTTCCACTCATGTGTAACCCGGGCTATACCCTAGTTATACCAAGTATAACCAAACTATTGTTAAAAGAAAAACAACATAGTTTCTCATTTTTATAAGAAAGTCTCTCAACATAATTTAGTCATATTAAAGTCCCTAACCATTTAATAAAAAAGAAAAAAGAAAGAAAATACACACACTCATACTCAAAAGGGAAAGTCACTCAACTCAAAATTATGTTTTATTAAGGTACACACTTGTCTAGATCACATAGATCACATATACAAACATATGTATTTTGGAAAAGTTTGTTAATTTAATATAACAAAATTAGGTCTAGTGTTTAAGGATTTTAATACTGCAAAGTGCAAAGTTATATTAAAAGGTTTTTCCAGAGAAAAAAAAAACTATTTTGGGTTTTTTTAATATAATATAAAATATATTAAGAGTCTAAATTAGGCCTGTAAATGAATCGGATGTTTGATGAACTGTTCGTTTATTTAATAAACAATCAAACATGAACAAAAAATTTGTGCCTATTTAATTAAATGAACGGACATGAACGCATATTTTGTTCGTTCATTTATGTTCATGAACGTTCGTTTATTTATGCCTGTTTATGTATTAATACAAAATAATTAAATATTATCTGGGTGAGTCATCAACTTAAAGGTTTTATATTTGTTATTTTGTGTTTATTTGTTTTCGTTTACAATTGTTCATATATGTTCATTTATGTTCGTTTAGATATTAAACAAATGAATATAAACGAACACAAATGTTCATTTTTTAATAAACAAACATGAACATAAACATTTGTTCGATTCGGTGTCGTGTTCGTTTGAAGTTAAATGAATGAACACAAATATGCCTTTGTTTGTGTTTATTCAATTCATTTACATGTTTTCATTATTCATATGGATAAATACACCAGTCTAAATCTTTAAGCTTTGCCGATATTATATGTGTTCGCGAACACATTCATTTCCTTAATGCACGAACACAAACATAAAATCTCGTTCGGTAAGTGTCTGTGAACACATTATTTCCTTAAAAAACAAACATGAACAAGATCTTACTCGTGTTCGTTATAGCCCTAGTCTAAAGTAGGGCCGTCCAAACCGCTCGTCGCTCGAACTCGCTCGCCGCTCGCTCCGAAATTGCTCGAAAATTGCTCGCTCGTTTTTTTGCTCGAATGTAAACGAGTCGCTCTGCTCGGTTCGGTTTGTAAACGAGCCAAGCAACGAGCAAGGGTCCGCTTGGTTCGGTTCGGCTCGAATATTTTTAGTTTGTTTCATTATATATATGTACATATAATTGTTATAGAATAATATATACATATACACGTATAAGTATATTTGTATAAAGATATAATTATTTTTATATGTATCTTGAATATTAATATTGAAATGTTAAATAATATGTAATGTACTTTAAATATCTAAGAAGCAAAAGATAATAGTATAGGGTTATTATAATATACAAAATTACAAATAAATTTCACAATATAAACTCTGCAGCCACAATCAACGCCGCTCCATGCGCCTCCATTAGCATATTGCCTCCATCTCCACAGCTCTACTCCTCTCTGTCTACGTCCACCCTGCTGCACACGCCCGAAATCTCACGCTAATGGCTAATCACTAGCTGCTCTCCATCCTAAAGCTTTGTTATAACATATTCTTCATTCGTGTCTGAGTGAAAACGAGCCGATCCAAGCCGCTCGGTTGAATTCGAGCCGAGTTCGAGCAACGTTTTTCACTCGTTTACTTAAATTCGAACCGAGCCGAGCCGCTTGATTTCAATTCGAGCCGAGTTCGAGCGGACGCTCGGTCGGCTCGTGAACAGCTCTTACTACTCTAAAGCCAATAAAATAAATAGCAACTTTTAGATTAGTCATTACTCGTTTGGACCAAAAATTGTATTGGGCTCTTGTATCATAAAAAGTCCACCATAGGTTTTCAGATCTTAAATTTCAAATATTCAAAAGGCTTCGCTATCTGGTCGGCATGAATTAATCCTGTTTCTGCCTGACTCGTTCCCTTGAAGCAACATTAATCGTGCTGTTTTTAGATTATAAAAATCTTATCCGATTATCGTCGGAGATCACTGGAACAGATATACTTATTTACATATTATTCGAATGAATTAAATTTTGTTTTGAAGAAGTTTAGGCGGTGATGAGCCAATACAGACCTGTAATGATTTGCGAGCATGATCGCAACTCTTTATGAACATCTCATTAATCCTTTTTCATTATCAATTTTTATTGTTTTATTTCTTATTTCCTTCTTTTTTTAAGTTCATATTTATTTCAATTTTTTATCATAGCGGTATGGTTGTATTACTGCTCGTATTTTTAAGAATGATGCTTATAAGGTATCACTCCGGGTTCGTTGCTAGGCTGATGAAAAACCGTGTGTTATTGTCGTTTTCTTGGTCTCCATCGTTTTCTGAAACTGGAAGAGAAGTACAATACAATTTATCAATTGATTCGAATGTGCTTGGCTTTGAACTAATATGAATTTGGCTGATGGGCCAACAAAAATAATTATAGCCAACACAGTGCATTCAGGTAGCAAGATTGGGTATTTCATTCCCATCCCATTTGTTATGTGTAAATCTAAAATTACATTAACAATGCCTTTCTTTTGATTTATAGAATAAATATTGTTTTTTTATAAAAGAACTTTTAACTATAAATTACATTAACAATGCCTTTCTTTTGATTTATGTGTAAATTTTTAAATTATAAAAATGACCCCCACATAAAATAGAGGGTTAGATGAGAATACTTTAACAATTTAAGTTTGACATTAATCAATTCTGATTTTTATTTCGATTGAAAGCTCTAAAATTTTCATTTCAGGTTAATGGAATTTGTATATATAATTTTTTCATATATTTTTAAAAAAGTTACTATAGTAACTATTGTTTTTTAGGACATCGTGGTTTGTGGAGGTCCGTTCTTTGGAAATCTCTAATGGAGGTTGGCATCACTTCCGACCCGTTATGGGGGGTTGGGTCTCTGTTCGGCCGAGGATGTATCTACATATGCTTTTGTGGCTTTGAGAGCACAGTCGTGGTGTTTGCAAGACCATATTCTTCGAGGTTGTGATATTTATGGGTTGGACTCTGATTATGGGTGTGCGATGGATCATTTACGTACTTCACTTCCAGATTTTGATATTAGCGGGTTCACTAATAAGGACACCGCCCCCCCTAAAGCCCAACATGTTGTGGCGAGTGTCTTATTTAGTGGAATCGTCAAGAGTTTAGAAATGAAGTTTGATTTATCCCCTCGCCAAAAGGCGGTGTTTGAATGCTTCGGGCTCCTCGGGCTCAGGATTTTCTAACGGCCATCACCATTGAATACTTAGGCCAACGTATGTCGAGTTAGGAGTATCGGGCTATCCTTAAGTACCGGTTAATGATCCCTATGTTTTCGACGGATGAACCTTGCCCAATTTGTCGCAAGGTCTGTTTGGATTCTTTTGGTGACCATGCGGTGCATTGCAAAGAATTGCCTGGCTTTAAATACAGACATGATCTGGTTAGGGATGTTCTGTGTGATGTTCTTAAACGGGCAGGGATTTCTGCTAAAAAGGAGGCCCCTGTTAACTTTCTCACGGATCCTCTTGAAGGGAGGTCTACTTTACGACCAACTGATATTCTTGTGTTCGGGTGGGCAGGGGGGGAAACACGCCTGTGTGGATCTTACAGGAGTGTCTCCTCTTGTTGGGCTCAGGGACCGTGGGTTTGTTGTGGGTCAGGCTGCGTTGAAGGCTGAATCGGGCAAAGTTGTTAAACACGAGAAAGCTTGTTTAGATAATCAACATGTCTTTCTACCATTTGCCTTTGATACATTTGGTTTTCTGGCTCCAGAGGCTGTGAAATTTTTGAGTAGAGTTTAACGCGCAGGGAGACAAAAATGTGAAGTGAGAAGGATTTATGACCACGTAAAAACTTCTTAAAAATAAATTTTAAAAATTAATAAGAAAATTTAAGTATAATGTTACCGTCATCATTTCTGTTCAAAGCAAAAATAAAAAATAAAAAAAATAAAATATTTTGACGAAAAGTCACAATGCCTAGGTCAAAGATACAATGATGAAAATGAAAAAAGATAATTATAATAAGAAAAAGACATAATAAATCGTAAAATATAATATAATTTTGAACAAAATATAGCAAAATGTTGAAAAATCTATAACATAATATAAAGAAAAAACAACACAATGTTAGGAAAAAAGACACAATTAATGACGAAAATAAACTTAAAGACACTTTTTTCACTCACAATTGGGTTTTGTTTATTTGAGAACGAGAAAGACGGTGAAAATATTTTTGTGTATATTTTTTGTTTTTGTATTAAATTTTGAGTTATGATTTTTTTATTAAAGTTTTAGGGGTTTTTGTGTGGCTACAAATCCTTCTCATCATTCTTATTTTTGTTCCTTTTTGTAGAATAATTTGTCCCAAAAATGATGAACCCATATTAAACAATAACTAGAAACGTAAAACCAAATGGTGAATACATATAAAATGACCTGAAACATGAAACACAATCGTGAATATCTATAATACAATGACTTAACAAGTAAAACACAATTTAAACTATATATTACAAAATGACATGATTGAATACACAGATAAGGTAATACTGTTTTTGCTCAAATTAAATGAATGCTACATGTCAATTTCGAACAAAAGACTATGAACGTATTACAGAATGACTAAAACACAATGATGTCATATTTGTTTTTATTGTTATATTTAATATGAGTACCAATTGAAAAAACACAATGACTTTTATAACACAATGCATTGAAAACCCAACTAAAAAGACACAATGAACAACCAATTAAACAATATATAAAACCCAATTGCCTTTGATACATTTGGTTTTCTGGCCCCAGAGGCTGTGAAATTTTTGAGTAGGGTTCAGCGCGTCGTACACGGAACCTCTTTAGCTTTT